>NC_045426.1:282366796-282986350 GCF_902635505.1 Sarcophilus harrisii | reverse complement strand
ATGAGGAATTTATTGATGTGTGAATATCATGTGCACATATTGTGGAAGACTACATTTAATTTAGTGTTTGTGTGTGCATGTGTATGCACATATTTATACATTAAAACCAGAGAGAACAGTTCAATGCTGCCAATTTGCTAGAACTTATTTACTTGAAAGTAATTTAGAGACAGATGACAAATGGTAGGATGTCTAATATATATATATGCATATATGTTATAATAATAACTATAATAATATGCTACTTTATTAGTGAGAAACATGAGAGTGGTATTGATGACTTAGAATGGCTTTCATATTAGTACTTGAAACAACATGAAGAGTGAAAATGTATGAAACTCTTTCACTCTTCAGTGAACTCAGTTTCCCCTTCAAAAGTTGCTACCTTCCCCCATTTTCAAATATATCTGCACTCATACCTTTCTAAAATCAGAAAATCAGGCATTTGTAATCTGAACTTTTTAATCTTTGCTAGCAAAAATAAACAAACAAAATCTGATTTTGGGTTGTTTTTTTTTTAATTTTTCTGTTTTTCATCACATCCCTGGAACTTAACACAGTGTTTGGCACACATTAAACACTCAATAAAGCTTTGTTGAATTGAATCTGTAACTCTTAGATCTGTGGAAACATAAAGAATGTGTCTGGAGAAAGTCCTTACTACCATATGCTTAATCTCAGAGTCTACTTATGCTTTTATTGACAAAAAAGCTTTGCATTTATATGGCTTTTCCATGTTTTATGCCCTCTCTTGATCTATAGTTTATCAATAACTCATATCACCTATTCCACTGCTCCTAACAGATGGAGCTAAATACTGTTTTAAAGCTCGTAAAGTAGGAAAAAGGTGGCATTTGAGCTGAATCATGAAAGAAATAGTCTTGGAGGATACTGTTATAATAAACCCTCATGGGTTCAAGAGATCTGATTGTTAAATATTAGTGTAAATATTTGCATATTAGAAATTGGCAAATGCCACAAATGAGGGCTTGATATTGATTTTTTTTGTTATCTAGAATAAGAATATGATGGAGAAAATGTTAATAATAGTCAATAAAATGTGAGAATATATTTTTGTGCATTTTTCCATTTGTGAAACATTTATCAACATACACACCTCTTTGTTGTTTAGCTATTTTTGGTAGTGCCAAACTCTTTTGTGACCTCATTTGAGCTTTTTCTTGTCAAAAATACTATAGTGATTTGCTAGGTCAGCTCATTTTACATATGAAGAAAGTGAGGCAAACAGGTTAAGCGACTTCTCAAGGTCACAGAATTAGTAAGTATCTGAGGCTGAATTTGAACCCAGATCCTCCAGATATTAGGGCCAGCATTCCAACTACCTTGTTATTAGCTGCCCATAAAAATCTTGCTAAATATTCCAAAAATTAGATATAAATTACAAGAGTATATCTACAATATTTTAATTTTAAGTGGCCCAGTTTTGCTAGAATGCAAAGAATTTAAGGGAGAATAATTTGAAATAAATTTGGAAAGATAAGTTGAAATCAAATTATACAAGTTTAAAATAACATTTTTTATTTATACTAATAACAAAATTTCTTGAATTATGAAGAGGATAAACTGAGGAGAGGAAAGAATACAGTCAGGAAGATCAGTTATCTGACCATCATAATAATTCAGGGAATTGGATAAAGCAGATGAAAAATGTTTGATAATCTTGAGGGGTAGTGCCGGAAAGTAGGAGTGAGAACTGAATGAGATTTGATGGAGTAATAGCAACAAATGTAGCAGCTAGTTGCCTCAATGTGCTAGACCTAAAGTCAGGAAGACCTAGGTACAAATCCTGATTGGAAACTTATTAGTGTGTCATGCTGAGCAAGTTGCTTAACTCAAGTTTGCCCTAATTTTATGTATAAAATAGGGATAATATTACCTATGTCCTGAGATTTTTTGAGAACCAAGTTAGATAATAATTATAAAGTGCTTAACATACTTACTGGCACATAGCAAGATACCAGTTATTATTACATTACTTTTTTCCATGAGTTTACGGAAAGCAAAAGGGAAGAACAAAATAGCAAGATAATTTATGAAGATGGCAGGGACAAGCACAGTTTTTCTAAGTATGGCAGAGATTTGGACAACTTTGAAGACATTATAGGAAAAGACAATAGATTAAGAAATATTGAAAATTTGAAGAGGAATGATCATTTGAGCAAGATGCTAGAGAACACAGGAGGGGGATGGAATAAAAAAAATGCAAGTAGAGATTTAGTCTTGCAGAAAAGGGCCAAGATACAGAGAATGAGAAATGTTTTTGAGGCGAGTTCAAAAGGAAGTTTATGACAGATTGCTTTAATTTTCTTGGAAAAGTAAAAGTGAGTTTTTTTTCTTAAAAGTAAGAAGCATGGAGATTGTGGTTTGTGAAGATCACGTATTTTAAAATCAGCAGGAGTCCGGAGTTCAGGTTAGGGGAAAATCGTCAGTCTTTATTCTCAGTGAAGAAGGATCGGAGGTGGAAGAGAATCAGCGATAATAATGTGTGCAGCTGAGTCAAGAAGCTAGCTAGACCACCAGCCACACTACCAGCAGCCAGGAGAATGAACCCAGGCCCAATCTCTCCCAGCTTCTCTTCCTGTTCCTCTCTCTGCCTCCACCCACCAAAATCGTCATTTCCTGTACAACACATCAGGACTTGCACAGAGAGTGGGCAGGGACCATTCTTTATCCAATCATGTATATTAATATACATGATTATATACATTATATACATGAGTATAGCCCAATTACTATTTAGCCTCATGTACTTGGGACCTAAGTGCATCAACTCAAACTTCAGCCCATTACAGTGGTTGTGTATTGAATAAAGAACAAAAGACTTAGAATAGCAAAGTATGATGTATTATGTATTCTCAATCACATATATATATATATATGATATATAATATATGTATAATATACAATATATATATATATACTATCAATATTATATGTTATTAATCAAGGAATACTGTCATGTAGAAGTAAGTATGTGAAGGTATGTGTTTCTCTCTTTATGTGTGTGTGTGTGTGTGTGTGTGTGTGTGTATGTGTGTAAAAATCATACTTAAAAAAGAATTTAAATGATTTAGTTCAAACTAGGAAGAATATGCCTTATGAAAATAATTGACTTGTCTACCTCTTCTAAAACCTACAAGAGAAAAGTAGCAGGAGGGTGTTAGGGTGATTTTATCTTAATAATGTCAATAAATTCTGAGCCATTTTCTGAGCTATGAAGGAGATGATGACGAAACTCTTCCAACCAATGATACTTGATGTCAAAGTGGTACATTTATAGCTTTTGGCTTACTAAAAATAAGTTAAAATAAAATCTATTTCTCTGCATTAGGAGGGTTAACACAGAAAAAAAGATATTCTTTTAATCTTTATTATTGTATTGCGGAAACCATATTGCTACTTTGAAATCAGAAAAGCACTTAAATGAAGGACTAAGACTTGATAATAAAGATGAAAGTCCGGTATCTATCAGTTCAAAGAACAAACAACAAAAGATTAACACGTTTAGATGTCACAAATTCCTCACTGTGGCCATGCCAGGTAAGTTATGATCACTAGAATCCTCTATTATTTGGTTTGTACAACCTTTTTTATAATATATCTAAAAATATTATTTATACCACTTACATTTAGAAATGCTAATCTTCTTTTAATGAGTAAATGAATGGTATGTGCTACAAAGGTATCAAACGAAAGTCTTTATTTTTAAAAGCAAAGCCTCTGTTGTTCTTTATCAAAAATAAGCATACTTCTTGTTTTGTTTTATTTTTCAAAAATAAAATACTTTAAATGCTTTTTCCTTAAAAACAGCCTTTCAGCTTTGTTTTGTTTTGTTTTTTGAAAAATAAAATAATCTATTTCTTAGCCAATACCAAATGGTTTTGGTGATTGTTTCTCTATAATATGCTTTAGATCAGGTACAGCTAGGCCTCCTTCATTTGATTTCTTTTTTCATTAATTCCCTTGAGACTCTCGACATTTTATTATTCCATATGAATTTTGTTGTTATTTTTTCTAGATCATTAAAATATTTCTTGGAAGTCTGATTGGTATAGCACTAAATAAATAGATTAGTTTAGGGAGTATTGTCATCTTTATTATATTCACTCGGCCTATCCAAGAGCACTTAATGTTTTTCCAATTATTTAAGTCTGACTTTATTTGTGTGGAAAGGTTTTTGTAATTTTGCTCATATAATTCCTGACTTTCCTTTGCTAGATACGATTCCCAAATATTTTATGCTGTCAACAGTTATTTGAATGGAATTTCTCTTTGTATCTCTTGCTGTTAGATTTTGTTGGTGATGTATAAAAATGCTGAGGATTTATAGGGATTTATTTTATACCCTGCAACTTTGCTAAAGTTATGAATTACTTCTAATAGCTTTTTAGTAGAATCTCTGGGGTTCTCTAAGTATACCATCATATCATCTGCAAAGAGTGATAGTTTGATTTCCTCATTGCCTACTTTAATTCCTTTAATCTCTTTCTCGACTCTTATTGCCGAGGCTAGTGTTTCTAATACAATATTGAATAATAATGGTGATAGTGGGCAACCTTGCTTCACTCCAGATCTTACTGGGAAAGGTTCCACTTGTTCCCCATTTCATATGATGCTTACTGACGATTTAAAATATATGCTCCTGACTATTTTAAGAAAAAGTCCATTTATTCCTATACTCTCAAGTGTTTTTATTAGGAATGGATATTGGATTTTATCAAATGCTTTTTCTGCATCTATTGAGATGATCATATGGTTTTTGTTAGTTTGGTTATTGATATTGTCGATTATGCTAATAGTTTTCCTAATATTGAACCAGCCCTGCATTCCTGGTATAAATCCTACTTAGTCATATTGTATTATTCTGGGGATGATTTTCTGTAATCTTTTTGATATTTTGTTTAAGATTTTAGCATCAATATTCATTAGGGAGATTGGTCTATAATTTTCTTTCTCTGTTTTCAACCTACCTGGTTTAGGTATCAGTACCATGTCTGTGTCGTAAAAGAAGTTTGGTAGGACTCCTTCAATCTCTATTTTTTCAAATAGTTTATATAGCATTAGAGTTAATTGTTCTTTAAATGTTTGGTAGAATTCACATGTAAATTCATCTGGTCCTGGGGATTTTTTCTTAAGGAGTTGGTTAATAGCTTGTTCACAAGACAGAATAGTCAACTATAGCAATCTAGTGTTTGACAAACCCAAAGATGCCAATTTTTTGGATAAGAATTCATTATTTGACAAAAACTGCTGGGACAACTGGAAACTAGTATGGCAGAAATTAGGCATGGACCCACACTTAACACGATATACCAAGATAAGATCAAAATGGGACCATGATTTATGCATAAAGAACAAGATGATAAATAAATTAGAGGAACATAGGATAGTTTATCTCTCAGACCTGTGGAGAAGGAAGAAATTTGTGACCAAAGATGAAATAGAGACCATTATTGATCACAAAATAGAAAATTTTGATTACATCAAATTAAAAAGCTTTTGTACAAACAAAACTAATGCAAACAAGATTAGAAGGGAAGCAACAAACTGGAAAAATATCTTCACAGTTCTGATAAAGGCCTCATTTCCAAAATATATAGAGAATTGACTCTAATTTATAAGAAACCAAGCCATTCTCCAATTGATAAATGGTCAAAGGATACGAACAGACAATTTTCAGATGATGAAATTGAAATTATTACCACTCATATGAAAGAGTGTTCCAAATCACTATTAATCAGAGAAATGCAAATTAAGACAACTCTGAGATACCACTACACACTTTTCAGATTGGCTAAGATGACAGGAAAAAATCATGATGAATGTTGGAGGGGATGCGGGAAAACTGGGACACTGATGCATTGTTGGTGGAGTTGTAAACGAATCCAACCATTCTGGAGAGCAATCTGGAATTATGCCCAAAATGTTATCAAACTGTGCATACCCTTTGACCCAGCAGTGCTACTACTGGGCTTATACCCCAAGGAGATACTAAAGAAGACAAAGGTTCCTGTATGTGCCAAAATGGTTGTGGCAGCCCTGTTTGTAGGGGCTAGAAACTGGAAAATGAATGGATGCCCATCAATTGGAGAATGGTTGGGTAAATTGTGGTATATGAATGTTATGGCATATTATTGTTCTGTAAGAAATGACCAGCAGGATGAATACAGAGAGGCTTGGAGACACTTACATAAACTGATGCTAAGTGAAATGAGCAGAACCAGGAGATCATTATACATCTCAACAACGATACTGTATGAAGATGTATTCTGATGGAAGTGGACTTCTTTGACAAAGAGACCTAATTCACTTTCAGTTGATCAATGATGGACAGAAGCAGCTACACCCAAAGAAAGAACACTGGGAAATGAATGTAAACTGTTTGCATTTTTGTTTTTCTTCCCAGGTTATTTTTACCTTCTGAATCCAATTCTCTCTGTGCAACAAGAGAACTGTTAGGTTCTGAACATATATATTGTATCTAGGATATACAGTGACATATTCAACATATATAGGACTGCTTGCCATTTGGGGAGGGGGTGGAGGGAGAGATGGGAAAAATTGGAACAGAAGTGAGTGCAAGGGATAATTTTGTAAAACATTATCCTGGCATGGGTTCTGTCAATAAAAAGTTATTATAATAAAAAAATTTAAAAAATTAAAAATAAAATAAAATACTTTAAATGTTTTTTTTCCTTAAAGCCTTTCAGCTTTGTTTTGTTTTGTTTTTGAAAAATAAAATAAAATACTTTAAATGCTTTTAAGCATACGTCACTAAAAAAAATGCCTCAAGATCTTTTTTTGTGGTCAAATAATTTAGAAATAACAGAACAGTGGAATTAAAACATTTAATGATGAAGGCCTTACTAGTGACTTATTCTCCTTATCCCTTTTATGTAATCTATCATTCATAATTGATTTGTCTTCTATTTAAAAGTATTGAACTGCTGAGAGAATCTCTACTGCTTTCCAAAATTACCATGATGGTATTTTAGTCTTGTTGAAGATTTTTTCCCCTTTCATTTTCTCACTTTCCCCTTTCTCTTTGCCTCCTTTTTTATCCTTCTCCTGTGCCCTCTTCCTCTACTTCCCTCTGATGTAATTGTTTGTCAAAACACTGTTTTGGAATAGGAAAAAAATAGAGATCTAAGGTCTTCTTCTTGTAACCAGAAATATAAAACTATGTAGAGAAATTGGCTCTAGTATTCCTGATAGTTTGTGAAGGATCGTGTTTCCATCATTTGGATGAATGGTTGAAGAAATTATGACATTATATATAAAACACACTAATTAATATTGAGAGATGATGAACCTAGTCATTTCAGGAAAAAGAACAAGCAGCCAAACCTGAAAAGACTTATGATGCAGAATGAAGTAAACAGAACCAAAGGAATAATTTGTACAACAGCAATGACAATGTAGGAGCAAATGATTTTGAAAGTTATAAAAGTGTGCAACTATGTCCTGACAAAATAGTGATAAACTCATGCTGCAAAATGAAACATATTTTTGGGACATTGCCAATATGGAAATTTGTTTTGCTTGACTATTCATGTTTTAATAAGAATTTTATTTTCCATTTTTCAGTTGCGGTAGGTAGAAGGAAGACAAATAAGGGAGAGTGGCAATTCAGTAGAAGGGAGAGAAATTAACTCTTCTTGATAATTTAAGACACCCCAAAATGAAATGGGGTATCTTAGTAAGTGTTGACTTGACAGTTTCTGACAAACAGAGACCATATATACATGAGTGTTTTAAGTGAAGGGAATAAATGGGGATGATTTTCTGTGTAGGATTTATATAACTATATCCATAGGAATCGAATATGCTGAGTAGGTTGTGGGTAGATTGCAGTCTATCACTGAAAGGGAATACCAACTTCAATGGGACTACAGCTCTTCTTGTGAAGTCACTTCTATCACACTTAGTGATAGGTACCAAAGCTAAAAGTATTTAAAAGGAAGAATATAACAATAATTCTAGAAATAGTTTTGGGGGAAAAGGATTGGAAGTGTGTGCATGTGTGTGTGTGTGTGTGTGTGAGAGAGAGAGAGAGAGAGAGAGAGAGAGAGAGAGAGAGAGAATGAAACAGACAGACAGAGACACAGAGACAGAGACTGAGGCTAGGTAAAAGAAGACACAATGATATGGAATTAGTTGGAAAAATTAGTTGGGGGATTGGAGTTAATCGCCTACATGCTAAGATTAATGATTATTTCAAAATTTGAATCATCAGATGATAAACTGATTTTGTAAATCACTTTCACTAAACTTTTTTCCTCCAAAAACTTATGCCAGTTTTCCATGTTCTTCCTTCTACACTTTATGCCACTGTCTGTCTCTTTAAGCTTCCCAAGAAAACAGTAACATAATAGAAAGAAACTTGTGCTAAAAATTAGAAGACAAGATTTAGGACTCAATTTTTTCTACTAATTATTTAATACAGGGAAAATCATTTAATGCTTTTAGTTCTCAATTTACACAATTAAAAGGTGAATTCAGATCATGTCTCTTCCAAAAATTTATTTTAGTTTGGGAAGATGATTTGATATATTTCATGTACAATCAGATTACTTTGGTACCAAATATCCAGAATTCCTCCCAAAAGTTATAATGAATTAATTCCCATGCCACACACAAGCCGAATGAATTAACAAAGTATTCAATTAACCTATCAACTAGGATAGCAACTATGGGATGAAGATTCACTTATCATAAACCTATAGTAGTTTTGAAGGACATGATACATTTTCCCTGGGTTATTGAGGTTACATATAAATAAAATACTTTAATTGACTATTTCTCAATATTTTTTCCAATATAATTTTAAGCATACATTAAATAGCTGCTCTTTCAATTTCTTCTCCATGTAATGTTCCATGCAATTATTTTTTTCCTAAAATGTTAATAAACCTGCTAAGAGCAGGTATAATGTAAAACATTTACATGTTTTATTTTGTATATATGCATAAATTCATCAGACTCTGGAGACAACAGAGGGACAAACATTTCCTTTTAAAAGATGTGTTATTTTTATTTTTGGTAAAATTCAGCCCTCTATATGTAGATTTTTTAAGTCAATGCTGTATTTGTGTACATATGAATAGGGTGAAAATTTTTTTAAAAAGTCAAAAATATCATACACAGCCAAATGAGTACTGTTTTTTAAAATAAATATTGTATAATATATAAATGAACAGAGTTAATACTTGTTTAATACAACCTCAGTTCAGCACACATACAAACATACTGTGTGTGTGTGTGTGTGTGTGTGTGTATTCCATGTATTTTGTTAAGTATATATATATATATATATATATATATATAAACATATCCATAACTGCAAGTCAGTATAGAGAAAGTAAAGAACTGTTTCTTATGTGTGAAGTCTTCTTTAAAATTTCTTTATTGTACTGGTAGAATATAAGAAGAAGAAATCAATAATAAGAAAACTCCATATATTAATGCAACTTTTCAAATCAAGACAACTCTGTATGATAATTTTTCTTTAGCTAGAGCATACCATCTGGAGTTCATAGATTTTTATGGTAAATAATGCTTTTTGAAAAAAATAGTATCACATATTCAATGTTGTTTACAATATAGCCCTCTCATTTTACAGATGAAAAAATGGGGGCCAAGAGAGCTTAAATGTCTCATTCAACTTCATGCAATGTCCTAAATAGGTAGGAGTTGAACCTTGGTTTAATTAATTAATTACAAATTATTTTTTTTTCCACACTGCCAGATATGGCAATGAATCTTTCTATATTACCTAAGCTGTTAATTTTTTTTTGCAAAATCTCATGGGATCTGGCCACACCCACCCAGCACCAGGAGTGAATCAATACTGACCCAGCACAGCTGCTACTTCTTGGAAAACCTCCCGCACCCTAAAGGCAGACCTTAACTTTAAAAAAAAATGAGTAAAAAAGTAAAGATGATTCTGAAGATAGACAGCTTTTGTGGCAAAAGAGAAGAACAGATTTCAAACCCTGAGGAAACTAAAGGCAGATTGCCTCCAGATGAAGCCCCAAAAGGTGATATAACCTGGCACCCATCACATAAGGCTCTCCTAGAAGAAATTAAAAAGGATCTTAAAAGAGAACTAGAAGAAGAATGGGGAAAGGAAATGAAAAATTTGCAAGAGGGTTTGAAAAAGGCATATAACTCATTTAAAGATAGTTTTGATAAAATGGAAAAAGAAAGCAACTCCCAGAAAAACAGAATTTGTGAAACAGAAAAAAGTAACTCCTTAAAAAACAGAATTCATGAAATGGAAAAAAATTCCAAAGAAAAAAACAACTCATTTAAAAATTCAGTTGGACAAATACAAGAAGAAAAAAAAAAGTAAAGGAAGAAAATAATTCCTTAAATTCAGAATTGAACAAATGGAAATGAATGACATAATGAGACAACAAGAATCAGTCAAGCAAAACCAAACAAATGAAAAAAAATAGAAAAAAATTAAGTAAAGAAGGACTCCTACCAAATTCCTTTTATGACACAGACATGATACCGATACATAAAGAAGGTAAGATGAAAACAGAGAAAGAAAATTATAAACAAATCTCCCTAATGAACATTGATGCAAAAATATTAAAGTATTAGAGAGGAGATTGCAGAAAATCATCCGCAAGATAATAGACCATGACCAAGTAGATTTGTACCACAAATTCAGGGAAACTGCATTAGGAAAACTATTAGCATAATTGACTTTATCAATAGTAAAATTAACAAAAAAATATATGATTATCTCAATAGATGCAGAAAAAAGCATATGGTAAAATCAAACACCTATTCCTATTAAAAACACTACAGAGTATAGCAATAAATGGGTTTTTTCTTAAAATAGTCAGTAGCATCTATTTAAAAGCTTCAGCAAGCATCATGTGTAATGGGAAGAATGTGAAACCATTCACAGTAAGATCAGGGTTGAAACAAGGGTACCAAGTAGCACCGTTACTATTCAATATTGTATTAGAAATGCTTTCTTTGGCAATAAGAGAAGAAAAAGAGATTAAAGAAATTAGAGTAGGTAAGGAGGAAACCAAATTATTACTCTTTACCGATGACATGATGGTATACTTAGAGAATCAACTAAAAATTACTAGAAACAATTCACAACTTTACCAAGTTGGAGAATACAAAATAAATCCACGGAAATCATCAGCATTTTTATATTTCAGCAATAAAGTCCAGCAGCAAGATATATAAAGAGAAAAACTATTTAAAATAATTGTTGACAATGTAAAATGTTTGGGAGTCTACCTGCCAAGGGATAGTCAGGAACTATATGAACACATCAACAAAACATTTTCTACACAAATAATTTCAGATCTAAAAAATTAGAAAAAATTTAGGGTTAGGAATTAGAAAAATAACAAGTGCTCACAGGTAGGCTGAGCAAATATAATAAAAATGACAACACTACTGAAATTAGTCAACTTATCTACTGCCATACCAATCAAACTCTCAAGAAATTATTTTACAGGTTAAGAAAAAAATAACAAAATTCATCTTAAAGAATAAAAGGTGAAGAATTTTGAGAGAATTAATGAAAAAAAAATCAGTGAAGGTGGCCTGGTTGTGTCAGATCTAAAGGTATATTATAAAGCAGCAGTCATGTAAATTTTGAATGTAGATCGACTCCAAGAAATGAGGGACAAGGCCCAGCTTTTACATATATAGAGAGAGGCAACTTCTCCTGTGAAGCAGAATATGATAAGATTAGAAGAAGCATTAATTAAAGCAAAAAAATAAAGGAGAAGATATATCTGATTTTATAAATGTATATCCTGTGATGGAAAAGATTGACGCTTCAGGTCAAAAAGAAAGACAATACACTCCTTTTAATTTGGAAAAACTTAAAGATTTGAAAAAGGGTTGCACTCTTTATGGGGCTACATCATCTTATGTGAAGATATTGCTAGGTAATTTGTCTTATGAAATTTTAACCCCGAATGATTGGAAATCCATAGCGAAAACATGCTTAGAACAAGGACAAAATTTGTTGTGGCTTTCGGAGTTTCATCAATTATGTAGGATTCAAGCCCAATGCAATAGGCAAACAGGAAGTATTAGACAAATCACTTTTGACCAACTGGCTTGTGAAGGTCAGTATGCAGAGAATTCAGAACAGATTTATTATCCTATAACAGTGTATGAGCAGATTTCTAAGGCTGCAATAAAAGCTGGGAATTCTCTCCCTGGACAAACAGTTGGAAATAAAGCTTTCACAAAAATAGAGCAAGGTTCCAATGAACCTTTTGCAGATTTTGTGGGACGTTTGCAAACAGCTGTAATAAGAACCATTGGAGATAATGCTGCTACAGAAATAATGACAGATGTCTATCTGGCTAAGGAAAATGCCAATGAGATTTGCAAAAGAATTATATGGGGACTAGACAAAGATGCTCCTTTAGAGGAGATCATAAGATGCTGTGCCACAGTGGGCACAAATGCTTATTATACCCAAACTATGATGAATATGGCAAGACAGGGTCCCTCTTGGCAACGGAATTCTAGAGAAACTCGTCGATGTTTTCAGGGTGGAAAAGTTGGACATTTGAGAGCTCAATGTAGATATGGAGACAGAATGAGAAGACAGGGTGAGAGAAAACCCAAAACTCCATGTCCAAAATGCAATCAAGGTTTTCACTGGACCTCTGAATGAGGATTGACCCAGAGAAGTAAGAGGCAGGGCCCAGCTCCTAAGTTTCAATCAAAAGACAGGTGGGGCATGATAGTAGCTGAGGTTACACCTAGAGAGTCTTTAGAAATTCAGGACTCTGATGTCATTAATCAACAGAAAAGCAATCAGGATTACAGTTGGAGAGAATACAAATTTTTTAACCCAATGGTTAAATGGTATTCAGTGCAAACAGCTCCAATATAATTACCAGATGATAAAGAGAAAACAAAGGAGAAGATTTAAGAAACATTTGACACTGAAGGAGCATGACTGATAATGAGACTGTTAAAATAACTTTAAAATCTTCATAAATCATTGGATTTCTAACACAAGAAGAGACTGTTTCAAGTTCTTCAAAACAAAGAAGATTCAAGAAACATCTGATACTGAATGAGCATGGCTGATAATGAGACTGTTAAAATAACTTTAAAATATATTATTGGATTCTTGGCACATTAATGGACAATGGATTTCTTTGGGACTATTTTTAGGATTTATGGAGATGTATAATTCTGTATGTTGATTCATGTTATGAAAAATTGTTTATTTCAAAGCTTACAGGAATCATTGGATTCCTGGCACATGAACTAATGGACAATGTGTAAATGTGTAAATTCTCATGTTAATTCATGTTATTTGTTACATTACTACTAGCCTGTGTTATATTACTATGTGCTTATGTAACTATGTGTAATGCTTCCCATAATGATGGATTTATGTATACCTTGTTTCAAGTAAGCCCCTTTAGAAAACTCCTAATCTGATTTAATTTTCTATTTCCTTTGGTATTTTCATCTCCCTTCCTGAGATGTCAGGGAAGGCGTGATCACCTTTTTGGAGTTCTCACCTCCTTAAGAAGTCAAGGAGGTTATGACCACCTATGTTTTAAATCAAAAGAAAAGGGGAGATGTTGGAATCTTTACTAAAGTGTTAAGACATTTCTTTACAAAGTGTTAAAGACATTGGAGTTAATTTAATCTTAGAGTTATTTTGGGACAGAACTTGAAACAAGATACTAAGTGGAACTGATTGAACAATGCTTGTGTTCACACCTTTAGAGAGCTCATAAGTATCTAAATAATCAATGGGGTTCACACGAGAATTCAGGGCTGGCTTAGTCTGAATTCACACCTCCCTGGAAATTCTTAGGACCAGAGAGCACTCTGGGAGATAACCTATAATCCCTGCCTCAAGAAGGAGGAGTTAACCTTTGGGAGATGATATATATGGAGGAAGCTCTTGGAGCTAGGAAGAATTTCTCCGGAACATCAACAGGGCTCTGAGACAGAAACACTCTGGAAGAAAAGACTACCGGCCACAGACTGGTGATTGAGAAGCCATGAGTCAAAGCTGACTGGAGTCTGAAGAAAGCAGAGGCAGAAGCCAAGGACAAAGCTGCAAGATCTCTTGGAACCAGGCAGAGAGATAGGCCTCAACTAACCGGGATAAATTTGGAAGGAGAAATAAGCGTTTGCATTTTTACCAGATGGCTGAGATATTGGAGTAATTATTTATTTCAACTGAGACTAAAACTGCCTCCAGGAAAACCATCACAATTATTGTTCACAAAATAGATAATTTCATAATATTAAGTTAAAAAGGTTTTGTACAAACAAAACTAAAGCAGACAAGATTAGAAGGGAAGCAATGAACTGAGAAATATTTTTACATTTAAAGGTTCTGATAATGGCCTTTAAAATCTATAGAGAATTGATTCGACTTTATAAGCATTCAAGCCATTCTCGATTTGATAAATGATCAAAGGACATGAACAGACAATTTTTCAGATGAAGAAATTGAAATTCTTTGTTGTCACATGAAAAAGTGCTCCAATTCACTGTTGATCAGAGAAAAGCAAATTAAGACAACTCTGAGATAACACTACACACCTCTCAGGTTGGCTAAGATGACAAGAAAAGATAATGATGATTGCTGGAGTGGATGTGGGAAAACTAGAACACTGATACATTGTTGATAGAATGTGAACCATTCTGGAGAGAAATCCGGAACTATGCTCAAAAAGCTAGCAAACTGCATACTTTTGACCCAGCAGTATTTGTACTGTGGATTATATCCCAAAGAAATCTTAAAGAAGGGAAAGGGATCCATATGTGCAAAAAATGTTTGTGGTAGCCATTTTTTAAAAATGTTTTTTATTGTAACTTTTTATTTACAAAAAATATACAACATATGCATGAGTAATTTTTCAATATTGACCCTTTCAAAACCTACTGTTCCATCTTTTCCCCTCCTTCCCCCCATCCCCTCCCCTAGGTGGCAGTAGTTCAAATCATGTTAAATGTGTTAAAGTATAAGTTAAAGGAAATATATGTATACATATTTATATAGTTATCTTGATTCACAAGAAAAATCTTATCTAGAAAGAAGGTGAAAATAACATGAGAAGGAAAACAAAAATGCAAGCAGACAGTAACAGAAAGAGTGGAAATGCTATATTATGGTCCATACTCATTTCCCATATTTCTTTCGCTGGGTGTAGCTTGTTCTTTTCCATTACTGAACAACTGGAATTGATTTGGATCATCTCATTGTTTTTTTTTTAATTTTTAATTTTAATTTTATTTATGTATTTTTTTATTTAATAGCCTTTTATTTATAGGTTATATGCATTGGTAACTTTACAGCATTAACAATTGCCAAACCTCTTGTTCCAATTTTTCACCTCTTACCTCCCACCCCCTTCCCCAGATGGCAGGATGACCAGTAGATGTTAAATATATTAAAATATAAATTAGATACACAATAAGTATACATGACCAAACTGTTATTTTGCTGTACAAAAAGAATCAGACTCTGAAATATTGTACAATTAGCTTGTGAAGGAAATCAAAAATGCAGGTGGGCATAAATTTAGGTATTGGGTATTCAATGTAATGGTTTTTGGTCATCTCCCAGAGTTCTTTCTCTGGGCATAGCTGGTTCAGTTCATTACTGCTCCATTGGAGATGATTTGGTTGATCTCATTGCCGAGGATGGCCAGGTCCATCAGAACTGGTTATCATATAGTATTGTTGTTGAAGTATATAATGATCTCTTGGTCCTGCTCATTTCACTCAGCATCAGTCCGTGTAAGTCTCTCCAGGCCTTTCTGAAATCATCCTGTTGGTCATTTCTTACAGAACAATAATATTCCATAATATTCATATACCACAATTTATTCAGCCATTCTCCAACTGATGGGCATCCATTCAGTTTCCAGTTTCTAGCCACTACAAAAAGGGCTGCCACAAACATTCGTGCACATACAGGTCCCTTTCCCTTCTTTATAATCTCTTTGGGATATAAGCCCAGTAGTAACACTGCTGGATCAAAGGGTAGGATCATCTCATTGTTGAAGAGAGCCACAGCCATCAGAATTGATCAACATATAGTATTGTTTCAACATTAATCTTTAAGAAGCTACATTTCAAAATTAAAATAAATGGGGGAGTCTATGGGTTATGTTCAAATATGAATATTAAATCAAATATTTTCTGCTATTCATTGCTAAAATGCAAAACAGAACACCAGCTTTCTCATTTTCCAATCTTTGATGAAATGTAAATAAAATGTTATTTTCTAAGTTGTGAGGAAAAACAAATGTAAAAGATTCTGGCCTCTGCAATGTCTTATTCCATACTTGCCTACAAGAAGAAGCTGCCAAAACATTCCATTCATTGTAGTTACCTGATAGTCAATTATTAACCAAACCAATATATTTTGCATTTTAATACTATCAATTGGGCCTATTTTAATTTTCTCAAAAAAAAATTCCTCTGGGAAGAAAAGTGCTTAATTGCAGATGAAAAGACTTTCTGGTTTTAGTTTTGGTGCAGCAAATTGTCCCAGATGTTTTTGAAGAAAACAAATTAGTTTATTTTTCAAAAAATATAGCCCTTCTGAAAGTGGCAACCAAAAATTGATTCCATAAAAGAAGCAATGAGATTTTTTACAATTTATTTTAAAAAATACAAATTATCTACCTATAAAAATCCATTTGCTTTTTTTCTTACATATATTTACTAAAAATTGTTCATGTCAGTGGAAATTGCTCTCTGAATTTCTTTCTTTTTTTATTTAATAGCCTTTTATTTACAGGTTATATGTATGGGTAACTTTACAGCATTGACAATTGCCAAACCTCTTGTTCCAATTTTTCATCTCTTTCCCCCACCCCCTCCACCAAATGGCAAGATGACCAGTAGGTGTTAAATATATTAAAATATAAATTAGATACACAATAAGTATACATGACCAAACCGTTATTTTGCTGTACAAAAAGAATCAGACTCTGAAATATTGTACAATTAGCCTGTGAAGGAAATCAAAAATGCAGGTGGGCAAAAATATGGGGATTGGGAATTCATTGTAATGGTCCTTAGCATCTCCCAGAGTTCTTTCTCTGGGCATAGCTGGTTCAGTTCATTACTGCTCCATTGGAAATGATTTGGTTCATCTCATTGTTGAGGATGGCCAAGTCCATCAGAATTGGTCATCATATAGTATTGTTGTTGAAGTATATAATGATCTCTTGGTCCTGCTCGTTTCACTCAGCATCAGTTCATGTAAGTCTCTCCAGGACTTTCTGAAATCTTCCTGTTGGTCATTTCTTACAGAACAATAATATTCCATAATATTCATATACCACAGTTTATTCAGCCATCTCCAACTGATGGGCATCCACTCAATTTCCAGTTTCTAGCCACTACAAAGAGGGCTGCCACAAACATTCGTGCACATACAGGTCCCTTTCCCTTCTTTATGATCTCTTTGGGATAAAGCCCAGTAAGTAACACTGCTGGATCCAAAGGTATCACAATTTGATAACTTTTTGACATAGTTCCAAATTGCTCTCCAGAATGGTTGGATTTATTCACAGTTTCACCAACAATGTATTAGTGACCCTGTTTTCCCATCCTTCAACATTTCATTATCTTTCCCTGTCATTCTGCATCGCAGGTGTATAGTTTATCTCAGAGTTGTCTTAATTTGCATTTCTCTGATTAATAATGACTTGGAGCATCTTTTCATATGACTAGAAATAGTTTCAATTTCTTCATCTGAGAATTGTCTGTTCATATCCTTTGACCATTTATCAATTGGAGAATGGCTTGATTTTTTATAAATTACTCTCAATTCTCTATATATTTTGGAAATGAGGTGTTTATCAGAACCTTTGAGGTAGCCCTTTTTATAGTGGCAAGAAACTGGAATCTGAATGGATGCCCATCAATTGGAGAATGGCTGAATAAGTTCTGGAATATTATTATTCTGCAAGAAAAGATCAACAGGATGATTTCAGAGAGGCCTGGAGAGACTTACATGAACTGATGATAAGGGAGATGAGCAGAATCCGGTGATCATTATATACTGCAACAAGAAGACTATACAATCATCAGTTCTGATGCACATGGCTCTTTTCAACAATGAGAGGATTCAAATCAATTCCAATTGTTCAGTGATGAAGAGAGCCATCTGCATCCAAAGAGAGGATTGTGGGAGCTGAATGTGGACCACAACATAACACTCTCACTCTTTCTGTTTTTGTTTGCTTGCATTGTTTTCTTTTCCAGTTGTTTTCCTTCTTGATCTGATTTTTTTTTGTGCAGTAAGATAACTGTATAAATATGTATACATATATTATATTTAACATATATTTTAACATATTTAACACATATTGGACTACCTGCCATCTAGGGGAGGGAGTGGGGGAAGAGGGGATAATTTGGAATAGAAGGCTCTGCAAGAATGAATGTTGAAAAATTACCCATGCATATGTTTTGTAAATAAGCTTTAATTTAAAAAAAAGTAAAATGAAATAAGACAAATAGTTTAAAGAAGAGAACAAAAAAGAATTTTTACTTATTTTATTCTGTTATTCTCAAATAGGTTTATATGTCTGTATAAAATTATCCTATAAATATTCCTATTGTTCATTTCTTTTTTTCTTTTTTCCAGTAGTGAATAATTATAATTGTATTCATTTGACATTTTCTCCAGTTACATTCAAAACAATCGTTTTCATCTGTAGTTTATTTAATATTTTCCCATTTACATTCAAAACAATTTTTTAAATTTGTTCTCTTCCTTATCCCCAACCATAACCAACAAACCACATGTGAAGTCATGCAAAACATCTCCATAAAAATTTGAGTTGTGAAAGAAAACAAAGATATCCTATCCTAAAGAAAATATAAAACTTTTTGAAAAATTAAGTTAAAGAGAGAGAGAGAGAGAGAGAGAGAGAGAGAGAGCAAATTTTCATCTGCATACAGATGCAATCAGTTCCTTCTCTGGGCATGGATAAGATTTTTATCATTAAGTCCTTCAGAGTCAGTGTAGATGATTGTACTCCTGAGAATAACAAAATTATTTACAGGTGGTCATCCCAGAATATTGCTATTACTATGCATAAAGTATATTTGATTTTGTTCATAGTGAACTTTCCAGGATATATTTTTTTTCCCTGAGAGTGCCCTGTTCTTCATTTTTCTGAAAACGATAAATTCCATCAGAGAAAATAGTTCAGAATTTTTAAACAATTACTAATTGTATTTCTTCCCCATTTTTTCTCTCTCTCCTTTCACCCTGTCCCTCCTCCAAAGTGTTTTGCTACTAAGCACTCCTTCCCCCAATATGCCTTCTCATTTGATACCCTGGCTCCCTTTACCATATTCCATTCCTCTTCTATTCTCTATCAGGGGAAGATAGCATAGCTGTCTATGCCCCTATTGATACACACATACATACATACATACATATATATGTATATATATATATATATATATATATATATAGATAGATAGATAGATATAGATATATATATAATGTTATTTCCTAATTGAGCCGGTTCTGTTGAGAATAAGGTTCACTCACTCCCCCGTCCTCCCTTTCTTCCCCTCCACTATAAAAGGTTTTTCTTGCCTCTTTCATGGCAGATATTTGGCATTTCTCCCTTTCCCTTCTCCTAGAACATTCCTCTCTCAGTCTTTAATTTTATCAGTTTTTTAAATAAGATATTGTCCCTTCATATTCAACTCATTCTTGTGCCCTCTGGCTTATATACTCCTTCTAACTGCCATGATAATGGAAACATTCTAATAAGTTAAAATATCATCCTCCTATGTAGGATGTGAATAGATATGCCTTATTTAGTTCCTTATAATATCACTTTCCTGATGACCTCCTTATATTTCTCTGAGTCCTGTATTTCAGAATCAACTTTTCCATTCTTCTCTGGTCATGAACTCTTAAAAATCCTCTATTTCATTAAATGATCACCTTTTCCTCAGAAGGATTATATTCAGTTTTGCTGGATAGGTAATTCTTGGTTGCAATCCTAGCTCCATTGTTCTCTGAAATATCATATTCTACATCTTCTGATCCTTTAAAGCAGAAGCTGCTAAATCTTGTGTTAGTCTGACTGTGGCTCCACTATGCTTGAATTGTTTCATTTGGATGCTTGCAATATTTTCTCCTTGACCTGATAGTTCTGGAATTTAGGCATAACATTTAGGCATAACAGAATAAAAATTCTGTAATCTCTTTCTGGAGGTGATTGGTGGATTCAGGATAGTTTTCTTTGATAAGTTCTTGAAAGATGATGTCCAGGCACTCTTGTTGATCATGACTTCAGGTAGAACCATAATTATAAAATTATCTCTTCTGGATCTATTTTTCCAGGTCAATTGTTTTTCCACTGAGATATTTCATATTTTCCTCTTTTTTTCATTTTTTGATTTTACTTTACTTTATCCTGATTTCTGATAAAGTAATTAGCTTCTATTTGTTACATTTTATTTTTTAAGGAATTATTTTTCTCAGTGAGCTTTTGTATCTCCTTTCTTAATTGGACAATTTTGCTTTCTAAGTCATTCTTCTGCTCATTAGTTTTTGGTATTTCCTTTTTCAGTTCTTTCAATTCTTTCTGATTTTTCCCTCTATCTCTCTTACTAGATTTTCTTTTTTTTAATTATTAAAGATTTTTATTTTAGAAACATATGCACAGATAATTTGTGTTTCAGATTTTCTCCTCCTTCCCCTCTCCCACCTTCTTAGATGGCAAGTAATCCAATATATGTTATACATGTTAAAATACATTTTAAATCCAATACATGTAAACACATTTGTACAACTTGCTGCACAAGAAAAATCAGATCAAAAAGAAAAGAAAATGAGTTAAGAAAACAAAATGCAAACAAACAACAACAAAAAGAGTAAGAATGTTATCTTGTGATCCACATTCAATTTCTATAATCCTCTCTCTGGGAGTAGATGGTCTCTTCAACACAAGATCATTGCGACTGGCCTCAGTCATCTCATTGTCAGAAAGAGTCATGTACGTCAGCATTGATTGTTGTGTAATATTATTTTTGCTGAGTACAATCTCCTGGTTCTGCTCATTTTACTTAGCATCAGTTCATGTAAGTCTTTCCTGACCTCTCTAAAATCATCCTGCTGATCATTTCTTATAGAAAAATAATATTCCATAACATTCACATACCATAACTTATCCAGCCATTCTCCAACTGATGGGCATCCACTCAGTTTCCAGTTTCTTGCCACTAGCATAGGACAGCCACAAATGTTTTTGCATATGTGGGTCCCTTTCCCTCCTTTAAGATCTCTTTGGAATATAAGCCTAGTCTTACTTGATTTTCTGTTTGAGCCCTTCCATGGCCTGAGCCCAATTCTTATTTTTCTTGGAAGCTTTGGCTATAGAATCTTTGATTTTATTATCATCTTCTGAATGTGTTTTGCTTTTTTTTGTCACCAAAATAATTTTCAATGGTCAGAAACTTTTCATTTTCAGCTCAGGTTTCTATCCTATTACTCTGCTTTTAAATGTTTATTAAAATAGGGCTCTGTTTTCAGGGTGGAGGGTTTACTGTCCCAAGCTCTAGGAGTTTTGTGCAGTTGTTTTCAGAAATTCTTCTAGGAGACTGACCACAAGCATTCTTTTTTGCCCTCGAGCTGTTAGGTGTATTCCTGCCCCACTGTAGCTGTAAGATTTGATATGCAAACCACTGTTGGCTGGGCTCCACTCACCATGGCTACACTGGGACTTTCATCCTGCTGCCACACATCCTCTCCACAGACCTTCTGAGTCTTTTCTGGTGTCCTGGGCTAAGAGGTCCAGAAGTCTTCAGCACAGCTGAATCATCAGCTGTCTTGCTGATGTTGGGGTCTATGATAGAGCTGGGCCTACCGTGGGATTACAAACTGGGCTCCATTTAACAGACCTTTTTTTTTTGTGGTCTCTGGGCTGAGAGGTCTAGAAGTCAGCAGTAGTGCTGCTAATTCAGAGGTTAGCCTGGGCTGGGCTGGAACTTGGAGCAGCATCAATGTGTCTTGCCCCAGGATTCGCACCCTGGTATGAGAGACCTTTTCTGCTGAGCTTCTAAGTTGCCTGAGGCTGAAAAATGTTCAATTACCATCTTTTGGGTATTCTAGTGCTCTAAAATTTGTTTAGAGCCAATATTTATAGGAATTTAGAACAATTTTGGAGAGAAATTGGGCAAGTTCCTGGCTTTATTCTGCCATCTTGATGCCATCTCCCTATTTTTCATTTCTTTGTTTGGATGCAGATAGTATCTTCTTTCTAATGTTCTTTGTAGACAATTTGGGTATTTATAGTGAAAATGACTTAGTCATTCAAAATTGTTTTTACTGTATACAATGATTTCTTGGTTCTGCTCATTTTCACTCGCCACATTTTTCTAGGATTGTTGAACTAATTTCTTCTTTTAATAAATTAATTTTAATACACATTCTTTATGATTCATGTTTGGAGAGAAAAATTAGAATAAAAGGGAAAAACAAAGGGAGAGGGGAAAAAACAGAAAAGAGAAGTGAACATCATATGTGTTGATTTGCATTCAATGTTTATAGTTCTTTCTCTGGATGCAGATAGCATTTCCTATCCAAAGTTTATTGAGATTGCTTTGGATCACTTAACTATGGAAAAGAGTCAAGTCTTTCATAACTGTGCACTACACATTCTTGCTGTTATTCTGTACAATGCAATCCTGGTTTTGCTTGTTTTGTTCAGCATAAGCTTATGTAAATTGTTCCAGGCATTTATAAAATCAGCTTGTTCATCAGTTTTAATAAAATAATATTCCATTACCTTCATATAACACAATTTATATCGCTATTTCCCAAAGGATGGGCATCTACTCATTTTCCAATTCTTTGCTAGCATAAAAAGAGTTGCTACAAATATTTTTGTACATATGAGTATTTTTTCGTCCTTTATGATTTCCTTGGAATACAAAACCAGTAATGGAATTTTTGGGTCAAAGAATTTGCACAGTTTTATAGCCCTTTGAGTATAGTTTCAAATTGCTTTCTAGAATGATGTAGTAACTCCATCAGCAATGCATTTGTGTTCATTTTCCCACATCCCCTCCAACATTTATCATTATCTTTTCTTGTCATCTTAGCCAATATGAGAAATGTGAGCTGGTATCTCAGAGTTGTAATTTGCTTATCAATAGTGATTTAGAGCATTTTTTCCATATGACTATAAATGGCTTTAAATTCTTCCCCTGAAAATTGTCTGTTCATATCCTTTGACTATTTATCAACTGGTATTCTTATTAATTTGGCCCAATTCTTTATATATTTTAGAAATGAGACCTTTATCAAAAATATTGGCTGTAAAGATTTTTTCCCCAGCTTTGTACTTCTCTTTTAATTTTTGTTTCTGTTGATTTTATTTGTGCAAAAACTTTTAATTTAATGTAATCAAAGTTGTCTACTTTGCCTTTTACAATGTTCTCTAGTACTCCTTCTTGGTCATAAATTTCTTTCTTTTCCAAAGATTTGATAGACAAATTATTCCTCTATTCTCCTAATTTGTTTATTATATCATCCTTTATGCCCAAATCATGTACCCATTTTGACCTTATTTTGGTAGGGAGCATGAGATGTAGGTCTATGTCAAATTTTAGACATATTATTTTCCAGTTTTCCCAGCAATTTTTATTAAGTGGTGTGTTCTTACCCAGAAACTGGAATTTGGAGTTAATTGAACATTAGATTACTATAAGCATTGATTTTTGTGTCATATGTATCTAACCTATTCCATTGATCTCCCACATTTATTTCTAAGTCAGTACCAAATGGTTTTGATGACTATAGCTTTATAATATAATTTTGTCTAATACTGCTTAGTTGCCATCCTTTGTGGATTTTTTTCATCAATTTCCTTGATATCCTTGATGCTTTGCTCTTCCAGATAAATATTGTTATTGTTTTTTTCTAAGTCTATAAAATTATATTTTTGGAAATTTGATTGGTATGACACTGAACAAGTAGATCAATTTAGGCAGAATTGTCATTTTTATTATATTAGCTAGGTCCTATCCATAAACAATTGATGTTTTTCTAATTGTTTAGCTCTTACTTTATTTGTGTGAGAAAGCTTTTGAAATTGTGTTCTTAAGTTCCTGGGTATGTCTTGGCAGGTAGATAACCACATATTTAATTTTGTCTACAAATATTTTAAATGGAATTTCTCTTTATGTCTCCTGATGCTGGGTTATGTCAGTTATATATATAAATGCTGATGATTTGTGTGGGTGTATTTTATATCCTGCAACTTTGCTAAAGCTATTCATTGTTTTCAGTAGGTTTTTGGATGATTTTCTAGGATTCTCAAAGCACACCATCATATCATTTGCAAAGAGTGATCATTTTCTTTCCACATTGCCTATTCTAATTCATTTAACTTCTTTTTCTTTTTGTATTACTAAAGCCAACATTTCTAGTACAATGTTGTATAATAATGGTAATGATGGGCATCCTTCTTTCATCCCTGATTTTATTCTGGTTGCATCCAGCTTTTCTCCATTACAAATGATGCTTGCTGTTGATTTTAGGTAGATACCGCTTATTGTTTTAAGGAGAGCTTCCTTTATCCTATGCTCTCCAGTGTTTTGAATAGAAACGGGTACTGTATTTCGTCAAAAGCTTTTTCTACCTTTATAGAGCTTATCATATGATTTTTGTCGGTTTTGTTATTGATATGGTCAATTATGTTAATAGTTTTTCTGATACTGAAGCAGTCCTGTAATCCTGGCATAAATCACACTTGGTCATACTGTATTATCCTGCTGATAACTTGGTGTAATTTTTTTGACATTTTAAAATTTTTGCATCAATATCCATTAGGAAGACTGGTGTGTAATTTTCTTTCTCTATTTTAGCTATTCCTGGTTTAGGTATTAGTGCTACATTTGTGTAATAAAAATAATTTGGCAGGATTCCTTTACCAGTTTTTCCAAATAGTTTATAAAGCATTGGAATTAATTGTTCTTGAAATGTTTAGTAGATTTCATTTGTGAATGCATCTGGCCCTGGGGATTTTTTCTTACGGAGTTCAATAATGTCTTGTTCAATTTATTTTTCTAAAATGTGGTTAAGTAATTTATTTCTTCTTCTGTCAATCTGAGCAATTTATATTTTTATAAATATTCATTCATTTCAGTTAGACTGTCAAATTTACTGCTATATAGTTGGGCAAAATATATCCTAGTTATTGCTTTAATTTCTTTTTCATTGATGGTAAGTATATTTTTCATTTTTTGATGCTGATAATTGTTTTTTTTCCTTTCCTTTTTCTAATCAAATTAATCAAATTTTCTCTTTCATTTTATTCATAAAAATAAAATCTTAGTTTCATTAATTATTTAAATAGTTTTATTATTTTCCATCTTATTAAGTTATCCTTTGAGTTTCAGAATTTCTAATTTGGTATTTAATTGGGATTTTGGTTTTGGTAGGTGGTCTTTATCTTGGATGAAATTATGGATTGTTTCTGTGATTTGTTGTGTAACCCACTTATTCTTTAGAATTAGATTATGTAATTTCCAATTGTTTTTTCATCCAACCTTGGCCATTTATTGATTGTTATTTTTATTGCATCATGGTTTGAAATGGAAGCGTTTACTATTTCTGCCTTTCTGCATTTGATTGTGAGGTTTTTATGTCATAATACTTAATAAATTTTTGTGTAGATGTCAGGTACTGCTGAGAAAAAGGTTTATTCTTTTCTGTATCTATTTAATTTCTCTGTCTCTAGGTTTTCTAGAATCCTATTAATTCCCTAGTGTCTTTCTTGCTTATGTGTAAATTTGTTAGATTCTAAAAGGGGAAGGGGGGAAGGTTGACATCTCGCACTACTATAGTTTTGTTGTCTTTTTCTGTTATTGGTTTAATATATTTCTCTAGCAGTGTGTATGTCCCACTACCTGGTGCATATACCTTTAGCATCTTTACTATTTCATTGTTTTAGGTACTCTTTTAATCAAGATGTGCCTTCCTTCCTTATCTCTTTTAATTAGATCTTTTCATTTATATATTTATTTTTACTTTGCTAATCTACTGTGATTAAGACTCTCTCCTTGGCTTTCTCCAACTTTGTTTAATTTGGGATGAACACCCCTTTTGCCCCAGTGAGACTGATCCTTCTTGAATTTTTTGTCTAACTTGAATTGGAGAATGTTTTCTTTCCATCAACCTCTTTTCAAAGGTTTACTTTCATTTGGTTTTTGAGGGAAATTGGGAGAGCTTGAGCAGATTCCCAATTTTATTCTACCATGTTGGCTTTAACTAAAAATTTCTTATCGTATAATAGTATTTCATTACAATTATGTACCACAACTTGTTTTCTCTATTCTCAACTGACAGGCATCCTGACAATTTCCACTTATAATAGAATTTAAAGAAGGAAGGTCATTTAGAGATTATATTATCCACCCATCCCTCCAGACTAAGGAAGGCTAAGTGACTTTTCCAATCTCAAAGATAGTGAGAAGCAAAGTTGAAAATTGAACTAGTCTTATGTGGCACAGTGCTTAACATTGACAGGTTAGAGGAAGTCAGTTCATTTCCAGATTCTGATGCTTACTACTTGTATTCCCCTGAGCAAAGCATTTTTTCCTACATGTAAATTTCATTCATAGGAAAAATGAAATAAAATAGCTTTTGAGATAACTTCCAGTTTGTAAATCTATAACTGTTTAACACAATGATGATGCTGATGCTGATAGCAGATATTCAAGTAACACTGAGATTTTCAAATCACTACACACATATACTTTTACCTTGTACAAAAATCCTGAGAAGTGGTTGCTATAGTTATTTCCATTTTACAGATGAGGAAATGAAGTTCAGTGAGGATGAGTGACTTGCCTATGGTTACAAAACTAGTTAAATATTTGAGAAAGAGATTAACTCTTTCAAATATCATGTCAGATCTTTATTCATTGTGGCATATTGTCTTCAGAACATTTCCATTCAATTTTAACAAAATAAATAAAAATAAAATATAATGTAGATAATGCTAATTGGTAATTTTCTAAGTATGGAGTCTGTAAAAATCTTTTTTTTTCTTTTTGAGTTTGACACTACTGCTTTACATGCTAGCCAAATGGCCTCCAATACAGGACATTATTCATTCCTTTCTTGTCTTTACATAAGATGACTCTATTAATACTTTCCCTCCTCACCTATACCTTCTGAAATCTTTTCAAAGTTTAGTCTTGGTGAGGCCTCTTAAAAGAGACTTTTCCTGATCCCTTGAATTTCTAGTCTTTCCTACTTTACAATCCAAATATCTCTACATATAGTATTTATATATATTTGTACTTATTCTTCTGTGTATTGGCTACTTTCTTCCAATAAAATGCAAGCTTCTGGAAGGAATGTGCTTTATTTTTTTATCTTTTTAATACATCTTGGGACAGTATTCGGAATGAAGAAGGCATCCATTGTATGTCTGTTGGATTGAAATGAATTTGTGAGGTAAAGTACAGTAGTGGATAAAGTGATAAATTTAAGAGTCAAGAACACCTATATTTGTATCTAGTTTTACATATTTTATGAGATGATTTATCCTCTTGTTCTGTTTTCTCAACAGAAAAATGATAGAGTGGTATTCAATAACTTCTATCTATGAGATCCTATAAACTAATAGAACAGCTTGTGGAGAAAGTGTGTTCTTGTTACTGATTTAAAGGCTGCAAAAAGAACCTGTGGGAAAAATTTTAAAAAGGATTTCTTCACAGGAACAAATTAGACTCATTGATTTCTGACACTTCTTGGTGATTTCTTAATGGTTTAAACCATTTAAAACAATGCAAACTCTTTAAAAAATAGATTTGATGAAACAGGAAAAAAAGTATATAAGTCCTTACAAAGTATATATGAAAAAGAAATCAATTCACTGGAAATAAGACTCTGTGAAATGGAAAAAAGTGCAATGAATAAAACACCTCATTTAAAAGTTCAATTAGCCAAATTCAAAAGAATATTTAAAAAACTAACTGAAAAAATAATTCAATAAAAATTATAATTGAACAAATGGAAATGAAATGATTTAATGACACTTCAAGAATAAATTTAAAAAAAAGAAGCTCCACAATGAAAAAAAAATAGAAGAAAATATAAAATACCTCACTGGAAAAACAACTGACCTGGAAAATAGATCTAGGAGAGACAAATCTAAGAATTATTAGACTACCTGAAAACTATAATGAAAAAAGAGGCAATATTTCATCTTTCAGGAAATCATCAAGGAAAATTGCCTCAATGTTATAAAATCAGAGAGTAAAATAGCAACTGGTAGAATTCACTAATAACTACCTGAAAGAGACTCCAACATGAAAAGTCCAAATAATAAGGCAGCCAAATTTCAGAATCATCAAATCAAGGAGAAAATATTGCAAGCAGCCAGAAAGAAACAATTCTAATATTGAGGAGCCACAATCAGGATTGTCCAGGACTAGCAGCTTCCACTTTAAAGGACCAAAAGGAATGTAATCTGATATTCCAAAAGACAAAGAAACTTGGATTGCTGCCAAAAAATAATTATCCAGCAAAATTGAGATCATCTTTTATGGGAAAAAATGGATAGTAAATGAAACAGGTGAACTCCATTTATTTCTGATGAAAAGACCAGAGTTGAATAGAAAATTTGATCTTCAGATACAGAAAAGAGAAGCATAAAAAGGTAAAAAGGAAAGAAAGATAATAGCTTTCTTTTAAAAGTTAATAAGCTTGTATCCCTATTTGGGAAGATGATATATTTAACTCTTAAGATCTGTATCTCTGTTATGAATATACTTAGAGAGTGTAGGAACAATGTGATATTATTGTGATGATATAAAAAAAAAAGAAAATAGAGGAGGAAAGGTGATTCTTCTGGAAGCAGAAGAAAATGAAGTTAAAATGGGGGTAAATTACATCTCATGAAGAGGCAAAAAAGACCTATTACAATTGAGGGAAAAAGATAGGGGGATGAACATTGTATGACTCATATCTCATCAGATTTTACTTAAAGAAAGAATATCAGACACATTTAACTACACAGAGAAGCCTGTCTCAGCATACAAGGAAGTAGGAGGGGAAAGGGGAAGAGAAAAGGAGAAGCTAATAGATGGGAGAACAGAAGTAGAAAGGGAAAGCTATAAAAAGGGGGGAGGGAGGAACTTCAAAAGAGGAGGGTTGTTTGAGGGAGGGGGTGTAAGAATTAGTAATTTTAACTGTGAATGTGAATGGGAAATCTCCCATAAAACAGAAGCAGATAGTAGACTGAATTAAAAGCTAGAATCCTCTGGAGAGACTTACACGAACTGATGCTGAGTGAAATGAGCAGGACCAGGAGATCATTATATACTTCAACAACAATACTATATGATGACCAGTTCTGATGGACCAGGCCATCCTCAGAAATGAGATCAACCAAATCATTTCCAATGGAGCAGTAATGAACTGAACCAGCTACGCCCAGCGAAAAGAACTCTGGGAGATGACTAAAAACCATTACATTGAATTCCCAATCCCTATATTTATGCCCACCTGCATGTTTGATTTCCTTCACAAGCTAATTGTACAATATTTCAGAGTCTGATTCTTTTTGTACAGCAAAATAACGTTTTGGTCATGTATACTTATTGTGTATCTAATTTATATTTAAATATATTTAACATCTACTGGTCATCCTGTCATCTGAGGGAGGAGTGGGGGGGTAAGAGGTGAAAAATTGGAACAAGAGGTTTGGCAATTGTTAATGCTGTAAAGTTACCCATGCATATGTCCTGTAAATAAAAGGCTATTAAATAAAAAAAAAAGCTAGAATCCTAAAATTTGTTGTTTACAAGAAACACATTTACATAAAGAGTAAAGGTAAAAGGCTGGAGCAGAATCTATTATTCTTTAGATGAGGTTTAAAAAAAAAGCAGGTGTAGCAATCCTGATCTCAGATCAAGCAAAAGCAAAAAAACAGAGGTAATTAAAAAAGATAAGTTAGTTAACATCCTGCTTAAAGGTATATGCACCAAGAGTTATAGCCTCTAAATTCTTAGAGAAGTAGTTAAGAGAGCTACAAGAAGAATTAGACCAAAAAAAAAACTATATTAGTGGGAGACCTCAACCTTGCTTTATCAGAGCTAGAAAAACCAAACCACAAAATAAATAAGAAAGAAATTAAGGAGATAAATAGAATTCCAGAAAAGTTAGTTAGTATAGACTGTTGGAAAAAATGAATGGAGACAAAAAGACATGCCTTTTTTCTCAGCAATACATGAAACCTAAACAAAAATTGACCCTGCATTAGGACATAAAAATCTCAAATTTCAGAAAATTGTGGGGACAGAACCAATATGGCAGAGGGGAGATATGACTTTCTGTGATCTCCTCTGACCTTTCTCTCAAACCAACAGAAGATTAAGGCTTTAACCTTGTTTTGAAGCAATAGAACCCACAAATATTTGGAGTACAACACAATTCTAGAAGAAGATACCTTGGAAGAACCTCAGAACATGTTTATTTCAAATAGGCAAGAGTAAAATCTGCTGAGTCCAGACCCTAGCACATGGAGCCTGGTGCAAGGAGCAGGGGTGGGAGCCAAAGTGTTGTTGCATCTGGAGACAAAGGACTTCCCTGTGAATTTCTTAGGCTACTTAGCCTTGGTTGCAAGTGAGTGGCATATTCTATTTCCTTCAAGACACCCAGATGCCAATACAAAAGGCAAATTGCAAGCCACTGAGCCCTGGGAGAAGTCAGCATTTGACTAATGTTACCCAGCAAACAGAAGTCAGTTAGAAACACTAGACCTAGGGCAAACTAAAGTCACTGTCACTCCTTTGCCCTAAGAACAAATCTCAACCCTTAAAAATGAGCAAAAAAGTAAAAAAAAAAATAAAATAAAACCTCTTACCATAAACAACAGACCAGGAACCCTGATGTTCCCAAAGACAAATCAACTCCAGATGAATGCCCAAACAGAGATATGAGCTGGTCCCCATTTCACAAGGTATTCTTGGAAGATCTCAAAAAGGATCTTAAAAGAGTGTTAGAAGAAAGATGGGGAAAGATAATTAGATCTTTGCAAGAGAATATTGAATAGCAAAAACAGAAATTATCTGAAAAAAATCCCTTAAAAATAGATTTCATGAAATAAATGCCTCCCTACAAAATAGATATGGTGAAATGGAAAAAGCATAAAACTCCTTGCAATACAGCTATGAAAAAAGATGTCAATTCAGTGAAAAACAGAATTTGTGAAATGGAAAAAATGCATTGAATAAAACAATTCAATTAGCCAAATTAGGAAAAAAATGAAAAAAAAAAAGGTAACTGAAGAAAATAATATGCTAAAAATTAGAATTGAACAAATGGAAGTGAAAGATTCAATAAGACTTCAAGAATTAGTCAAACAGAACCAAAAAATGAAAAAAAAAAGAAGAAAATATGAATTACTTCCTAAGAAAAACAACTGACCTGAGGAGGAGGGAAATCTAGGAGAGATAATCTAAGATTATAGAACTTCCTGAAAATCATGATGAAAAAAAGAGCCTTTACCTTATCTTTCAGGAAATCATAAAAGAAAACTGCCCTGATATCCTAGAATTAAAAGGCACAATAGCCATTGAAAGAATTCACCAATGACTCCTAAAAGAATCCCCAAATTAAAAACCCAAATGAATATCGTGACTAAATTCAGAACTATCAGACCAAAGAAAATATATTACAGGTATCCAAAAAAAATTCAAATACTAAATGGCCACAATCAGGATAACCTAGGACTTTACAGCTTCCATCTTAAAGGATCAAAAGGCCTGGAATCTAATATTCCTAAAGGAACTTGGATTCCAGACAAGAATAAGTTATACAGCTAAAATTAATATTATCTTTCAAAGAAAAAGATGGGCGTTCAATGATTTAGGTGAATTTCAACTTTCTGATGAAAAGACTAGAGCTGAACAAAATATTTGATTTCCAAATACAGAACTCAAGGGAAGCATATAAAGGTAAAAAGGAAAGAACATTTGAGAACTATATTTCTGTATTGGGTAAACTTAGGGTATATCCTGGGGATTGTTTTCTGTAATGTCTTTGCTAACATTTTATTTAAGATTTTTGAATCAATATTCATTAGGAAGATTGGTCTATAATTTTCTTTCTCTGTTTTTATCCTACCGGATTTAGGTATCAGTACCATATCTGTGTCATAAAAGTAATTTCCTTCATTCCCTATTTTTTCAAATAGTTTATATGGCATTGGGGCTAATTGTTTTTTAAATGTTGGTAGAATTCACATGTAAATCTATTTGGTCCTGAAAACTTTTTCTTAGAGAGTTGTTTAATAGCTTGTTCTATTTCTCCTTCTAAAATGGGACTATTTAAGCAATTTATTTCCTCCTCTATTAATCTGGATTACTATTAACTTCTTGATTTTTGACAAAGATGCACTGGCTCCAGCAGACAGGTTTTATAACCCACCAGAAGGGCAGTGTCCAGTGCAAGCAGCTCCACTATCTTTAGATAATCGCCAGGTGATGTGGAGAGACCCAGAAAGTGGTGAATGGAAAGGACCAGATAGGCTAACTGCTTAGGGGAGAGGGTTTGCTTGTATCTATACAGGTGGAGAAGGAATCAGATGGGTGCCAACAAGCCGTATTTGTTTTGTCCATTGCAGAGCGACAGAGCAGACCCTTGAAACGAAGGAGAAAACCCAAGAAATATTGGGTGGTTCTGTTGCTGATTGTGCTCACCATTGAAAGAGCGTGGCAGTTATGGCATTTGAGTCATGGACATCGAAAATTGTTGGACTTGAAAACCCTCAGGAATCATTGGATTCTCTGAGAAACGATAAGACTGTTACAGGACTTCAAAAATCTGCTGGAATCATTGGATTCCCTAACACATAAAAAGACTTTTGCAGGATGTTGGAATCCTAGTGTCAACTCAACTTGAAACAAGGTGAAAACTCAAGGGTGATGTCAGAATCCTGGTGTTAACTCAATAGAATTGATACAGTGCTTATTGGCTCACACCTTAGAGACAATCCTTACAAGGTGATTAGTTGCTAATACTGATGGAAACAATGCTTGTGTTCATACCTTTAGAGAGCTCATAAGTATCTAAGTGCTCAATGGAGTTCACACGTTTGGGAGAGTTCAGAGCTTGAGTATGAGATCCAAATTCACACCTCCCTTAGGGCCAGAGAGCACTCTGGGAGATAACCCATAATCCCTCTCTTTCAGAAGAGATCCTATATAAGAAATAGACAGAGGCTCTCTCGGGGAGTTGAGCTGAAAACACTGAGAGAAGAGTTCAGCTGAATTAGATTGAAGAAGGGAGTATCGGTCAGTTCAGCAGAAGAGCACTCTTGGAGGCGCAACCAAATTGGGAGATACAGAAGCCTACTTGCCTCAGTTGGAGATTGAGAAGCCACGAGTCAGAGTTGAGCTGGAGGCTGAAGAAAGCAGAGGCAAGAGCCAAGGACAAAGCTGCAAGATCTCTTGGAACCAGGCAGAGAGATAGGCCTGAGCTAACCGGGCTATATTGAAGGACACAATAAAAATTAAGATCTTTTATCAGCTGGCTGCGATTTTGGAGTAATTATTTATTTCAACTGAGACTAAAGCTGCCTCCAGAAAACCTTCACAGCAGGACTTCAAAAACTTAGGGGCATCATTGGATTCCCTGACATGTGAAGCAATGGACAATAGATTGGTTTTGGACTATCTCTTGGCTGTTGAAGAAGGTGTATGTGTGACTGTTGTTTACATATCCTCCTTCTAGGACTTCTGGCGATCTTTTACAACACCATGTTGATTTATATTGTTTGCTACTCCGCTACTTGTATGTACAATTCATGTTTATTACACCACATCCAGCCTGCACTGACTGAAAGGAGGGTAATCACTGATAGCCTTTGTGTTATTGCTATGTGCTTGTGTAATACCTCCCATGCTGATGGGTTTATGCATAATAAGACCCTTCAGCCCAAAAACCTGCTAGCAACCCCCACTTCCCTTTAGTGCTTTTCCTCTCCCTTCCTGAGATGTCAGGAAGGGCGTGATTATCTCCTTTTTAATGCTTTCATCTTCCTTCCTGAGAAGTCAGGGGGGTTGTGATCACCTCCTTTTCAGTGCTTTCACCTCCTTTCCTGAGAAGTCAGGGAGGGTGTGATCACCTCCCCTTTGGGGCTCTGACCTCCCTGAGGAGTCAGGGATGGCATGACCACATGTGTTCTAAAACAAAAGACAGCAGGAGATGTAATGGGCTGAGGCTTGAGATGATGCACTGAAGTCCCAAGCACGTGAGGCTAAATAGTAATTGGACCATACTCTATTAATATATATGCTTTGAGAAAGAATGGCCCCCGCCCACTCTCTGTGCAAGTCCTGATGTGTTGTATAGGAAATGATGATTTTGGTGGTTGGAGGCAGAGGGGCAGGAAGAGAGGCGGAGAGAGACTGCTGGTGGGCTTCTGGTCTGGTTTTCTGGTGTGGCTGGCTTCTGGTCTGGCTGACTTCTTGATGCAGCTGCTGACATTGCTAATCTCCCTTTGCCTCCAATTCCCTTTTACATCTGATCCTTCTTCACCTCTACTGAGAATAAAGATTGAAGATTTTCCCTTAACCTGAATTCCTTACTCAGGCTGATTTTAAAATACGCGGTCATCACACTGGACAACCTATGTTTTTGTAGGAAGTTCTCCATTTTACTTAGGTTATAAACTTTATTGGTATAAATTTGGACAAAGTAAATCCTAATTATTGCTCTAATTTCCTCTTCATTAGTGAAAAGTTCTCCCTTTTCATTTTTAAGCCTAACAACTTGATTTTCCCCTTTACCTTTTCTTTTTTTTTTTTTTTATTTAATAGCCTTTTATTTACAGGATATATACATGGGTAACTTTACAGCATTAACAATTGCCAAATCTCTTGTTCCAATTTTTCACCTCTTACCCCCCACCCCCTCCCCTAGATGGCAGGATGACCAGTAGATGTTAAATATATTAAAATATAAATTAGATACACATTAAGTATACCTGACCAAAACGTTATTTTGCTGTAGAAAAAGAATCAGACTCTGAAATATTGTACAATTAGCTTGTGAAGGAAATCAAAATGCAGGTGTGCATAAATATAGGGATTAGAGAATTCAATGTAATGGTTTTAGTCATCTCAGGTTCTTTTTCTGGGCATAGCTAGTTCAGTTCATTACTGCTCCATTAGAAATGATTTGGTTGATCTCGTTGCTGAGGATGGCCTGATACCATCAGAACTGGTCATCATATAGTGTTGTTGAAGTATATAATGATCTCCTGGTCCTGCTCATTTCACTCAGCATCAGTTCATGTAAGTCTCTCAGGCCTTTCTGAAATTATCCTGTTGGTCATTTTCTTACAGAGACAGTAATATTCCATAATTTTCATATAGCACAGTTTATTCAACCATTCTCAACTGATGGACATCCATTCAGTTTCCAGTTTTAGCCACTACAAAACGGCTGCCACACATTCGTGCACATACAGGTCCCTTTCCCTTCTTTGAATCTCTTTTGGGATATAATCCCAGTATTGTAACACTGCTGGATCAAAGGGTATGCACAGTTTGATAACTTTTTGACATAGTTACAAACTACTCTCCAAAATGGTTGGATTCGTTCATAACTCCACCAACAATGCATCAATGTCCCAGTTTTCCCATCCCATCAACAATCATCATTATTTTTCCTGTCATCTTAGCCAATCTGACAGGTGTGTAAGTAGTATCTTAGAGTTGTCTTAATTTGCATTTCTCTGATTAATAATGACTTGGAGCATCTTTTCATATGACTGAAATAGTTTCAATTTCTTCACCTGAGAATTGTCTGTTCATATCCTTTGACCATTTTTCAATTGGAGAATGGCTTGATTTTTATAAATTAGAGTTAATTCTCTATATATTTTTGGAAATGAGGCCTTTATCAGACAACTGACTGTAAAATTTTTCCCAGTTTATTGCTTCCCTTCTAATCTTGTCTGCATTAGTTTTGTTTGTACAAAAACTTTTCAGTTTGGTATAATCGAAATTTTCTATTTTGTGATCAGTAATGATCTCTAGTTCTGCTTTGGTCATAAAGGCCTTCCCCTTCCACAGGTCTGAGAGGTAAACTATTCTATGTTCCTCTAATTTATTAATAATTTTGTTCTTTATGCCTAGGTCATGAACCCATTTTGACCTTATCTTGGTGTACGGCGTTAAGTATGGATCAATGCCTAGTTTCTGCCATATTAGTTTCCAATTTTCCCAGCAATTTTTATCAAACAGTAAGTTCTTATCCCAAAAGCTGGGATCTTTGGGTTTGTCAAAGACTAGGTTGCTATATTTGTTGACTGTTTTATCCCTTGAACCTAATCTATTCCACTGATCAATTAATCTATTCCTTAGCCAATACCAAATAGTTTTGGTAACTGCTGCTCTATAATATAATTTTAGATCTGGTACAGCTAAGCCACCATCATTTGATTTTTTCATTAATTCCTTGAGAATTCTTGACCTTTTGTTTTCCATATGAACTTTGTTATTATTTTCTAGGTCATTAAAATAGTTTTTGGGAGTCTGATTGGTATAGCGCTAAATAAATAGATTAGTTTAGGTAATATTGTCATCTTTATTATATTTGCTCGCCCTATCCAAGAGCATTGAATATTTTTCCAATTGGTTGGATCAGACTTAATTTGTGTGAAAAGTGGTCTGTAATTTTGCTCATAAAGTTTCTGATTTTCCCTTGGCAGATAAATTCCTAAATATTTTATATTATCAGTAGTTACTTTAAATGGAATTTCTCTTTGTAACTCTGACTGTTGGATTTTGTTAGTGATATATAAGAATGCTGATGACTTATTGGGTTTATTTTATAACCAACAACTTTGCTAAAGTTTGGATTATTTCTAATAACTTTTGCTAGAATCTCTGGGGTTCTCTAAGTATACCATCATGTCATCGGCAAAGAGTGATAATTGGCTTCCTCATTGCCTATTCTTATTCCTTTAGATCTCTTTCTCAGCTCTTATTGCTATAGCTAGTGTTTCTAATACAATATTAAATAGTAACGTGATAGTGGGCAACCTTGTTTCACTCCAGATCTTATTGGGAATGGTTGTAGGTTTGTCTCCATTACATATGATGCTTACTGATGGTTTTAAATAGATGCTTGCCGATTATTTTAAGGAAAGTCCATTTATTCCTATACTCTCAAGTGTTTTTTAATAGGAATGGATGTTGGGTTTTATCAAATGCTTTTCTGCATCTATTGAGATGATCATATGGTTTTCTTAATTTGGTTATTAACAGTGTGCCAATTATATTGATAGTTTTCCTAATATTGAACCAGACCTGCATTCCTGGTATAAATCCTACTCGATCATAATGTATTATCTTGGAGATGATTTTCTGTAGTCTTTTTGCTAATATCTTATTTAAGATTTAACATCAATATTCAATAGGGAGATTGGTCTATAATTTTCTTTCTCTGTTTTCACCTACCTGGTTTAGCAGTATCAGTACCATGTCTGTGTCATAGAAGGAATTTGGTAGGACTCCTTCATTTCCCTATTTTATCAAATAATTTATATAGCATTGGGCCAATTGTTCTTTAAATGTTTGGTAAAATTCACATTAAATCCATTGTCCTGGGTTTTTCTTAGGAGTTGTTTAATTGCCTGTTCTATTTCTTTTTCTGAAATGGGACTATTCAACAATTTACTTCCTCCTCTATTAGTCTGGGAAGTCTGTATTTTGGAGTAGTCATCCATTTCACTTAGGTTATCAAATTTATTGGCATAAAGTTGAGCAAAATAACTCCTATTATTTCTCTAATTTCCTCTTCATTGGTGGAAAGTTCTCCTTTTCATTTTAAGACTACTAATTTCATTTTCCTCCCTCCTTTTTCTAATCAGATTTACCAAAGGCTTATCTATTTTATTGGCTTTTCATAGAACCAACTCTTAGTTTTATTAATTAGTTCAATGTTTTTTACTTTCAATATTTTAATTTCTCCTTTTAATTTTAGAATTTCAAATTTAGTATTTCATTGGGGTTTTTAATTTGGTCTTTTTTTAGTTTTTTTAGTTGCAAGCCCAATTCATTAATCTTTTCTTTCTCTGTTTTATTCAAGTAAGCCTCTAAGGATATAAAATTCCCTCTTATTACCGCTTTGGCTGCATCCCACAAATTTTGGTATGGTGTCTTATCATTGTCATTATCTTGAGTGAAATTATTAATTGTATCTATAATTTGCTGCTTCACCCAATCATTCTTTAAGATGAGATTCTTTAGTTTCCAATTACTTTTTGGTCTATTTCCCCCTAACTTTTTGTTGAATGTAGTTTTTATTGCATCATGATCTGAAAAGAAAGCATTTACTATTTCTGCTTTCTTGCATTTAATTTTGAGGTCTTTATGTCCTAATATGTGGTCAATTTTGAATAGGTTCCATGAACTGCTGAGAAGAAAGTATATTCCCTTCTATCTCCATTCAATTTTCTCCAAAGATCCAACATACCTAATTTTTCTAATATTCTATTTACTTCTTTAATTTCTTTCTTATTTGTTTTGTGGTTTGATTTGTCTAATTCTGAGAGTGCAAGGTTGAGATCTCCTACTATTACAGTTTTGTTGTCTATTTCTTCTTGCAACTTTCTTAACTTCTCCTTTAGGAAGTTGAGTGCCATACCACTTGGTGCATATATGTTTAATATTGATATTGCTTCGTTGTTTATGCTACCCTTTAGCAGGATGTAGTTTCCTTCCTTATCTCTTTTAATTAGATCAATTTTTACTTTTGCTTGATCTGAGATAGGGATGGCTACCCCTGCTTTTTTGACTTCACCTGAAGCATAACAGATTTTGCTCCACCTTTTACCTTTACTCTATATGTATCCCCCTGCTTTAAATGTGTTTCTTGTAAACAACATATTGTAGGGTTCTGACTTTTGATCCAGTCTGCTATCTGCCTCCTCTTTATGGGGGAGTTCATCCCATTCATATTTATGGTTAGAATTACTAAATCTGTATTTCCTGCCATCCTCATAACCCCAGATTGTGCTTTACTTATTCTTGCCTCCCCCAACCCTCTTTCCCCCTTTTAAACTTATGTAACCCTCTTGTATCACGATACTTATCCTCTTTATAATCCCTCCCTCCCCCTTTGAATCTTTCCCCTTCCTTCCTTATTACTCTTTTCTTTTCCCTTTTCCTCTCCCCCGTTTTTAATGAGGCGAGAGAGAATTTACTCTAAAACAAATGGCAATTATTTTTTCTTTGAGCCAACTCTGATGAGAGTGAGATTCACACAGTGTTCCTCCCCCTCTCTAAATTCCCTCAGATATGATGTTTCCTTTGCCTCTTTGTGGGATGTGGTTTCCCTCTTTTTATCCCTTCTTCCCACCTTATTCTGCCATCATCCCTTTTCCATATCTACTTCCCTTTTTTATGTTATATTAGTAAAATCAAATTATACATGTATTTTTTTATATCTACAACAGAAATACAATTCTCAAGAGCTATTTTTACCTTTTCTGCATCTCTTGAGTTCTATGGTTGGAGATCAAATTTTTGTTTAGTTATGGTTTTTTCCTTAGAAACAAATGGAATTCATTTGTTTCATTAAATGTCCATCTTCTTCCCTGGAAGAAAATGCTCAGCTTAGCTGAGTAGTTTATTCTTGAGCTGCATCCCAAGTTCTTGTGCCTTTCGGAATATCATATTCCAGGCCCTTCTTTCCTTTAATGTAGAGGCAGCCAGATCTTGGGTGATCCTTGTTGTGGCACCTCGGTATTTAAATGGTTTTGTTGGCTGCTTGTAAAATTTTTTCCTTAATCTGATAGTTCTGAAATTTTGCCACAATATTCCTTGGGGTTTTTTATTTTAGGGCTTCTTTCAGAAGGTGTTCGATGAATTCTTTCAATGCCTATTTTACCTTCTGATTCTATTACATCTGGGCAGTTCTCTTTGATGATTTCTTGTAAAATAGTATCTAGGCTCCTTTTTCATCATAGTTTTCAGAAAGTCCAATAATCCTCAGATTATCTCTCCTAGATCTATTTTCAAGTCTGTCGTTTTGCAAGTAGATAATTAATGGTTTTTCAGTTTGTCATTTTTTTGTTTTGCTTGACTGATTCTTGCTGTCTCAATGAATCATTAGTTTCTATTTGTTCAGTTCTAATTTTAAATAATTATTTTCTTCATTAGCTTTTTTTACTTCTTTCTGTATATGTCCAATTGAGTTTTTAAATGTATTGTTTTGGTCTGTGGAATTTTTTTCCATTTCACTAATTTTTTTTTTTTTTAGTGAATTGTTTTCTTTTTGCAATTCACAGATTCTACTTCCTTGCGTGTTCTTTGTCTTTTCCAATTCACGGATCCTACTTTCTTGCGAGTTTTTTGTCTTTTCAATTCACAAATCTCTTTCTAGTGAATTCTTTATTTTTCAATTCACAATTCTTACTTTCCTGAGATTTTTTTACTTTTTCCAATTCGTATTTCAGGAAGTTGTTGCTCTTTTAAGGCTTCTCGTTCCTTTCCCCATTTATCTTCTAACTCTCTTTTGAGACTTTTAATGATCTCTTCTGTGAGAGCATCATGTAAAAGAGGACAGTCTGATGCATGTTTGCTGTTTGAGGTCTCTTCAGGTTTGCTGACCTGCTCTTTTTCTGCATAGAAGCTGTGGATCGTTCTTTTCATCTTTTTATTCATGTTTTAAAGCCTTTAGGGTGGGTCTCCTAGGCTGAGGGGTTACCAGCTTCCTCTACGAGCAGGGAAGATGTAAACCGATTTCCAGCTCCGAGGTATGGGAGTGCTGGCTGGTGAGAGTTTTCCTTCCCCAACAGGAAGTGGATTCAGCACTGGCCGAGCTATCAAACTGCTTAGTAGGGCTGAGTGGGTTAGCAATTACCCCTCGGCTAGAGACTAAGGGGTGAAAGTGTCACTGCCCCAGGCCGGAGCCTCTTGTGGGACTGTGAGTATTAGCAGCTGACCGCAGACCACAGACCACAGACCACAGACCGCAGACCACAGACCGCAGACCGCCCGGAACTCTGCCCCAGTGTCTCTGCCCCATGCAAATCGGCCCTGGAAAAGCTCTATGGCTAAGCCGAGCTCCCACTGCGCAGATTGGAGGCTAACCCGGGCTGCCTCCTCCTGCCGTGCAGGATCACAACTGCCCCAAGGAAAAGCCCGTACTGCGGGTTGGGGCTGCGCTTGTGCTGAGATCTGTGCTTTCACTTTCAGTTTGAGATTCTCCTCGGAACCTAATTTCTCTCCCCGTCTGAGCCAATCTCCCCCCTGGCCCCGGAACCAACCTTTTTTGGCGAGACTGCAGATTTTCTTTGGCCGGTGAGTTGTTCTACTTCTTATCTTTACTTTATTGTAGCAGTCAAGACTATTTTTGAGGCTCGATATAATATTGATAAAGAGGGTAAGAGAAGAGCTTAGAAAGTCATGTGTGTCTTCTCCGCCATCTTGGCTCCGCCCCCTCCCCCCTTTACCTTTTCTAATCAAATTTACTGAAGGTTTATGTATTTTGTTGTTTTTTTTCATACAAACAATTCTTAGTTTTATTTAGTAATTCAATAGTTTTTTTAAAAAAAACTTTCAATTTTATTAATCTCCTCTTGAATTTTTAGAATTTCAAGTTTAATATTTTATCAGGGATTTTTAATTTGCTCTTTTTCTAGCTTTTTTAGTTGCAAGCCCAATTCTTTCATTTTCTCTTTCTCAATTTTATGCAAATAAGCATCTAGAGATATAAAATTTCCCCTTATTACCACTTTGTCTGCATCCCCAAATTTTGGCATGTTGTTTCATTATTGTTATTTTCTTGGATGTAAATATTGTTTCTATTATTTGCTGGTTCACCATTCACTCTTTAGGGTGCGATTATTTGCTTTCCAATTACTTTTTGGTCTATTTTCCCCTGACTTTTTATTGAATGTAGTTTTTATTACATCGTTATCTAAAAAGAAAACATTTACTATTTTTGCCTTTCTGCATTTGATTTTGAGGCCCTTATCTCCTAATATATGTTCATTTTTTTATAGGTTCCATGAACTTCCAAGGAGAAAATGTACTCCTTTCTGTCTCCAAGTTTTCTCCAAAGATCCATCATATCTAACTTTTCCAATATTCTATTTATCTCTTTAACTTTCCTATTAATCTTTTGGTTTGATTTATGTAATTCTGAGAGTGAAAGGTTGACATCTCTCACTATTATAGTTTTGATGTGTATTTCTTTTTGCAGCTCTCTTAACTTCTCCTTTAGGAATTTAGATGATATATCACTTGAAGCAATGAAACAATGAAGCAATATCGATATTGCTTCATTGTCTATACTACCCTTCAGCAAGACATAGTTTCCTTCCTTATTTCTTTTAATTAGATCAATTTTTGCTTTTGCTTGATCTGATGTCTGGATGACTAACCCCGCTTCTTTTTTTTTTTTTTTTTTTTTTTTTTTTTTTTTTTTTTACTTCACCTGAAGCATAATAGATTCTGCTTCACGCTTTTGCCTTCACTCTGTATGTATCACCCTGCTTTAAATGTGTTTTCTGTCAACAACATATTGTAGAATTCTAGCTTTTAATCAAGTCTGCCTCCACTTTATGGGACAGGTCACTCCTTTCATATTTGCATTTAAAACTACTAATTCTGTATTTCCTGCCACTTTATTATCCCCAGATTATACATTTCTCTTTCCTTTTCTCCTGTCCCTCTTCCCCAGTATTTAACTTAGGAACAACCAGTTGCCTCAAATAACCCTTCCCCTTGGGAATCCCTTTCCCTTAGAGTCCCCTTTCTTGAACTTTCCCCTACTATTTCTGTATTCCCTTCTATTTAGACTACCCCTTCCCTTTTCACTTTTCCTCTTTTATTGTCAATGAATTGAGAGAAGTTTCTCTATAAACCAAATATATCTAATATTTTCTCTTTAAGACAAATCTAATGAGAGTAAGATTCACATAATCTTCATCTCCCTTCCTTCTTTCCCTCAAATACTATAGGACTCCCTGAAAAATATGATGAAAAAAAGAGCCTGGACACTAATTTCCAAGAAATTACCAAAGAGAACTGCACTGAAGTTATAGAAGTAGAGGGTAAAATAGACATTGAAAGAATTCATCAATCACCTACTGAAAGGGACTCTAAAATCAAAACTCCAAGAAAGATAGTGGTTAAATTCCAAAACTATCAAACAAAAGGAAAAATATTACAAGCTGCTAGAAAAAATCAATTCAAATATAGAGGAGCCACAATAAGGATTACCCAGGATCTAGCAGGGTCTACATTAAAGGATCGAAGGGCCTGGAATCTGATATTCTGAAAAGCTAAAGAAGTTAGTATGCAGCCAAAATAATTTACCCAGCCAAAATGATCATTTTTTTTCCAGAGAAGAAGAAATGAGATAAGTGAATTTCAATGAAATAAGTGAATTTCATCTATTTCTGATGAAAAAAAGAACTAAACAAAAAGTTTGATCTCCAAATATGGAACTCAAGAGATAGCAAAAAAGATTAAAAGAAATCTTGGGAACTATAATTCTGCTATAAAGATATATAAAGAACACATGTATAATTTGTTCTAGAAACTAGAGGTGAAAAAGGAAATTGTACCAGGAAAAGGGTACTACATCTCATGAAGAAGCAAAAGAAACCTATTGTATCTGAGTGAAAGAAGGGAGGGAGATGAATACAATGTGTATCATACTCTTGTCAGAATTGACTTAAATAGAAAAATATTAGACATATTTGATTTATGCTGAAACTTCTCCCACCTCATTGAAAAGTAGGAGGGGAAAAGTGAAAAGATAAGGAGTAAGCTAAGTGAAAGGGAATATAGAAATTGTGAGGAAAAGGGAAAAGATAGGGGGAGGAACTCTAAGGTGGAGGGAGGGATACTAAAAAGGAAGGGCTGTGAGAAGCAAGTGGTACTCACAAGTTTAATACTGGAAAGGGGGATAAGGGAGAAGGAAAGGAGAGAAGCATAAACAGGGGTAAATAAGATGGTAAGTAATACGGAATTGGTAATTTTAACCATAGATGTGAATGGGATAAACCCCCCCATAAAGAGGAAGCAGTTAACAGAATGAATTAAAACCCAGAATCATACAATATGTTGTTTACAGGAAACACACCTGAAGCAGGGTGATATATATAGAGTAAAGGTAAAAGGTTGGAGCAGAATCTACTATGCCTCGGGTGAAATCATAAAATCAGGGGTAGCCATCATCATCTCAGATCAAGCAAAAGCAAAAATTGATTTAATTAAAAGAGATAAGGAAGGGCACTATATCCTGCTAAAGGGTAGCACAGATAAGGAAGCAATATCAATATTAAAAAATATATGCACTAAGTGGTGTAGCATCTAAATTCTTTTGTTTTTATTAAAATAACTTTTTATTGACAGAACCCATGCCAGGTTGATTTTTTACAACATTATCCCTTGCACTCACTTCTGTTCCAATTTTCCCCCTCTCTCCCTCCACCTCCTGCCCTAGATGGCAAACAGTCCTATATGTTAAATATGTCACAGTATATCCTAGATACAATATATGTGTGCAGAACCAAACAGTTCTCTTGTTGCACAGAGAGAATTGGATTCATAAGGATTCATAATTCAGGAAGAAAAACAAAAATGCAAACAGTTTACATTCATTTCCCAGTGTTCTTTCTTTGGTTGTAGCTGTTTCTGTCCATCATTGATCAAATGAAACGGAGTTAGATCTCTTTGTCAAAGAAATCCACTTGGATCAGAATACATCTTCATACAGTATTGTTGGTGAAGTATATAATGATGTCCTGGTCCTGCTCTTAGCATCAGTTTCAAGCCTCTCTGTATTCATCCTGCTGGTCATTTCTCACAGAACAATGATATTCCTGCACTTAGCATCAGTTTCAAGCCTCTCTGTATTCATCCTACTGGTCATTTCTTACAGAACAATAATATTCCATAACATTCAAATACCACAATTTACCCAAATATACTCCAATTGATGGACATCCTTTCATTTTCCAGTTTCTAGCCACTACAAACAGGGCTGTCACACAAACATTTTGGCACATACAGGTCCTTTTCCCTTCTTTAGTATCTCTTTGGCGTATAAGCACAGTAGTAACATTGCTGAATCAAAGAGTATGCATAGTTTGATAACTTTTTGGGCATAATTCCAAATTGCTCTCCAGAATGGTTGGATTCATTCACAACTCCACCAACAATACATCAGTGCCCCAGTTTTCCAGCATCCCCTCCAACATTCATCATTATTTTTTTCCTGTTAGCCAATCTGACAGGTTGTCTTAATTTGCATTTCTCGGATCAATAGTGATTTGGAACACTCTTTCATATGAGTGGTAGTAGTTTCAATTTCAAAATCTGAAAATTATCTCTTCATATCTTTTGACCATTTATCAATTGGAGAATGGCTTTTTTTCTTATAAATTAGAGTCAATTCTCTATATATTTTGGAAATGAGGCCTTTATCAGAACCTTTGTGCAGATAGCATCTAAATTCTTTCTTTCTTTATTAATAGCCTTTTATTTACAGGTTATATGTATGGGTAACTTTACAGCACTGACAATTGCCAAACCTCTTGTTCCGATTATTCCTCTCCTTCTCCCCACCCCCTCCCCCACATGGCAGGATGAACAATAGATGTTAAATATATTAAAATATAAATTAGATACACAATAAGTATACATGACCAAACTGTTATTTTGCTGAACAAAAAGAATCGGACTCTGAAATACTGTACAATTAGCCTGTGAAGGAAATCCAAAATGCAGGTGGGCAAAAATATAGGGATTGGGAATTCAATGTAACGGTTTTTAGTTATCTGCCAGAGTTCTTTCGCTGGGCGTAGCTGGTTCAGTTCATTACTGCTCCATTGGAAATGATTTGGTTGATCTCATTGCTGAGGATGGCCAGGTCCATCAGAATTGGTCATCATATAGTATTGTTGTTGAAGTATATAATGGTCTCTTGGCCCTGCTCGTTTCACTCAGCATCAGTTCCTATAAGTGCATCTAAATTCTTAAAAGAGAAATTAAGAGAGCTGCAAGAAGAAATAGACAGCAAAACTATAATAGTGGGAGATCTCAACCTTGAACTCTCATAATTCGATAAATCAAACCACAAAATAAGAAAGAAGTCAAAAAGATAAATAGAATACTCAAAAAGTTAGATATGATAGATCTTTGGAGAAAACTAAATGGAGCCGGAAAGGAGTATACTTTCTTCCCAGCAATTCATGGAACCTATACAAAAACTGACCAGATATTAGGATATAAAAACCTCAAACTCAAATGCAGTAAGGCAGAAATAATAAATGAATTCTTTTCAGATGCAATGAAAATTACATTTAAAAAAGCCAAGGGAAAATAGACCAAAAAATTATTGGAAACTAAATAATCTCATACTAAAGAATGATTGGGTGAAACAGCAAATCATAGACATAATTAATAACTTAACCCAAGAAAATGACAACAATGATAAGTCATTCCAAAATGTGTGGGATACAGCCAAAGTAGTAATAAGGGGAATTTTATATCTTTAGAGGCCTACTTGCATGAAATAGAGAAAGAGAAGGTCTATAAATTGGGCTTGCAACTAAAAATGCTAGAATGAAAAAAAGAACTTAGATATTATCTTATGAGAAATCATCAAAGAAAAGTACCCTGATGTCCTAGAATCAGACGTAAAATAATCATGGAAAGAATTCATCGATTACCCCTGAAAGAGACCCCAAAATTAAAACTTCAAGAAATAACATGACTAAATTTCAGAACTGTTGGACCAAAGAAAAAAAACATTAAAAGCTGCCAGAAAGTAAGTATTCAAATACTGAGGAGTCTAGAAGTTTCTACCTTAAAGGATCGAAGGTTCTGGCATCTGGTATTCCAAAAGGCAAAGGAAATTGAAATGTAGCCAAGAATAAACTAGCCCATTAAATTGAACATTTTCTTTCAGGGAAGATGATGGGAATTCAAAGAAACAGGTGAATTTCATTTATTTGTAATGAAAAGACCAGAGCTAAACAAAAAATTTGACCTCCAAATATAGAACTGAAGAGAAGCATAAAAAGGTAAAAAACAAACAAACAAACAAACAAACAAAAACTCTTGAGAACTATATATTTCTAATGGGTATACATAGAGAGTGGATGTATAATTTGATTTTATGGTTATAAAATATATTAAAAAAAACTAGAGGTGGAAAGAGGATTGTACTGGAAATAGTGTAAGTGGAGGTAAAATGAAGGAAATTATATATCACAAAGAGGCAAAGAAAACTTATTACAATTGAGGAAAAGAAGGAAGGGGGTTAAACATTTTGTGAATCTTACTCTCATGAAATTTGGCTCAAAGAGAGAATATTAGACATATTTGGTTTCACAGAGAAACTTCTCTCACCTTATAGCAAAGTGGGAGGGGAAAAGAAAAAAAAGGGGGGAGGCTAATGGAAGAGAAAAGAGAAATAATAGGGAAAAGGTAAAAGAAAGGGGTATGGGATACAAAGGGAGAGAGCTCCTTGAGGCAAGTAGAGCTCATAAGCAAAACACTGAAGATGAGGGAAAGGGAGAAAGGAAAGATAAAAGCATAATTTGGGGTAAATAAGATGGCCAGAAATACAGAATTAGTCATTTTAACTGTGAATGTGAACAGGGTGAACTCTCCCATAAAACAAAAGCAGATTGATTGGATTAAAAGCCTAAATGCTACAATATGTTGTTTAGAAGAAACATATTCAAAACAGAGTGATACCTATAGAGTAAAGGTAAATGGTTGGAGCAGAATCTATTGTGCTTCAGGCAAAATTTAAAAAAAGGTGGGGTAGCCATCTTGATCTCAGATCAAGCAAAAGCAAATATAGATGTAATTAAAAGAGATATTGAAGGAAAGTATATATTGCTAAAGGGTACCTTAAATAATGAAGACATGTCAATATTAAACATTTAAATACTAAGGATTTAAATTCCTAAATGAGAAATTAAGAGAGCTGCAAGACAAAATAAATGGCAAAACTATAATAGTGAGGATCTCAACCTTGCATTCTCAGAACTAGATAAATCAAAGCACAAAATAAATAAGAAAGAAGTTAAGGAGGTAAATAGAATAATAGAAAAATGAGGTATGATAGATCTTTGGAGAAAATTGAATGAGACTGAAAGGAGTAGACCTATTTCCCCTGCATTTCATGTTACCTATCAATCATACATTAAAGCATGAAGACCTAAAAATCAAAAGCAGAAGGACAGAAATAGTAAATGCATTTTTTTCAGATTGTAATGCAATAAAAAATTACATTCAATAAAAAGCCAGTGGAAAATAGATCAAAAATCAGTTGGAAACTAAATAATCTAATTCTAGAGAATGAATGGGTGAAACAACAAATCATAGAGACAATCAATACTTTAATCCAAAAGAATGACAATAATGAGATAACATACCAAAATCTGTGGCATACAGACAAAGTGGTAATAAAGATGAAACTTTATATCTCTAGATATATACCTGTATAAAATAAAGAGATCAAATGGGGCTTGCAACTAAAAAAGCTAGGGAAAAGACAAATTAAAAACTCCAAATCAAATATCAAACTTAAAATTATAAAAATAAAAGAGGAGATTAATAAAATTGAAAATTAAAAAAAACTACTGAATTAATAAATAAAACTGAGTTGATGTTATGAAAAAAAACCAACAAAATAGATAAATCTTTAGTTTATTTGATCAAAAAAAGAAAGAAAAAGTTAAAATTAAAAAGGGAAAACTGTCTCCTAAATGAAAAGAAAATTATAGCAATAATTAGAAGTTATTTTGCCCAACTTTATGCCAATAAATTTGATAACCTAAGTGAAATGGATCAACTCTTAAAAAATATAAAATGCCTAGATAAAACTAGAAGAAAATAAATTACTTACTCCTATTTTAGAAAAAGAAGTAGAACAAGTTATGTTGATCAAGTCGCTAAAAAAAAAAAATCTCCAGGGCCAAATGGATTTACATGTGAAATCTTGTTGAAATTCATGGGAGCATTGGAATACACGGGAGCCACCTGACAGTGGCTGCTGGTTATCCAACTCAGACCTGCAGAATGGATCTCCTCTTGTGAGAAGATGATGCAAGGAGATTGAGAGACAATTGCTGTTCTCTAACCTCTCTTACTGAGAGGCTGTTGCATTGTCTGACCTTTCTCCTCTTCTTTCTGCCTCCAATTTATCTCATTTCCAGTTCACAACACCTTTGTCAGCAAAGGCTGTCTTGCAACTCCTTCAGATGTTATGATCCACATCTGTGGAGGCTCTTGGAGAATTGACCTGTCCCTTAGTAAATTCTACCAAACATTTAAACAACAATGAACTCCAATATTATACAAACTATTTGAAAAAATAGGAAAGGACTCCTACCAAATTATTTATATGACATAGAAATAAACTCATATATAGCTCAACCAGATAGAATGAAAACAGAGAAAGAAAATTATAGACCAGTTTTCCTAATGAATATTGATGAAAAATCTTAATAAAATATTAGCAAAAAGATCACAGAAACTCATTCTCAAGGATAACACACCATGACCAAATAGGATTTATACCATGAATGCAGGGCTGGTTCAATATTAGGAAAACTGTTAGCATTATTGACTATATCAATAACCAAACTAACAAAAAAATATGATTATCTCAATCGATGCAGAAAAAGCATTTGATAAATTCCAACACTCGTTCCTATTAAAAACACTAAGAGAGTGTAGGAATAAATGGACTTTTCCTTAAAATGATCAGTAGCATCTATTTAAAACCATCAGTAAGCATCATATGTATTGGGGATAAATGAGATTTATTCTCAATAAGATCAAGGGTGACACAAGGTTTTCTCATATCACCAGTACAATTCAATATTGTATTAGAAATGTTACCTTTGGCAATAAGAGAAGAAAAAGAGATTAAGCAATTAGAGTAGGTTATGAGGAAACCAAATTATCATTCTTTGCAGATGATATGATGGTATATTTAGAGAATCAATTAAAAACTATTAAAAACAATTCTCAATTTCAGCAAAGTTGCAGGATACAAAATAAATCCACATAAATCATCAGCATTTTTATACAACACCAACAAAGTCCAACAGCAAGAGAAATTCCATTTAAAATAACTGTTGACAGCATAAAATATCTGTGAATCTATTTACCAAAGTACAAAATGCCATCCACGAGGATAATGTCAGATCTAAACAATCAAAAAAATATCAAGTGCCCTTGGATAGGTCAAGCAAATATATTAAAAATGACAATACTGCCCAAATCAATTTATTGATTTAATGCTATACCAATCAAACTCCCAAGAAATTATTTTTCAGGTTTAGAAAAAATTAATGTCAAAATTCATCTGGAAGAACAAAAGGTCAAGAATTTCAAAGAAATTAATGAAAAATGCAAGTGAAGGATGCTTAGCTGTGCCAGATATAAAACTATATTATAAAGTAGGGGTCATGAAACCATTTGATATTGACCAAGAAATAGAGTTGTAGATCAGTACAATAGGTTAGATTTACAGGACAAAATAGTGAATAATTATAGTAATCTAGTGTTTGACAATGCCAAAGACCCCAGCTTTAGGGATAAGAATTCACTATTTGACAAAAACTGCTGGGAAAACTGGAAACTAGTATGGCAGAAACTAGGCATTGGCCCACATCTAACACATATACCAAGATAAGATCAAAATGAATTCATGATCTAGACATAAAGAATAATATCATAAGCAAATTAGAAGAACATAGGATTGTTTACTTCTCAGATCTGTGGAGGAGGAAGTTTGTGACCAAAGAACAACTGGAAATCATAATTTTGACTATATTAAGTTAAAAAGTTTTATGCAAACAAACTAATGCACACAAGATTCAAAGAGAAATAATAAAGAAAAAGTTAGATTCAAGGCTTCTGATAATGGTCTCCTTTCTAAAATATATAAAAAAAGTGACCAAATTTGAAAGAATTCAAGCCATTCTCCAATTGATAAATGGTCAAAGGATATAAACAGACAATTTTAAGAAGGAGAAATTGAAACCATCTCTACTCATATGAAAAGGTTTTCTAGATCATTATTACTCAGAGAAATGAAAATTAAGACAACTTTGAGATACCGCTACACACTTCTCAGATCGGCTGATAGGAAAAATTAATGGTGAATTTTGTAGGGGATGTGGGAGAACTGAGACACTAATACAAAAGATCCAAATATTCTGTAGAGCAATTGGGAACTATGCCTAAAGAGTTATGAAACTGTGCACACCCTTTGATTCAGCAGTGTTTCTACTAGACTTATGTCCCAAAGAGATCTTAAAGGAGCAAAAGACTACCACATGTGCAGAAATGTTTGTGGCAGCCCTTTTGGTAGTGGCAAGAAACTGGAAACTGAGTTGAATATGCAACAGGTGGAGAATGGCTGAATAATTTATGGTATATGAATACTATGGAATATAATTGTTCTATAAAAATTGTTAAGCAGGATATTTTCAGAGAGGCTGAGAGAGACTTACATGAACTGATACTAAGTGAAATTAGCAGAACTAGATCATTATATATAGCAAAACCAAGATTATACAATGATACAATGGACGTGACTATTTCCAACAATAAGATGATTCAGACCAGTTCCAATGGTACTGTGTTCAAAAGAGCCCTCTACACTCAGAGAGAGGACTGTAGGAATTAAATATGGTTCACAATGTAGCATTCTTATTCTTTTTGATGTTGTTTGCATTTTTTTGTTCTTCATTTTCTGTTCTGGTTTGATTCAATTTTTCTTGTAACTATGTATGCATATATTGGATTTAACATATATTGCTATCATATGTAACATATATTGGACTACTTGCTATCTTGTGGAGGGAGTTTGGAGAAGGGGGGAAAAACTGGAACATAAGATTTTGAAAGGGCTAATGTTGCAGAATTATCCATACATATATTTTGAAAAATAAAAAGCTTTTTTTAAAAAAGAAAAACAAAGCAGAATTAAAAAAAATTAACTTAGAAACACAGCATTCATGGGTATCACAAAAAGGAAATTGGGTATATATATGCTTAGGCAATTGGATTAAATGACTTGTCCAGGGTCATACAGCTAGGAAGTATTAAGTGTCTGAGACTAGATTTGAATTCAGGTCCTCCTGTCTTCAGGACTGTTGCTCTACCCACTATGTCACCTACCTGCTCCATAATGTGTATGGGTATATATAGATAGATAGATCTTAATATATATATATATATATATATATATATATATATATATATATATATATATTAAGATCTATCTATCTATCTATCTATATAAAGATCTATCTATCTATCTATATATTTATATTTGTATTAAACTGATTACATCCCATGATGGGCAGACAATATCTGTAACTCTTGAGACCTGTATCTGTCACTGGGACAGACAGCAGGGAACATCACATGGATGGAGGGTATGATTGAAAATGATCCCCAATATGATGACATCAAAGAAAAAGACATTAAGGGATGAAAAAAGTTTGTAATGGGAAAAAGAGTAAAGGGAAGGTATAATGGGACAAAATACTTATTACAATCCAGGGAAAGAAGGGAGGGGAATGGGTAATGTCTGAAGCTTGATATCATCTGTTTTGGCTTTAAGAGGGAATAATTTAATCATTCAATTGGGTATAGAAATTTATTTAATTCTCTAAAGAAGTAGTAGGAGAAAGAGGAAAAGCAAAGGGAGGGAAGATACAGAAGTAAGGGTAGAAATATTAGGGAAAAAGGTCATAGCTAGATGGAACTGCTGATAGAAAATGAGGTAGCTAGTGGAGTGGGTTAAAAAAAAACACTAAGTGGGGTAGAGTCAAGATGGTGGAGAGGACACATGCATTTTTCTAAGCTCTTCCTTTTCCTCAGACTACTTACTTCTTTTATGAAAGGCCACAGAATCAGTGCTTGACTGAAAAAAACCATGAATACTGGGAGTATAACCAATTACCAACAGAAGATATCCTCAAAATTCACCAGAAAAGATCTGCTTTTTCTCATGGGCAGGGATGATTAGGCCAGGCTCAGAGTCAGGAAAGTTGGCAATGAGAGCATGGAAGGCAGCTTACACCGAGCAGACCTGAGGGGGGAAGGGGATGGTGTGGTCTCAGCTGGTAGAAAATCTGCAGAGAGAACTTTACCACAGTGTGAGTTACTTTGCTCTGGCAGCAAGCCAGTAGATCAGCAGAGAAACTATAAACACAAAAAGTAAAGATGGTCACCCTGAAATGTTAGAGTCTCTCGAGACCTGGCCAAACCCACCCAACACCCAGAGTGACTCAGTACACTCTCAGAGCATAACCCTGTGTAGACCCAGCACAGCCATTGCTGTCCCACCACTGCTTCACTGCTACTTCCTGCTGTCTGTAGAGGAAGCTTGGTAATATCCCATTGCCCCCAATAAGCAGACCGTTATTGTTGTTTGTTGTATTCAAAATGAGCAAAAAAGTAAAGCATGCTCTAATTGTTGATATCTTTTATACGAAAAGACAGCAGACTTCAACGCCTGAGGATAGCAAAAACAGTTTATCTCTAGATGAAAACTCAAAGGGGGATATGATCTGATTCCCACTACACAAGACTCTCATAGGCTCTCTTACAAGAGAGCTAGAAGAAAAATGGGGGTAAAAAAGGGAAGCTTGGCAAGAAAATCTGGATAAGTAATCCTATTCATTAAAAGATACAGTGGATAAAGAAATCAACTTCCTGAGAAACAGAATTACTGTACTGGAAAAATAAAATAGCTTTCTAAAAAATAAAATTGGCAAAAAAGGAAAAAAAATCCAAAGAACAGAACAACTCTTTTAAAAATACAATTGAACAATTACAAAAATAAATAAAAAAGTAAATGAAGAAAATAATTCATTAAAAATCATAATTGAACAAATGGAAAAGAATGACTTGAGGAGACACCAAGAATCAGTCACACAAACTCCCCAAATAATGAAAAAAACTGAAAAAAATGTTAAATACCTACTTGGGAAAACAACAGAGCTGGCTAATAGATCTAGGAGAGATAATCTAAGAATAATTGGACTTCCTGAAAATTATGATGAAAAAAGAGCCTAGACACCATTTTTTTCAGGAAATCATCAAAGAGAACTGCCCAGATGTTATAGAAAAAGAGAGTAAAATAGATATTGAAAGAATTCATCCCAGGATCTAGCAGCATCCACATTAAAGGATGGAAGGACCTGGAATCTGATATCCCAAAAGATTAAGGAATTTGGTATGCAGGCAAGAATAATTTACCCAGCCAAAATGAGGATTTAATTCTAGGGAAGAAGATGGACATTCAAAGAAATAAGTTAATTCCATTTATTTCAGATGAAAAAAACAGAGCTAAACAAAAAGTTTGATCTCCAAATATAGGACTCAAGAGAAATATAAAAAGGCAAAAAGAAAACTTCTGAACTATATTTCTGTTATGAGTCTACATAAAGAATACATGCATAATTTGCCTTTACTGTTATAATATAAAAAGAAGCTAGAGGTAGAAAAGAAATTATACCAGAAAAAGGGAAAATGGAGGTACTACATCTCACAAAGAGACAAAAAAAACTATTATATTTGAGGGAAAGAAGAGAGGGGGATGAACATATTGTGACTCTTACTTTCATCAGAATTGGCTTAAAGAGAAAAATATTAGACATATTCAATTTACAGAGGAACTTTTCTCACGTCATTGAAAAGTGGGAGGGGAAAAGTCAAAAGGGAAGGAGTAAGGTAAAGAGAAAGAAATACAGAAATTGTGAGGAAAACAGTTAAGAAAAGGAGAGGGACTTTAAAGTGGGAGGAGGGATCCTAAAGAAAGAAGGCTGTGTGAGACAAGTGGTGCTCACAAGTTTAATATTGGCTAAGGGAGGAAGGAGGAAGGAAAGGAGAAAAGCATAATCTTGGGTTAACAAGATGACAGGAAATACAGAATTAGTAATTTTAACCATAAATGTGAATTGGGTAAACTCTCCCATAAAGCAGAGATGGACAGCAGACTGGATTAAAAGCCAGAATCCTACAATATGTTGTTTATAGGAAGTACACTTGAAGCAAGGTGATACATGCAGAGTAAAGGTAAAAGGCTGGAGCAGAATCTACTATGATTCAGGTGATGTCAGAAAAGCAGGAGTAGCCATCCTAATCGCAGATCAAGCAAAAGAAAAAATTGACCTAATTAAAAGAGAGGAGATCACTATATCTTGCTAAAGGATAGCATAGATAATGAAGCAATATCAATATTAAATATATATGCATCAAGTGGTGCTGATCTAAATTCTTAAAGGAGAAGATGAGAGCTGCAAAAAGAAATAGACAGCAAAACTATAAGAATGGGAGATCTCAAAATTGTACTCTGAGAATTAGGTAAATCAATCCACAAAATAAACAAGAAAGAAGTTAAAGAAGTAAATAGAATACTAGAAAAGTTAAGTATGATAGATCTTTGGAGAAAACTAAATGGAGACAGAAAGGAGTACACTTTCTTTTTGGCAGTTCATGGAACCTATAAAAAATTGACCACATATCCTAATAAAGACCTCAAATTCAATGCAGAAAGGCAGAAAAAGTAAAGGCGTCCTTTTCAGATCATGATGCAATGAAAATTACATTCAATAAAAAGCCAGGGGAAAATAGACCAAAAATAATTGGAAACTAAATAATCTCATCCTAAAGAATGATTGGGTGAAACAGCAAATCATAGAAACAATTAATAATTTCACCCAAGAAAACGACAATAAGGAGACTTATACCAAATATGTGGGATGCAGCCAAAGTGGTAATAAGGGGACATTTTATATTTCTAGAGGTCTACTTCCATAAAATAGAGGAAGAGAAAATTAATGAAATAAACTTTCAATTAAAAAAGCTAGAAAAAGAGCAAATTAAAAACCTCCAGTCAAACACTAAAGTGGAAATTCTAAAAATGAAAGTAGAGATTAATAAAATTGAAAGTAAAAAAAATTGAATTAATAAATAAAACTAAGAGTTGGTTTTATGAAAAAAAATAAAATAGATAAACCCTTGGTATATTTGATTAGAAAAAGGAAAGAGGAAATAAAATTCTTAGTCTTAAAAATGAAAAGGGAGAACTTGCCACTAATGAAAAGAAAACTAGAGCAATAATTAGAAGTTACTTTGCCCAACTTTATACCAACAAATTCAATGACTTAAATGAAATGGATGAATACCTTTATAGCTAGCACAGATTAACAGAGGAAGAAGTAAATTGGTTAAAAAGTGCCATTTTGGACAAAGAAATAGAAGAATCAACTCTCTAAGAAAAAATTCCCAGGACTAGATGTGAATTTTACCAAACATTTAAAAAACAATTAACTTCAATGCTATATAAACTATTTTAAAAAATGTGGATTGAAGGAGTCCTACCAAATTCCTTTTTATGACACAGATAGAGTACTGATAGCTAAACCAGGTAGGTTGAAAACAGAGAAAGAAAATTATAGACAAATTTCTGTAATAAATATAGATGCAAAAATCTTAAATAAAATATTAGCAAAAACATTACAGAAGATCAGCCCACACCATGACCAAACAGGATTTATACCAGAAATGCAGGGCTGGTTCAATACTAGGAAAACTATTAGCATAATTGACTATCTCAATAAACAAATTAACAAAAATCATATGATCATCTCAATAGATGCAGAAAAGGCATTTGAAAAAATCCAATATCTATTCCTATTAAAAACACTTGAGAATATAGGAATTAGAGAACTTTTCCTTTAAATGGTCAGGAACACCTATTTAAAACTGTCATTAACCATCTTACATAATGGGGATAAATTGGAGCCATTCCCAATAATATCAAGCATGAAGAAAGGTTTCCCACTATCACCTTTACTATTTGATATTGTGTTAGAAATGCTAGCTTCAGCAATGAGTTGAGAAAGAGATTAAAGGAATTAGAGTAACAATTTCAATTAATCAAGGATGGACAGAAGCAGCTACACCCAAAGAAAGAATACCAGGAAATGAATGTAAACTGCTTGCATTTTTGTTTTTCTTCCTGGGTTATTTATACATTTTAAATCCAATTCTCCCTGTACAACAAGAGAACTGTTTGGTTCTGCACACATATATTGTATCTAAGATCTACTGTAACCTATTTAACATGTATAGGACTGCTTGCCATCTGGGGGAGGGGATGGAGGGAGGGAGGGGAAAAATTGGAACAGAAGTGAGTGCAAGGGATAATGTAAAAAATTACCCTGGCATGGGTTCTGTCAATAAAAAGTTATTTTAAAAAAAGGAATTAGACTAGGTAAGAAGGAAACCAAATTATCAGTCTTTGCAGATGATATGATGGTATACTTAAAGAACCCCAGAGAGTTTACTAAAAAGCTATTAGAAATAATCCACACTTTTAACAAAGTTGCAGGATACAAAATAAATCCACATAAATCCTCAACATTTTTATACATCACCAACAAAATCCAACAGCAGGAGATACAAAGAGAAATTCCATTTAAAATAACTGTCAATAGTATAAAATATTATTGTAAACAACATATTGTAGGATTCTGACTTTTAATCCATTCTGTTAACCCCTTCCTCTTTATCGGGGAGTTTACTCCGTTCACATGTATGGTTAAAATTACCAATTCTGTATTATGTGCCATCTTGTTAACCCCTGTTTATGCTTTTCTCCCTTCTTTCCCCCTTACCCCACTTCCCAGTATTAAACTTGTGAGCACCACTTGCTTCTCACAGTCCTCCCTTTTTAGTATTCCTCCCTGCCTTAGAGTTCCTCCCCCTATCTTACTCCTTTCCCTCACAGTTTCCATATTCCCTTCTGTTTAACTTATTCCTTCCTTTTTCACTTTTGCTTCTCACTTTTCAATGAGGTAGGAGAAGTTTCACCATAAATTGAATATGTCTAAAATTTTTCTCTTAAAGCCAATTCTGATGGCAGTAAGATACCCACTATATTTATCCCCCTCTATTCTTTCTCTCAAATATAACAGGTTTCCTTTGCCTCTTCGTGAGATGTAGTACCCCGGCTTTACCATTTTTCTGGTACAATGTCCTTTCCACCTCTAGTTTCTAGAACAAGGTATACATGTATTCTTTATACATCTTTATAGCAGAAATATAGTTCCCAAGATTTCTTTTTAGCTTTTTAGGTTTCTCTTGACTTCTATATTTGTAGATCAAACTTATTGTTAAGTTCTGGTTTTTTCATCAAAAATAGGTGAAATTTGTTTATTTCGTTGAGTGATCATCTTCTTCCCTGGAAAAAAGATGCTCATTCTGCCTGGGTAAGTTATTTTTGGTTGCATACCGAGTTCCTTAGCCTTTCAGAATATCATATTCCAGGCCCTTCAATCTTTTAATGTGGATGCTGCTAGATCCTTGGTAATCCTTATTGTGGCTCCTCTATATTTGAATTGGTTTTTTCTAGCCCCTTGCAGTATTTTTTCCTTCTTCTGAGGGTTCTGGCATTTGGCCACTATATTTCTTGATGTTTTGATTTTAGGATCCCTTTCAATAGGTGTTTGATGAATTCTTTCAGTGTCTATTTTACCCTCTGTTTCTACGACTTCTGGGCAGTTCTCTTTGATAACTTCCTGGAAAATAGTGTCCAGGTTCTTTTTTTCATCATATTTTTCTGGGAGTCCAATAATTCTCAGATTGTCTCTCCTAGATCTATTTTCCAGATCTGTTGTTTTCCCATGAAGGTAATTCACATTTTTTCCCATTGTTTGATTATTTTGGTTTTGCTTGACTGATTCTTGTTCTCTCCTCAAATCATTCAATTCTATTTGTTCGATTCTGATTTTCAACGAAGTATTTTTTCACTCACTTTTAAAATATCTTTTTCTTATTTTTCAAGTTGTTTTATTCTATGGAATTTTTTTCCATTTTGCCAATTTCATTTTTTAGAGAGCTATTTTCTGTTTCCAGTTCACTAATCCTATTTTTCAAGGATTTGATTTCTTTATCGACTCTGTCTTTAAATGAATGGGATGACTTCTCCAGACTCTCTTGCCAAGCCTCCCTCTCCTTTTCCCATTTTTCTTCCAGTTCTCTTGTGAGAGACTTTTTAATTTCTTTTATGAGATTCATCTGTGTTGAGGAACAGATGATCTCCTCCTTTGGGGATTCACCTGGAGACAGTCTGTTTTTAGTCTCCTCAAGCTTAGTCTGCTCTCTAACCATTATAGAAGCTGTCAATGGTTAAGGTCCTTTTCAATTTTTTGCTCATTTTGTAGACAAAATGAGAAGAATCATAGACAAACTGGCAAAAAAAAAAAAAAAGAAAAAAAAACCAAATGGAATCTGCTTTTTTGTGGGGAGAGGCTGGGTAACCAAGCTTCCCCTACAGACAGCAGGGGGCAGCAGTGAGGCACTAGTAGGATTGTACTGTGCCTGTGCTCTGAGACTCTGACAGCATGCTGAGACACTGTGGGGGAGGGGTGGCCAGGTCTTGGAGAGACTCCATCTGTTTGGGGTTGTATTCTTCACCCCTGGTGTTTTTAGCTTCTCTGCTGAGAAAGCTCTCTTTGCAGAGACAGCTGAGATCACACCCCCAAATCCTGCCTCAGGTCTGCTCAGCTGTGAGCTACCTGCAGAGCTCTTGCTGCTGCTGACTGCCCTCAGTCTGCTCCCAATCTAAAACCGTCCCCACCCTCAAGCAAAAATAGACCTTTCCTGGTGAATTTCAAGGTCTTCTCTTGATAATTATTTGTGGGGTGTTTTTTTTTCAGTCAAGCATTAATTCATGAAGTGAATTTTGAGAGAAAATGCTGAGTTTACACAGCTGAGCTGTGAACTGCTCCAAGCAAAAAGGAAAGAAAATTACAATTTTTTTAAAAGAGAGAATAGTTGGCTCTTTGACCAGCAGATTTTAAACATAGAAATATACCCTAAAGCAACGATTTAAAAAAATCCTTCAACCTTAGCTAATATAAAATATTTAATTTTTTATAGAATAAAAAAAGCTAGGGGAAAAACATGCTCATCATGTGGAAATGATTAAACAAATTTTGTTTTTGAATGTAATGGCATATTATCTTAATATAATAAATAAAGCATATGATGAACATAAAGAAGTATAGGAAAATATGAGTTTCTCAAAGTGAAGCAAGCAGAACAGGGAAATTATTGATGAGTAAAAAAAGAAAATTAAATTGAAAGGATAACAAAATAATTCAGATAACTAATTTAACCCCAAAGAATGAACATAGACTTTCCATGCTTCTTTGTAGAAGTGAAGGATGAAGGGCATAGAAGATTTCATGTATTTTCCATTGTATTGGTCATTTTACAAATTGCTGAACTCTGTATAAAATCTGTCTCTCTCTCAGACACCCTCTACTGGTCACATTACATTAAGTTACAAGAAATAAAAATCTTTGAAGAAAAGTGTTGAACTTAAATAATTATCTAAGAATATAGTTTGAAAGAATATGAGTCAGAGGGGGCAACTAGATGGGGCAGTGGATACAACACCAGCCCTGAAGTCAGGAACACCTGATTTCAAATCTCAGACACTTAACACTTCTTAGTTGTGTGACCCTGGGCAAGTCATTTAACCCCAATTGCCTCAGCAAATTATATATATATATATATATATATATATATATATATATATATATATATATATATATATGTCAGAGAAAAAATCATGTAAATAATTTAATAATTTCTTATAAAAATTACAAAAAAATTAACTTAATATAATCAAAATGATCCATTTTGCATCATATTGTACTGTGTTCTTGGGCCATAAATACATTTCTTCTCCAGAGATCTGAAAGGTAAGACTATTCTTTGTTTTTCTTATTTGCTTATAATATCACTTTTTATGTCTAAGTTATGAATTCATTTTGACCTTATCTTGGTATAGGGTGTTTGGTGTTCGTCAATGCTTAGTTTCTGCCATGCTAATTTCTAATTTTTGCAGCAGTTTTTGTCAAATAGTGAGTTCTTATCCCAAAAGCTAAGGCCTATGGGTTTGTCAAAGATGACATTAGAAAAATCATTGAGTATTTTGTCTTGTGAACCTGACCTATGCCACTGATTTACTATTATTTTTCTTAACCAGTAGCAAATGTTTTTGATGACCACTGCATTATAATATAGTTTTAGATCTGGTACAGCTAGGCCGCATTCATTTGCTTTTTTAAAATTATTATTAATTCCCTTGAAATTTTTTTGAAATAAATTCCCTTGAAAGACCCTTTGTTCTTCCACATGAACTTTGTTATTTTTTTTAGCTCAGCAAATTGATTTTTTGGCAGTTTGATTGGAATGAATAAGTAAATTAATTTAGGCAGAATTGTCATTTTTTATAATATTAGTTTAACATACTCATGAACACTTGATAATCATTCAATTTATGAGATCTAATTTTATTGTATGGACAGGGTTTTGTAATTATGTTCATATTGTTCCTGACTTCGTCTTGGAAGGTAGACTCACAAATATTTCATATTATCTATAGTAATTTTAAATGGATTTTTTTTGTATCTCTTGCTGCTGTACTTTTTGATATCATATAGAAATGCTGGTGATTTATGTGGATTTATCATTTATCTCAAGTTGTGAATTGTTTCTAATTTGTGGTTGATTCTTTGGATTCTCTAAGAATATCATTATATTATCTGAAAAGAGTGTTAATTTTGTTTCTTCATTACCTATTCTATTTCCTTAAATTTCTTTTTCTTCTTTTATTGTTAAAGCTAACATTTTTAATATAATATTGAATAATAATGTTGATAATTGGCAATCTTGTTTCACCCCAATCTTATTGAGAATGATTCTAGTTTATCCCCATTTCTTATTATGCTTATTGATGCTTTTAAACAGATGATACAGACCATTTTAAGGAAAACTCCATTTATTCCTATAATAAAGCATTCTTATATTCTCTAATATTTTTAATACTAGATTTTAATTTAATTTAATTAACACTAAATTTTGGGTGTTTGATTTTGTCAAATGCTTTCTCTCATTTATTGAGATAATCATATGGTTGTTGTAAATTTGTTAATGATATAATCAATTATTCTAATAGTTTTCTTAATATTGAACCAGCTAGGTCATCCTGGTATAAATTTGACTTGGTCATGGTGTATTATACTGGGGATTTTGCTGTAATCTCTTTGCTAATATTTTATTAAAAATTTTTGCATCAATATTCATTAGAGAAATTTATCTGTATTTTTTTTTATTTTGACACTATCTGGTTTAGGTATTAGCACCATATTTTTATTATAAAAGAAATTTGATAGGACTCTTTCTTTACGTACTTTTCCAAATAGTATCCATCCATAATATTGGAATTAATGCCCTTTAAATATCTGACATAATTCACATGTAACATCCACCCAGCCCTAAAGATTTTTTTCTTAGGGAGTTGATCAATAACTTTTTCATTTCTTCTTTTTTTTAATGGCACTACTTAAGTAATTTTTTCCTTCTCTGTTAATCTGGGCAATCTATATTTTTGTAAGTATTCATCCATTTTACTTAGATCATCATATTTCTTGGTATATTGGTATACAGTTGTGCAAAATGGTTCTTTATTATTACTTTAATTTCTTCTTCATTGATGGGAAGTTCATCCTTTTCATTTTTTCATACTAGCAATTTGATTTTCTTCTTTCCATTGTCTATTCAAATTAACTAAAGGTTTATCTATTTTGTTGGAATTTTTTTCATAAAACCAACTATTACTTTTGTTTATTATTTCAATAGTTTTTTTTCTTCCAGTTTTATTAATCTCCCCTTTATTTTCACAATTTGCTATTTAATTAGGGGTTTTGATTTATTCCTTTTCTAGGTGTTTTAGCTGCATGCTCAATTCATTGATCTTTTCTTTCTCTATTTTTATTTAGGTTAGCATCTAGAGGTATAAAATTTTCCTTAAAAACTGGTTTGGCAAAGTTATCAAACTGTGCATACCCTTTGATCCAGCAATGCTACTACTGGGTTTATACCCCAAAGAGATACTAAAGAAGGGAAAGGGCCCTGTATGTGCCAAAATGTTTGTGGCAGCCCTGTTTGTAGTGGCTAGAAACTGGAAAATGAATGGATGCCCATCAATTAGAGAATGGTTGGATAAATTGTGATATATGCATGTTATGGAATATTATTGTTCTGTAAGAAATGACCAACAGGAGGAATACAGAGAGGATTGGCAAGACTTACATGAACTGATGCTGAATGAAATGAGCAGAACCAGGATATCATTACATATTTCAACGATACTGTATGAAAATGTATTCTGATGGAAGTGGATTTCTTTGACAAAGAGACCTAACTCAGTTTCAGTTGATCAATGATGGACAGAAGCAGCTACACCCAAAGAAAGAACACTGGGAAATGAATGTAAACTGTTTTCATTTTTTTTTCTTCCTAGGTTATTTTTACCTTCTGAATCCAATTCTCCCTGTGCAACAAGAGAACTGCTCAGTTCTGCATACATATATTGTATCTAGGATGTACTGCAACATATTCAAGGTGTATAGGACTGCTTGCCCTCTAGGGGAGAGGGTGGAGGGAGAGAGGGGAAAAATCAGAACAGAAGTGAATGCAATGGATAATGTTGTAAAAAATTACCCTGGCATGGGTTCTGTCAATAAAAGTTATTATAATAAAAAATAAATAAATTAATTAAAAAAACAAGCAAACAAATAAAGAACTGGTTTGGCTGCATCCCATAGATTTTGGATTGTTGTCCCATTATTGTCATTCTCTTGGATGAAATTATTGATTTTGTCTATGATTTGTTGTTGCACTCACTCATTCTTTAGAAATAGATTATTTAGTTTCCAATTAATTTGTGGTCTATTTTTGCTTGTCCCTTTATTATATGCAATTTTTATTGCATCATGTTCTGAAGAAGGTACCTTTAGTATTTCTGCCTTTCTGCATTTAATTTTGATTTTTTTATGCTCTTATACATGGCCAATTTTTGTGAAGGTTCTATGTGACACTGTGAAAAACATATATTCCTTTCTGTCCCCATCCAGTTTTCTCCAAAGGTCCATCATAACTTTTTTCTTAATTTTCTAAATTTTCTAAAATTCTATTTGCCTCTATCTACTTCTTTCTTATTCATTTTGTGGTTTGACTTATTTAGTTATGAGAGAGCAAAGTTAAGATCCCACAAAAGTATAGTTTTGCTATCTATTTCTTTTTGCAGTTTTCTTAACTTCTCCTTTAGGAATTTGGATGCTATACCACTTGGTGCATGTATGTTTATTTCATTATGTATATATTATTCCATTATCTGTGGTGCCTTTATGTAGAATATATTTTCCTTATCTCTTTTAATTAGATCTATTTTTTATTTTTTTTCATCTGAGATGACCCTGTTTTTTTTTGTTTGTTTATTTTTGTTTTTGTTTTTTTTTAATCTCAGATGAAGCATAAAAGTCTCCAGGCTTTTACCTTTACTATAAATGTATCATTCTACTTTAAATGAGTTTCTGTTAAACAACAAATTGTAGGATTCTCATTTTTAACCCAGTCTGCTATCCATTTCCATTTTATGGGAGACTTCATCCCACTCACATTCACAATTAAAAACACCAACTCTGAATTTCCCACCATCTTATTTTCCCCAAGTAATACTTTTCTATTTTCTTTTCCCCTTTCCCTTCTCCCCAGTGTTTTTCAGAGTGAGACAAGTTTCCATACAGTTCTTAAGAGTTAAACATATCTTCCCATTTGGAACATAAACATTCTAACTTTTACAAAAACAGATTTTTCCCGCCCTTTTTATCTTTTTATGCTTTTCTTGAGTTCTGTATTTGAAGATGAAGTTTTTTGTTTGGCTCTGTTCTTTTCATCAAAAATAAATGAAATTACCCTATTTCATTGAATATCCATTTTTCCCCCCTGAAAGATAATGCTTAATTTTGCTGGAGAGTTGATTCTTGGCTGCAGTCCAAACTCCTTTGCCCTATGGAATATTATATTCCAGGTCCTTTGATCTTTTAAAGTGGGAACTGAAGATTCTGGGTAATTGTGATCCTCAGTATTTGAGTTGTATCTTTCAATTGCTTGCAGCATTTTTTCCTTGATGTGATGATTCTGAAATTTAGTTACAATATTCTTTGGAATCTTCATATGCAATGATTGACCATAGAAAGTAGAAAATGTAGGGGATGGAACCAAGATGGCAGAGAGAACACAATTTTCATTCTAAGCTCCCTTCTACCCTCACCTATTCAGTCTCTGAAATAGTGCTTGACTTGTAGAATCCCTGAATATTGGGAATACAACAAATTATCAGCTGAAGATAATCTGGAAGATCGCTAGAAAAGGCCTGTGTTGATCAGGTGGGAGGAGGCCAATGCAGGCAGGGAGGCAGAACAGGGACACTAGCACAAGCTGAGTGGACCTGGATGCAGGGTGTGGTCTTCTGGGGTAAAGAATTTGCAGGGAAGATTCTACCACAGATTGGCTGCTCTGCTTTAGTTCCAAAGCAGTAGATTAGCAGAGAAGTCACAGAAACACCAAAGGTAGCTTATACCCCAAAATACCAGAGCTTAACAGGACCTGGCCACACCCACCCAACACCAGGAGTGACTCAGCACTGACCACAGCACAGCTGCACTGAGAGGGGCTGGAGAGGGTGGTTTCCTACCTAGGGCAGTCACACTTCTGCAAAGCAGTGTCTTCCAGGGACAGTAGCACTTCTGCTGCACTGGACTTTTCCCAGGGTAGTAGAACTTCTGCTGAATGGGATTCTTTCTGGGGCAATAACACTTCTCAGCTTCATTGCTCTTTGGAGCCCATTCACAGGATAGCTACTGTACATCTTTTCCTGTTCTGTAGAGAAAGCTGGTAACCTCCTGGTCCTGAAGGCAGACCCCGAGGGCTTTTAAAAAATAAGTAAAAAAGCCAAGCAAGCTCTCATTGTAGATAGTTTCTATACAGAAAGAGCAGATTTCCAATCCTGAGGAGACTAACAGCAGATAGTCTCCAGACAAAACCCCAAATGAGGATAAAATCTAGTCCCCATCATACAACGCTCTCCTAGAAGAAATTATAAAGGATCTTAAAAGAAAGCTAGAAGAAAAATGGGGAAGGAAAAAGAACCTCTTCAAGAGAGTATGGAAAAGGCATATAACTCTTTGAGAGAAAAAATTGAAAAAGAAAACAACTCCCTGAATTGTGAAATGGAAAAGGTAAAGAACTCCCAGGGAAACAGAATTTGTGAATTGGAAAAAGAAAATAACTCATTAAAAAATAGTGAAATGGAAAAAAAATTCCATAGAGCAAAATAACTCATTTAAAAATTCAATTGGATATATAGAAAAAGAAGTTAAAAAAAGTTAATAAAGAAAATTCCTCATTAAAAATCAGAATTGAACAAAGAGAAATGAATGATTCATTGAGACATCAAGAATCAGTCAAACAAAACCAAAAAAAAATGAAAAAAAAATAGAAAAAATGTTAAATATCTATTTGGAAAAAATACCTGGAAAATAGATCTAGGAGAAATAATCTGAGGATTATTGGACTTCCTGAAAATTATGATGAAAAAAAAAGAGCCTAGACATGATTTTACAGGAAATCATCAAAGAAAATTTCCCAGATGTAATAGAAACAGAAGGTAAAATATCATTGAAAGAATCCATTGAACACCTTCTGAAAGAGACCCCAAAATAAAAACTCTAAGGAATATTGTGGCTGTTTCAGAACTATCTGACTAAAGAAAAACATTAGAAGCAACCAGAAAAAACTATTCAAATACTGAGGAGCCAAAATAAGGATCATTCAGGATCTAGCAGCTTCCATATTAAAAGATCGAAGGGCCTAGAATCTGATGTTCCAAAAGGCAAAAGAACTTGGAATGCAGCCAAGAATAAATTACCCAGCTAAACAGAGCATTTTCTTCCAGGGAAGAAGATGGACATTCAGTGAAATAAGTGAATTCCATTTATTCCTAATGAAAAAAAATACAGTGCTAAACAAAAAAATTACACCTCCAAATGTAGGACTCATGAGAAGCATAAAAGATAAAAAGAATTCTTGAGAACTGTATTTCTGTTATGGGCATACATAAAGAGCCTGTGTGTAATTTCATTTTACTGTTACAATACCAAAAAAAGGAATTAGAAGTTGTATCAGAAAAAGAGAAAGAGAAAAGGGACAAAGGAAATCTATCATATCTGAGGGAATAAAAAGAGGGGGAGGAACATTGTGTGAATCATGCTCTCATCAGATTTGGCTCAAACAGAAAATATTAGACATATTTTGTTTACAGAGAAATTTATCCCATCTCATTAAAGAATAGGAGAGGAAAAGAGAAAAGGAAAAGAGTAGGTTAAATAGAAGGGTATACAGAAAAAAATTAAGGAAATTTATAAGAAAGGAGAAGGGACTCCAAGGTGGGTGGAAAGGATTCTAAAGAGGGAGAGTTGTGTGAGACAAGTGGTGCCTATAAGTTTAATACTGGGGAGGAGGATAAGGGGGGAAAGAAAATGAAAAGCATAATCTGGGGATAATAAGATGGGAGGAAATATGGAATCAATAGTTTTAACTGTATATGTGAATGGGATGAACTCTCCCATAAAGAAGAGTCAGACTGAATGAAAAGCCAGAATCCTACAATTTCTTTACAAGAAACACATTTAAAGAAGGATGATACATACAGAGTAAAGGTAAAAGGCTGGAGCAGAATCCACTATGCTTCAGATGAAGTAAAAAAAAAGCAGGGATAATCACCCTTATCTCAGATCAAGCAAAAGAAAAAATTGATCTAATTAAAAGAGATAAGGAAGGAAACTATATATTGCTAAAAGATAGTATAGACAATTAAGCAATATCAGTACTAAACATATATGTACCAAGTGGTGTAGCACTTAAATTCCTAAAAGAGAAATTAAAAAGAGCTGCAAGAAGAAATAGATAGCAAAACAATAATAGTGGCAGTTCTCAACCTTCCTTTCTCAGAACTAGATAAATGAAATCACCAAATAAATAAGAAAGAAGTTAAGTTAAAGAGGTAAATAAAATATTAGAAAAGTAGGTATGATAGATCTTTGGAGAAAACTGAATGGAGACAGAAAGAAGTACACTTTCTTCTTAGCAATTCATGGAACCTATATAAAAATTGACCATATATTAGGACATAAAGACCTCAAAATTAAATGCAAAAAGACAGAAATAGTAAATGCATTCTTTTCAGATTATTACAATAAAAACTACATTCAACAAGAAGCTAGGGGAAAATAGACCAAAAAGTAATTGGAAACTAAATCTCATCCTTAAGAACGAATGAGTGAAACAGCAAATCATAGACAGAATTAATAATTTCACCCAAGAGAATGACAACAATGAGACAACATAGCAAAATTTGTGGGATTCAGCCAAAGTGGGAATAAGGGTAAATTTTATATCTTTACAGGCTTAATTGAATAAAATAGAGAAAGAGAAGATCAATGAATTGAGCTTGCAACTTAAAAAGCTATAAAAAAAGCAAATTAAAACCCCCAATCGAATACTAAACTTTAAATTCTAAAATTAAAAGGAGAAATTAATAAAATTGAAAGTAAAAAATATTGAATTAATAAATAAAACTAAGAGTTGGTTTCATGAAAAACCCAACAAAATAGGTAAACCATTAGTAAATTTCATTGGAAAAAGGAAAGAGGAAAATCATTGTTAGTTTTAAAAATTAAAAGGGAGAAATTTCCACCAATGAAGAGGAAATTAGAGCAATAATTAGGAGTTACTTTGCCCAACTTTATACCAATAAATTTGATAATCTAAGTGAAATGGATGACTATGTTCAAAAATATAGACTGGCCAGATTAACAGAGGAGGAAGTAAATTGCTTAAAGAGTCCCATTTTAGAAAAAAGAAATAAAACAAGCTATTAATCAACTCCCTAAAAAAAATTCCCAGGATCAGATTGATTTACATGTGAATTCTACCAAACATTTAAAAAAAAATTAACTAGAATGTATTTGAAAAAATAAGGAACATAGGACACCTACTAAATTCTTTTTATGATACAGATAATGCTGATACCAAACCAGGTAGGTTGAAAACAGAGAAAGAAAATTATAGACCAATCGACCTAATGAATATTGATGCTAAAATCTTAAATGAAATATTAGCAAAAACATTACAGAAAATCATCCCCAGGATAATACACCATGACCAGATGGTTCATGAAAAGTTATGAAAGCTATTAGCATAATTGATTATATCAATAACCAAATTAACAAAAACCATATCATCTCAATAGATGCAGAAAAAGCATTTGATAAATTCCAACATCCATTCCTATTAAAAACACTTGAGATTATAGGAATAAATGGACTTTTCCCTACAATACTCACTACCCTCTATTTAAAACCATCAGTAAGCATCATGGGTAAGGGGATAAACTTAAACCATTCCCAATAAGATTAGTATGGCAGAAACTAGGCACTGTCCCACACTTAACAGCATATACCAAGATAAGGTCAAAATGGGTTCATGATCTAAGCATAGAGAATGAGATTATAACAAATTAGAAGAAAATAGGATAGTTTACCTCTTAGACTTGTGGAGGATGAAGGAATTTGTGATCAAAGAAGAACTAGAAATCATTATAGATCACAAAATAGAAAATTTTGATTATACAAATTAAAAAGCTTTTATACAAACAAAACTAATGAAGACAAGATTAGAGGGGAAGCAATAAACTGGGATAACATTCTTCTAGTCAAAGTTTTTGATAAAGGCCTCATTCTCAAAATATATAGAGAATTGACTCAACTTTATAATATTCCAAGCCATTCTCCAATTGATAAATGGTCAAAGGATATAAATGGTTCTTAGATGAACAGATTGAAGCTATTTGTAGTTACATGAAAAGGTGTTCCAAATCATTATTAATTAGAGAAATGAAAATTAAGACAATGCTGAGATACCATTACATACCTCTCAGACTGGCCAAGATGACAGGAACAGATTATTACAAATGTTGGATGGGATATGAGAAAACTAGTACATTGTTGGTAGAACTATGAACGGATCCAACTATTCTGAAGAGCAGTTTGGAACTATGCTCAAAAAGTTATCAAACTGTGCATACCCTTTGATCCAGCAGTGTTTCCACTGTGATGATATGCCAAAGAGATCTTAAGGGAAGGAAAGGGACCCACATGTGCAAAATTGTTTGTGGCAGCCCTCTTTTGTAGTGACAAGAAACTGGAAACTGAATGGATGCCCATCAACTGGAGAATGACTGAATAAATTATAGTATATGAATGCTATGGAATACTATTGTTCTTTAAGAAAGGACTAGCAGGATGATTTCCCAGATGCTTGGAGAGGCCTACCTGAACTGATACTAAGTGAAAAGAGAAGAACCAGGAGAGCATTACACATGGCAACAACATGACTATATGATGATCAACTCTGATGGACATGGCTCTCTTCAACAATGAGAAGATTCAAACCAGTTCCACTTATTCAGTGATGAAGTGAGGCAACTTACCCAGAGAGAAAACTGTAGTAACAGAGTGTGGAACATGACATAGCATTCTCACTCTCTCTGTTGTTATTTGCTTGCATTTTGTTTTCTTTCTTAGTTTTTCTTTTCCTTCTTTCTCAATCTGATTTTCTGTGTATGTGTGCAGCAAGATAACTATATAAATATGTATACATATATTGTATTTACCATGTATTTTCAACATATTTAACATGTATTGGACTACCTGTCAGCTAGGCTAGTGGGTAGGGGGAAGTAGACAAACATTTCGAACCAAATGTTTTGTAAGGGTCAAGGTTGGGAAAATTACCCATGCATATGCTTTGTAAATAAAAATATTTTTAAAAAGGCCAAAATATACATTTAAAAGAGTTCAATATAAATATAAATACAAGATAATTTGGAGTAGAAGTAATAGCTGCCTAAGGAAATTAGGAAAGCTTTCATATTTGAACTGAATGTAGAAGGAAACTAGAGATTTTATGAAAAGATAAGATGGGGAAACACTCAGAAAAGGAGAAATGTTTATAGAAATGTATGAATGTAGGAGATAGATTAAAACGAATGAACAGCATGATAGGTTTTGCTAGCCTAAAATATTTGTGATAGGGCCAGGTTAGACAGAAAGAAATACACCAATACTAAATAGGTGGTTAAAAGATTTAAATCAAACAGCAATTTATGCTTATTCATAAGAACAATAGGGAACCTTTTTATAATACAGTGAAACTTGTCATATTATACTGGGTAAAGTTACTTCTGTTTGCCTTGGTTTTTTTCTCGTAAAATGGGGGTAATAATAGTACCTACATCCAAGGATGATTTTGAGGATCAAATGATATATATTAGCACAGTATCTGGCATATGGTAAGTGCTATAGAAATGTTAGTTTATAATGATGATAATAATGATGTTAATTTGTGATTTCCTAAGTAGTCCTTATTAATACTGTCTCATTTGTGCCTTTTAAGGAATCTTGAATAATCAGGGAGACACTTTGTTAGAAGAAATCATGCCATTTGCCCGTTTTCTCTATTAGAGTAAGTGTTCTTTAATAATAAGTTACCAAACAAGCAAAGAAAGATCTGAAATTTCTCTGTCTTTCAGTCAATTGCATAATAAGGATTTGAACTACTATGAAGTGTCTCTGGTATAAACCTGACTTTTCATGCACTGATTAAGGATGCCACCTTCAAATCTGTAGATGAACATTTTTATAACTGGAAAATATGATATAGAGATCGCTAAACTTTTAATTTTCTCTATCTTCTTTTTTCTGTCTTATATGGTATAAGGTTTTCCCTACTTATTTATCCTATCCTAATATCTTTTGATTTATTCTTTGAACATCTTTATACTCATGTCTTCTTTAGAAGATAGATAAATAGATGGTACAATCTAAGTAATTTAAAAATTAACAATAACAATTGAGATAATATCAAAGGGAAATGTATAATATTAAAAATGAGGAGCATATATATATAGAGAGAGTGTGGGGGATAATAGGTCACTTTACTGAATTTATAATGTTGTAATATCAGGAGAAGGCAAGGAATGCCTCTAGAACATTGGGTAAAAATATTGGGCAGAATTTACATGACAAACATTTAGGATAAGATGGATAATAATTCATGTGTGAATGGGCAGTGCTCTATATAATTTTGAAAAATACCAAATAAATTTGAAAATCATACTGATGCATAAAAGCAAAATCACAAAATATCCCAAAAATTTATTTTGATAAAAGCAGTTGATAAAAATCTTTTCTGCTGCATTGTAGAGATAGCCAAGATATCAGATAGCCAAGCTGCAGTATCAGAATGTGCATTGAATATGTTATTTTAAATTTTTGATAATGTATTAATTAAAACTTTTATTTTAAAATTAATTTTATACTATTTCTTCATTCTGGTGGGATGAGCACCCAAAAAAATCTTAAGGGCTTTCATTAATGTATTAGTATCAACTTGGAAGGACATCTTTAGTAGAATTATACAGGGATTTGTTAGTGGATGCTTTCTCACTTGCTCTTGAAGTTTCTTGAAGAGCTGATATATATTAGAAGCTGCAAATTTTATTTGAGCTGTGGCAATTCTTTGTACCACACCTACTGAATAGGCTGAATCAGATATTATATTTATATAGCCTGGATAATAAGTGAGAGCTAACATGATTGCATATAATTCGTTCTGCTGGGTGGACTGAAAAGGAGTTCTGACTACTCTTTTTGCTCTCTGCTGTTTATCAGTAATGTTTATCAGTAATTTAGATGAAATCAGAATTTTTTATGCTTACCAATTTTGTAGATGCCATGGACACTAAAAATCTGAGTCAGAATTCATATCCTTGAAGATGAATGTTGCAATTCTGTAATAACTGATCAATTCTAATAAAATGAAATACAGTTTATCCTAAAAAATCTTAGTGCAGTTTAAGACAACAGACTGGAACTGGCCTGGAATTTGGATATTCTGTCTAATAGGGGAAAATGTGAAATCTAAAACTGAAGTTTAGTATATAAATAATCATTATTTCTTGTCTGTATGAAAGTGAATGGAAGAAGCATAGTTTGACAAGTTAATGTGAAAAAGAAGCCATTCCATTTGGGAAATTGTAAGTTTATCATGAATCAGATTGAACTAGATTATTTTTTACTTCTCTTGTTCCCTTAGATTATGTGATCTTGTGAAAATTTTAGCAAAAACAATCAAGAAAATGAAAAGAACATAATTGCCATTCATACACAAATATTTTGTACCTACTAATTGATAATCTACTAGTTGTTTAATAAATAAAATACAAATTCCTCATCCAGACAATCAAAGGCCTCGAAAACATAACTCTAACCTACCTTTCTGTTAGCCAGTAAATAAGTAATAATTAAATGTTTAGTATGTGCAATACACTATTTCAAGTATGGAGGGTGTAAGTACAAGAAAAAAAATAAAAAGTCCCTAAGTTCAAGAATTCTTATGCATCTAGGAACACATAAAAAGAATCAGAAAAGAAATGGGCAATGATAATCAGAAAAGTTTCACTTGAAGCCTTTCCTTAAAGTGGCAATTCTGGAAGCAACTTACTAATGGGATAAGAAGCCACAAAGAGAAGAGAAATATTAGGACAACAAAGTCATAGATAACTGAGAAGTTTAAGGGTAAGAAGATAACTAAGGTATGTTGGCAAAGCTGAAGATGATGGAGGTAGAGTAGCAAGGAGAATAAAACATGTCTAAACTTCCACAAAATGGAGGCCCTGAAACAAATTCATGAAAGGAAAATGGAACTACAAAGGTTGAGAGATATTCCAGGGTCAGAAAGTCACAGTTTCCTAAATCTAATAATTATCTATGCTATTAACTTCTCGAAATCTCTCATACCATTTTACATTCTAAAAGGAGAGTTGAGAGGGGGGAAAAGAAGCATTAATCACTACAATATAATTTGTAATAGAATATATTCACTGTAAAAGTCCAAATGTTTTTTGGGTAGGAATCATGTATAATTTTTTTTTGTTTCTCTAATAAAGCAATATATACTAAACAGGATCTTTGATATCTGTTTATTTAAATAAGTAGCTAACTACTGAATTAACTACTTTTCACTGTTCTAAATTGGGAAGGATTTAAAATTTTGCTAAAAATAGCTATAATGTTTACAAATATCATCATTAGAGTTCTGGGGGTGGAGCCAACATGGCTGAGTAAAGCAAGAAGCTGCTCCAGGTCTCCTAATTTCTCTCAAAACATCAATCCAAGCCTCTGAACATAATCTGATAGAATAAAACCACTCAAAACAGACTGGAAAAAAAACTTCAAGCAAGGTCAGTCTCACTGAGGTGAAAAAGTTGTTCTAACCAGGTCAAATAGACTCTGGGAAAGTGGATGAGAGGGTCTTAATCACAGAAAATCAGCAACTGAGACCCTCAGTACTGGATCAGTAGAGGAGCAAATCAGGGAGGCAGCTTCCAGTCCTAGCTCAGAAGGCAAATTTTGGGAAACCAGGCTATTTCCTAAAAAGAACAGACAAAGCTGCCCCATGCAACACAGGGATCCTGTGCTCAAAGCCAAGGCTCCGAGCTACACAGGAAGCTTGGGACAGCTCTATCTTAAAAGCACAGCTCTTCCTTAGAAGTGAAAAAGAGAAAATACGAAAAGAAAAGGAAAGAAAATGAGCAAGAAACAGAAAAGAACCTAGACCATAGAAAGCTACTATGGTGACAGGGCAGACCAAAACACAAACTCAAAGACAGAATATTCATAGAAGAAATATTAAAGAATAAGATGAATTGGTCTCATGCTCAAAGAAGCTTCTTGGAAATGCTTACAAAAGATTTCAAAAGTCAAATAAGAGAGGTAGAAGAAGAAAAAATGAGAAAAATGAGAAGTATGTCAAGAGAGTCAATTTGGAAAGGAAGGGAAAAAATGTTTGCAGAAAACAATTCATTAAACAGTAGAATAAACCAAATGGAAAAAAGTAATACAAAAGATAACAGAAGTAAACTACACTATAAAAAATTAGAACGGGGTTAAAGGGAAGTTTATGACTTTGGGAGAAAATAAAAACCAATCACCCAAATTAAAAAGAATGAAAATAATGGAAGTGTGAAATACCTCAGTGGAAAAAGAACCAACATCAAAATAGACCCAGAAGAAACAATTTTAAAATTATTAGCCTACTTGAAGGCTGTGACCAAAAAAAGAGCCTGGATACCATTCTATAAGAGGTCATTAAGGAAAATCATCCCAATATTCTAGAAAAAGGGGGAGTACTTGTTGGGGATTTTGTTCTTTAAAATAATAAAATGGTTCTCTCTAGGAGAGAGGTTTCTTGGGGAGGTTTTCTGCAGGCAGCCTTAGTTTCAGTTGCAATAAATAATTACTCCAAAATGCAGCCATCTGGTAAAAATGCAAACGTTTATTTTCTCCTTCTAAAATAGCCTGGTTACTTGAAGCCTATCTCTCTGCTTGGTTCTAAGAAACCTTGAAGCTTTGTCCTTGGCTTCTGCCTCTGCTTTCTTCAGCCTCCAGGCAGTACCAAGGTGGAAGATGCAATATATCTCTCTTTCCTCAAAGAGAGGGCTTGTGGGCTTCCTCCCAGAGTGCTCCTCTCCGACCCCTGGGAATGTTCCCAACTAATTCTTTTAAGCTCTAAGAGCTTCCTCTATATACATGATCTCCCAAAGGTTAACTCCTCCTCTAAGAGAGAGGGATTCTGGGTTATCTCGCAGAGTGCTCTCTGGCCCTAAGAACTTCAAGGGAGGTGTGAATTCAGATATCTCTTTCTATTTTTTTTATTATGTTTTTTATTTAATAGCCTTTTATTTACAAGTTATATGTATGAGTAACTTTACAGCATTAACAATTGCCAAACCTCTTGTTCCAATTTTTCACCTCTTACCCCCCCCTCCCCAGATGGCAGGATGACCAGTAGATGTTAAATATATTAGAATATAAATTAGATACTCAATAAATATACATGAACAAACTGTTATTTTGCTGTACAAAAAGAATCAGACTCTGAAATATTGTACAATTAGCTTGTGAAGGAAATCAAAAATGCAGGTGGGCATAAATATAGAGATTAGGAATTCAATGTAATGGTTTATAGTCATCACCCAGAGTTCTTTCTCTGGGCGTAGCTGGTTCAGTTCATTACTGCTTCATTGGAAATGATTTGGTTGATCTCATTGCTGAGGATGGCCAGGTCCATCAGAATTGGTCATCACATAGTATTGTTGTTGAAGTATATAATGATCTCCTGGTCCTGCTCATTTCACTCGGCATCAGTTCGTGTAAGTCTCTCCAGGCCTTTCTGAAATCATCCTGTTTGTCATTTCTTACAGAACAATAATATTCCATAATATTCATATACCACAATTTATTCAGCCATTCTCCAACTGATGGGCATCCACTCAGTTTCCAGTTTCTAGCCATTACAAAGAGGACTGCCACAAATATTCGTGCACATACAGGTCCCTTTCCCTTCTTTATGATCTCTTTGGGAAATAAGCCCAGTAGTAACACTGCTGGATCAAAGGGTATGCACAGTTTGATAACTTTTTGAGCATAGTTCCAAATTGCTCTCCAGAATGGTTGGATTTGTTCACAACTCCACCAACAATGCATCAATGTCCCAGTTTTCCCGCATCCCCTCCAACAATCATCATTATTTTTTCCTGTCATCTTAGCCAATCTGACAGGTGTGTAGTATCTTAGAGTTGTCTTAATTTGCATTTCTCTGATTAATGATGACTTGGAGCATCTTTTCATATGACTAGAAATAGTTTCAATTTCTTCATCTGAGAATTGTCTGTTCATATCCTTTGACCATTTTTCAAATGGAGAATGGCTTGATTTTATATAAATTAGAGTTAATTCTCTATATATTTTGGAAATGAGGCCTTTATCAGAACCTTTGACTGTAAAAATATTTTCTCAGTTTATTGCTTCCCTTCTAATCTTTTCTGCATTAATTTTGTTTATACAAAAACTTTTCAGTTTGGTATAGTCGAAATTTTCTATTGTGTGATCAGTAATGATCTCTAGGTCTTCTTTGGTCATAAAGTCCTTGCCCTTCCACAGGTCTGAGAGGTAAACTATCCTGTGTTCCTCTAATTTATTTATAATTTCATTCTTTATGCCTAGGTCATGAACCCATTTTGACCTTATCTTCGTGTACGGTGTTAAGTGTGGATCAATGCCTAGTTTCTGCCATATTAGTTTCCAATTTTCCCAGCAATTTTATCAAACAGTAAGTTCTTATCCCAAAAGCTGGGGTCTTTGGGTTTGTCAAAGACTAGGTTGCTATAGTTGTTGACTGTTTTGTCACTTGAACCTAACCTATTCCACTGATCAACTAATCTATTCCTTAGCCAATACCAAATGGTTTTAGTAACTGCTGCTCTATAATATAATTTTAGATCTGGTACAGCTAAGCCACCTTCATTTGATTTTTTTTTTCATTAATTCGCTTGAAATTCTTGACCTTTTGTTTTTCCATATGAATTTTGTTGTTGTTTTTCTAGGTCACCAAAATAGTTTTTTGGGAGTCTGATTGGTATAGCGCTAAATAAATAGATTAGTTTAGATAATATTGTCATCTTTATTATATTTGCTCGCCCTATCCAAGAGCATTTAATTTTTCCAATTGGTTAGATCAGACTTAATTTGTCTGAAAAGTGGTCTGTGATTTTGCTCATAAAGTTTCTGATTTTCCCTTGGCAGATAGATTCCTAAATATTTTATATTATCAGTAGTTACTTTAAATGGAATTTCTCTTTGTAACTCTGACTGTTGGATGTTGTTAGTGATATATAAGAATGCTGATGACTTATGTGGGTTTATTTTATAACCAGCAACTTTGCTAAAGTTGTGGATTATTTCTAATAACATTTTAGTAGAATCTCTGGGGTTCTCCAAGTATACCATCATATTGTTGGCAAAGAGTGATAATTTGTTTTCTTCATTGCCTGTTCTTATTCCTATAATCTCTTTCTCAGATCTTATTGCCAAAGCTAGCATTTCTAATACAATATTAAATAGTAACAATGATAGTGGGCAACCCTGTTTCACTCCAGATCTTATTGGGAATGGTTGCAGTTCGTCTCCACTGCATATGATGCTTACTGATGGTTTTAAATAGATGCTGCTGATTATTTTAAGGAAAGTCCATTATTCTATACTCTCAAGTGTTTTTAATAGAATGGATGTTGAATTTTTCAAATGCTTTTTCTGCATCTATTGAGATGATCATATGGTTTTGTTAATTTGTTATTATATGGCAATTATATTGATAGTTTTCCTAATACTGAACCAGGCCTGCATTCCTGGTATAAATCCTACTTGATCATAGTGTATTATCTTGGAGATGATTTTCTGTAGTCTTTTTGCTAATATCTTATTTAAGATTTTAGCATCAATATTCATTAGGGAGATTGGTCTATAATTTTCTTCTCTGTTTCAACCTACCTGGTTTAGTATCAGGACCATGTTGTGTCATAGAAGAATTGGTAGACCCTTCATTCCCTATTTTATCAAATAATTTATATAGCATTGGGGCCAACTGTTCTTTAAATGTTTGGTAGAATGTTGTTTACAAGAAACACATTTAAAGCAGGGGGATACATATAGAGTAAAGGTAAAAGGCTGGAGCAAAATCTATTATGCTTCAGGTGAAGTCAAAAAAGCATGGGTAGCCATCCTTATCTCAGATCAAGCAAAAGTAAAATTGATCTAATTAAAAGAGATAAGGAAGGAAACTACATCCTGCTAAAGGGTAGCATAAACAACGAAGCAATATCAATATTAAACATATATGCACCAAGTGGTATGGCACTCAGCTTCTTAAAGGAGAAGTTAAGAGAGTTGCAAGAAGAAATAGACAACAAAACTGTAATAGTAGGAGATCTCAACCTTGCACTCTCAGAATTAGACAAATCAAACCACAAAACAAATAAGAAAGGAATTAAAGAAGTAAATAGAATATTAGAAAAATTAGGTATGCTGGATCTTTGGAGAAAATTGAATGGAATGAAGGAATATACTTTCTTCTCAGCAGTTCATGGAACCTATTCAAAAATTGACCATATATTAGGACATAAAGACCTTCAATTAAATGCAAGAAAGCAGAAATAGTAAATGCTTTTTTCAGATCATGATGCAATAAAAACTACATTCAACAAAAATTAGGGAAATAGACCAAAAGTAATTGGAAACTAAAACAATCTCATCTTAAAGAATGATTGGGTGAAGCAGCAAATTATAGATACAATTAATAATTTCCTCAAGATAATGACAATGATGAGACATCATACCAAATTTGGGATGCAGCCAAAGTGGTAATAAGAGGACTTTATATCCTTAGAGGCTTACTTGAATAAAACAGAGAAAGAAAAGATTAATGAATTGGGCTTGCAACTAAAAAACTAAAAAGACCAAATTAAAAACCCCAATGAAATACTAAATTTGAAATTCTAAAATTAAAGGAGAAATTAAAATATTGAAAGTAAAAAACTATTGAACTAATTAATAAAACTAAGAGTTGGTTCTATGAAAAAGCCAATAAAATAGATAAGCCTTTGGTAAATCTGATTAGAAAAAGGAGGGAGGAAAATGAAATTAGTAGTCTTAAAAATGAAAAGGAGAACTTTCCACCAAGGAAGAGGAAATTAGAGAAATAATAGAGTTATTTTGCTCAAATTTATGCCAATAAATTTGATAACCTAAGTGAAATGGATGACTACCTCCAAAAATATAGACTCCAGACTAACAGAGGAGGAAGTAAATTGCTTGAATAGTCCCATTTCAGAAAAGAAATAGAACAGGCAATTAAACAACTCCCTAAGAAAAATCCCAGGACCAGATGGATTTACATGTAATTTTACCAAACATTTAAAGAACAATTGGCCCCAATGCTATATAAATTATTTGATAAAATATGGAATGAAGGAGTCCTACCAAATTCCTTCTATGACACAGACATGGTCCTGATACCTAAACCAGGTAGGCTGAAAACAGAGAAAGAAAATTATAGACCAATCTTCCTAATGAATATTGATGCTAAAATCTTAAATAAGATATTAGCAAAAAGAGTACAGAAAATCATCGCCAAGATAATACACTATGATCAAGTGGGATTTATACCAGGAATGCAGGGCTGGTTCAATATTAGGAAAACTATCAATATAATTGGCCATATTAATAACCAAATTAACAAAAACCATATGATCATCTAAATAGATGCAGAAAAGCATTTGATAAAATCCAACATCCATTCCTATTAAAAACACTTGAGAGTATAGGAATAAATGGACTTTTCCTTAAAATAATCAGCAGCATCTATTTAAAACCATCAGTAAGCATCATATGTAATGAGACAAACTGCAACCATTCCAATAAGATCTGGAGTGAAACAAGGTTGCCCACTATCACCGTTACTATTTAATATTGTATTAGAAATGCTAGCTATAGCAATAAGAGCTGAGAAAAGATTAAAGGAATAAGAATAGCATGAGGAAGCCAAATTATCACTCTTTGCCGATGACATGATGGTATCTTAAGAACCCCAGAGATTCTACTAAAAGTTATTAGAAATAATCCATCTTTAGCAAAGTTGCTGGTTATAAATAAACCCACATAAGTCATCAGCATGCTTATATATTACTAACAAAATCCAACAGTCAGAGTTACAAGAGAAATTCCATTTAAAGTAACTACAGATAATATAAAATATTTAGGAATCTATCTCTAGGAAAATCAAACTTATGAGCAAAATTACAGACCACTTTTCACACAAATTAAGTCTGATCCAACAATTGGAAAAATATTAAATGCTCTTGGATAGCGAGCAAATATAATAAAGATGACAATATTACCTAAACTAATCTATTTATTTAGCGCTATACCAATCAGACTCCCAAAAACTATTTTAATGACCTAGAAAAATAACAACAAAGTTCATATGGAAAAACAAAGGTCAAGAATTTCAAGGAATTAATGAAAAAAAAAATCAAATGATGGTGGCTTAGCTGTACCAGATCTAAAATTATATTATAGAGCAGCAGTTACCAAAACTATTTGGTATTGGCTAAGGAATAGATTAGTTGATCAGTGGAATAGGTTAGGTTCAAGGGACAAAACAGTCAACAAATATAGCAAACTAGTCTTTGACAAACCCAAAGTTCCCAGCTTTTGGGATAAGAACTTACTGTTTGATAAAAATTGCTGGGAAAATTGGAAACTAATATGGCAGAAACTAGGCATTGATCCATACTTAACGCCGTACACCAAGATAAGGTCAAAATGGGTTCATGACCTAGGCATAAAGAATGAAATTATTAATAAGTTAGAGGAACATAGGATAGTTTACGTGTCAGACCTGTGGGAGGGGAAGGTCTTTATGACCAAAGCAGAACTAGAGATCATTACTGATCACAAAATAGAAAATTTCGATTATACAAAACTGAAAAGTTTTTGTACAAACAAAACTAATGCAGACAAGATTAGAAGAGAAGCAATAAACTGGGAAAATATTTTTACAGTCAAAGGTTCTGATAAAGGCCTCATTTCCAAAATATATAGAGAATTAACTCTAATTTATATAAAATCAAGCCATTCTCCAATTGAAAAATGGTCAAAGGATATGAACAGACAATTCTCAGATGAAGAAATTGAAACTATTTCTAGTCATATGAAAAGATGCTCCAAGTCATTATTAATCAGAGAAATGCAAATTAAGACAACTCTAAGATACCACTACACACCTGTCAGATTGGCTAAGATGAAAGGAAAAAATAATGATGATTGTTGGAGGGGATGCGGGAAAAATGGGACATTGATGCATTGTTGGTGGAGGTGTGAACGAATCCAACCATTTTGGAGAGTAGTTTGGAACTTTGCTCAAAAAGTTATCAAACTGTGCATACCCTTTGATCCAGCAGTGTTACTACTGGGATTATATCCCAAAGAGATTATAAAGAAGGAAAGGACATGTATGTGCACGAATGTTTATGGCAGCCCTTTTTGTAGTGGCTAGAAACTGAAACTGAATGGATGTCCATCAGTTGGAGAATGCTGAATAAATTGTGGTATATGAAAATTATGGAATATTACTGTTCTGTAAGAAATACAAAGGATGATTTCAGAAAGGCCTGGAGAGACTTACACGAACTGATGCTGAGTGAAATGAGCAGGACCAGGAGATCATTATATACTTCAACAACAATACTAGATGATGACCAGTTCTGATGGATCAAGCCATCCTCAGCAACGAGATCAACCAAATCATTTCTAATGGAGCAGTAATGAACTGAACTAGCTATACCCACAAAAAACTCTGGAGATGACTAAAAACCATTACATTGAATTCCAATCCCTATATTTATCACACCTGCATTTTGACTTCCTTCACAAGCTAATTGTACAATAATAATTCAGTGTCTGATTCTTTTCTAATGCAAAATAATGTTTTGGTCATTACTTATTATTATCTAAGTTATATTTAATGTATTTAACATCTACTGGTCATCCTGCCATTTAGGGAGGGGTGGGTAAGGGTGAAAAATTGGAAGAAGAGGTTTGGCAATTGTTAATGCTGTAAAGTTACCCATGTATAAATCCTGTAAATAAAAGGCTATTAAATAAAAAAAAATAAATAAATAAAAAACATAAATTAAAATAAATAAATAAATCAATAAATGTTTGGTAGAATTCACATGTAAATCCATCTGGTCCTGGAGATTTTTTCTTAGGAAGTTTTTTAATTGCCTGTTTTATTTCTTTTTCTGGAATGGGACTATTCAAGCAATTTACTTCCTCCTCTGTTAGTTTGGGAAGTCTATATTTTTGGAGGTAGTCATCCATTTCACTTAGGTTATCAAATTTATTGGCATAAAGTTGAGCAAAATAAATCCTTATTATTTCTCTAATTTCCTCTTCATTGGTGGAACGTTCTCCCTTTTCATTTTTAAGACTACTAATTTCATTTTCCTCCCTCCTTTTTCTAATCAGATTTACCAAAGGCTTATCTATTTTATTGGCTTTTTCATAGAACCAACTCTTAGATTTATTAAATATTTCAATAGTTTTTTTACTTTCAATATTTTTAATTTCTCCTTTTAATTTTAGAATTTCAAATTTAGTATTTGATTGGGGGTTTTTAATTTGGTCTTTTTTTAGTTTTTTTAGTTGCAAGCCCAATTCATTAATCTTTTCTTTCTCTGTTTTATTCAAGTAAGCCTCTAAGGATATAAATTTTCCTCTTATTACTGCTTTGGCTGCATCCCACAAATTTTGGTATGACATCTCATCATTGTAATTATCTTGAGTGAAATTATTAATTGTATCTATATTTTGCTGCTTCACCCAATCATTCTTTAAGATGAGATTGTTTAGTTTCCAATTACTTTTTGGTCTATTTACCCCTAACTTTTTGTTGAAAGTAGTTTTTATTGCATCATGATCTGAAAATAAAGCATTTACTATTTCTGCTTTCTTGCATTTGATTTTGAGGTCTTTATGTCCTAATATATGGTCAATTTTTGAATAGGTTCCATGAACTGCTGAGAAGATCGTATATTCCTTTCTATCTCCATTCAATTTTCTCCAAAGATCTAACATACCTAATTTTTCTAATATTCTATTTACTTCTTTAATTTCTTTCTTATTTGTTTTGTGGTTTGATTTGTCTAATTCTGAGAGTGCAAGGTTGAGATCTCCCACTATTACAGTTTTGTTGTCTATTTCTTCTTGCAACTCTCTTAACTTCTCCTTTAGGAAGTTGGATGCCATACCACTTGGTGCATATATGTTTAATATTGATATTGCTTCGTTGTTTATGCTACCCTTTAGCAGGATGTAGTTTCCTTCTTTATCTCTTTTAATTAGATCAATTTTTGCTTTTGCTTGATCTGAGATAAGGATGTCTACCCCTGCTTTTTTGACTTCACCTGAAGCATACTAGATTTTGCTCCAGCCTTTTACCTTTACTCTATATGTATCCCCCTGCTTTAAATGTGTTTCTTGTAAACAACACATTGTCCGGTTCTGACTTTTTATCTAGTCTGCTATCTGTCTCCTCTTTTGGGGGGAGTTCATCCCATTCACATTTACGGTTAGAATTATGTATTTTCTGCCATCCTAACAACCCCAGATTATGCTTTACTTTTTTCTTGCCTCCCCCAACCCTCTTTCCCCTTTTTGAACTTATGTACCCCACTTGTATCATGATGCTTACCCTCTTTAGAATCCCTCCCTCCCCCCTTTGAATCTTTTCCCCTTCCTTCCCTTCTTACTCTTTTTCTTCTCCCTTTTCCTCTCAGCCTTTTTTAATGAGGTGAGGGAGAATTTTCTCTAAAACAAATGTCAATTATTTTTTCTTTGATCTAACTCAGATGAGAGTAAGATTTGCATAATGTTCCTCCCCCTCTCTAAATTCCCTCAGATATGGTAAGTTTCCTTTGCCTCTTTGTGGGATGTGGTTTCCCTCTTTTTATCCCTCCTTCCCACCTTATTCTGCCATCGTCCTTTTACATATCTACTTCCCTTTTTTATGTTATATCAGTAAAATCAAATTATACATGTATTTTTTTAATATCTACAACAGAAATACAATTCTCAAGAGTTATTTTTACCTTTTCTGCATCTCTTGAGTTCTATGGTTGGAGATCAAATTTTTTGTTTAGTTCTGGTTTTTTCCTTAGAAACAAATGGAATTCATTTGTTTCATTAAATGTCCGTCTTCTTCCCTGGAAGAAAATGCTCAGCTTAGCTGGGTAGTTTATTCTTGGCTGCATCCCAAATTCTTTTGCCTTTCAGAATATGAGATTCCAGGCCCTTCGATCCTTTAATGTGGAGGCAGTCAGATCTTGGGTAATCCTTATTGTGGCACCTTGGTATTTAAATTGGTTTTTTTTTTTTGGCTGCTTGTAAAAATTTTTCCTTAATCTGATAGTTCTGATATTTGGCCACAATATTCCTTGGGGTTTTTATTTTAGGGTCTCTTTCAGAAGGTGTTCGATGAATTCTTTTAATGACTATTTTACCTTCTGATTCTATTAAGCCTGGGCAGTTCTCTTTGATGATTTCTTGTAAAATAGTATCTAGGCTCTTTTTTTCATCATAATTTTCGGAAAGTCCAATAATCCTCAGATTATCTCTCCTAGATCTATTTTCCAAGTCTGTCATTTTTGCAAGTAGATAATTCATGGTTTTTTCCAGTTTGTCATTTTTTTGGTTTTGCTTAACTGTTTCTTGCTGTCTCAATGAATCATTAGTTTCTATTTGTTCAGTTCTAATTTTTAAAGTATTATTTTCTTCATTAGTTTTTTTTTTTTTTGCTTCTTTCTGTATATGTCCAATTGAGTTTTTAAATGTTGTGTTTTGCTCTGTGGAATTTTTTTCCATTTCACTAATTTTTTTTTTTTAGTGAATTTTTTTCTTTTTCCAGTTCACAGATCCTACTGTCTTGCGAGTTCTTTTTCTTTTCCAATTCACAAATCCTACTTTCTAGTGAATTCTTTATTTTTTCCAATTCACAAATCTTACTTTCCTGAGGTTTTTTTTACTTTTTCCAATTCACAAATTTTGTTTCCCTGCACTTCCTGGGAATTTTTTATCTTTTCTAAATCGTATTTCAGGAAGTTGTTGCTCTCTTGTAAGGCTTCTCTTTCTTTTCCCCATTTATCTTCTAACTCTCTTTTGAGACTTTTAATGGTCTCTTCTATGGGAGCATCATGTAAAAGGGGATAGGTATTGTCTGTTGTGTGTTTGCTGTTAGTCTCTTCAGGTTTGCTGACCTGCTCTTTTTCTACATAATAGCTGTCGATCGTTCTTTTCATCTTTTTATTCATGTTTTAAAGCATTTAGGGTATGTCTGCTAGGCAAGGGGGTTACCAGCTTCCTCTGCAGAACAGGAGAGATGTAAACTGGTTTCCCACTCCGTGGTATGGGAGTGCTCTGAGTGAGAATTTTCCCTTCCCCCAACAGGAGGTGGATTCAGCACTGGCTGAGCTATCAAAGTTCCCAGTTGGGCTGTGTGGTTTAGCAATTGCCCTAGGCTAGAGACTAAGGGGTGAAAGTGTCACTGCCCCAGGCCAGATCCTCTTGTGGGAGTGTGAGTATTAGCAGCTGACCACAGACCGCTGATTCTACCGGCACTCTGCCCGGAACTCTGCCCCTACGTCTCTGCTTGATGCAAATCAGCACTGCAGAAGCTCTATGGCCCCAAGCCGAGCCCCCCATTGCGCAGATTTAAGAGTAACCTGGGCTGTGCCATCCTGCAGCACAAGCTCACAACTGCCCCAAGGAAAAGCCCCGTACTGTAGGTTGGGGCTGTGAGCTTGTACTGAGATCTGTGCTTTCACTTTCGGTTTGAGGCTCTCCTTGGAAACTAATTTCTCTCCCAGTCTGTACTGATCTCCCCCCTGGCCCCGGAACAAACCTTTTTTGGCAAGACTGCAGATTTTCTTCGGCTGGTGAGTTGTTATACTTCTTATCTTTACGAAGTGTAGCAGTCAAGACTATTTTTGAGGCTTGACATAATATTGATAAAGAGGGTAAGAGAGGAGCTTAGAATGTCGCGTGTGCCTTCTCCGCCATCTTGGCTCCGCCCCCCGATATCTCTTTCTAAACCCAGAAATCTCCCAAACATATGAACTCCAATGAGTACATAAATATTTCTTGCTTCTATGAGCTCTCCAAAGGTGTGAATACAAGCATCATTTCTATCAGTTGTACTTAGTACCTTGTTTCAAGTTCTGGCCCAAAATATCTCCTTCTATGATCAAGATCAATCATATTGAACCATGCTAAATTAGATGATTATTGTCTCTATCAACTCTAATGGCTTAACAGTTTGTAAAGATTCCAACAAATACTCATTGAAAGAATGTGATCCAACAAGGAAAACCCCAAGGAACATTGTTTTGAAACTCCAAAATTGTAATCTCAAGGGAAAAAATATTACAAGCTGCCAGACAAAAATTATTCAAATATCAAGGAGCAATAGTCAGGATTACTCAGGATCTGGCATCTTCTATAATAAAGAATCACAACTCTTGGAATATCATATTCCTGAAAGGCAAAGGGTATGGTGTTACAAGCAAGAATTAACCAGTGAGATTCAGCTTCATCTTTAAGGAAAGGAGAAGGAACTTCAATGAAGAAAATGACTTTCAATCTTTTCTACTGAAAAAAAAAACTAATCAGGAAATTTAATGTAGAAACACAGGATTCTAGAACCATATGTAAAAATGGGGGAGGCTATATATATATATATATATATTTCTGTGACAATGATCATTGTCTGAAGTTTAATCTCATCAGTTTTGACTTTACGAGGGAATAATTTGACTTCTGGCCAAGATGGCAGAGAGGATGTGTGCATCTACTTAAGCTCTATGTTTTCTCTCAGAATTTATTTCATGACAAGCCTCGGAATTAGTGCTTGACTGAAAAGAAAACCCACAAATAATTACCAAGAAAAGACATCCTTGAAATTCGCCAGAAAAAGGTCTGTTTTTGCTTGAGGGTGGGGACAGTTTTAGATTGGGCACAGGCTGAGGGCAGGCAGCAGCAGTAAGAGCACAGAATGCAGCTCACTTCTGAGCAGACTGGAGGGGGATAGGGTATGATCTCAGCCATCTTTGCAGGGAGAGCTTTACTACAGTATTGGATACTTTGCCCTGGCAGCAAGCCAGTAGACAAGTGGAGAAGGTAAAAACACAGGCTGTGAATACTATAACCCCCAAAAGCTAGGGTCTCTTGGGACCTGGCCACAACCACTCACAGTGTCTCAGCACACTCTCAGAGTCTCAGAACCTCAGAGCGCAGATGCAACACAACCATTACTGTCCTGCTAGTGCCTCCCTACTGTCCCCCCCCCCCAACTCTCGCAGTCTATAGAGGAAGCTTGGTAATACCATCCAGCACCCCACCCCCCAAAAAAATAAAAAGAAGGCTGCATTTTTTTCTAGTTTTTCTTCTTTGAATCTTCTCTGACAAAATGAGAAAAAAATTTAAACAGACCCTAACCAAAAACTTAAAGCGCATTCTAACTATTGATAACTTCTATATGGATAGAGAGCAGACTTTAAACCCTGAGGAGAATAAAAACAGATATCTCCAGATGAATCCCCAAAGGGGGATATGATCTGGTCCTCAACACAGAAGACTATTATAGAAAAAATTAAAAAGGCTCTCACAAGAGAGCTAGAAGAAAAGTGGGAAAAGGAAAGGGAAGCTTGGCAAGAGAGTCTGGATAAGTCATCCCACTCATTTAAAGATAGAGTGGATAAAGAAATCAAATCCTTGAAAAACAGAATTAGTGAAATGGAAAAAAATAGCTCTCTAAAAATTAAAATTGGCTAAATGGGAAAAAAAATTCCATAGAACAAAACAACTCACTTAAAAACTCAATTGGACAATTGGAAAAAAGATTTAAAAAAAAAGTGACTGAAGAAAATACTTCATTGAAAATCAGAATTGAGCAATGGAATTGAATGACTCGAGGAGACACCAAGAATCAGTAAAGCAAAACCAAAAAAAAAAATGAAACAATGGAAAGAAATGTCTAATACCTTCTTGGGAAAACAACAGACCTGGAAAATAGATCTAGAAGAGACAATCTGAGAATTATTGGAATCCCTGAAAAATATGATGAAAAAAGAACCTGGACATTATTTTCCAGGAAATTATCAAAGAGAACTGCTCAGAAATTATAGAAACAGAGGGTAAAATCGACATTGAAATAATTCATCGATCATCTAGTGACAGGGACTCTAAAATCAAAACACCAAGAAATATAGTGTTTAAAATCCAGAACTATCAGATGAAGGAAAAAATACTGCAAGCTGCTAGAAAAAAATTAATTCGAATATAGAAGAACCACAATAAGGATTACTCAAGACCTAGCAGTGTCCACATTAAAGGATTGAAGGGCCTGGAATATGATATTCTGAAAGCCTAAGGAATTTGGTATGCAACCAAAAATAACTCACCCAGCCAAAATGAGCATCTTTTTCCAGGTAAGAAGATGGACATTCAAAGAAATAAGTGAATTTCACCTATTTTTGATGAAAAAACCAGAACTAAACAAAAAGTTTGATTTACAAATATAAAACTCAAGAGAAACCTAAAAAGGTAAAAGGAAATCTTAGGAGGGAATAATTTAATCATTCAGTTGGGTATAAAAAATTATATAACCCTATAAAGAAATTGGAGGAGCAAGAGGAAAAGAGGGAAAAAGGGAAAGAAGGGAGGAAGCATTTACAGAAGATTAGGTAGTAAGTGGAGTGGTTAAAAAAAAAAAAGCACAAGGGGCAGAGTCAAGATGGAGCAAACCACACACACTTCTCTCTGACATTCTCCTACAACTCTCAGAATAATTATCAAATGCAGCCTCTGAATTAGCTTGGGACCAGCAGAAACCATAAATATTGGGAGTGTAACAAATTACCAACAGAAGATCATTTAGAAGACGGTCAGAAAATATCTGTTTTAATTAATAACGGGAGGGAGGCGGTGAGCACAAGCAGCTGAGCACAGAGCTCTTCTAGAAAAAATTTTAAAGGATCTTAAAAGAGAGCTAGAAGAAAAATGGGAAAGGAAATGAAAACTTTGCAAAAGTGTTTGGAAAAGGCATCTAACTCATTAAAAGATAGATTTGATGAAATGGGAAAAGAAAACAATTCCAAAAAACCCAGAATTTTGAAACATAAAAAGAAAATAACTCCTTAGAAAACAGAATTTGTGAAGTGGAAAAAAGAAAACAACTCCTTAAAAACAGAATTTGTGAAATTGAAAAAATTCCATAGAACAAAATAACTCATTTAAAAATTCAATTGGAAAAAAGTTAAAAAAAAGTAGATGAAGAAAACAATTCACTAAAATTCAAAACCGAACAAATGGAAGTGATTGACTCAATGAGACAAGAAGAATCAGTCAAACGTGACCAAAAAAGAAAAAAAATAGAAAAAAGTAAAACATCTAATTGGGAAATCAACCAACATGGAAAATAGAAATATGAGAGACAATCTAAGGATAGTTGAACTCCTTGAAATCTATGAAGATAAAAGGAGCCTAGACACTATTTTCCAGGAAATCATCAAATAGAACTGTCCAGATATCATAGAATCAGAAGGTAAAATGACTACTGACAGAATTCACCAAACACCTTCTGAGAGAGATCCTAAAATCAAAACTCCAAGGAATATCATGGCTAAATTTCAGAAGTATCAGATCAAAGAAAAATACTACAAGCAGCCAGAAAGAAACAATTCAAATATTGAGGAGTCACAATAAGGATTACTCAGGACCTAGAAGCTTCCAAATTAAAGTACCGAAGGTCTTGCAATCCAATATTCAGAAAGGTAAAGGAATTTGGACTGCAGCCAAGAATGCATTATCCTGCTAAACTGAGCATTTCCTTTTGGGGAAGAAGATGGACATTCAATTTAACTGGTGAATTCCATTTATTTTTAATGAAAGGAGCAGAGCTAAACAACAACAACAACAAAAAGACCTTCAAATATAGAACTCAAGAGAAGCATAAAAAAGTAAAATGAAAAAAAAAAAAAGCTCTTGAGAACTATTTCTGTTATGAGTATAAATAGATAATACATGTATAATCTGATTTTACTATTATAATATAAAAAAGAAACTAGAGGTGGAAAGGGTATTGTAACAGAAAAAAGGGAGAGAAAGTGGAGTTAAAAATGAGGGAAATCACACCTCAGGATGAGGCAAAGTAAAGCAATTATAATTGGGGGAAAGAAGAGAGAATGATGAATATTGTGTGAATCGTATTGTCATCAGTTTAGCTCAAAAATAATATTAGATATATTTAGTTTATTTAAGGAACTTCTCTCAACTTACAAAAAAGTGGAACAGGAAAGAAAAAAAAAGCACACGGGACAAAGCCAAGATGGTGGAGACAACACACACTTCTCTTTAACCTTCTCCTACAACCCTCAGAATAATTAGCAAATGCAGCCTCTGAATTAGCTGAAAATAGAAATAGTAGGGGAAAGGTATAAGAAAAAGGCAGGCTCTCTAAAGGGGGAAAACTGCTTGAGGAAAGTAGTGCTCATAAGTAAAATACTGGAAAGGAGGGGAAGGGAAAAAGGAAAGAGAGAAGTATAATTTGGGTTTAATAAGATGGCAAGAAATACAAAATTAATAGTTTTAACTATAAATGTGAATGGGGTTCACGCTCCTATAAACTCTCCTATAAAACGTAAGAAGATAGAAGACTTGATTAAAAGTCAGAATCCTGCAATATGTTGCTTACAAAAAATACATTTAAAGCAGACCAATACATACAGAGTAAAGGTAATAAAAAGCTGGAGTAGAATCTATGATGCTTCACGTGAAGGAAAAAAAAAAAGCAGAGGTAGCCATCCTGATCTCAGATCAAGAAAAAGGAAAATTTGATCTAATTAAAAGAGATGAGGAAGGAAAGTATATCTTGCTAAAGGGTAACATAGACAATTAAGCTATATCAATATTAAACATATATGCACCAAGTGGTATAGCATCTAACTTCCTAAAGAAGAAGTTAAGAGAGTTGCAAGAAGAAATAGACATCAAAACTATAATAGTGGGAGAGCTCAACCTCGCACTCTTAGAAGTAGATAAATCACAAAACAAATAAGAAATAAATTAAAGAGATAAATAGAATATTAGAAAAATTAGGTGTGATAGATCTTTGGAGAAAACTAAATGGTGACAGAAAGGAGTATACTTTCTTCTGAGCAGTTCATAAATCCTATACAAAAAAATGACAATATATTAGGACATAAAGACCTCAAAATTAAATGCAGGAAGGAAGAAATAGTAAATTGTAGTATATGAATGGAATAATATTCCATAATATTATTGTTCTGTAAGAAATGACCAGCAGGATGAATACAGAGAGGCCTGGAGAGACTTACATGAACTGAAGCTAAGTGAAATGAGCAGAACCAGGAGATCATTATATACTTCAATAACGATACTGTATGAGGATATATTCTGATGGAAGTGGATTTCTTCAAAAAAGAGAAGATCTAACTCAGTTTCAGTTGATCAATGATAGACAGAAGCAGCTGCACCCAAAGAAAGAACACTAGGAAATGAATGTAAACTGTTTGCATTTTTGTTTTTCTTCCCGGGTTATTTTTACTTTCTGCATCCAATTCTTCCTGTGCAACAAGAGAACTGTTCAGTTCTGCACACATATATTGTATCTAGGATATACTGTGACCTATTTAACATGTATAGGACTGCTTGCCATCTGGGGGAGGGGGTGGAGGGAGGGAGGGGAAAATCAGAACAGAAGTGAGTGCAAGGGATAATGTTGTAAAAAATTACCCTGGCATGGATTCTGTCAATAAAAAGTTATAATTATTTTTAAAAAGCATATAGCATATATAAAAAGAAAAATAAATGCAAAAAAAGCATATTTCAAAGGGATATATAATCCAACAATTTAAATACCATAGTCCATTTATTATCCCTGTCAAAGGTGAGTCACTTTAACTTTTTGGTCTGTAAGTTTCTCATTTGTTAAAAGATGGAGTAGACTGGATGATCTCTAAGATTCATTTTTGCTCCAAGTCAATTATTATGTAATCCTAGATGTTGTGTGAATTAAATGTTAGTTTGATTGACTTAGATGTCTCCCAATCAAAACATATTAGTCAGGATTACTGTAAATTTTGATTTTCAAATTATTTTGCTTAATAAAGTATCTTGCACTGAAAACAACACATACCAGCATATTACACACTAAATCTATTCAATCATATTTTTATATAGATTCATAATCATAGCTGTCTACACTAAAGATTAGCCACATAAATCATCTCAGTAAAGCCACCTAGGAAAATGTGGAAGAAATAGAAAATTAATCTGAAATATATTAATTTCATAGTGATAAAGATCTTTCATATGTATTTAGAAAAATAGTAAAATCTGTGAGATTTTAATTCATTGGATTAATGAGCTAAAATCAAGACATTTTTCCCCTCTATAGTTTTCTTTTACATAGTTTCCTCCTTATATTAGCTCTTTACTATGTCCCTTATTATGACTAATACGATTTTGAGTCATGTTTTCATATGTGTATATTTCCAACTTCTCTGTAAAGATTATTATAATTATTACAATAAAAATAAATCATTTATAAATTAACTTATTCTTGCAAAATGCTTTATAGAATCATTTTATTTCATTCTCTCAATAGGCCTGCAGGTAAAAAGTGCAAGTATTTCTTTTTTCTTTCTTAATTCATTACAATCCTATGCTTCCTCTTACTGTTCTCTCAGTTGAGGATTTAACCTTCACAGTATATTAGAGAGAACGTATAGACCATCATTTCTTAGATCTCTCTTCTCCCCTTCTCAAATAGCAATGTCTTTTTCTTCCTTCATTCCAGTTTCTAATAATGTAGGACCCTACATCAACTTTTGAACATACATCTTTGCTCCTATATTTTTTAATTTCTCTGCATTAATCACTCTTTTTTCTCTAATCCTCAGTCTCTAGCCATCTTCTATTCTTTACAACATGTTCAGTTCTCATAAAACAAAACAAACAAAAAACAAATGAACCTTCGTTATAATCTATTGGCTCTCAAGTTATTGTCTGTAATCTCTCTACAATCTAGCTAAATTACTTTTCTTTTACTTCCTCACACATAGGACTTAATTTCCCCATTATTTTCATTTTATACTGGCTATTGTGGTGCCTGGAATGCCTGTATTTTCATTCTTGTTTATAAAATCCATTTTTTTTGTCATCTCAAGCACTACATTCTACATGAAACTATTTCCAGTCCTACAAGCTACTAGAAACCTCTCTCCTAAAATAATTCATATTTAATTTGTATATATTTAGAGAAAGAGATTGATAAATTGCATAGTGTTTGCAAAATGGCATATGCTGCAGTTTTTATTAAAATGTGTTATAAATATTATATTTCCATAAAAAGGGATAAGAAAAGCAGTGAAATAGGAAAAAGCAGCTATGAGAGAATGAAAAAACTGAGATGAAAGAATTATAGATTTAGACACTGATTTTCTACACACTGATAAAAATCAGAAGCCCATGTCACCTCCCATAAAAATGTCTAAAGCACTAATGGAGAAGAATAAATGTCAAAAGATGATAAAAGGTAGAAAATTAATATAGAGCTAATTCTGTCCAGAAATAGTCATTTGCTTATGGTCACATAACAAATCAAATAACATATGAAGACCTGAAGGCATCTTCCCCCAGGTCCCATTAATACTTTTTTCAAATCTATCACACTAGAATATGTGGGTGATGGGAGTCAAACATAATGGAACTGACACAGGGGCAAAAGGTGTGATCTTCTCATACAGGGCAAGGAAAATAATTTGAGATGAAGTAAAGAATTTCAAGGTAACTACAAAAATCAAAATATAATTATTTACCTTTAAAAACAGCTGAAGGTGAAAGATTTACTGTAAGGAGAAAAGAGGGAGTATCATAATGATACTATGATTAAAACATATATAGTTATCCCATCAATATGATGTTATTGCAATCTTAGAAAATGGCTGGTATAATTTTATTCTAACTGAAACAATTCTTTTTTAAAATTTTTTTATTAAAGCTTTTATTTTTCAAAACATATGCATAGACAATTCTTTTAACATTAGCCCTCGCAAAACCTTGTGTTCCAATTTCCCCTTCTTTCCCCTAGAGAACAAGTAATCCAATACATGCTAAATATAGTAGAAATATATGTTAAATCCAATATATGTATACATATTTATACAATTATTGTTCTGCACAAGAAAAATTAAACCAGTAAAAAAAAGAAGCAGAATAAAATGTAAACAAAATAGAAAGAGTGAGAGTATTATGTTATGGTCCACATTCAGCTCCCATAGTCCTCTCTTTGGGTGTAGATAGCTCTTTTCATCACTGAACAACTGGAAGTGATTTGAATTATGTCATTGTTGAAGAGAGCCACATCTATTAGAATTGATCACTGTATAAGCTTATTGTTGCCATATATAATGATCTCCTGATTTTGTTCATTTCAATTAGCATCATTTCATGTAAGTCTCTCCAGGCCTCTCTGAAATCATCCTTCTGGTCATTTTCCTACAAAATAATAATATTCCATAACATTCATATATCATAATTTATCTAGTCATTCTCCAATTAATGGGCATCCATTCAGTTTCTACTGAAACAATTATTGATAATGAATGCAATGTGATGTTTAATTTGTAGGCACCTGTCAATATTTCAAATGCAAATGCTGATATCTGTATCCTAACTAGCTAAAAAGATTTGGTAATTTAAAGATAAAATGAAATAATAAATGATGTTATGATAAAATAATTCATAACAACAATGATCCAGGAAGAACAAGATGTTAACATCAGAAAAGAACTTACTGCCCATCTGGCATAACTTCTTCATGTAACACATGAGCTACTCTGTTCCAGGTAGCAGAAATGACTTTCTCAAAATCACAGTTAGTAAATAGCAGAGTCCCCATAGTTCTTTTTGAGCAATTAAATAGACTTTTGTTCATGCTTTGTCACCTAATGTATTCTTGTACAATCAAGATTGTTTGAGAGATATGAAATGACAATGATCAATAGAGTCAAAAATTCATGTTTCCTTTTAAAGGTCAGTTCTGTTTCATCAATAGCTTCTGTCAGTGGATAAGAAATGCTTTATCATGTCAAGGCAGATTAAAAACAAATACCAAGACAAAACACACACACATATATACACTTTCAGTTTCCAAGCTTTCCCCAGAATAATAATGTCACCATTTATTTTAAAATAGTATAAAATGTTTTAAATTTTCTTCTTTTCTTATTAAGGCGTTCTCTTTACCATTTGAAATAGCAATCCCCACATCACAAAATGAGGCAGACAATATATGCACATCTTGCATCTTCATGAAGTTATTAACGACTTCCTTTCTTTAAGTTCATATGAATCATGTCTCCAGATCAGTTGACTGATTGTTTTTTTTCCCCATTAAGTCTCACATATAATTTTTAGATATTCTCTAATGCATGTTCTGAAGATTATTTTCCTCAAGTCACTAATCTTTTTTTAAATACAAATCTATCCAGTAGTATATGATACATATGATATATGATATGCCAGTTCTAGGATATGGTATATGAATGGATAATACTGACTCCCATTCACTTTATATAGTTTATTCATCACAAAAATAGTTAGCTCTACATTCTTCATTCTCAATCCATCTCCTCAAACATTTGGTCTCACTGAAGTTAACTTCAATATCAATGACAAAACTGTGGACATGATTTTGCTTCCTTTACATGTAGAGTTTCCTTTCTAGTTGAGACCCTCTTGGTGAGTAGATTTGATATTATTTTTAGATAAATTATGCTGTCATTTCTTCTACTATCCTTCACTGTTTTTGTCCAAGGATTCTAAATAATGGTTGACCATCACATTCTGAAAGTACTTTTCTTGCAATATCTTTAAAATATTTAGAAAAAATATACTTCTGGAAACCACTGCAAGAATTCTATTGCCTCCTTAAGATTGAGGGGAGATAGCATGATATCCTGAAAAGAATACTGAAATAAGAGTCAGAATAATTGGATGTGTCTCTCAGTTGATATGAGACTGTAAGACCTTCTCTCAACTTATTTCCTCACTTGAAAATTTAGGATTGATTATGATCTCGATTTTCTTTGTTAACCTGAACTCTAAATTCTTAACTTCCAGTATAGTTGTCAAGATTAAGTGAATAAAATTATTTTTAAAATGTTCTGAGCCACATAAACATTTCCTCACCCATTAACCATGGTTTATATGTTTTTAAGGGTAAAGATGATTTCTTTTTTTCATCATTTCAAATGCCTCTTCAAACATTGCGTGAACTACTTAATACATATGTTTATGTTATTTGTCCTTATTCTCAAGGAGGACTATGATATCAGGGAGGTGATGTGTTGACATGCAAATCAAATGGCTTTAAATGAGGGAGGGCTGTGTAAAGTGGCCAGTTTCAATTTCTCCACCATAGCCATCTGAGTCCAGTGGCAAGAGAGATATAGATCAGGAAAATGTGAGATGGCCCTGGACACAATAGGAGACCTTGGCCTTTCTAAACTAAATTCTTTCCCAAGTCTCAATTTAACTGAGGCAACTTCCATTAAGTGATTAAGGCTAGGTAAGATCTGAGGCAAAGAATGGCCTCTTTTACCCAATTAAAAAAATCAATCTGGGAGGGAAAGAACTTCAGCATTTCTGGCCAAAACAGAAACAGTTGCTCTTTATATTAACTCTGAGTCAATCAAGGCCTGAAAAATAACCAAATGAAGCTTGATTGTAATCTATTTTTAGCCAATCAATGTAAGCCAGAATGATTTTGGATTTAAGACATGGACCTTAAGAAAGAAACATATGAATGAATGAACTTTGAAATTGTTTTCCTTTCTCTTCATTATAGGGAACATTTCATTTATTATACCTTTTCAAATATATAGGGAAAAGAGCAGAGCAAAGATGTTGGAGAGGGCACACATTTCTTTCTGACCTTCGCCTATAACCCTCAGACTAATTAGCAAATACAGACTATAATTTAGTTCTGGACTAGCAGAATCCACAAATATTGGGAGTGCAATAAATCATCAGTAGAAGATAATTTAGAAGATTGCAAGAAAGGGTCTGTTTCAATTGGGCACAGAGGGAGATGGACCAAGCAGGCCGAGCACAGATGCCAACACAGACAGTACAGAAAGAGTGGTGTGAAATCCAGACTCCATGGGATGATGTGGATTGGGGGGAGGGGCAAGGGGCAGAGGAGGGGTTATGGAGCAGTGAAGAATCTGTGTGGTGGAATCTATAGCAGTGTTGGCTACTCTGCCCTGGTTGCAAGGCAGTAGGTGAACAGAGAATTTATAAAACATCCAATATTACATGGGACTAGGACACACTCACCCAGCACCAGGAATGCAGGGCTGGTTCAATATTAGGAAAATTATCAGCATAATTAACTATATCAATAACAAATGAACAAAAAACATATGATTATCTCAATAGATGCAGAAAAAACATTTGAAAAATTCAATACCCATTCCTATTAAAAACACTAGAGAGTATGGGATTAAATGGGCTTTTCTTTAAAATAGTCAGCAGCATCTCTTTAAAACCATCAGCTATCATCATATGTAATGGAGATAAGCTGAAACCATTTCCAATAACATCAGAAGTGAAACAAGGTTGCCCACTGCCACCATTACTATTCAATACTGTATTAGAAATGCTAGCTTTAGCAATAAGAGAAAAAAAAGGATTAAAGGAATTAGAGTAGATAATGAGGAAAACAAATCATCACTCTTTACAGATGATATAAAAATATATTTAGAGAATCCTAGAGAATCAACTTTAAAAACTATTAAAAACAATCTGCAACTTTGTTCAAGTTGCAGAATACAAAATAAATCCACATAAATCATCTGCATTTTTATACATCATTAACAAAACCTAACAGCAAGAGATACAAAGAGAAATTCCATTTAAAATAATTGTCGATAGTATAAAAGATTTGGGAATCTATCTGCGAAATGAAAGTCAGGAATTATATGAGCAAAACGATAAAACACTTTCCACACAAATAAAGTCAGATCTAAACAATTGGAAAGATATCAAGTGTTCTTGGATAGGTTGTCAATACTACCTAAACTAATCTACTTATTTAGTGTTATACCAATCAAAGTCCCAAGAAACCATTTTACTGACCTAGATATAATAACAAAATTCATTAGGAAGAACAAAAGGTCAAGACTTTCAAGGCAACTAATGAAAAAAAGCAAATTAAGGTGGCCTCCCAGATCTAAAACTATATTATGAAGAGGTGGTCATCAAAACCATTTGGTACTGGCTAAGAAATAGAGAAGTTGATCAGTGGAATAGGTTAGGTTCACAAGACAAAATAACTATAGCAATCTAGTGTTTGACAAACCCAAAGACTCTAGTTTTTGGGATAAGAATTCACTATTTGACAAAAACTGCTCAGAAAATTGAAAACTGGTATGGCAGAAACTCGACATTGACCCACACTTAACACCATATGCCAAGATAAGTTTGAAATGGGTTCATGATCTAGACATAAAGAATGATATAAACAAATTGGAAAAACATAGGATAGTTTACCTCTCAGATCTGTGGAGGAAGAAGGAATCTGTGACCAAAGAACAAGAAATCATTACTGATAACAAAATAGATAATTCCATTTACATTAAGTTAAAATAATTTTGTACAAACAAAACTAATGCAGAGAAGATTAGAAGGGAAGCAATAAACTGTGAAAACATTTTCACATTTGAAGGTTCTGATAAAGGCTGCATTTCTAAAATATATAGATAATTGACTCAAATTTATGGGAATTCAAGCCATTCTCCAATTGATAAATAATCAAAAGATATAAACATACTAATTTTCAGATGAAGAAATTGAAACTATTTGTAGTCATATGAAAAGGTGCTCCAAATCACTATTGAGCAGAGAAATGCAAAGTAAGACAAATCTGAGATACACTACACACTCCTCAGATTGGCTAAGATGACAGGGAAAAATAATGCCAAATGTTGGAGGGGATGACTCGGACACTGATACATTGTTGGTGGAACTATGAATGGATCCAACCATTCTGGAGAGTAATTTGGAATTATGCTCAAAATATTATCTAAGTGTGCATACCCTTTGACTTGGCAGTGTTTCTACTGGGCTTATATCCAAAAAAGATATTAAAGAAGGGGAAGGGACCCACATATGCAAAAATGTTACCTTTTTGTAGTGGTAAGAATATGGAAACTGAATGGATGCCTATCAATTGGAGAATGACTGAATAAATTATGATATATGAATGTTATGGAATATTGTTGTGCTGTAAGAAATGTTCAGCAGGATGATTTCAAAGAGGCCTAGAGAGACTGAATGAACTGATGAAAAGTGAAATGAGCAGAACCAGGAAATATTATATATCACAATGTAAGAGAGTCATCTACACCCAAATAGAGAACCATGAGAGCTGAGTATGGACCATAACATTCTTCTCATTCATTCTGCTGTTCTTTGCTTGTTTTTGTTTTATTTCCTAGTTCTTTTTTCCTTCTAGATCCTATTTTTCTTGTGCAGCAAGGTAAATGTATAGATATGTATAAATATATTGGATTTAATATGCATTTTAACATATTTAACATTTATTGAAGAACCTGCCATCTTGTGGCAGAGGTTGGGGAAGGAGGGGAAAATGTGGAACAGAAGGCTTTATAAGGGTTAATGTTGAAAAATTACCCGTGAATATGTTTTGTAAATAATAAGCTTTAGTAAAAAAATTCTTAGCAAAAAATGTCATGCAATATTTAATATTTTTATATTATTGAAGAAGTTATACATTGCTATTCAATTAGTATTTTAAAATCATCACAACATAAAATAATTTTATGTTCTAATCATCAAATTATTCAATATTTGAGTATTTTTGTCAATTACTCTAATTTTATCAATATTAAACATAGTTTGAAACTATTTTTTTCCTTCATGAACCATGACTAATACTTATTGTAAAGTGAAAACATGTCCACTAGGTGGTATCAAATCAACTGTTTTATATTATGCCTAGAATGAAATAATATATCATAAAGATTGTTTTTCATTATTTAATACTCCTATTATTATTATTATGCTTGAAATGAATTATTTTTGAGTTGATACGCTCTTCTATATTTAAATCAATCAACTAAGTGTTCACTTAGCAATCATTTATAAAGGAATTGTTCTGTGTCAGGAATTGTACTGTATTCAGGGGACAGGGGACTCAGGACAGGGGGCAAAGGACAAGAGCCAGGTAGAGGGAGACACTCTCGGCCCTTGAAGCAGACCATATGGTCTCATAGACCAAAAAGCATATGAATAAATGCATGCAACATACATAAAGTAAATGGAAGTTTGTAGCCAGGAAGAAGGGAAGAAGCTGAGAAAAATTTCTAGAAGGTGTTATTTGAGATGAATACTTAAGGGAGGCAAGCTTTTTTTTTATTTAATAGCCTTTTATTTACAGGTTATATGTATGGGTAACTTTACAGCATTAACAACTGCCAAACCTCTTGTTCCAATTTTTCACCTCTTAATCCCCACCCCTCCCCCAGATGGCAGGATGACCAGTAGATGTTAAATATATTAAAATATAAATTAGATACATAATAAGTATACATGACCAAACTGTTATTTTGCTGTACAAAAAGAATCAGACTCTGAAATATTGTACAATTAGCTTGTGAAGGAAATCAAAAAAGCAGGTGGGCATAAATATAGGGATTGGGAATTCAATGTAATGGTTTTTAGTCATCACCCAGAGTTCTTTCTCTGGGCGTAGCTGGTTCAGTTCATTACTGCTCCATTAGAAATGATTTGGTTGATCTCAATGCTGAAGATGGCCAGGTCCATCAGAACTGGTCATCATATAGTATTGTTGTTGAAGTATATAATGATCTGCTGGTCCTGCTCATTTCACTCAGAATCAGTTCGTGTAAGTCTCTCCAGGCCTTTCTGAAATCATCCTGTTGGTCATTTCTTACAAAACAATAATGTTCCATAATATTCATATACCACAATTTATTCAGCCATTCTCCAACTGATGGACATCCATTCAGTTTCCAGTTTCTAGCCACTACAAAAAGGGCTACCACAAACATTTGTGCACAAACAGGTCCCTTTCCCTTCTTTATAATCTCTTTGGGATATAAGCCCAGTAGTAACACTGCTGGATCAAAGGATATGCACAGTTTGATAACGTTTTGAGCATAGTTCCAAACTACTCTCCAGAATGGTTGGATTTGTTCACAACTCCACCAACAATGTATCAATGTCCCAGTTTTCCCGCATCGCCTCCAACAATCATCATTATTTTTTCCTGTCATCTTAGCCAATCTGACAGGTGTGTAGTGGTATCTTAGAGTTGTCTTAATTTGCATTTCTCTGATTAATAATGACTTGGAGCATCTTTTCATATGACTAGAAATGGTTTCAATTTCTTCATCTGAGAATTGTTTGTTCATATCTTTTGACCATTTTTCAATTGGAGAATGGCTTGATTTTTTATAAATTAGAGTTAATTCTCTATATATTTTGGAAATGAGGCCTTTATCAGAACCTTTGACTGTAAAATATTTTCCCAGTTTATTGCTTCCCTTCTAATCTTGTCTGCATTAATTTTGTTTGTACAACAACTTTTTAGTTTGGTATACTTGAAATTTTCTATTTTGTGATCAGTAATGATCTCTAGTTCTTCTTTGGTCATAAAGTCCTTCCCCTTTCACAGGTCTGAAAGGTAAACTATCCTGTGTTCCTCTAATTTATTAATAATTTCATTCTTTATGCCTAGGTCATGAACCCATTTTGACCTTACCTTGGTGTACGGTGTTAAGTGTGGATCAATGCCTAGTTTCTGCCATATTAGTTTCCAAGTTTCCCAGCAATTTTTGTCAAACAGTAAGTTCTTATCCCAAAAGCTGAGGTCTTTGGGTTTGTCAAAGTCTAGGTTGCTATAGTTGTTGACTGTTTTGTCCCTTGAACCTAACCTATTCCACTGATCAACTAATCTATTCCTTAGCCAATACCAAATGGTTTTGATAACTGCTGCTCTATAATATAATTTTAGATCTGGTACAGCTAAGCCACCTTCATTTGATTTTTTTTCATTAATTCGCTTGAAATTCTTGACCTTTTGTTTTTCCATATGAATTTTGTTGTTATTTTTTCTAGGTCATTAAAATAGTTTTTTGGGGGTCTGATTGGTATAGCGCTAAATAAATAGATTAGTTTAGGTAATATTGTCATCTTTATTATATTTTCTCGCCCTATCCAAGAGCATTTAATATTTTTCCAAATGGTTAGGTCAGACTTAATTTGTGTGGAAAGTGGTCTGTAATTTTACTCATAAAGTTTCTGATTTTCCCTTGGCAGATAGATTCCTAAATATTTTATATTATCACTAGTTACTTTAAATGGAATTTCTCTTTGTAACTCTGACTGTTGGATTTTGTTAGTGATATATAAGAATGCTGATGACTTATGTGGGTTTATTTTATAACCAGCAACTTTGCTAAAGTTGTCGATTATTTCTAATATCTTTTTAGTAGAATCTCTGGGGTTCTCTAAGTATATCATCATATCGTTGGCAAAGAGTGATAATTTGGTTTCCTCATTGCCTATTCTTATTCCTTTAATCTCTTTCTCAGCTCTTATTGCCAAAGCTAGCGTTTCAAATACAATATTAAATAGTAACGGTGATAGTGGGCAACCTTGTTTCACTCCAGATCTTATTGGGAATGGTTGCATTTTGTCTCCATTACATATGATGCTTCCTGATGGTTTTAAATAGATGCTGCTGATTATTTTAAGGAAAAGTCCATTTATTCCTATACTCTCAAGTGTTTTTAATAGGAATGGATGTTGGATTTTGTCAAATGCTTTTTCTGCATCTATTGAGATGATCATATGGTTTTTGTTAATTTGGTTATTAACATGGCCAATTATATTGATAGTTTTCCTAATATTGAACCAGCCCTGCATTCCTGGTATAAATCCTACTTGATCATAGTGTATTATCCTGGAGATGATTTTCTGTAGTCTTTTTGCTAATATCTTATTTAAGATTTTAGCATCAATATTCATTAGGGAGATTGGTCTATAATTTTCTTTCTCTGTTTTCAACCTACCTGGTTTAGGTATCAGGACCATGTCTGTGTCATAGAAGGAATTTGGTAGGACTCCTTCATTCCCTATTTTATCAAATAATTTATATAGCATTGGGGCCAATTGTTCTTTAAATGTTTGGTAAAATTCACATGTAAATCCATCTGGTCCTGGGGATTTTTTCTTAGGGAGTTGTTTAATTGCCTGTTCTATTTCTTTTTCTGAAATGGGACTATTCAAGCAATTTACTTCCTCCTCTGTTAGTCTGGGAAGTCTATATTTTTGGAGGTAGTCATCCATTTCACTTAGGTTATCAAATTTATTGGCATAAAGTTGAGCAAAATAACTCCTTATTATTTCTCTAATTTCCTCTTCATTGGTGGAAAGTTCTCCCTTTTCATTTTTAAGACTACTAATTTCATTTTCCTCCCTCCTTTTCTAATCAGATTTACCAAAGGCTTATCTATTTTATTGGCTTTTTCATAGAACCAACTCTTAGTTTTATTAATTAGTTCAATAGTTTTTTACTTTCAATATTTTAATTTCTCCTTTTAATTTTAGAATTTCAAATTTAGTATTTGATTGGGGGTTTTTAATTTGGTCTTTTTAGTTTTTTAGTTGCAAGCCCAATTCATTAATCTTTTCTTTCTCTGTTTTATTCAAGTAAGCCTCTAAGGATATAAAATTCCCTCTTATTACCACTTTGGCTGCATCCCACAAATTTTGGTATGACGTCTCATCATTGTCATTATCTTGAGTGAAATTATTAATTGTATCTATAATTTGCTGCTTCACCCAATCATTCTTTAAGATGAGATTGTTTAGTTTCCAATTACTTTTTGGTCTATTTCCCCCTAACTTTTTGTTGAATGTAGTTTTTATTGCATCATGATCTGAAAAGAAAGCATTTATTATTTCTGCTTTCTTGCATTTAATTTTGAGGTCTTTATGTCCTAATATATGGTCAATTTTTGAATAGGTTCCATGAACTGTTGAGAAGAAAGTATATTCCTTTCTATCTCCATTCAATTTTCTCCAAAGATCTAACATACCTAATTTTTCTAATATTCTATTTACTTCTTTAATTTCTTTCTTATTTGTTTTGTGGTTTGATTTTTCTAATTCTGAGAGTGCAAGGCTGAGATCTCCCACTATTACAGTTTTGTTGTCTATTTCTTCTTGCAACTCTCTTAACTTCTCCTTTAGGAAGTTGGATGCCATACCACTCGGTGCATATATGTTTAATATTGATATTGGGAAGCCAAGAATTCCAAGAGATGTAGATTGGGGGGGGGTGAGTATTACAGTCATAAAGGACAGATACAGTAGTTTGACACAGTCATTGCAATGCTCCTGACCTGAAAGATGGAGAATCCTGTGCCAGGAACTTGGGGATGTGGTTCAATATGTTTTTAGCAAAGAGTGGATGTAAAGGAATTGAGTGCAAAAAAGACTAGAAGTTTTGAAAGAGACCTGTCTTTGAAGGAATTTAGATCCTGGAGTGCTTTATATTAGAATCAGGAGATAAAAGGGAATCACTAAAGTTTATTAGAGAAGAGAGCAGTTGTTATGCTTAGACTTAAGTCATTGGCTACAATGAATGTGACTAAATGCTTTTATGCAATGGTCATCCACATGAGTAGATTACTTCTACCATAGTAGAAGTAATAAGTACTCAGATACTTATTATTTAATGTTAACAACCTGGTCAAAATAAAGTAAAACTTTAAAACCTACTTGCCATTTTATAGCAAAATTTCAGATTACATTTCTATAAATTAAGATTTTCACTATTTTAATAATATGCAAATAGACTAGGATAGAAATTTAACAAAAAATAACCAAAAATAGCTGCCCAAATTTCAGAAAGTCCTGGAAAGACTTAAATAAATTGATGCTGAATGAAATGAACAGATATTATATACATAACCGAAAAATTATATGATGATATGCTATGAAAGACTTAGCTCTTCTCATCAAGAATGATCCTAGACAATTCCAATACACTTTTTCTGGAAAATGCCTTCTGCATTCAGAAAAAAAGAACTATGGAGATTGAATATGGATTGAAGTATATTAGTTTTACTTTTGTTGTTTTTTTTCTCATGATTTTTCACTTTTGATTTTTCTTTCTCAACATTATTAATATGGAAATATGTTTCAAATGATTGTACATGTATAGCCTATAACAGATTGCTTGCTCTCTTCAGGAGCAGTTACATAAGGAAGGGAAGGAGTAATGAAAATTAAACAAAATCTTACAAAAGTAAATATCTAGTGTTAGTGGAATTGTGAATACATCCAGTCATTCTGGACAGCGATTTGAAACTATGCCTCCAAAGTTATCAAATTTTGATCCAACAGTACTACTACTGGGCATAAGTCCAGTATCCCAAAGAGATCTTAAAGAAAGGAAAGGGACCTGTATGTGCAAAAATGTTTGTGGCAGCCCTCTTTGTAGTGGCCAGAAGCTAGAAACTCAATGGATACCCATCAATTGGCGAATGGCTGAATACATTGTGGTATATGAATTTTATGGAATATTATTTTTCTGTAAAAAAATAACCAACAGGATGATTTCAGAAAGGCCTTGAGAGACTTGCGTGTACTGATGCTGAGTTAAATGAGCAGGACAAAGAGATCATTATATATTCAACAACAATACTATATAATGATCAATTCTGATGGACGTGGCCTTCTTCAACAATGGCATGAACCAAATCAGTTCCAATAGAGCAGTAATGAATTGAACCAGCTACACCCAGTGAAAGAACTCTGGGAAATGAGTATGAACTACGACATAGAATTCCCAACCCCTCTATTTTTGTCCGCTTGCATTTGATTTCCTTCACAGATTAATTGTATACTATTTCAAAGTCCTATTTTATACAACAAAATAACTGTATGGACATGTATACATATATTGTATTTAACATATACTTTAACATATATAACATGTATAGGTCAACCTGCCATCTGGAGGAGGGAGTGGGGGAAGGAAGGGAAAAATTGTAACAACAGGTCTTGCAATTGTCAATACTGAAAAATTACCCATGCATATATCTTGTAAATAAAAAGCTATACTAAAAAAGTGAATATTGAAAGTTATCTTTACATGTGATTAGAAAAAATATAATATTAAGTGAAAAACATTAAAATAATTGTCCATTATGTGATACTTTTAAATATGATTTGATTCAATTTTATCAATATAGTCAGCTATCTTTGACAAATTACTTTAAGCAAGAGAGAGAGATTTTTGCTGACTAGGCATTTTCCCCTATTATTCTGAACTATGTACATCTTCATCTTGATCTTAGCTAATAAAACCCCAAATCAGAAATAATTATAAGAAATTAATATTGATTGTTTTTATGTTCTCAGAATATAAATCCAACCATTTCATTAGTACTGCTGTCTCATTACCTTTCCAATATTTCAATACTTCAATGAATTTGTAAAATCTTTAATGTTGGGTGTATTCTTCAAAAATTCAGAGTGCAATCTATCCATTCTTGTTTATCTTATATAACTCTTACCCATGTTCTCCCCAAAATAATCTATAATGTCTTCCCCCCAGAATTCCAGGGGTTTTCCTTAATTGTTTATACTTTGCAGATCCTAATGGACCATTCAGACTTTCCATTGATTATCCCTTCTTTTGACTACACAACTGGATCATATACTGGTCATATACCTCTTTAGTGATATTCTTTATACTACTTCTGCACATTTATTTTTAAAACAATATCTTTAAATGACATCTTTTAGCTTAACTCATACCCACCATACAATTTTTAGATCAGTTGTGCTTATTACTATCTCCATGATTTTCTCCAGGATTATCTTCTTTCTTTAGAATGTCTTTTCTCTTCCCAGTTTGTCCAAATGCTATATAATCAAACTTTGAACTTCAACTTTCATTATTATTTGGCCTAAATCATGAATCCCAAATTGTGAGATTTTATTATTATATTTTCCCCATGAAATCTTTTTTGATGACTCTATGCCCACTGATTCCTTTCTCTGAAGGTTTACTATTCCTGTCATCAATAGATATCTAATATTTCAGTGTATCCTAATTGTTTCATAAATTCTAAGTTTATATCCACAACTAGATTGCAAGCTCCTAGAGTGTAGGGCCCATGTTTTTATTTATTTGTTTGCTTATTTTAGTTTGGTTTTTTTTTTTTGGATTTTTATCCAGATATCAGCACCCAGATATCAAGAAATATTTTATTGATGCGTATCCTCAAGTGAGAAAAATAATGTATCACTTCTAAAATAGACTAATAATGAACATTTCATCTAAATCTTGTTACATAAAGCTGAACATAATGAAAACTATGAATTAAGTTTAACTTCTATGAGCACAATCTGTTAAATTGTTCATTGGCCTAAAAATAAAAAAAAAACAAGTTTTCTTTACTATGACTCAGTGAAGTGATGAGTGACAAATGATCCTCCTACACAATATTTAAATAAAGAAGGGACGAAGAAAATTATAATGAAACAATTTTGTAATTTTGCTTTGTTATAGTTCAGTAATTTAAGTCACTTTATTCTTTATGACCCTTTTTGAGCTTTCTTGGCAAAAATGCCGAAATAGTTTACCATTTCCTTTTCCAGCTCATTTTATAGAGGGGAACCTGAAGCAAGTGGTTAAGAGAACTTGTCTATGTCACATGGCCAATAAGCATCTGAGACCAGATTTGAACTGATGAACAAAATGAGTCTTCCTGACTAAGCCCAACACTTTATATGCCCTGTGCCACCTAGCTGCCCACTTTCTTATGTTTAGAACAAGATAATTTAGTTAAGGACTGCTAAAAGAGAAAGGTTTTTAAAGAAGAAAACCATCTATTGAAGGGATGTCTTGCAACACACTTCTAATAAGAACCACTATTGGTTTTAAATAATGTACTTTAAATTCATAACAAATATCTGAGACTTAGGGAAAAACTATTACCATTGTCCTTTTGTGAGTTTTTAAAAATTCTTTGAAGAAAGGAATTATGAATAAATAACTTGTAATCCATACAATATCTAGCTTAGGATTTTGTAGGTAGTAAGCAAATAAAAGCATAAATGAAAAAAAAAAAAGATCTCTGCTTCTAAATGCATGCAGTACTTTTTTTTGCATTAGTTGATAATTATTTTATTTTAATTTATTTTTAAATTTTGGATGCTTTTTTCAAATAAAATTGTCTTTTCATATAAAATTTGTTTAGGCAAATAAAACCAGAAGCTTAGAATTTGGAGTTTTTAAGATCTTTAAAAGTTTTTAGTTGTGATTATGTCCGGCATGCCAACTTACTTTGGAGGATATTATAATCTAATCCCTTTTCTCATTTTTAAAACATTTTTGATAAATATTGATTATAATCATGGATGAATTTGATTGGGATGTTTTCTTAAACCTGTTGTCTATTACTGACCTTCACAATTTTTTTCTTTGGAAGTTCTGGCTTTGCAACTACATTTGTATAAATTAAACTCTTTATTGATGTTCTGGGGAAAACTACTGATGTGTATTTTGTCCTCTAGTTCTATTAATAGTCTTTATATTTCTGAAATATGGTAATAAAAATTTTCCTTTCCTCATGTTTTCTTGGAAACCAAGGTTTTTTAAGCTGCTTCTCTATCTTTATTTTTGTGGTATTTAGCTATCTGGTAATTTTGCCTTCTAGGGAATGCATGGATAGTTCATGGATAGTTTACGCTAAGATTCTTTCCTAAAATATTATTTTCTTTTGAATTTGTCTCTAAGTTTTGATTTTGCTAATTATTCCATTTTATTCTTTTAAATAAGTTTTTCATTGGTCATGTTATTCATACATATGTATGCATGTAAGCATATATATCTATATATATTTATTTATAAAGTTTTTTTAAAAATTCTTAACAATTTTTTTTTCTAGAAGGTGCACCTCAAATTCTTTTCATTGATAGTAGTTCTTCAGTTTATTATGAGAGTTTTCTGGAGAAGCTTATTTTTCATTTTAATTTCTCTACTGAATATCTTTTGATTATTTTACTCCCTCCTTTCCTTATTACTATTCTTTTCTTACTTGCATGCACCTTTTTTAAGGTGATGGATGGGAGTGGGTTTATATACAAGCTATATTTACACCCATTGTCAGAATTACCACTGGAGCTTACTCCAAATCACATGCTAATCCTTCTAGCTGACAAATTATATTAACTTTTTATAAACTTCCAATTTAGGAGTTGAGTATGTCTGAATATAGAACTATTTTATTTGAACTAATTGTGGGATATGACATATAAATGTGAAGCATATAATTAACAAAAAAATTATAGGATATAATTTCAATAATTTTCATTTAAATGTTGGTCTAGAAATCCACATTGGAAAAATAAGTTGATAGACAATGTATATTTTCCAGATTATAGTGTAGATTTGTATGGGAAGCCAATTGCATTAGTGTATTGATATGTATAAATTGGAATGCAAAGTAAATTGACAAAAACTGGACTGAGAATAAAAAAAAAAGGAAAATATCTAGATGGGTGATGCTCGGGGAATTATAGAGTACTTTCAGAAAATTAAATCTATTTTGTGTTACAAAATCATTTAGCACCAATTGTTTCCTAATGGTTGTGAGTAATAGAACATCACTATAAGAAGAATGACAGTTTCTGGTGCTGCAACAAGCAATGAAAAGACACATGAAAAGTCTAAGTAATTTGTCACATTATTACCTATAACTATGTGCAAACATGATGTAACACAAAGTATCAAAATATGTGTGATGACAAAAAATGAAATAGGTCAAACATATAGCAAAAGTGAGACAGTATAGTGAACCAAAATCCCTCACACCTATCCAAAAAAAAAAAAAAAAACAAGAAAAAGGACTAGAGAAAAGGATTCAGGGCACTGGTAAATCCTCTATGGAAGATCTATGAAATGAAAAAGAAGGGATGAAAAGATAATGGAGGATCTATTGCATCTCTCTCTCTCTCTCTCTCTCTCTCTCTCTCTCTCTCTCTTTCTCTCTCTCTCTCATTATATATATATATATATATATATATATATGTGTGTGTGTGTGTGTGTGTGTGTGTGTATGTGTGTGTGTATGTATGTATGTATGTATATGCTATACACTCACATACTGTGTTTGTGTATGTATCTATGTTTCTATGTATCTATCTATATTAATGCAGGAACCACTTCCTTTGAGGAGACCACAAAAAAAGGATGCATTTAAGGTTAAAAAAATCTTTTTAAAAAAAAAAAAAGTATCTTAGTGAATGGAAGGTAAAATGCCATATGTTTGTGGAAAGGGTTAGTCACCTTTTTTACATCTGAGGACACAAATGTAAATTTCTGGGAAGGAGACAGTAGAGGGAGGTTTTTATTGAAGAAGAATGAGACAGAGGATAGCATTTAGAGCAAGATACTGGGAGAAGACAGGGAATAATAAAAAAAAATAGAGATATAAAGGTTAGCCTTAAAAAAATATAAAGAAACATCGATTTGTGACCAGCCAAAAGAAGAGTACAGTGTGTCTATCATTCTTGGAATGTCTAATACCTGATCTTCACCTTTCACTACCTCTTAATTCCAGTGTCTTCCCTCTATTAAATATTTCCTGTTTAACCTTTATATGACTTGTTGGTACATATCTATTTGCTTTTTGTATCCTCCCTTTAGATTATGGGCTTAAGAAGAGGAACTGTAACATCCTTTTGAATCCTCAGAGCTTAGCATAGTGTCTGGCACAAAGTAAGTGCTTAAAAAATATTTATTGACTGACTGAGATGCTGGACATCAAAAGTTGTGAAGAATGGAGAAGAAGTGTTAAGAGATTCAAATGAAAGATGATCTCAGCATCCTAGAAAAATAGACACATAATCAACTTAAATAAAATTCTTCCATTGAACTTCAAAGTAGATAATTTTTCAGTTTCTAGTACTTCTTTAATATTGATTTTCCAACTTTTAAGTCACATTAGCCCTTCACTTTCAAAACTTTTATTTTATTTTAATTTATTCATTTATTTGTTCATTTTTTGTGAGGTAATGGAGATTAAATATGTGCCCAGAGTTACACAGTAATTGTCAAGTGTCTGAGGCCAAATTTGAAATGAGGTCCTCATGAATCCAGGGCTAGTGCTCTATCCACTATGCCATGTAGCTCCCCCTAAAACTCCCTCACATTTTAAAAGTAATCAATGGCTCCACAAAGTCTTTTAAAAATGTGGGTTTTAATTTTCAAAATTTACTATAATATAAATTGAAATGTCTGTTTTCTTAAGAAAATCAATGACCTAATAATCAAATGAAAAAAATTCAGACCTGAAAAGGTTAAAAAAAAAACTCTAAAGGTTCCAAGATTATCCTTCGAGAATCACTTCTTTATCTGTATTTTGTGACATTTTTTAAAACTTCATTAGGTGAAAATACTATTAAGACAGTAAAATACATTAGATAATATGAACCAAATCCATACACTCTATCATGTTTCCTTTCTAATTGGTTGATGTGCTTGTGTCATAAATGGAAATTTCAGAAATTCAATCTGATAATGATAATACAGGTGAAAATTATTTAATATTTTAATGTTTATGAAGTATTTTGCATAAATTATTTCATTTAACCTTAAAAAATAAAAAAATAGTATTGAATTGTACAGATATCTTAACTACCTTTTACATATGAGGAAATTGAAGCACTAAGGGGTCAAATGACTTGTTCATACTCAACATAACTATTATATATCAGAGATGCTATTTGAGCCTAAATTTTCCTTTTATTTTATTTTTTTATTTTTCAAAACAGATGTGTGGACAATCCTTTAACATTAGCCCTTGCAAAACCTTGTGTTCCAATTTACCCTCCCTTCCCCAACTGACAAGTAGTCCAATATATATTAATCTTGGTAGAAATGTTTTAAATGCAATATGTACATATTTATACAATTATTATGCTGCAGAAGAAAAATCAAATCAAACCAGGAAAAAGAAGAAGTAGAATAAAATACAAGCAAGCAATAATGAAAAGAGTAAAAATACTATGTTGTGAACCACATTTAGTTCCTACAATCCTCTCTCTGGGTGTAGAGGGCTCTCTCCATCACTGAACAACTGGACTTGCTTTCAATTATCTCATTGTTGAAGAGTCATGTCCATCAGAATTGATTATCTTATAATCTTGTTGTTGCCATGTATAATGATCTCCTGGTTCAACTCATTTCACTTAAAATCACTTAATATAAGTCTCTCCAGACCTCTCTGAAATCATCCTGCTGGTCATTTCTTACAGAACAATAATATTCCACAACATTCATACATCATAATTTATTCAACTAATGTCCAAGTGTTGGACATCCATTCAGTTTCCAGTTTCTTGCCAATACAAAAATGGGTTTCACAAACATTTTTGCACATGTGGATCCTTTCTCTCCTTTAAGATCTCTTTGGCATATAAGCCCAGTAGAAATATTGCTGGGTCAAAGGATATGCATAGTTTGATAACTTTTTGAGCATAGTTCCAAATTCATCTCCAGAATGGTGGGATCCATTCAGAATTCCACCAACAATGTATCAGTGTCCCATTTTTCCCACATCCTCTCCAACATTCTTCATTAACTTTTTCTGGCATCTTAGCCAATCTGAGAGGTGTGTACTAGCATTTCAGAGTTGTCTTAATTTGCATTTCTTTGATCAATAGTGATTTAGAGCAACTTTTCATATGATTAAAAATAGTTTCAATTTCTTCATCTGAGAATTGTCTGTTTAACCATTGTTAATTGTTAATTGTTAATTGTCCTTTAACCATTTACCAATTGGAGAATGGTTTGAGTTGTTATAAATTTGAGTCAATTTTCTCTATTGTATTAGAAATGAAGTCCTTCCTCCTCCACAGATCTGAGAGGTAAACTATTCTGTGTTTTTCTAATTTGTTTATAATATCATTCATTATGTCTAGATCATGAACCCATTTTCACCTTATCTTGGTATACAGTATTAGGTGTGGGTCAATGCCTAGTTCCTGTCATGCTATTTTCAATTTTCCCAGCAGCTTTTGTCAAATAGTGAATTCTTACCCAAAAATCTGGGGTCCTCCAAACACTAGATTATTATAGGTATTGACTATTTTATTATATGAGCTTAACCTATTCACTGATCAACTACTTTATTTCTTAAGCAGTACCAAATGGTTTTGCTGACCACTGCTTTATAATATAGTTTTAAATCTAGTACAGATAGGTCACCTACATTTACTTTTTTCCCCCTATTAACCGACTTGAAATTGTTGATCATTTTGTTCTTCCAGAAGAATTTTGTTGTTATTTTTTTGTTTTGTTTTGTTTTTTTTATTATAACTTTTTATTGAGAGAGCCCATGTCTGGGTAATTTTTTTTACATTATCCCTTGCACTCACCTCTGTTCCGATTTTTCCCCTCCCTCTCTTCACTCCCTCCCGCACATGGCAAGCAGTCCTATACAAGTTAAATATGTCACAGTGTATCCTAGATACAATATATGTGTGCAGAACCGAACAGTTCTCTTGTTGCACAGGAAGAATTGGATTCAGAGGGTAAAAATAACCTGGAAAGAAAAACAAAAATGCAAGCAGTTTATATTCATTTCCCAGTGTTCTTTCTTTGGGTGTAGCTGCTTCTGTCCATCCTTGATCAACTGAAAGTGAGTTAGATCTCTTTGTCAAAGAAATCCACTTCAATCAGAATACAACCTCATACAGTATCGTTGAGGTATATAATGATCTCCTGGTTCTGCTCATTTCACTTAGCATCATTTCATGTAAATCTCGCCAATCCTCTCTGTATTCATCCTGCTGGTCATTTCTTACAGAGCAATAATATTCCATAACATTCATATAGCACAGTTAACTCAACCATTCTCCATTGATGGCCATCCATTCATCTTCCAGTTTCTAGCAATTACAAACAAGGCTGCCACAAATATTTTGGCACATACAGGTCCCTTTTCCTTCTTTAGTATCTCTTTGGGGTATAAGCCCAGTAGAAACACTGCTGGATCAAAGGGTATGCACAGTTTGATAACTTTTTGAGCATAGTTCCAAATTACTCTCCAGAAGGGCTGGATGTATTCACAGTTCCACCAACAATGTATCAGTGTCCCCGTTTTCCCACATCCCCTCCAACATTCTGCATTATTTTGCCTGTCATTCTAGCCAATCTGACAGGTGTGCAGTGATATGTCAGAGTTGTATTAATTTGCATTTCTCTGATTAAAAATGACTTGGAACGTCTTTTCATATAGCTAGAAATAGTTTCAGTTTCTTTGTCTAAGAATTGTCTGTTCATATCCTTTGCCATTTATCAATTGGAAAATGACTTGATTTCTTATAAATTTAGAGTCCATTCTCTATATATTTTGGAAATGAGGCCTTTATCAGAACCTTTGACTGTAAAAATATTTTCCTAGTTTATTGCTTCCCTTCTAATCTTGTCTGCATTAGTTTTGTTTGTACAAAATCTTTTCAGTTTGATATAATCAAAATTTTCTATTTTGTGATCAATAATGATCTCTAGTTCTTTGGTCATAAATTCCTTCCTCTTCTACCGGGGTGAGAGGTAAATTATCCTATGTTCTTTCAATTTATTTATAATCTCATTCTTTATGTGCAGGTCATGAACCCATTTTGACATTATCTTCATGTACGGTGTTAAGTGTGGATCAATGCCTAGTTTCTGCCATAATAATTTCCAATTTTCCCAGCAATTTTTGTCAAATAATGTGTTTTTATCCCAAAAACTGGGTCTTTGGGTTTGTCAAATACGAGATTATTAAAGTTATTGACTGTTTTGTCCTTTGAACCTACCCTTTTCCATTGATCAACTAGTCTATTTCTTAGCCAATACCAGATAGTTTTGGTAACCACTGCTTTATCATATAATTTTAGATCTGGTACAGTGAGGCCACCTTCATTTGATTTTTTTTTTCATTAATTCCCTTGAAGTTCTTGACCTTTTGTTTTTCCATATGAACTTTGTTATTATTTTTTCTAGGTCATTAAAATAGTTTTTTGGGAGTCTGATGGGTATAGCGCTAAATAAACAGATTAGTTTAGGTAGTATTGTCATCTTTATTATATTTGCTTGCCCAGTCCAAGAGCATTTAATCTTTTTCCAGTCGGTTAGATCAGACTTAATTTGTGTGGAAAGTGTTTTGTAATTTTGCTCATAAAGTTTCTGATTTTCCCTTGGCAGATAGATTTCTAAATATTTTATATAATCAATAGTTACTATAAATGGAATTTCTCTGTGTAACTCTTTATGGGAGAGTTCATCCCATTCCCATTTACAGTTAAAATTACTAATTCTGTATTTCCTGCCATCCTAATATCCCCAGATTATGCTTTTCTTTTTCTTGCTCCCCTTCCCCTCTTCCCTAGTATTAAACTTATTGGCCCAACTTGCGTCACACAGCTCTTCCTCTTTAGGATCCCTCCCACCTCCCTTTGAATCCCTTGCCATTTCTTGTACCCTTCCTTTATTACTCTTTTTCCTTTTCCCTTTTCCTCTCCCACTTTTAAATGATGGGAGAGAAGATTCTCTGTAAAATAAACATGTCAATTGTTTCCTCTTTGAGCCAACTCTGATGAGAGTAGGATTCACGCAATGTTCCTGCCCCTCTCTAAGTTCCCTCAGATATGATAGGTTTCCTTTGCCTCCTCATCGCATGTAGTTTCCCTCTTTTTATCTCCCCTTTTCCCTTTTTCTGAAACTATCCCCTTTCTATTGCTACTTCTATTTTTTATATTATATCAGTGATACTACTGGGCTTATATCCCAAGGAGATACTAAAGAAGGGAAAGGGACCTGTATGTGCCAAAATATTTGTGGCAGCCCTGTTTGTAGTGGCTAGAAACTGGAAAATGAATGGATGCCCATCAATTGGAGAATGGTTGGGTAAATTGTGGTATATGAATGTTATGGAATATTATTGTTTTGTAAGAAATGACCAGCAGGATGAATACAGAGAGGCTTGGAGAGACTTACATGAACTGATGCTGAGTGAAATGAGCAGAACCAGGAGATCATTATATACTTCAACAATGATACTGTATGAAGATGTATTCTGATGAAAGTGGATTTCTTTGGCAAAGAGACCAATTCAGTTTCAATTGATCAATGATGGACAGAAGCAGCTACACCCAAAGAAAGAACACTGGGAAATGAATGTAAACTGTTTGAATTTTTGTTTTTCTTCCCCGGGTTTTTTTTACCTTCTGAATCCAATTCTCCCTGTACAACAAGAGAACTGTTTGGTTCTGCACACATATATTGTATCTAAAATATACTGCGACATATTCAACTTATATAAGACTGCTTGCCCCTCTAGGGGAGGGGGTGGAGGAAGAGAGGGGAAAAATCGGAACAGAAGTGAGTTCAAGGGATAATGTAAAAAAATTACCCTGCCATGGGTTCTGTCAATAAAAAGTTATTATAATAAAAATATAAATAAAATAAATAAAATGGGATTCAACAGTAGAAAAGAAAAAAAAAAGGCTGGTTTTTTCCTTAGAAACACATGGAATTACTCTGTTTCATTAAATGTCCATCTTCTTCCATGGAAAAAAATGCTCAGCTTAGCTGGGTAGTTTATTCCTGGCTGCATTCCAAGTTCTTTTGCCTTTTGGAATATCAGATTCCAGGCTCTTTGATCCTGTAATGTTGAGGCAGCCAGATCTTGTGTGACCCTTATTGTGGCACCTCGGTATTTAAACTGTTTTTTCTTGGCTACTTGTAATATTTTTTCTTTAGTCTGAAAATTCTGAAATGTGGCCACAATATTCCTCGGAGTCTATATTTTAGGGTCTTTTTCAAAAGATGTTTGATGAATTCTTTCAACGCCTATTTTACATTCCAGTTCTATTACTTCTGGGCAGTTCTCTTTGATCATTTCCTGTAAAATAATATCTAGGCTCTTTTTTGTCATTATAATTTTCTGGTAGTCCAATTATCCTCAGTTTATCTCTCCTAGATCTATTTTCCAGGGCTGTTGTTTTCCCAAGTAAATACTTGATATTTTTTCCCAATCTTTCATTTTTTTTTTTTTTTTTGGTTTTGCTTGACTGATTCTTGATGTCTCAATGAATCAGTCATTTCTATTTGTTCAGTTCTGATTTTTAGTGAGTTATTTTCTTCATTAGCTTTTATTAGTTCTTTTTGTATATGTCCAAATGAGTTTTTAAATGAGTTGTTTTGTTCTTTGGAATTTTTTTCCATTTCACTAATTTTTTTTTTTTAGTGAATTATTTTCTTTTCCAAATTCACAAATTCTGTTTCCCTGCACTTCTTGGGACATTTTTTACCTTTTCCAATTCACATTTCAGGAAGTTGTTTTCTTTTTCCACTTTATCAAATTTTTCTTTTAATGAGTTATATGTCTTTTCTGTACTCTCTTGCATAGCTTCCCTTTCCTTTACCCATTTTCCTTCTAGTTCTCTTTTAAGGTTTTTAATAGTCTCTTCTAGGACAGCCTTTTGTATTAGGAACCAACAATTGTCTGGAGACTCTCTAATATTAGTCTCTTCAGGGTTGAAAAGCTGCTCTCTTTCTGTATAGAAACTATCAATTATCCTTGTGATTTTTTACTCATTTTTTAAACCCTGTAGGGTCAACCTTCAGAGCCATGAGGTCACCAGCTTCCTCTGCAGAGCAGTGATAAGTGTATGAATGGGTACTGTCTTGCCAGTGGGCTACAAAAAGCAGCAAGGTACTGGAGTGCTCTGGGAAAGAGTTCCCCACCGGGAAGTAACTCAGGCCTGCAGGCAGAGTTGGGAAAGTGTCTTGCAAAGAACCCCTGCTGCTTGAGCTAATGACTGCCCTGGGGCTAGACGCTGAGCAGTGAGAGTTTCACTACCCCAAGCCAAAGCCGGCCCTGGGCTGTGGGTATTAGCAGCTGAGCAGTGAATGGTCCTGCAGGGCCTGGAAGTGTCTCTGCCCTGGAAGCACAGTCTGCTGGGGAAGTTCTATTGCCCCAGGCAGAGCCCCCCACTGTGCAAATTAGAGGCTTCCCTGGGCTGTGCCCCCCTGCAGAGCATATTTGTAACTGCCCCCCCAAAAGCCCTATACTACAGGATGTGGCTGCAGGGTTGTGTTATGGGTCTGCCTGAGTCACTTCCAAGTTTGAGTGGTTACAGCTAGATCTGGTTATGTTCTGGCGTTTTTTAGAGTACCTTCTGTTTTAGGCTTTAATTTCTCTGCCAGTATACTGCTTTGTAATCAAGGCAGAGCAGGTAGCCAATAGCAGAGTAGTCTCTATAACTTCTCTAGCCACAGAGATCACCCCCTTCCCTGGTCTGCTCAGGATGCTAGTCTGTTCTTAGCCCCTCAGGACAAACCGTTCCTGGCGATCTTCCAGATTATCTTCTGCTGGTAAGTTGTGTGCTTCTAATCTTCATGAATTTAAGCAGTGAAGAGATATTTTTCAGGCTGAATTTAATAGCTGGTTATGAGGGGAATGAGAGGAGCTTAGAAAGTCATGTGTGCCTTCTCCACCATCTTAGCTCTGCCTTCTCCAAGTCTGTTATTTTTTTTTAGTTCAGTAAAAGAGTTTCTTGGGAGTTTGTTTATAGCATTAAACAAATAGATTAGTTTTGGTATTGTTGTATTTATAATATTTATTCTACCTATCCAATAGCACTTGATATTTTTCCAATTTTTTATATCTCACTTCATTTGTATGGAAAGTGTGTTGTAGTTTTGCTCATATAGATCCTGACTTTTCCTTGGCAGATAAATTCCCAAATATTTTATACTACCGATGATTATTTCAAATGGAATTTTTCTTTGTATCTCTTGCCGTTTGATTTTGTTAGTGATGCATATAAATACTAATGATTTATGTGGATTTATTTTGTATTCTGCAACTTTGCTAAAGTTGCAGATTATTTTTAATAGGTTTTTTCGATGATTCTCTAGAGTTCTCCAAGTATACCATCTGCAAAGAGTAATAACTTGGTTTCCTCATTACCTACTCTAATTCTTTAATCTCTTTTTCTTCTCTTATTGCCAAAACTAGCATTTGTAATACAATATTGAATAGCAACGGTGATAGTGGACAACCTTGATTCACCCCTGATCTTATTGGGAATGGTTCTAGTTAATCTCCATTACATCTGATGTTTGCTGATGGAATGCTATGGACTATTTTGAGCAAAAGTCCATTTATTCCTGTACTCTCTAGTATTTTTAATATGAATGGATGATGCATTTTATCAAATGCTTTTTTGTTAGAATCCTTACAAAGTGTTGTCATTGGAATTGATAGAAACAATGCTTGTATTTACATCTCTAAGAGTTTACATATTATAACTCACACCTTTAAGAAGATTTACACATTAGAGCTCACGCATTGGAGTTCACAAGTAGGGGAGATTCACAAAGTTAACTTTCTAACTTTGTGAATTGACACTTCCCATAATACCACTCTCGGAGGAGGAGTAACCTTTGAGTTTACATAAATAGCATAAAAAGCATAAAAAGAGCTGAGCTCAGTCAGGAGAAGTCAGTTGAAAAAGATTGAAAGCCAGAAGTCAGTGAGTTCAGGAGATTGACAATCTAGAGACTGCAGTTGGGCAGAACAAAAGATTTGGAGGAGTAGAACCAAGATTCAGAGAGAGTTGAAAGCTGAAGAAAGCAGAGGCAAAGGAGAAGCTGTAAGAGCTCTTGGAACCAAGTAGAGAGATAGGCCTCTAAAGAAACTAACTGGGGTATTTTGGAAGAGACAATGAAAGATTGGATTTTAACTCCTGGCCATATTTGGAGTGATTATTACTTGGAACTGAAACTAAGGCTGCCTCCAGAGGACCATCCCCCAGAACCCTGCTCCCACAGAGAGAATGATCATATTATACAAAAGAAGAGAACACCACATTTTGGTGCCTGAAAGTGGGACTAACAGGACCCTGATTCCAGTGGAAAAGTCTCCTCAACCCAGAAATTAGGGTGAGTACAACAAAGAAATTAAAAGAGTTAAAGTAGAATTTCAGCTAAGATGGGACAGATGTTTAGAAAACAGCCTTCTGTTTCTTTTCAAGGAAAACGTTTAGAGACCATTTCCAGACTTTTAAAAAACAAGGTTTAATTATAACCTGGGAGCATAGCATTGATCTTTTAAAAACTGTATAGTACACATCTCCCTGGTTCTCTATGGAAAACGAATTGGATCCAATTTGGATCCAATGAGTGAAAATTAGTAGGAGATCACTAGGTGAATACTACAATTCTAATCCAAACTCAATTTCCAAAAATGCACTTTATACATGCAATTTAATACAACTGGCTATAAGAAATTATATCTGTTAGAATGAGGAAAAAGAAGAAAGAGCAGGAGGGGGAGGTACCAACTAAACTAGGTGAAAAGGAGGAAGAATCAGATAAGAATGGAGTTAAGTACAATTTTGAGTGTGATACTTCACAGCAGGGGAAATTAGATCATTCCATATCTCATGACCCTCCCTTCTCAATTAACCCTTCCTGTGCGGAGGGAGAAGGAGTAGGGGGAGAGACAGAAACACAATATCTCCTGTGGAGCAGAATATGATAAAATTAGAAAAGGTATTAAGGCAAAAAATGAAGGACAAGATGTATCTGATTTTATAAAAGCATATTCTGTGATTGAAGAGCTTGACTCTTCAGGTCAAAAAAGGAGAAGATACACTCTTTTTAATTTGGAAAAAATTAAGGATTTGAAAAAGGGTTGAACTCTTTATGGGGCTACATCCTCTTGTGTCAAAATGTTACTAGATAGTTTGTCTTATGAAATCTTAACACCGAATGATTGAAAATCCATAGCTAGGACATATTTCGAACCTGGACAAAACTTGTGGCTTTCGGAGTATTATGAATTATGTAGGATTCAAGTCCAATGAAATAGGCAAACAGGAATTAATGTACAAATCACTATTGACCAACTAGTTGGTGAAGGTCAGTATGGAGAGAATTCAGAACAGATTTATTATCCCATACCAGTGTATGAACAAATTTCTAAGGCTGCAATAAAAACTTGGAGTTCTCTCCCCAGACAGAAAGATGGAAGTAAAGCTTTCACAGAAATAGAGCAAGGTCCCAATCAACCTTTTGCAGATTTTGTGGGACATTTGCAAACAGCTGTAACAAGAACCATTGGAGATAATGCAGCCACAAAAATAATGACCAGATATCTGGCTAAGGAAAATGCCAATGAGGTTTGCAAAGGAATTATATGGGGACTAGACAAAGATGCTCCTTTAAAGGAGATCATAAGGTGCTGTGCCACAGTGGGCACAAATGATTATTATACCCAAACGATGATGAACATGGGAAGACAGGGTCCCTCTAGGCAAGGGACTTCTAGAGAAAATTTTTCAATGTTTTCAGCGTGGAAAGAAAGGACATCTAAGAGCTCAGTGTACATACAGAGACAGAGTGAGAAGACAGGGTGAGAGAAAACCCCAAACCCCATGTCCAAAATGCAACCGAGGCTTCCACGGAATGTAGATTGACCCAGGGAAATGAGAGGCAGGGCTCAGCTCCTATTTATCTTACAAAAGACAGATGGGGCATGATGGCAACTGAGGTTACACCTAGAGAGTCTTTAGAAGGTCAGGACCCTGGTGTAATTAATCAGCCTAAAAGTAATCACTTGGCAGAAAGAAATTACAGTTGGGGAAAATACAGGCTTTTTAACCCAACAGGGGAGTGTCCAGTACAAACAGCTCCAATGTAATTGCCACATGATGATGAGAAATCCCCAAAGTGGTAAATATAAGGGAATTAGATAGGTGAATTGCCTGGGAGAGAGGGTTTCCTTGTCTTCCTACAGATGGAGAAGGAAATAGATGGGTGGCAATGAGCAGCTGGAGAGAGACAGAAAGAGAGAAGAACCTCAAAACAAAGAAGATTTAAGAAACATCTGACACTGAAAGAGCATGGCTGACAATGAGACTGTTAAAAGAACTTTAAAATCTTTAGGAATTCAAGGACTTGAAAACCAGTAGGAATCATTGGATTCCTTGAGATGAAAAACTGTTGATGAGACTTTTGCAATACTTCAAAGCTTGCAGGAATTATTGGATTCCTGGCACATGAACTAATGGACAATGATCATATTATACAAAAGAAGAGAACACCATACTTTTTCTTATGTTTTTTGTTAATTTGGTTATAGATATAGTCAGTTACACTGGTAGTTTTTTTTGAAACAGTCCTGCATTCCTGGTATAAATCCTACTTGGTCATAGTGTATTATCCTGGAGATGACTTTCTGTAATATCTTTGCCAACATTTTATTTAAGATTGTTGCATCAATATTCACTAGGGAATAATTTTCTTTCTCTGTTTTTATCCTACCTGGTTTAGATGTCAGTACCTTGTCTGTGTCATAAAAAGAATTTGATAGGAGATCTTTTCTCTATTTTTTTCAAGTAGTTTATATAGTATTGGGGTTAATTGTTCTTTAAATATTTGGGAGAATTCACATGTAAATCCATCTGGTCCTGGAGATATTTTTAGGGAGTTAATTAGTAGCTTGTTCTATTTCTTTTTTTTTTTCTAAAATTGGACTAATTATTTATTATTATATGGAAAGAAATTTAGTAAGGAAAGTAATTTATTTCTTCTTCTATTAACCTAGGATTAGGTTAATCTATATTTTTGTATGTATTCCTCCATTTCACTTATGTTATCAAATTTATTGGCACAAAGTTGGGCAAGTAACTCCTAATTGAGGCTAATAGTTCCTAACTCCAACTCAATCTACTATACGAGATTTCCATTATTTTTTGCAAATATTCCTAGATAAAGATGAAAGAAATCTCTGACAGTTGTTTGTCCTCTAGGATTCCTTCTGTTATGTTATATGAACATTCACTAACTGTGTTATCATGGGTAAGTCATGTTAATTAAGAAAGAAAAATTCTGTGTGCTCTAATTATCTAAATATCATCTGTCAGTATTCTATTTGTGGATGAACTATTAGGAAAACTGATCCATGAACAAAGTGATTACCTTTTGGTCTGAACATGGCAGAGAAAGGATAATGTACATGTTTGACACAAGAAAACAGGTGTATGGCACTTCTTCTCCCCATGCTCCAGGATTAAATCCCTGAGTAGTATGCTTCATTTCATGCTGAATTGAATACAAAATAAATTCTTTCCAAATCCCACTGCACATTAATAACAAAGAACTTTAGCATGCCACCAGCTCTGTTTTGTGCATTAATTAAGAACAAGAGTCCAAATTGAAAGTCATTGAGAAAGCTAAGCAACATCTGATTTGTTTTCAGTCTCACATTTTAGGGACCATGCTACAGTCTTTGTTTTTAAATTTTCCATGTGGAAATTTTCCAATATTGATTTCTTTCAATAGAAATGTTGAAATCAGAGTTTTACCACAATTCAAGGCAAAGTAGACTATATGTGTATGAAATTATTTCATGCAAAGTATTCATGAATCCCCAGAGCAAAGCACAGAATAGGGTGAGCTCATAATACATTTTGTTTAAGAATTCAGAACAAAATACTTATTCATCATTGATGACTTACTTGTTAACATTTAAAGTGACATTTTAACTTGGGTTAGTCTTAGAAACTATCAAAAATAAGCTGTTGACAATTGTAAAATAGAACTTTCATATTCAAATGAGAGAATACATTTTTAATCCCAACTTATATCCTTTTGACAGTGTTTCCCAAAGTTCCTACTGACTTCCTGATACATTAAAGAGTGATCATTGATGTCAAGTTTTGATGAGCACTATGAGGACTCTTCTCTGTATTCTGTAGTCCATGTGGGCATTTCTGATATGATTAACTGTAATAAACAAGCATTTTATATATAAAGATTAATTGCTTTAGCGATGGCCCATTATTAATAGTTTGACTATGATTGAACATTTTAGTTATTACTTCAGAAAGTATTTCTGCATTTGATTTACTTTCTTTTCCCTACATTTTTCAAGAGATATCTTTACTTTTAATTTGTTTTATTGTAAATGATATAAAATGTATTCAGTGTTGACCACAAATATAATGTGAGTCAATAGAGTTACTGGGAAGTCTAAACAGATAAAAAATTTAAGCTGAATTAAGAGAAGTCATAGAGAGAAAGCATACTTTAGTAGATTGTCCTTGTAGTCAGAAATATTTAGGTTCAAGCCCTTTTTCTGAGACACTGGGTAAAGTAAAATGACTTAATCACTCAGTGCTCCAAATTAGAGATGTTAGACATGCTGCCTATAGGATTTTTGAGATGATACTGAGCCAGAGTCACAGCAAAATATAATTGGAAAACATTTAACAAAATAAATGAAAATATCTTAAAATATAGAAAACATTAACATATGATTTTCTAAGTCAATATGTGTTTTGTGTGGCTGTGCAACATTTTCTGTAAAGTGAGGTAAAAACCACTTTTCACAGAGTTGTTGTGAGGATCAAATCATATAATCTATTTGCTTTTTACAAAAATAAATATAAAATGATAGCTATTACTAATTAATATTTTATTTATCTGCAAATCTTGTACTAGACTCAAACATGATCACTCTCTTGGAAAATCTCAACCACAATAAAATCATAATCCTGCAAAATATCCTCAGTTTGGGCACTCAAATTTCTTCACTACATTAGGTATTCTTTGCCTTTCAGGTTCAAGATCAAAGAACTCCCAAAGCCTCTATTTAAAAAGAACATGCAGACCAACCAATCCTGATTTTCCACAAGATGCTAAGCTTGGTCTGGAATCCATTATATCTTGTTGCCAAATATCTTCTTTTCCCACTTATATACTCATCACTTTTCAACTTCCTGTTGTATGTTGTCTTTTCCCATTAAACTATAGGTTATTGAGGTTAATGAATGACTTTTTGTTGTTCATATTCTTAATCTTTTTTTCTTTCCTTATGTTTTTTTTTCTTGTTTTATTGCTATGGTTAGCATATCTAGATATAAGGAAAATTATTAAAGATTCTTTATTTACAAAGCATATGCATGGGTAATTTTTTCAACATTGACACCTGCATAAACTTTTGTTCCAAAATTTCCCCTCCTTTCCCCCACCCACTCCCTTAGCTAGCAGGTAGTCCAATACATCTTAAATATGTTGAAATACATGTTAGATCCAATATATGTATACATATTTACACAGTTATCTTGTTGCACAAGAAAAATCAGGTCAAGAAGGAAGAAAAAGAAAAACTAAGAAAACAAAATGGAAACAAATAACAAAAGAGAGTGAGAATGATATGTTGTGTTCCACACTCTCTTCCCACAGTTTTCTCTCTGGGTGTAGAGGGCTCTCTACATCACTGAAAAGTGGAACTGGATTGAATCATCTCATTGTTGAAGAGAGCCATGTCTATCACAATTGATTGTTGTATATTCTTGTTGTTGCTGAGTATAATAATCTCCTGATTCTGCTACTTTCACTTAGCATCAGTTCATGTAGGTCTCTCCAAACCTCTCTGAAATCATTCTGCTGGTCATTTTTTACACAATAATAATGTTCCATAGTATCCATATACAATAATTATTCAGCCATTTCTAATTGATGGGCATCCACTCAGTTTCCAGGTTCTTGCCACTACAAAGAGGGCTGCCACAAACAATTTTGCACATGTAGGTCCCTTTCCCTCCTTTAAGATCTCTTTGGGATATAACCCCAATAGAAACAAAATTCATTTTTTTCTTTCACTGTCATCTTAGCCAATCTGACAGGTGTTTACTGGTATCTCAGATTTGTCTTAATTTGCCTTTTCATGTGGCTACAAATAGTTTCAATTTCTTCATCTGAAATTTGTCAGTTGATATTACTTGACCATTTATCAACTGGAGAATGGCTTGAACTATTGTTAATTTGAATCAATTCTCTACATATTTTAGAAATGAGGCCTTTTATCAGATCCTTAGGATGTAAAATGTTTGCCCAGTTTATTGCTTCCCTTTTAATTTTGTCTGCATTAGTTTTGTTTGTGCAAAACCTTTTTAACTTAATATGATCAAATTTTCTATTTTACAATTGATAACAATTTCTAGTTCTTCTTTGGTCACACATTCCTTCCTCCTCCACAAATCTGAGAGATAAACTATCCTATATTCTTCTAAATTTATTTATAGTATCATTCTTTATGTCTATATCATGAACCCATTTTGATCTTATCTTGGTATATGGAATTAAGTGTGGGTTTATGCCTACTTTTTTCCACACTAGTTTCTACATTTCCCAGCAGTTTTTATCAAATACTGAATTCTTATCCCCAAAGCGAGGGCCTTTGGGTTTGTCAAATACTAGATTGTTACAGCAATTGGCTATTTTTGTTCTGTGAACCTAAGTTATTATACTGGTCAACTTCTCTATTTCTTACCCAGTACCAAATGGCTTTGATAACCACTGTTTTATAATGTAGTTTTTGATCTGGCACAGTTAGGCCACCTTCATTTGCTTTTCCTCTTCATTTCCTTTAAAATTCTTAGCCTTACAGATAATTTTCAGATGATAAAATTGAAACTATTTCCTCTCATATGAAAGAGTGTTCCAAATCACTATTGATCAGAGAAATGCAAATTAAGACAACTCTGAGATACCACTACACACCTGTCAGATTGGCTAAGATGACAGGAAAAAATAATGATGAATGTTGGAGGGGATGCAGGAAAACTGAGACACTGATGCATTGTTGGTGGAGTTGTGAACAAATCCAACCATTCTGGAGAGCAATCTGGAATTATGCCCAAAAAGTTATCAAACTGTGCATATCCTTTGATCCAGCAGTGCTACTACTGGGCTTATATCCCAAAGAAATACTAAAGAAGGGAAAGGGATCTGTATGTGCCAAAATGTTTGTGGCAGCCCTGTTTGTAGTGGCTAGAAACTGGAAACTGAGTGGATGCCCATCAATTGGAGAATGGTTGTGGATAAATTGTGGTATATGAATGTTATGGAATATTATTGTTCTGTACGAAATGACTAGAAGGATGAATACAGAGAGGCTTGGAGAGACTTACATGAACTGATGCTACATGAACTGGTGAAATGAGCAGAACCAGTATGTCATTATATACTTCAACAACAATATCGTATGAGGATGTATTCTGACAGAAATGGATTTCTTTGACAAAGAGAAGATCTTACTCAGTTTCAATTGACCAGTGATGGACAGAAGCAGCTACACCCAAAGAAAGAACACTGGGAAATGAATGTAAACTATTTTCATTTTTGTTTTTCTTCCCAGGTTATTTTTACCTTCTTAATTCAATTCTTCCTGTGCAACAAGAGACTGTTCAGTTCTGCACACATATACTTTGACATATTTAACATGTATAGGACTGCTTGCCATCTGGGGCAGGGGATGGAGGGAGGGAAGGAAAAAGTTGGAACAGAAGTGAGTGCAAGGGATAATGTAAAGAAATTTTTTTCAAAATAAAAAAAAATTTTAAAAATCTTGGCCTTTTGTTTCTCCAGATGAATTTTGTTGTTGTTGTTGTTGTTGTTTTTCTAGGTCACTAAAATAGTTTCTTGGGAGTTTGATTGGTATAGTGCTAAATAAATAGATTAGTTTAGGGAGTACTGTCATCTTTATTATATCCACTCAATCTATCCATGAGCACTTGATATTTTTCCAATTGCTTAGATCTGACTTTATTTGTGTGGAAAGTGTTTTGTAGTTTTGCTTATATAGTTCCTGACTTTCCCTTGGCAGATAAATTCCCAAATATTTTATATTATCAACAGTTATTTTAAATGGAAGTTCTCTTTGTATATCTTGCTGTTGGATTTTGTTAGTGATGTATAAGAATGCTGATGATTGATGTGGATTTATTTTGTATCCTGCAACTAAAGGTGTAGATTATTTAGTTGATTTTTAGTTGATTATATATGGTTCTCTAAGTATAACATGATATCATCTGCAAAGAGTGATAATCTGGTTTCCCCATTACCTGCTCTAATTCCTTTAATCTCTTTTTCAGCTTTTATGGCCAAGGCTAGTATTTTTAATACAATACTGAATAGTAATGGTGATAGTGGGCAGCCTTGTTTTACCCCTAATCTTACTGGGAATAGTTCTAGTTTATAGCCATTACATATGATGCTTGATGATGCTTTTAAATAGATGTTTATGACTATTTTGAGGAAAAGTCCATTTATTCCTATACTCTCTAATGTTTTTAATAGGAATGAGTGTTGGATTTTATTAAATGACTTTTTTGCATCTATTGAGATAATCATATGGTTTTTGTCATTTTGTTATTGATATAGTCAATTATGCTAATAGTTTTCCTAACATTGAATCAACCCTGAATTCCTGGTATAAATCCTACTTGTCATGGTGTATTATCCTGGGGATGATTATCTGTAATCTCTTTGCTAATATTTTATTTAAGCTTTTGGCATCAATTTTCAGAAGGGAGAAGGTCTACTATAATTTTCTTTTTCTGCTTTTGTACTACCTGATTTAGGTATCAGTAACATGTCTGTGTCATAAAAGGAATTTCGTAGGAGTCCTTTATTCCCTATTTTTTCAAATAGTTTATATAGTATTGAAATTAATTGTTCTTTAAATGTTTGTTAGAAGTGAAGTGTAAATCCATCTGATCCTGGGGATTTTTTCTTAGGGAGTTGATTAAAAGCTTGTTTGATTTCTTTTTCTAAAATGGGATTATTTAAGTAATTTATTTCTTGTTCTGTTAACCTGGGCAATCTATATTGTTGTAGGTATTTCTCCATTTCACTTAAGTTGTCAAATTTATTGGCATAAAGTTGGGCAAAGTAACTCCTGATAATTGATTTTCCTCTTTCCTTTGTCTAATCAAATTAACTAAAACTTTATCTATTTTGTTTGGTTTTTTCATAAAACCAACTCTTAGTTATATTTATTAATTCAATAGATTTTTTAAGTTTTAATTTTATTGCTCTCTTCTTTTATTTGTAGAATTTCAAGTTTTGTATTTGATTGGGAGTTTTTAATTTGTTCTTTTTCTAGCATTTTTAGTTGTAAACCTAATTGATTGGGCTTGTATTTTCTCTTTCTCTAGTTTATGCAAGTCTCATTGAGTCATTCATTTACATTTCTTCAATTCTGAATTTTAGTGAATTAATTTCTTTATTTACTTTTTTTTTCACTTCTTTTTGTATTTGTCCAACTGAGTTTTTAAATAACTTGTTTTGTTCTATGGGCTTTTTTCCCATTTCACAAATTCTGTTTTTAAAGAGTTATTTTCTTTTTCGATCTCATGAATTCTGTTTAAGGAGATATTTTTTTTTCTGTTTTACAAATTCTGTTTTTTCTGGGAGTTGCTTTCTTTTTCCATTTTTATCACATCTGTCTTTTAATGAGTTATGTACCTTTTCCATTTCACTAAGTATATTTTGTAGTGAATTTTATTCAGATAGTATTTGTGTTGCAAATTTTTCATTTCCTTTCCCAATTTTTCTCCTAGCTCTCTTTTAAGAACCTTTTCAATTTCTTCTAAGAGAGCCTTGTGTAATGGGGACTAGGTTATATCATCTTTTAAGGCTTCATCTGGAGACAATCTGACTTTAGTCTCCTCAGGATTTGAAATTTGTTCTTCTCTTTCACCATAAAAGATGTTTATCTTCAGACTCCTCTTTACTTTTTTACTCAATTTTTTAAATTTAAGGTCTGAACTATGCATACCCTTTGACCCAGCAGTGCTACTACTGGGCTCATACCCCAAGGAGACACTAAAGAAGGGAAAGGGACCTACATGTGCCAAAATGTTTGTGGCAGCTCTGTTTGTAGTGGCTAAAAACTGGAAAATGAATGGCTCCCCTTCAATTGGAGAATGGTTGGGTAAATTATGGCATATGAATATTATGGAATATTATTTTTCTGTAAGAAATGACCAGCAGGATGAATACAGAGAGGCTTGGAGAGACTTATATGAACTGATGCTAAGTGAAATGAGCAGGACCAGGAGATCATTATATACTTCAACAATGATACTGTATGAAGATGTATTCTGATGGAAGTGAATTTCTTTGACAAAGAGACCTAATTCAGTTTCAATTGATCAATGATGCACAGAAGCAGCTACACCCAAAGAAAGAACACTGGGAAATGAATGTAGAGTGTTTGCATTTTTGTTTTTCTTCCCAGGTTATTTTTACCTTCTGAATCCAATTCTCCCTGTGCAACAAGAGAAGAGAACTATTTGGTTCTGCACACATATATTGTATGTAGGATATACTGTGACATATTCAACATATATAGGACTGCTTGCCATCTAGGGAAAGGGGTGGAGGAAGAGAGGGGAAAAATCTGAATAGAAGTGAATGCAAGGGATAATGTTGTAAAAAATTATCCTGGCATGAGGTCTGTCAATAAAAAGTTATTACAATAAAAAAATAAAGTTAAGGTCTGCCCTTGGCGGGAGTGGGGGATGGGGGGAGGGAAGGAGGGTGAGTTTTCCAAACAGCCACAGCTGCACTGAGTCAATGCTGATTCATTCCTGGTGCTGGGTGGGTGTGGCCGGGTCCCATGAGATTCTGGCATTTAGGGGTTCACTATCTTTTGTGTTTGTGTTGGATATTTTATAACTTCTCTGCTGATCTGCTGGCTTGCAACCATGGCAGAGTGGCCAACAGTGCCTTAGATTCCTGTATATTCTCCCCATATATTTTGTGCTACATAGAGTCTACACTGCCTACAATGTCAGCAATGACAGCGGAGTCAGCAATACCCTGGGACTCTGTGCTGTCTGTGTTGGTGTTTGTGGTCAGCTATTTATGTTAAGCTGCCTCCCTCCCATTTCTGATTGAAACAGACCTTTTCTGGTCTGTTTCCTCCTGTATATTCTCTTCCATGAGAAGTCTGCACCACCACAAGGAGATTGCACTACTTTGGGACTCTTCACTATCTGTGCTGTTGTTCGTATTCAGCTGGTTGTGCTGGCTGCCTCCCTTCCATTTCCAATTGAAACAAACCTTTCTGGTGATCTTCAAAATTATTTTCTGCTGGTAATTTGTGGCACTCCCAATATTGGTGGGTTCTACCTATCCAGAACTAATTTAGAGGCTGGATTTCATAATTAGTCTGAGAATTGTAGAGAAGGTCAGAGAGAATCATGTCTAGTCTCCACCATCTTGGTTCCACCCTTGGAAGTCCCATATCCTTAATCTTAACACAATATTTGACATGTAGTATTTAATAAACATTTAATAAATGTTTACTGACAAGAAGTTTACATACCAGTGAAATCACAAATCTTTATAACTCTGACTCCTACTAAAGTTTATAGATTCACACATTTAGAGCTGAAAGTAAGGTTGTAGATCACATAATTCTAGTTAAATCATTTTATGTACAAGTACTCTGAAGCTCAGAGAGCTTTACAAACTTGCCAAAGGCAACACAGATAATATAAATAAATATAAGGTCTAAGAAAATTAATCCAGCATAGAAATATACAGCCAACTAGAGAAATCAGAAGAATTGAGTTCAGTTCCTACCTTTTATATGCTGGCTGTGGCTCTGAGGAAGTTACTTAACTTCTCAGTGACTCAGGCAATTCTAAATAAAGTATAAATCAAATGCATTGGTACAGAAGGTTTCACATAAGTATTTATATTCAGGAATTAATAAGACCTAGAGAAAAAAATAGTAAGGCAGCTAAATCTCCTGAGACTCAGTATTCTCTACATTTTTAGCACCAATATATTTGAGTAACATGGACAAAAAGAAGCATTATTAAAAGGATATAAATGAGAATTTGAGAAAATTTAAAAATAAATCATAGAAGAAATGTTCAAAATAAGTGGGAATTATAACATATTGTAAAAGAAAATAAAACTTAAAAAAATAACTTTTAAATTTTTGTTTGTATCCAGGGACTTTTATTTGACAAACTATTACAAAAGACAGTGTGTGTTGTTTGGCTCCTTCCATTTTTAAGAGGAATGATTCTTTAGTGAAGAACCAGAGAAAGTTTTCATTTGGATGCATCATAAAACAAAATTTAATATAGAAGGCAACTGTTGTTCATGAGTACTGCCTTGTCGAGTAGATCAGCAGTTCATAAAAAATGTTAAGTTATCCCAGGTTTAGTGCATAGCACTGAATTTTGTGGTGAAGATTAAGGTGTCTCCAGAAAAAAAACCACACAATACTTTAAAACAAAATATTTAAGGGAAAACAACTTTATTTTCATTTAAACCCACTAAGTAAACTATTTTAATATATTTCAAACACGCATCATAACATTTAAGCAGACATCTCTATTATCCCTGATTAGCCAAAGTATGTCTCCTGAAAATAAAGAAAATAACTATATGGGATAGATTGACACTGAAATTAACATTTTAGAAAATCTTGTTGCAGCTAAAAGCTTTCCTAAGAATATTTAATTCTACTAGTCGTCAATGAATGTCCAACAAATGTTTTTGCTCTTGTTGTTGTTTTTTTAGCCATTTATGATCTTTAAGTTCATGCTGCTATCAAGGAATAAGTTCTAAAAGCAGGCTACTGCCAATGGCTACCGAAGAAAAGGGTTTTCCAACTTTATTTAAAACATGTATGGCATCTTTAAACTTTATATTGACAATGCATTGCTTTAAAAGGCTTTGTCTGAGTATATGTTGATTATAAAACTAAAGCAAAGTTTATTAAAGAAACCTTCTTTTGCTAATGCCAAATTGGGGTGAAAGGGTGGCCAGAAAATAAAATATTTAAAAAATGGAGAACTAACTTTTCAAATGAAAATTGGGATTTTTACCCATGATTAATTCAAATGCAAACACAGCTGACAACTTTATTCACCTCAGGGATGTCTATGATTTAAAGTTTCTAGCACTAAATCAATAGCAAAATGCAAGGCATTCCTCAAAACCAAAAAGTAGTTTCTTTTTCTTTTAAACAAACACAACATCACTATAAAATATTTCCAATCCACACACTAAAAAGGTGTATCTTAGATTGTTATGTATTATGTATTTCCACTGAAAAGAGTCTTCTTCAAAAACAAGTTGTAAATAAACGGGCTGTTATGTCAGAGTTGAGAATCCAAAGAGCTTGGTTTGAATTAATGCCTTGTTTATTAAGATTAAAACCAACTTACTTCTATTAAATTGTCTGTCTCTTTCAGTTTTGTATCTTTCAGAATATATTCTAACTCCCTGAAAGTTTGGGATTTTGTTTGTTGTTGTTTTAAAGCAGTATCTATTCCATCTATAAGGACTTGTCTTGGAAGCGAAATTTACTCCAGAGCATCTTGAAGTAGATATGCTATGTTCAACTTGGAGAATCCTCCAGAGTTTTCAGGACTCAAAGCAAAATTGTTTATTTTAGAAGTTTGCAGCTAGTATTTTCTTCATTATTATTTATTGTATTGGTACTCATTGAAAGACAAGCTTTAAAATATTCTCATAGCTCAGCCTGGCCTTAATAGGAGAAATAACATCAATTAGATTTCCATGCAGCAGCGGGGACACATCATTTCTTGCTTTGCTTCCCAATCATGGTAGAGCACAACAGATAATTTTCACCACTCCCTAATCATAGCCCTTGTTCCCATATAAATCATCTTCATTCTTCTCTTTGGGGGGCTTCCTGACAGAAGGCCTTTCCATTGCCTCTATTACAGAGCAAGCTTCTGATTTTGGAGATTTATTTGTTAAACAAACAAACTTTTCCCACCCCCCAACTGTAGCACCAAAGAGTAATCAGTGATGTCCATCTTGAAAGTTTATTCATTTCTGATTTTACTTTGAAGAAAGGAGACTGAAATGCATTAACTGTCTATTCACTTGGGGGAGTCCAGCCTTTCCATTCAAGTGCCTGTCCCAGGTGGTGATTCCTACAATTTGGCCACAAAGTTTTGCAAGTTACATTATTGCTCTGAGTACCAGAAGCTCTGGCTAAGGGGAGGATTAGGCCAAGCCTGCCTAGTTAGGGCTAACCAGGGATGATATGGGTGGGGATGGGCTGGGATGGACCATTAACAAGCCCACAGTGGGCCTGCTATCCCAGATATGGAGCACTATCACTCAGTGACTCCTAAGCCCTTCTGACTCAACTTTTAAATTTTTGTATGCATGATTATATGAAAGAAAAACTAGGCAATGTTTTTGTTGTCCTAACAGGCAGAATTCAGATCAGTAATAAAACCAGATTTTCACTGAAAAAAGGAAAGAACTTTCTAAAAAAGCTGTCTAAAATAGAATAGGCAATCCCACAGAAGTAGCTAACTTCCTGTCACAGAAAATGTTTAAGCAGGGGGTATATCTGGTTGGAATGTGGTAGATAGATTGATTCCTACATTGAGAGATATATATGACTAGATGACCTCAAATGTCCACTCCAATTCTTAGATTCCATGACTTTATCTCTGAAAGCTGACTGTAATTAAAAAGAGAGAAAGGACATTTTAAAGGGACTATATTAAAATTGAAGCTTTTATTGCAATAACAAAGGAAAAGTGATGATGGAATTCTAAATTTGGGCTTCTTTCCAATTTGGGGCAAAAAACCCAAAACTCTTTCAAATAAGCCAGCACCCTCTCCTACATTCCATTATCTTTCATAATTGCATGTGTTATTAAAAAATGGAGCGGAATAAATTCCATTTCACTTGGCAACACATAGCTAAAAGAATCATTTGCTGTTACTAAAATTCACTTCAACTGGGCAGTGATACAAGTTATCAGCAAATAAAAGTAGAGCCTTGCCAACTTAGAAAAAAAAATAAATCTCGATCTATTACTTTATGAAAACAAGATTGAAATTTGACATATTCAAATTTTGAATGGAAAATCTAAATTATGCTTTTTATTCTGACAATGGCAATTCTTTGGAACTGAAGCATAAAATAATTAAAATTCAAAATGCACTTGTCAAATTCTAGAAGACCTACATTACTTTTAAGGATATTTTAATAATTTCACCATGCTTTATAAAGTAGCCCACAGTATTCTAAGTAATTTATAGGGGTAAGAGCTCTATCATATTGTGGTTTTATTCCCTAGTGACTTCATGAAGTGGATTGCTAATTCCAAAGAGGTCTACTTTATTATGGCCCACTGATTAAATCTGTGAAACCTGTGACAAAATGTCTCATATGTAAAAAGTTAACCTGATTTGAGGAATTGGAGGATTTGAGATTTTTTTTGGGGGGGACGATTACTAAAAATTACATTGGTGTCAAATATATGTTTATCATTCAAGGCATCATAAGGATGATTTCCATTGAACAGAGTGTATGTCATTAGCATTGTGAATCCTTGCCTGAAATAAAAAAATATATATATTATATATTAATATTATATATTATTATATAATATATAATAACATTATATATTAATATATAAATATATAAATATATATTAAAAAAAAGAAAATTAGGTTAACTTTAATATGGCAACAGTAGGATAGAAGTCTAAAGAAGAAAAGGCAAACTAAGTTTATAAACTTAATAATATGTGAAATAGGATGGAAAAAAGAGAAATTTTATCAAAGTACAATAACAAGGAAGACAGACTGCTAGACTGGCAAGGACACCAAGAAATAAGAAATCTAGAATATGTGATTCAGTGTATGAGAATGAAGGAGAGAATATTTTGGAGAAAAGGAAAATAAAATAAAATAAAAATTATTCCTAAAATATCATTGTTCCTGAAATAACCATTGTTCAAATATTAAGGAAGAGGATGATAACTAGAATGTGATTAGTGGCTAGAAATGGTCCATATGTAACAAGGTCTTCATATAGAAAAGGACTTTATATCTCCCAGAAATTCAAAAGACTCTAGTTTCACTTGGCAAGGAAGGTAGGAGCAGGATTTCCAGAACTAGCAAGATATTTTTAACCCCAACAGAACAACCTAGGAAAAGTACAAAGATAAGAGGTGGATGACTGCTAGTTTGGCGGGGGGTGGGGGGGTGGACAGGATTTTCAAACTTGAGAAAATAAAAAAAAATCAATCTTGACTTAGAGTTTATCAGTTCTTTCTTTGGAGATGGATGGAAGTTTTCAAGAGTCCCTTGGAATTTTAGTGGATTATTGTATTAATCAGTATTGCTGAGTTTGTAAAAAAAAAAGTTGATTGCCATCACCATATTGTTCTTACTATGTACAGAGTTCTCTTGGTTCTGCTCATTTTACTTTAAATCAATTCATATTCCCTCTATCATTTCTTCCAACGCAACAATATTCCATTACACTCGTGTTCCACAATGTAAACTGTTTCCATTTTTTTCTATTACAAATAATGCTACAGGGACTACTAGTGATGGGAAGCACTTATTTTAATGAGATCATGGATGCACATAATCTTGAAGTGCATAAATTAATATTACGATATTTTTGCACAAATAAATATTTTCCCTTATCAAGAAAGTAATATTTTTAGAATATCATCTCAGTATCATCTTGCTAGATCAAAGATTAAAAAACATTTTATTTTACTATATGCCTATATTATTTTTCCAAAAAAACATTGAACTAAATTACAACTCATAGTTATAGTGCTTCTGGAAGAGTTATCTATAGTCCTTCTATAGTCAATTTTATTATTTTTAACAATATTTGCAACACTAATAGGTATAAGAAATTTCTTAAAAATAATTTTACTTGGATTTCTGTAATTATTAAAGAATTTTTTAAAATTTCTCACAAAAATAATTGCAATTGAATTCATAATAATGCTAATAATGCTGACACAATAGTTGAGTTGTATTACAATGCAGTATTTCACATCAGAAGAAAGAGATAATGCTAGAGGAGAAAAGTCTCTGGATTTGGAAATTAGATTTTTGGTGGAGAAATACTCTTTTCCCTCCCAACTATACGCTTTAAGTTTTAGCTGATGAAATTGCTAAATTAAGGGTTTTCCTGCAGTGTATCTAAGGGCCATACTATATGACTACCCATGTAAGAATTAGCCCAGTAAATCTATTACAATATTTTAAAATTTTCTCTCATATTACAAGGACAATTTAATGTGTGGTTTTAATTAAAATGAAATCCATCAAGCACCTATTATGTGTAAGTCACTGCTCTAGAAGCTTAAAATAAAAGGAGCACAACACCTCAAATATTACCTGGCTTCAAAGAACTTATGCAATCCAGTAGATGGTTGCAGATAGTGATATTTATTTATTCATGTTTTTACATATTCAATAATTATGTATCATCTGTTAGATGCTTTGTGTTTGGCCCTGAAAGAAAAAAAGAAATGTGAGAAATGTCTCCTTTCCTTCTTGAACTTAAAATTTACCAAGATATATACTCACAACTAGTTACATAATATTATAAAATTATTTTACATTTAATGCTAGACATAAAAGACTATCGATAGAAATATGGAGGAGGGAAATTATTGATCACCAAAATAATTGGAATAAATTTGAATTTGAGATGGATAAAATTCAAATTTCAAAAACAGGAAGGCTTTTAATTATAAATGCTTTAAAGCTAGATATGATGTTCTTAAAATACAGTGTAGAGTTAGTTGAAAAAAAAGTTCATATTGGAGAATAATGGGAAATGAGATTATATGTGAAAAAAGACAATATGATATCATGGGGGAAAGGTTTTAGAGTAGTGAATGAATATTTAAAGTGATATAACAAAAGAATCAAAAGAATATTTTGAACATATACTTAATAGAACAGAAACAAACTTAAGGGTATATAGAAAAGTAGATTGGTATTGTTTCTACAGTACTCAATTCATATATGCATAAATATACCTATTTTATACTTTTGTGATATAAAACAATCTCTTTATTTTTATTTATATAATTATATAAATGATATATATATATAATATTATATAAAAATTAAAGAACATACTATTATTTGTAAGATCAAATATAAATTTTTTTTTAACATTTAAATCCTTTCCCAACTTTCTGACTTTCTACTATGTTCCCTCTGTTCCACTAAGATTAAATCAAAATGGGTTCTTTTTGTTCTTCACATGTATCATTTCACTGTCTCTCATCTCTATATCCATACAATGGCAATTTTTCATGACTGCAGTCCATTCCCTTCTCACTTGTGTCTCAAAAAATCCCTCTCCATGCAAGAAACAGCTGAGATAATATCTTCTATATGAAACATTTCTTGATTCTCTCAACTGCTAGCACCCTTACTTTCAAATTAGTAGATCTATAGATTTAAATATATACATACATGCATAAGTGCCATTTTTTTTAGTTGTGTCTAATGCTTTTTGAGTATTTTCTTGGCAAGTATAGTGAAGTACTTTGCTATTTCCTTCTCCACCTCATTTTGCAGATGAGGAACTAAGGCAAACAAAATAAAGTGTTTCTCATGTACACATGTGTGTGGGTGTACCATTAGCCTGAAAGTCCAGATAAGATATAAACAAATATTTACTTAAGTAAATTGACTTTTCTTTGTTCAGTTACACTTTCTTCTTCTTCTTCTTCTTCTTCTTCTTCTTCTTCTTCTTCTTCTTCTTCTTCTTCTTCTTCCAATTGGAGTAAAGTGACTTGCCCAGGTTCACAAAGCTAGGAAATGCTGTGTCTGAGGTCAGATTTGAACTCAGGTCCGCTTGACTTCAGGGCTGATTTTGTATCCATTGCACCAACTAACTACCCCTAGATTCCCCTTTTTTAAACACTACTCTGAATAAATCATAAACAAACACCCACACGCATACAACTAATTTCCAGAGAACCAAGGAGGAATCATTATGTTCACCTTCTCACAGAAAGGTGTTGAACTCAAAATTTGGAATGAAACACCTTTTTGGATATAGCTAATATGTGAAATTCTTTGAGGTACAAGTACAGTTTAAAATTAATATATTCCTGAAAATACACTTTTCAGGTGAAAGGAAGATAAATGTATAACATCCCATGTGTGCGATTGATAAGTTGTTTTTTGTTTTGTTTGTTTGTTTGTTAGTTTTGTTAAATGTTTTACTTATCTTTCAGAGGTATTTGTGTATACATATACTTAGTAAAAAGACAACTGAAAGACTTAAAAAAAAGTTTAGTCAAAACTTCCTCTCCATGGTGGAAAATGTATTTTGAAATTACTCATAATAATGAATTTTGCTTATTCAAAAGACATTATATGAGAAAAATATGACAAAAATATGTAAAATATTGAGATTGATTCCATGGGGAAATTCCTGACTTGATTGCTGAATAATTAAACTATTTGTCCTTCATCATGGTCTTTATTATTTTATGACATTTTTAAAATATGGAAATATTTATCAGGTAGAATTGTATACATTTCTTTTCTTCCCTCACCTTTAAACCAATCTATCTAAATATTTTAAAAAGAAAAAAAACAGAATGATAAATTAAACTTGACATCTCACCTCTCTGCTAAAGGCAAACATTACAATTAACATAAGAAGCTGTTAAATCATCCTAATTCTAATTTGGACAATCTACTTAGCCTCTCTGTGGCTCCATTTCCTAATTTGTAAAGTGAGGAGGAGGATTCAATATACCTTAGGTCCTTGCTAGTCCTAAATCTATGATCCTATGATTCTCATACTAGCAATTAAGGATCAATAATCTGGACCCAAGTCCATTCCCTAAATCTCTTGCTTTGTGACCTTCAACATATCATAAGACCTCAAAGTTTTACTTTGTTTGTAAGTTAAAGGTAAAAAAAAAAAACGATTTTACTATCCCCTTCACTGGGAATTATACAATTCATATCTCCTAATTTAATGAGGTATCTTGGAAATCAAATTATTATTTTTTCACTCAGTGTTACTAATACAATAAAAGGTACATTTCATATTTTGGTTATATAATGAATAACCATTATTTAATAGTTCACTAATTCTTATAGCTTTCCTGTGAGTTAAGTGCCATCTTCCATTACATTTTTTCTTCATTCCCAGTAAAAGCAACAGTTTGAAACGTTAGAAAGTTAGATAATGTTTGAATTCTCCACAATGGAAAAACTTGCCATAAAAAGTCTAGATATTTGAATTTATAAGTGTGAACATCTTTCAAATTCTAAGCATTCAATTCTTTTTATGTTCTGATTTAAAAAAAGAAATATGCACAAATCTGGTCATACAATAATTATTGAAAACCAGTCATTCATCATCCTCATGAGCAAAAGTAACTGCACCATTAATCTTGAACACAAATGATTATACTTTCCCACAAACTGTTCTCTATCCCTCAGATCTCTTTCCATGTTTCTCTATTCATCAAGAGAAATATTTTCCATCTTTCAAAGTACCACGAAAATAGTATCTCTTTCACAAGATTTCTTCCAGATATAACTTCTGGCAGCCAAGATGGTAGAATGAGCAGCAAATTGCTGTAACTCTCCCATATTCTCTCCTGGGCAGCCATAAAATAGTACCTTCAAAAAAGTTCCTAAAAACAACACAAACCATAAGGATATGGGGATAAACAATATTTTATCCCAAGAAACTTAGAAGATTGGCAGGAGGGGCCCATCACACTCAACTAAAAAGGTGAGAGGTACAGTCCAAGAGAGCAAGTTTTCCAGAAAGCGAGCAAACTTCACCTCAGCAAACAAACAAATTATCCTAAGTCCCAGTATGGTGAAGCAGGTAAATACCAACATCAGGATGCACAATTTTCATTAATTAGCAAAACTAGGGAAACTAGTGAACTTCAGGAGCTAACACATATTTCAAAACAGCTTTGAGCAAAGAGACTCCTCAAGTAGCCAGACTTATTCATGCTTTAGCATAGCCTCTGGTAGACTCCTAAGGCTAGGTTTCCACATGATTTAGAATAGTCTCCCTTTTCCCCCACTCCAACCCAAATAAAGAAATACCCACCAAACCTTAGTACATTCCAGATATCACTACTAGGACTGCAGCTCAGTACCAGGTAAACTGATAAAATCCTACAGTCTCAGCAATACCAGCCTCCCCAGTGTACCTCCCAGCACAGCACCAGACACAAACATGGGCCTCAGGGGCACATCAGTGCAGTATCAGATAAACAGTCAAGGCTTGTATCTACTGGCATAAAATAATCTGAGACAGCACTCCTTCCACCCTGGAAAAAATGCTTAAATTTAAAAGAAAAAGGCCAAAAAATAGATAAAAAGCAATTAAAAAAAATCTTATCATAGAAAGTTATTGTGGGGGCAAGGAAGACCAAGACACATTCTCAAAAGAGGACAACAATGTCAAAATATCTATGGGCAAACCCACATTCTTCCCCTGCCATCCTCTGTATTGCAAAAAAAAAAAAAAAAATGAAGTGGTTTCCAACAAGAAAGAACTCATAGACAATTCAAAAAGAAGCTTAAACAATCATAAAGCAGAGGTAGGAGAAAAGTTGGGAAAATAAAAGATAGTGATGCAAAAGAAGTATAAAAAAGTCAACAGCTTGGAAAATGAATTTAAAAATATAAATGGCCAAATGAAAAAGAAAGTATAAAAGTTACTTAATTAACTTAATTTTCCTTAATGAAAATAACATCTTAAAAGTTAGAATTGGGCAAGTGGCAGCTAATGAATCTATGAGAGAACAAGAAACAATCAATTTTTGAATTTCATTCAAAATAATGAAAAAAAGGAAAATATAAAATACTTCATAGGGAAAACCAACTAACCTGAAAAATAGATCCAGAAGGGGCATTATCAAGATCATTGGAATTACCTGAAAGCTTTAATCTTTTTGATTAAATGGGCGCATCTTTCAAGAAATATTCAAGGAAAACTGTCCAGATGTCCTGAAACCAGAGGCTAAAATGAGCTCTGAAAGAATCCACCAATCACCTCAGGGAAAAAGTTCCAAAATCAAAAATCAAAGAAACATTAGATTATCCAATAATTTATGAAGTAAATTATCAAATTTATCAAGCCAAATTATCAATTAAAGAAAAGAGAAATAGTACAAGTGGCAAGAAACATTTCAAATACTGAGGAATCAATGAGGATTATCTAGATTTGGCACTGAAACATTAAAAGATCAGAAGTCATGGAATAAGATATTCCAAAAGACAAAGGAGCTAGGACTTTAACCTGTAATTATGTATCTAATGAAATTAAGCATAATATACCAGGGAGGGAAAAATGGTCATTCAATGAAATAGAAGAGTTTCACACTTTCATGAGGACAAGACCGAAGATAAATAAAAAATCTGATCTCCAATATCAAGTTCCAACTTATAAAAGAGAACTTTTGTAAAAAAGAAAAGAAAAAAAGTGATTCAATAGATCTAAACTGGTTACATCCCTAAGATTATAGTTGTAATATAATGTAATGTATATATAGACAGAAGATATGGATATAAGATGAATTTAACAGAATGTCATTAAAAATTTAAGGAATGAAAAAGAGGAGGTCATTGAGTCAGAAGGAAGGGAAAGGTAGAATGGTGTAAGTGATTTCACATAAAGAGGCATGAAAAACCTATTACACTGATGGAGAAGATGGAAGGGTGTTCAATAAACATCAGTTGACCTTACTTTCACCAGTAGTGGCTCACAGAGGGAATAACATACACAGCCAGTTGAATACAGAAATCTAGCTGACCCAACGGAGAAATAGGAGGGAAGGAGACTAAGTAAAGGAGAGGGGAGGCACTAACAGAAAGGAGGGCAGATAAGAGGATATATAAGCAAAACACTTAAGGAAGAACAGAGATAAATAAGAGAGTGAACAAATAAGAGTAAGAATAGGATGGAGAGAAATACACAAGAATTAATCATAACAGTGAGTTTATACATTAAAGATAAAGGAATAGTCAATCTATCATATTTATGGTGAAGGAAGGAATTCATGACCAAACAAGAGAAAGAGAGCATTATGAAATGTAAAAAAGGTAATTGTGATTATTTTAAATTAGACAGCTTTTGTACAAACGAAAGCAATGCAACCAAGATTAGAAGAAAGAAGAAAGTTGGGGAAAGGTATTTACAGCAGATGTCTGTGATAAAGCCCTCACTGCTCTACTATCTTGATAACTGAGACAAATTTATAATAACGCAATCCATTTCCCAAATGACAAAAGATCCAAGGATAAGAACAGGCAGTTTTCAGATGAAGTAATCAAAGCTATCTATAGTCATATAACTAAATCATTTTTGATTAGAGAAATGCAAATTTAAAAACCCTAAGATATCACCTCATACCCTAAAAGTTTGGCTAATATAACAAAAAAGGAAAATGATAAATATTAGAAATGATGTGCTAAAATTGGAAGATCATATGTTGGTGTGAACTGTTCCAATAAGGAAAGCAATTTGGAACTATAGTCAAAGAATATAAAACTATACATACCCTCTGATCAAACAATAATATTACTAGGTTTATAATCACAAAAAGATCATAGAAAAGGAAAAGGACTTATATTTGTAAAAATATTTATAGCAGTGTGTGTGTGAAGGAATGATCATCAGTTGCAGAATAACTGAACAAGCAGTGATATATGAATGCAACAATACTATTATGCAATAAGAAATGATGAACAGATAGATTTCAGAAAAAAAAAAACCATAGAAAAACTTGTATGAATGATACAAAGTAACACAAACAGAATCAGGAAAACATTGTACACTGTATTGGCAACATTATATAATGATAAACTGTGACTGACTCAGTTCCCAGCAATATTATTATCCAAGACAAGTTATAAAGAACTCCTAAAGTAAAATGCTATTCATAACCAGATAAAGAACTGATGCACTCTGAATGCAGATTAAAACGTTTTTTTTCACATTTTTTATTCTTTCTTATGACTTTTTTTCCTTTTATTTGTTCTTTCACAACTATGACTAATATATAATTATGCTTTTCATGATAGCACATGTATAAACTACATCAAACTGCCTACCATCTTTGGAAGAGTGGTCATTTGAATGAAGGGAGAAAAGTTTGAAATTAAAAATCTTATAAAAATGAATGCTAAATGAAGAAAGAGGACTATGGGGACTGGATATGAATTACAGCATACTATATTCATCTTGTTTGTTTTTTGTTTTCTGTCTCATTATGTTCCCTTTTTGATCTGAATTTTCTTGTGCAGCACAATAATTATGAAAATATATATAGACAAATTGCACATATTTAACATATATTGGGGGATGGGGGGAAGAGAGGGAGAAAAAATTGGAAGACAATGTTTTGCAAGGGTGAATGCTGAAAACTATCTATGCAAGTATTTTAAAACAAAATAGCTAAAAAAGGAATACTAAACATTTTCTTAATTTGTAATAGGGGAAAACATAAAATACTATTAAAAATATTCTCCCATTGTAATCCCCAAAGTTGTCCTATCCCTTAAATTAATCATCATGTATAATTTTTAATACTATTATTTTTATAACTGTGTCATATAGATGGGGACCATGCCTTCTTAAATTTTGGGTTATCACAATTTTACCAATCATAGAATTCCACACAAAATAGGCTCTTTAATATATATTTAAATTGGATGATAAATGCCTTCTTTACTCAAACTGGGCTGAGGACTGATGCACTATTGCAAGGTGTTAAAAATGAAGTTTGCCAAAAACAAAATGGACAAGATTAAAGGGGAAGCAGAAAGCTTGGGGGGGAGGGGACTTTTATGGTCAGTGTTTCTGTTAATGGACTCATTTTTTTAATCTTTTGGTCTGATTTTTCTTGTTTTGTGCAACAGGGCAAATATGTCTATATGTTTAGAAGAAATGTACATGTTTAATCTATATCAGATTGCTTACTGTCTGAAGGATGGGGGAGGATAGAATAAAAAAATGAAACAAGGTTTTACAAAATTATTATTTAAAAATAATAAAATTCTATTTTAAAAATGAAGTTTGCATTTTTAAAAAAGATGATTTTATGCTTGACCCAAAAAAATTTCTCCAGTTGACTTGAATTACTATGTCAACTATTTCGAAAAACAGGGAAAGGAGTTCTTCCAAGTTCATTCTATGACACAGATATAGTGCAGACACATAAACCAGATAGGGTCAAAACATACAAAGAAAATTAATTTCTCAAATGATTTTATTTTATTTTTTTTAATAAACATTTTTATAATGTTTTTAATAAAACATTAGTAAAGACATTATAACAACTTCTCATCAGGAAAATACACTATGATCAAATAAAATTTATACCAGGAGTGCACAGCTGATTCAATATTAGGAAACTATAAGCATGAATAAAAATACCAATAACGAAGATAACAGAAATTATATGAATAGTTCAAAAGATGCAGAAAAAGCATTTGATAAAATGCAACATCCATTTCTATTAAAATATTAGAGTACATTGGAATAAATGGAGTTTTCCTTAAAAAAAAAGATCAGTAGCATCTATCTAAAATCATCAATAAGCATCATATGTAATGGAGACAAATTAGAGACATTCACAATAAGATCAGGGATGAAACAAGGCTGTCTACTATCATCATTGCTATTTAATATTATATTAAAAATGTTAATTTTAGCTGTAAGAGAGGAAAAGAAATGAAAGGGATTGAAATTAAATTAAATTAAAATTGAAATAAAAGTAGGCTATGAGGAAATAAATTTTTCATGTTTGCACTGTTTGCAAATGATATGATTGTATACTTACAGAATACTAGAAAATCAACTGAAAAACTACTAAAAACAACAACTATAGCAAAATTGCAAGATACAAAATAAATCCACATAAATCATTGGCATTTCAACAAAGTCAAGCAGCAAGAGATACAAGAGGAATTTCATTTAAAATAACTGCAGATTATGTAAAATATTTGGGATATTATAATATTGGTATAATATGAAATATTACCTGCAAATACAAAGTCAGGAACTGTGAGAACACAATTTTAAAACACTTTCCACATAAATAAAGTTAGATCTAAGCAACTAAAAGAATAGCAAGTGCTTATTCAGTGTTATATGAATGAAAGTGCCAAGAAATTACTTTACAAAGCCAGAAAAAAAATAATCATAAAATTCATTTTGAAGAAGAAAAAGTCAAGAATTTCAAGGAAATTAATGAAAAATTGCAAAAGAAGGTGGTCTAACTGTACCAGATCTAAAGCTCTATTATGAAGAAGCAATCATCAAGGACAAATTTGGTACCAGTTAACAAATAAGAGTAGTTGATCAGTGAAATAGGTTAGATTCACAAGACACAACAGTAAATGACCATATTTATTTAGTGTTTTATAAACCCCTTGGCATAAAAACTCATTATTTGACAAGAAAAAAATTGGTAAAATTGGAAAATAGTGAGGCAGAAACTAGGGGAGCCAACACTGTTTACCAAAAAAAGGTCAAAATAGACATAAAGAGTGATACTGCTTAGCTGTACCAGATCTAAAACTATATTATAAAGCAGAGGTCACCATCATTTGGTATTGCCTAAGAAATGGACTAGTTGATTACTAGACTAGGTTAACTTCACAGGACAAAATAGTCAATAACTATAATAATCTAGTGTTTGACAAACTCAAAGACCCCAGCTTATGGGATAAGAATTCACTGTTTGACAAGAACTACTGGGAAAACTGGAAATTAGTAAGGCAGAAACTAGGCATTGACCCACACTTAACACTATACACCAAGATAAGAACAAAATGCGTTCATGATCTAGACATAAAGAATGAGATTATAAATAAATTAGAAGAACATAGGATAGTTTACCTCTCAGACTTGTGGAGGAGAAAGGCATTTGTGACCAAAAAAAAAAAAACCACAATAAAAACTAGAGCTCATTATTGATCACAAAATAGAAAAAAAATTTTGATTATATCAAGTTAAAAAGCTTTTGTACAAACAAAACTAATGCAGACAAGATTACAAGGGAAGCAATAAACTGGAAAATCATTTTTACAGTCAAAGGTTCTGATAAAGACCTCATTTCCAAAATATATAGAGAATTGACTCTAATTTATAAGAAATCAAGCCATTCTCCAATTGATAAATGGTCAAAGGATATGAACAGATAATTTTCAGATCCAGAAATTGAAACTCCATGTGAAAAGATGGTCCAAATCATTATTGATCAGAGAAATGCAAATTAAGACAACTCTGAGATACCACTACCTCTCATATTGGCTAAGATAACAGGAAAAGTGAATGATGGTTGTTCAAAGGGGGTGTGGGAAAACTGGGACACTACTACATTGTTGGTGGAGTCTTGAACTGATCCAACCATTGTGGAGAGCCAATTAGAACTATGACCAAAGGGCTTTCAAAATGTGCATACCCTTTGATCCAGAAGTTTCTCTATTGGGCCTATATCTCAAAGAGATCACAAAAAAGAAAAAAAAGGACCTGTGTGTGCAAAAATGTTTGTAGCTAGGTAGTGGGTAGAAACTAGAAAGTAAGTAGATGCCCAGAAGTTGAAGAATGGCTGGATAAGTTATGTTATATGAATGTTGTAGAATATTGTTCTATAAGAAATGGTCAAAAAGATTATTTCAGAGAGGTCTGGAGAGAATTACATGAACTCATGCTAAGTGAAGTGAGTATAACCCAAAAAACATTGTATATAGAAACAAGATGATTATATTATGGTAAATTCTGATGGACGTGATTCTTTTCAACAGCGAGGTGATTCAAGCCATTTACAATGGTCTTGTGATGAAAAGAGCCATCTGCACTCAAAGAGGACTATGGGAACTGAGTGTGATTCACAACACAGTATTTTCACCCTTTTTTATTGTTGTTTGCTTGCATTTTGTTTCCTTTCTCTTTTTCTTTTTTTGATCTGATTTTTCTTGTGCACCATGATAAATGTGGAAATATGTATAGAAAAATTGCACATATTTAACATATTAGATTACTTGCCAATCAGAGGAAGGGGAGGGGAGAGAGGAAAGGGAAAAAAATGGAACACAAGGTTTTGTAAAGCTGAATGTTAAAAATTATCCATGCATATGTTTTAAAATAAAAAAGCTTTAATAAAAAAAAATATGGACAGAACTGAACAAAGTACTCCCATTGTGATTAGGATAGATGATAATGGGACTCTCACTTTCTCACTTCCTGTTTCTCTTGAAATTTTTGAATTTGTCAAAAAAAATGATGAATTTACAATCACTGAAGAGAAAATTTAAGCAATAATTAGGAGCTAGCTTATCCGATTGTATGCCAAAACAAGTATAATCTAATTTAAATATATGATTACTTAGAAAAATATAAATTGACCAGATCAACAGAGGAGGAAATAAGTTACTTACATTGTCCCATTAAAAATAATTTGAACAAGTTATTCAGCTCCCTAAGAAAAATATTCCAGGGCCAGATTAATTAATTAATTAATTAATTTATTTATTTAATAGCCTTTTATTTACAGGTTATATGCATGGGTAACTTTACAGCATTAACAATTGCCAAACCTCTTGTTCCGGTTTTTCACCTTTTACCCCTCCACCCCCTCCCCTAGATGACAGGATGACCAGTAGATGTTAAATACATTAAAATATAAATTAGATACACAATAAGTATACATGACCAAAATGTTATTTTGCTGTACAAAAAGAATCAGACTTTGAAATATTGTACAATTAGCTTGTGAAGGAAATCAAAAATGCAGGTGGGCATCAATATAGGGATTGGGAATTCAATGTAATGGTTTTTAGTCATCTCCCAGAGTTCTTTCTCTGGGGCTAGATGAATTTAGAAGTAAATTCTACCAAACATTTAAAGAACAATTAATTCCAGTAGTATGCAAACTATTTGGAAAAATAAGCAAAGTACTTCTACTAAATTCCTTTTACAATACATATGTGGTGGTGATACCTAAAACCATGTAAAGGCAAAACAGGGAAAGAAAATTATAGTCCAATTGCCCTCATGAATATTGTTGCAAAAATATTGAATAAAATATTATCAAAGAGATTACAATAATTTGTCTCCAGGATAATAACCAAGTAGTATTTATAGCAGGAATGCAGGAGTAGTTTAATATTTGGAAAACTATTAGCATAATTGACTATATCAATAATCAAGCAAACAGAAATCATATGATTATCTCAATAGATGCAGAAAAAGCATTGGACAAAATCTAACACCCATTTTTATTAAAAACTCTAGAGAGCATAGGAATAAAAACTTTTCCTTAAAATGATCAGTAGCATCTAACTAAAATCATCAGCAAAGCATCATATGTAATGGGATTATATTAGAAGCATTCTCAGTAATATCAGGGGAGAAACAAGGTTGTACACTATCATCATTACTATTCAATATTAAATTATAAATGCTAGCTTTAGCAATAAGAAGAAAAGGAGATTAAAGGAATTAGTATAGTTAATGAGAAAACAAAATTATCACTCTTTGAAAATAACAAGATGGTGAAGTTACAGAATCCTAGAGAATCAACCAAAAACCTACTAAAAACATTTAACAACTTTAACCACATTGCAGGACACAAAATAAATCCACATAAATCATCAACATTTCCATATATAAGTAACAAAGTCCAGCAACAAGAGATACAGAAAAAAATGCACTTAAAATAACTTTAGATTATATAAAAGATTTGGGAGTCTACCTGTCAAGTAAAGAAGGAAACTATATGAACATAATAACAAAACATTTTCCACACATATAGTTAGATCTAAACAATTGGAAAAATATTAAGTGTTCATGGATAAGCTGAGCTAATATAATAAAAATAACAACCCCATCTAAATTGATCTACTTATTCAATACCATTCCAATAAAATGGTTGTTTGTTCTTATTATTTTCTTGTTAACTATATTTGATAATTATTGTTATTTGTTTAATATTAGCTATCTAATCCCAATAGTACAGTTATAGAGGGAGAAAAGGAAAAAAAGGGAAAAAAGACTTAAATACTTAAAAAGAATGGTAAGTTGCACATAATAGATTTGTAGTTTTTTTGTTATACTGTTATAAACATACAAATGAGATATTTACTGATAATAAATCGTAAATTTATTTTAAGGCAATTCTTTGGTATATAAGAATTTTACCATTTTTTAAAGAAGAAAGCAAATGTTTTCCTTATTTTAATATAAATAAATCTTCATGGTCTATTTGTTGCTCAATATTTCATCACCCTGACATTCAATGAAATGATCTTATATGAAGCTTTGACCCAGCATGCTTTGGGTTTTTTTGCTGCATTTTCCCCCTTCTTTCCTTCTTTTTTGGACAGAAATTCAATAATGACTTGAATGAATGTCTTTAAACATCATTGATAAAAAATGTAAATCAGAATCTTCACTGAATTAAATAAAAAGAAATTGCCTAGCTACACAGAGGTGAGTAAAATAAAAGTGCCATAGTGATTATAAGAACTTATAAAATCAAATCACACAATTAAAGAAAAGTTATAAATAGGACATGGACATAGGTACAAAAAGAAGCTGAGGATACTCATTCTAAGTATTTACCTTTCATATGAATAGAGGGTGGAAGGAAACCTAATAAACTTTACTTTTAATATAATATCATGAACTTAAGGCTGAGTATCAGTAAAGTATTTGAAGATTTAATTAAAGATCTAATAACAAATCTTACTAAGATCTCTAGATGTAGTGAGATATTATTTACCTTCAGGTACAATAAGCAGGGATTTCCTGCATATATGTAAGTGAGGATTAAGAATACAAAAGAAAAATATTGTATATTATTAGATTATGCTTTTGCTATTTATTGTATGCCCCTTGATGTTTATGTTCCTATACTTCATAAAAATGTGATGACTAATGCCTCAAAAATGTGTCCTTCATAAAACAAATTAAACTTGTTTTATACAATTAAAAATTAGTACCACTAAGTGTTCTAAATTTAGTTCTTTAATTAGGGGAATGTTTATGAAGTGGTTAATATGATTTAGAATCATTGATAGAAGGGATATGGGCAAAGTTAATCTCTCATCATAGAGTTTTTATCACTAATATTTCTTTATTCCACAGAATGAAATTTTTTCTTCTTGAAACTATGAAAATGTTCTCCATGTTTATGATTATGATTATAAGATGAACACATCTTGAAAATTCTGGCCACACTGAAACTTGATTATGCCATCCATTAATTCTCCTAAAAAAGGTCGATTTGTTAAATATTCTTTTTGTTAAGAAAAATGGATACATTTAAAATATTCCTTTAAGAGGGAAGTGAAAATAGGAAGGAATGATTGTTTAAAAAAATCTATGAATATCTCTGGATTATTTGTTATTAGAATCCTAGTGTTAACTCAATGGAATTGATAGAAACAGTACTTATGTACTTGGGTTTACACCTTTGGAGTTCACACCTTTGGGAGAATTCACTCAGGTCACATATTTAAGAGAGTTTACACATTGGCTCACACATTGGAGTTCACAAGTTGGGAGATATCCAAGTTTACACCTCCCACAATCCCACTGTCTCAGAGGAGGAGTCAACCTTTGGGTTCACAACTTTAAGAGATCATATATAAGAAGTTTTCAGTCTCAGCCAGGGTCAGTTGGAGATATTGAGAGCCACAAATCAGTGGGAAGACTTCAGGAGATGCAGAAGTGAGAAGTCAGTCAGTTGAAGAGATTGAGAGCCAGAATTCAGTCGGGATTGTAGAACCAAAATTCAGAGAGAGCTGGAGGCTAAAGCTAACAGACAAGTTGCAAGAACTCTTGGAACCAAGGAGGGAGATAGGCCTCTAAGAAAGCTTACTGGGCTATTTTGGAAGAGCCAATAAAAGACTGAACTTTTACCAGATGGCTGTGTTTGAGGTGATTATTACTCTGAATCAAAACTAAGGCTGCCTCCAGAACCTCCCCAAGAAACCTGCTCCCAGAGAAGTATTATATTATATTTTTGAAAAGAAGAGACTACCACAATTTGTTCTTCATTTTCAAAGAGGACCAATGACATTACATGGCACAAGTGACATGATTCACTTGATCATGAATTGGATTTAAATGAGGCAGAATTATCCAAAGTCATCAGCCTCACTCTTTCTTCCAGAGGAATCAAAGTCCACTTGGCAGAATAAAGGCAAGGACTCACCTGAGATAGCCCTTTAAATACCTTTAAATAATGGCTCTAAACCAATTCTAAAGTAGTAGAACCCATAAAAGAGGAAGTGAAACAATTATCCAAGACAACTTAAAAGATTGTCAGGAATGGTATGTTGTATTAGGCTCAGAGTGATGTACAGACTATACCAACACAGAGCAGGCCCCAGATACTCAGGAGCAGGCCTTCACAGCCACTGAATCAGCAGCAACAATAGCTGTTTCTTGAATTCTCCCATCACTGACTAAAAGAGGTTACAATATTTTCTCCTTGATGCAATAATTTTGAAATTTAATTATAATTTTCCTTGGAGTTTTCATTTTGTGGTCTCTTTCAGGAGGTGATCAGTGAATTCTTTCAATAACTATTTTACCCTCTGATTCTAAGACATCTGATCATTTCCTGAACGATAATGTCTAAGTTCTTTTTTCATCATGGTTTTCAGGAAGTTCAGTGATTCTTAGATTATCTCTCCTGTATCAGTTTTCCAGGTCACTTGTTTTTCCAATGAGATATTTTACATTTTCTTCTTTTTTTCATTCTTTTGGTTTTATTTGACTGATTTTTTGAATTCTAATTGAGTCATTCACTTCCATTGGGTTTAATTCTTATTTTTAGTGAATTATTTTCTTCAATTAGCTTTTTAATCTACTTTTCCATTTGACCGATTAAACTTTTAAATGAAGTTTTGTTCACTGCATTTTTTCCATTTCACAAATTCTATTTTTCAATGAATTGGTTTCTTTTTCGTAACTATTTTCATAACTTAACTAAAGAGTTATTTGCTTTTTCTATTTTGCCAAATCTATTTTGTAAAGTGTTATTTCCTTTTACCATTTTGTCAGATCTACTTTGTAATGAGTTATATGATTTTTCCATTTGACTAAATCTATTTTTAAGGAATTTTCTTCAGATAATTTCTGTTTTTCCTTTTCCAAACTCTCTTGCAAAGTTCTAATTTCCTTTGCCCATTTTTCTTATCTTTTATTGAATTCTTCCAAGACAGCCTTGTGAGATGGGGGCCAGCTCATATCACCCTTTGGGGTTTCATCTGAAGATGATTTACCTTTAAGATCTTAAGGGTTTGAGGTCTGTTCTTTGCTTCCTAAAGAAAAGCTATTTATAGTCAGAATTCTTTTTGCTTTTTAGGTCAGTTTTTTAGGTTAAGGTTTTCTCTTAGGGGAAAGAAAATATTATCCCAAGATTCTTCAGTAGGAGACAGTAGTTTTCAGCTGCCCTGGGGCAGTTTTGCTGACTGACTTGTGATGCTGGCTGGATGTGGCCAGGTACCAAGTTATTCTGGGGTTCAGAGGTTCAATGACTGAATTTTGTATTTGCTTAGATGTCTCACAGCTAATCTTCTGATCTGCTGGCTTGTAACCAGAACAGAATAGCCAAAGGTGCTGTATTTTGGCTAAGAGTCTTCTGGTAAATTTCCCCTCATGCAGATGCTATATTGCCCTGGGTCCCTGCCTTGCACCTGTGCTTGGCTGCCTTCCCCCATGCCTAACTGAAACAGAACTTTTTTTAAAGTTCTTTCAATAAATATTCCACTAGAAATTTGTTACACTCCAGATATTTGTGAATTCTGTCACTTCAAAATCAGTTCAGAGGTTTGATCTGTTGTTGATCTTAGGGACACTAGGAGGAGCTCAGATAAAGACTTGTCTGCTTTCTGCCATCTTGGTTCCACCCCACCCTTCAAAGATAATTCTTAAAGGAAAAAAGAAACAAATTCAATTTATCAAATCTTAACATCCCTTTCCTGTTACTTTCATATGAGATCACTGCAATTTCTCACAGTGCTTACTATCTGCCACAGCTCATACTGTTTAAGGTAGTGCTGAAGATCAAATGGAAATTGTTAATAACTTGAAGTAGTTTTCCCTAAAATGATAATTAGCATTTATCTAAAATCATAGGCAAATATTACATGCAATGGGGATAAACTAGAAGCATTCTCCATGAAATCAGGAGGGAAACAAACATATTATTACCATTACTATTTAATATTGTACTAGAAATGTTAGCTTTAGGACTAAGAGAAGAAAAAAGAAATTGAAGAAATTAGAGTAAGAAATTGGGAAACAAATTTATAACTTTTAACAGATGATATAATAATATATTTAGGAAGTCCTAGAGAATCATCTAAAAAAATATACTTGAAACAATTACTAGCATAAGCAAAGTTGCAGGATATAAAATAAGTTCACATAACTCATCAGTATTTCTACATGATAGAAAGAGATAAAATAACAGTAGACAAAATAAAATATTTGAGTGCCGCCTGCCAAGACAAATCTAGGAATTATTTGAACACAATTGTGTAATGGGACAGAACTCTGGAGAAAGGTGTTAACTCAGTGGAATTGATAATCCAATGGTTATCTAGTTTAGCATGGTGATTAATAGTTCTCTAGTTCAGTATGGTTTAATCTTACAATAAATAATGATTCCCTAGTGAGAGAATGATTGATTTATACTCAGCATACTGCAATGGTGTAATTGTAATAGGGTTTATCAACTGGGGACAAATTCAGCCACAGACAGAGAAGACTTAACCACCCTCCTGGTGGCTCTCCTGCCTCCATCATTCCTCCACTAAAACCAAGACTCAATGCAGGGAGGGCCTTCTAAAAGCTAACCCGGCCCCAGGGGAATGAGACAGACTGTGAAGGAGATAATAAAGACTTTGGACTTTATCCCTGACTATTCTTGTGGTGATTATTCTGCTGAAACCAAGACTGGTCCAAAGACCTCCAGAAAGCTAACCAAAACATTACACAATTGTAAAACATTTTTCACACACTAAATAATGGGGAAAATATCAGTTGCTCATGGGTGGACCAAGATAATACAATAAAATGACAACCCTAGTCATTAGTCAACTTATTCAGTGTCATACCAATCAAGCTGCCAAGAAAATCTTATAGATCTAGAAAAATATGATAACAATATTCATCTAAAAAAATCAACAATATCAAGGGAATTATTGAATACACACACACACACACACACACACACTCACACACACAAAATGGTGATCTCATAATACCACACCTAAAAGTATTATAAAGCAACAGCCATACAAAACATATGATTGGCTAAGAAATAGAATGATGGATTAGGGAATAGGTTAGATACACATGAAATAATAATCAATGACTATAGTTTTCTAGTGTTTCATAAATCCTAAAACTCCAACTTCTAGGATAAGTACTTACCATTTCACAAAAACCACTGGAAAAACTGGAAAATAATGTTAGAAACTTGACATAGACATATATCACACCCCATGCCAAAATAAGGTCAAAATGAGTACATGATTTAAGCACAAAGGTGAAAGTATAAGCAAATTAAGAGAGAAAGGGATAGTTTACCTATCAGAACCTTGGAGAAGGGAAGAATGCATGACCAAAGAACTAGAGAACAATATGAAATGCAAAATGGACAATTTTGATTACATTAAATTTAAAAAATGTTTTGCACAAAATATCAACACAGTCAAGATTAGAAGGGAAGTAAAAAGCTGGGGAAAACAATTTTATAGCTTGTGTTTCTGATGAAGATCGTATTTCTAAATAAATAAATAAAATTTCTAAATAAAATAAATTTTCTAAAATATATAAAGAACCATTTCAAATTTATAGGAGTACAAGTCATTTCCCAATTGATAAATGGTCAAAGAAATGAATAGACTATCTTCAGATAACAAAATTAAAGTGATATAAATCATATGAAAAACTGCTCTAAATTATTATTTATCAGAGAAATGCAAATTAAAACAATCCTGAGGTACTACCTCATACCTCTCACACTGATAAGATAACAGGAAAAATAATGACAAATGTTAGAGAAGATGTGGGAAAACTGAGATACTAATGCATTTCGGTGGTGTGAAATGATGCAACCATTCTGGAGAGCAAATATTCCCCAAAGGGTTTAAAATTGTGCATAACCTTTGATTCAGTGGTGCCACTATTGAATCTGTATCCCAAAGATATTATAAAAGAAAAAAGAGTCCACATATGCAAAACTGTTTGTAGCTGCTCTTTTAGTGTTGGCAAAAAATTGTAAAATGACTGAATGCCCATAAAATGGGGAACAGTTGAGTAAGTTATGGCATATGGAAATATATAGAGTACATGAGTATATGAAACTGACTGTTTCATATGTATGAGTATATATATATATGAGTATATGGAGACTGAATTTACATTCAATAACCAGCACATGATATATTCACTTTTTTTCCCCTTTTTCTCCTTTTTTTTTTCTCTCATGGTTTTTCTTTTTTGTTCTGATTTTCTCTCCCAACATGATTCATATGGAAATATATATGTATATAGATAGATAGATAGATAGATAGAATGTACCTGCATAACCAAAAAAATTATTTTTTACATGTAATTGAAAAAAAATGAAAAAGATAGCAATGCAAAAATATGAAGAATCCAAACATCACTAGCAGAAATAATCTTTAAGAACACTTTACCAAGATATGCTTTAATCATATTTCAGGAATACATAACTATGGAAAGAAATAATTATTTGTCCCAAACATTAAGGAAGATGAAGATAAAAACAAGACCATGATATTTATAGCAGCTTTTTTTTTCAGTAGCGAAAAACTAAAAACAAAATGAGCACTCATTAATTGGCAAAACAATTGATATAGGCAAATTATCAAAATAATAAAATTGTATTGTGCAATAGGAAAAATAAATATGGGCAATTCAGAGAATTAAGGGCAAAAGTATGTGAGCTGATTTAAATGAAAAAAAATCAGAGTAATTTTAATACTAAATATAAATGAAAATTTCATTAATAGGAATGTAAACTTTAAGTAAGTGAAAAAACAATGTGACAAGATTAGTAAAAGAACATACAAGTATGGATTAAAAGAAAGCTGAAATAACAAAAGACAGGCCTTCTAGAGGATATGGTATGATCATTTTCTGTTTATATATGTCAGGTGAAAAAAATATTAGACTTCCAGTGCATTGCATTCACAGATACAAAGAGTTAGTTGCAAAGAATTGTCCCAAAGTAGCATGAGCTGTATCTAGAGGGAGTGAATTCCTCAATACCAACATTCTTCCAAGTGATTTGGATGACCATTTGTCAGGAATATTGTATTGAGAATTTCTGTCCAAGTAAGCCTTATATAAAATGACATCTGAGGTTCCTTTATATCTCTGCTATTCTATATTTCTATAAATATAATAAATGAATCAATCAAGGGAAACCTTGAAGAGATAAAATTTCACACACAAAATGAATGATAGCTATATATAAGTGTACAGGGAAAGGGCATTTATAATCCTTTGGTGTATGGGATTATATCTTTTTATATATTTCATTTACACACAATTCACACCTTTGAGAAAACAAGAAAACAAAAATTTAATAAAATACATGTTTCTTAAGTGTAGTTAATTGTTATAAGAAAGGAAAGATTAATACATTAAATTGTTAGTGTGGTATTACCATTAATGATTTTATTTCACCAGAGTTTAATTTTCTGATCTTTTTTCAGTGTAAACTCCCCAGATTTAAAAGTAATAATTTTAAGAATGTCAATTTATCAATTAGCTATTATGTTTCCTACATTACAGGTAAAAAATGAAATCCTTCTTACCTTCAAAGAGCTTTCATTCTTATAAGTATGGAATATGTTCAAGCACAGCTGGTTGATTTCATTACATTTCATTACTACACAAAGAACTAAAACTTTTTTTTTATTATAATCAACAGCTCTAAAGCAAATAAAAGTTAAGAGTGTTATCTAGGTCACACTGTCATAAGTGTGTGAGTCTGAATTTAAACTCGTCTTCCTGATTGTAGGCTCTATCCACTATGCCAACTAAAAACCTTTTCTCTAATTTTATGAAACCAAAATATCTAGCTCATGTTTCACTGATATGAATGAAAATTCATACTGGCACACTCTCTCTATTGATACAGGCTACAGCATCTTCATCCATTGATAAACCAATATAGGGTTTTGCATTATTTGAAAATGTATATTACTTGGTTGCTAATTATGTGATGATGGTACTGATTTTTCCTAAGCATAGCTAATTTGGTCTTTGAATGGCAAACATAGATTTTATCAGTGAGTTTCATACTTGAATCATTTTCAATTAGAATCTATCAGAACTTGTTAGGATTGCCACTTTCATGTCATAAAGAAGCACTGAGATAAAATATTAAAGGATGATAATAAATGCTGTGGGGCTACTAGATGTCCTACTGGATAGAGATCTGGGCCTGGTGTCAAGAAGACCTGAGTTCAAATAAAGCCTCTGACATTTGCTAGCTGTATAACAATTGATAAGCTGTATAATATTGGACAAGTAAAACCCTGTTTGTCTTAATCTACTAGAAAAAGGATTGTCAACCCACTCCAGCATCTTTACCAAAAAACAAACAAACAAAAAATAAAAACAAACAAACAAAAACTCCATGGACATAAGTAGGATCCACAGAGTCATGAAGAATTGGACATTACTGAACAATACTAAGCACAGTGCTCTAATTTAAGCTTTTGTAAGTATACAGACTTTTAAAATGTCTGCAAATAATTTAAAATCTGTACAACTGCATTAAATGAAGAGCACTTTGGAATCTCCAGCAGCCAATTGGCTGTCATCTTTCACAATTTCCATGGTAAAATTGCCATCACAATGGTTTTTAATGCTTCAATCTGGATACATTGTAAACTTAATATGGTCTTTAGGCCCTGGAGCTAGATTAACTTTACATTTAAATGAGGGCAACCATATGTGGAGAACAATCTGAAGCAAAGATTATAATTTCATAGACGTTTTTGTAAACACTCTGACCTCAAAGAAATGCATGTTTTAACAACTTGGGAGGAAAAAAAATTCAATTCCACTGACACTTCAATGAACTCAATGAAAGGTAATACTGCAATTTTGTCTACTGCTGTTGCTCCTCCTGTCTTATATTTTTAAATTAATATAGACAACATTCTAATTCTTGAAAAAAATAAGAGGACAATTGTGGCTATTATGTTACTGCCAAATTGTTTAATAAATGCTAAATAAATTCTTACTTTATTAAGATCCTAACATCATAATGCATTACACTGTTCAATCCATGATATAAACTGTCTGTGTTAGAATGACAGGAATGAGCAATTTTATATAGGATAAAAGAGATGGAAAGTGTAGAATAAATATATAGGAATAATGGAGTGAAAGGATTTAAAGAAGAGCTCTTGAATACTAGAATAATATATACCTACTCTAAATGGATGAAATCAAATTTAAACCTTCAAAAGAAGAATCAGAAAGTCATTTTCGTAAAGACTACTTTCAGCGCTACAGACAAGAAGATCCAAGCACCATAAAAACAGGAGGCATGATATAATGTATAGTATAAATAGTCTTTGAAATGATATCTGGCTTTGTATTGCTGTGTGCAGGATTACATAGACAACTCAGTTATATCATATAAGAAAAAACACTCATTTTTGATACAGCAATGTCTATACTGGAAATGAAATAGTTTATTCATATGCCATTTGTAATAGACATGAGTGCAGTAGTAGGATATTTGATGAGAAATAAGACCTTAATTGTTATGGGAGCACCGGCTAGTGGCTGCTGGATATTATGGGAGCCACATGCTAGTGGCTTCTAGGGATCTAATTCTGACCAGCAGAATAGATACCTTCATGTGAGAGGATGATAACAATACTAGGAGACTGAAAGGCACTTGCATTCTCTGACGTCTCTCCTCTCCTCTTGAAATTTATTTCATTCCAAATTCACAAGTAACATCTGCACCAGCAAAGTCTGATTTGCATTTCTTTCAGGGGTGTTATGATTCACAGCTGTGGGGGTTTTAGAGAAATGAGTTGCCCTTTTACACTTAGGCATGGTCCTTAACAATTCCTTGCATTTTGTTTTATAGAAACATGATTATTTTCCCTCCAACAGCATGGCCAATAAGTTTGTTAAGGAATGCAAACAGCACTGTCAAAGTCTTTTCCATCCTATTCCTCTAGATCAGGGGTCCTCAAACTACAGCCCACGGGCCAGATGCAGCACCTGAGGATGTTTATCCCCCTCACCCAGGGCTATGTAGTTTCTTTATTTAAAGGCCCACAAAACAAAGTTTTTGTTTTTACTATAGTCCAGCCCTCCAACAGTCTGAGGGACAGAGTGAACTGGCCCCCTATTTAAAAAGTTTGAGGACCCCTGCAAATGGTTGCAGGATGAGACACTATAGCAGGTGTTTAACCATTTTAGAAGTCATGGAGGCAAACTTTCTCACAAATGGAGAATTAGGATCATAGTTAGAGTAGCTATTTTTCATAAGTCCCTCATAAGTCTCCTGGCTCAGCCCTTTGATGTATTGGCCCATTTTAATTACCCCAACTGAAAAAGTCTTACTGAGTCGTTTCTCACTTTCCTTCCCCTCAGGTAACTGAAGGAATTCTCCTTGGAGGATGTTACTCATAAAAAGCTCTTGAGGGCTGCTGCTGTTTCTTTGGTTTTTGTGTTTCTTGTGCCCCATATTGGGTGCCATTTGTCATAGGAGAAACCATCTTGGGTGCTGAGTGTTATGGGATTCACCTGCAAGTGGCTGGTGGGGATCTAATTCTGACCAGTTGAATGGATCATTTCATGTGAGAAGAGGATAACAATACAGAGGCAGGGCTTGGGATGGAGTTTTCTTGGGAACATTGACTGGGGTCGGAGAGGAGCACTCTGGGAGGAAGGCCCCAAGCTCTATCTTCAAGGCAAGAGATTCAATGCATCTTCCAACTTGGTGCTGGCTGGAGGTATAATTACCAGATGATAGAGAGATTCATGAGACATTTGACAAAGGAGAAGATTCAAGAAACATTTGACACTGAAGGAGCATGGCTGACAATGACTGTTAAAATAACTTTAAAATCTTCATGAATCATTGGATTTCTAACACAGGAAGACACTGTTTCAAGTTCTTCAAAACAAAGAAGATTCAAGAAACATCTGATACTGAAAGAGAATGGCTGATAATGAGACTGTTAAAATAACTTTAAAATCTATTATTAGATTCTTGGCACATTAATGGACAATGGATTTCTTTGGGACTATTTTTAGGACTTATGGACATGTACAAATTCTCATGTTGATTCATATTATTTGTTACATTGTTACTAGACTGTGTTATATTGATGGACAATGGGTTCCTTTTGAACTATTTTTAGGACCTATGGACATGTATGATGTTTTATATGAAAAATTGTTTACCTCAAAGCTTACAGGAATCATTGGATTCCTGGCACATGAACTAATGGACAATGTGTAAATGTGTAAATTCTCATGTTAATTCATGCTGTTTGTTACACTACTACTAGCCTGTGTTATATTGCTACGTGCTTATATAACTATGCGTAATGCCTACCATATTGATGGATTTATGTACACCTTGTTTCAAGTGAACCCCTTTAGAAACCTGCTAATCTGATTTGATTTTCTATTTCCTTTGGTATTTTCATCTCCCTTCCTGAGATGTCAGGGAAGGTGTGATCACCTTTTTGGAGTTTTCACCTCCTTCAGAAGTCAAGGAGGTTATGACCTATGTTCTAAATCAAAAGAAAAGGGGAGATGTTGGAATCTTTACAAAGTGTTAAGCCATTGGAGTTGATTTGATCTCAGAAAAGAGATACTTTTGGGCCAGAACTTGAAACAAGGCATTAGGTGGAACTGATAGAAACAATGCTTGTGTTCATACCTCTAGAGAGCTCATAAGTATCTAAGTACTCAATGGAGTTCACACGTTTGGGAGGATGCAGGGCTTACTAGGGCTTAATCCGAATTCACACTTCCCTTAGGGCCAGAGAGCACTCTGGGAGATAACCCAGAATCCCTCTCCCTCCAGAAGGCGGAGTTAACTTTTGGGAGATCACATATATAGGGAGCTTTTGAAGCTTGAGCTTAGTTCTTCTTGTGGGACTGACTGGAGTTAGTTACTTGAGGAATTACTAGAAACTCCGGGAGCTCGAGAGAGATTTACTTTGAATCGGAGAGAGCTCTTGGAACCCACAAGCCCTATCTTCGAGGCAAGAGATTCATTGCATCTCATAAATCCATCAATATGGGAGGTATTACACATAATTACATAAGCACATAGCAATATAACACAGGCTAGAAGTAATGTAACAAACAGCATGAATTAACATGAGAATTTACACATTTACACATTGTCCATTAGTTCATGTGCCAGGAATCCAATGATTCCTGTAAGCTTTGAGGTAAACAATTTTTCATATACAACATTATACATGTCCAGAAGTCCTAAAAATAGTCCAAAAGGAACCCACTATCCATCAATATAACACAGTCTAGTAGTAATGTAACAAATAACATGAATCAACATGAGAATTTGTACATGTCCTAAGTCCTAGAAATAGTCCCTAAGAAATCCATTGTCCATTAATGTGCCAAGAATCCAATATCAGCCATGCTCTTTCAGTATCAAATGTTTCTTGAATCTTCTTTGTTTGTTTTGAAGAACTTGAAACAGTCTCTTCTTGTGTTAATACTGCCCTGTTTGATTAAAAGGCTTGTATTCTCCCCAACTGTAATCCTGATTGCTTTTCTGTTGGTTGATGACATCAGAGTCCTGAATTTCTAAAGAAATTACAGCAGTGTCTTTGCCAAGAAAACCCCAAAAAGGTCCCAAAGAGCAGGCCGTGGCTGGAAACAATCACCAGGGATTTTGTGCTGCTCAACCTCATACTGCTGACTTATACTGATTTATACTTGGATCCAGTAACAACACCAGATTACTTTTCAGGCAAAATACCACATGGCTAAGCTTCCCTAATCTCAGACTTGTGAAGCTGAGTTTAAAGATTTACATTCTTCTCCCATATTGATTTTCAATTTGTCAGATTCATCTCAATACTCTAGTCTATTCAGACCCTTCCTATAATCCATACATGAAACTATATCTTCCATAAAACCTGCATGTTTGAAGACACAATGTTACATAGTATAGGGAGATCAAACATAATTACCTGAGTGGTAGTTTGGAAAAAGGTCTTCTAACAATTTGAATGATAAATAATAACTTTGAGTTTGGCCACTCACAATTTCTGGAGCCATCTAATCTTATAACCTATACCTTTGGGTCTACTTAATAAAATTATAAATAATAATAGCATTGTCAAAAAAATTAAGGCTAGTCTGGCAGGAGTGGTTCTTGATGAAGCCATCCTGAAAGCTCCACAAATCACCATTTCTTTTTCCAAAGCTCACCAATTATTTTTAATTTTCTCAGGAATAGAACTCTAGCTCACCTGCCCACAATCAGAAAACAGGGTCATCATTTACCCATCAAGTCTACTACATACTACAGGCACTGAGATTCTCTGACATCTCTCCTCTTTGCTCTTACCTCCAATTATTGTACTCCCAATTAATAAGGAGCATCTGTATCAGTAAAGGCTGATTTGCAATTCCTTCAAATATATTATGATTCACAGCTGTGGGGGCTTTCAAAGAATCAACCTACTTCTTCATACTTAGTCATGGTCCTTAACACTTAATCAGGAAAAAGTTTGCTGCAGTCTTACTACCATAAACAAAGGCAGTAACAAATTGACCATATCATAATATACTTGTTTTTAACAGAAAAGATCTATTATTCAGAGTTCAAGCACAACAGAAACAAATTGTCAGGCAAAATTTTAGCCTTTTATACAGTCAAAGCTCATGACACATGTGGCATAAGTCAAAAATATTGAATGCAGGGTTTGTTATTATAGCTTTTTATTTACAAGATATATACACGGGTAATTTTTCAGCATTGAGAATTGCAAAAACTTTGTTCCAATTTACTTTAAATGGAATTTCTCTTTGTAACTCTAACTGTTGGATTTTGTTAGTGATATATAAGAATGCTGATGACTCATGTGGGTTTATTTTGTATCCTGCAACTTTGCTAAAGGTGTGGATTATTTCTAATAGCTTTTTAGTAGAATCTCTGGGGTTCTCTAAGTACACCATCATATCATCAGCAAAGAGTGATAATTTGGTTTCCTCAATGCCTATTATAATTCCTTTAATCTCTTTCTCAACTCTTACTGCCAAAACTAGCATTTCTAATACAATAATATTGAATAGTAATGGTGATACTGGGCAACCTTGATTCACTCCTGATCTTATTGGGAAAGGTTCCAGTTTATCCCCATTACATATGAGGCTTACTGATGGTTTTAAATAGATTCTACTGATTTTTTTAAAGGAAAAATCCATTTATTCCTATACTGTCAAGTGTTTTTAAGAGGAATGGTTGTTGGATCTTATGAAATGCTTTTTCTGCATTTTTTGAGATGATCATATGGTTTGTGTTAATTTGGTTATTCATATGACCAATTATGCTGATAGTTTTCCTAATATTGAACCAGCCCTGCATTCCTGGTATAAATCCTAATTGATGGTGTATTATCCTGGAGATGATTTTCTATAGTCTTTTTGCTAATATCTTATTTGAGATTTGAGATTTTAGCATCAGTATTCATGAGGGAGATTGGTCTATAATTTTCTTTCTCTGTTTTCAACCTACCTGGTTTAGATATAGTACCATGTCTGTGTCATAAAAGGAATTTGGTAGGACTCCTTCATTCCCTTTTTTTTTTTCAAATCATTTATATAACATTGGGGCTAATTGTTCTTTAAATGTTTGGTAGAATTCACATGTAAATCCATCTGGTCCTGGGGATTTTTTCTTAGGGAGTTGATTAATAGCTTGTTCTATTTCTTTTTTTTAAAATGCAACTATTTAAGCAATTTACTTCCTCCTCTGTTAATCTGGGAAGCCTATGTTTTTGGAGATAGTCATCCATTTCACTTAGGTTATCAAATTTATTGGTATAAAGTTGGGCAAAGTAACTCATAATTTCTCTAATTTCCTCTTCATTGGTGGAAAGTTCTCCCTTTTCATTTTCAAGACTAATAATTTAATGTTCCTCTCTCCTTTTTTTAATCAGAATTACCAGAGTTTTATCTATTGTTTATTTTCATAAAACCAACTCTTAGTTTTATTTATTAGTTCAATAGTTTTTTTTTCACTTTCAATATTATTAATTTCTCCTTTTAATTTTAGAATTTTAAGTTTAGTATTTGATTGGGGGGGGGTTAAATTTGGTCCATTTCTAGCTTTTTAAGTTGCAAGCCCAATTCGTTTATCTTCTCTCTGTATTTTATTCAAGTAAGCCTCTAAGGATATAAAATTTTCCCTTATTACTGCTTTGGCTGCATCCCACACATTTTGGTATGATGTCTCACTGTTGTCATTATCTTGAGTGAAATTATTAATTGTGTCTATAATTTGCTGTTTCACGCAATCATTCTTTAAGATGAGATTATTTAGGTTCCAATTACTTTTTGGTCTATTTACCCCTAACTTTTGTTGAATGTATTTTTTGTTGCATCGTGATCTGAAAAGAAAACATTTACTATTTCTGCCTTCCTGCATTTAATTTTGAGGTCTTTATGTCCTAATATATGGTCAATTTCTGTACAGGTTCCATGAACTGCTGAGAGGTAAGTTTATTCCTTTCTGTCTCCATTCAGTTTTCTCCAAAGATACCTAATTTTTCTAATATTCTATTTATCTCTTTAATTTATTTCTTATTTGTTTTGTGATTTATCTACTTCTAAGAGTGCGAGGTTGAGCTCTCCCACTATTATAGTTTTGCTGTCTATTTCTTCTTGCAACTCTCTTAACTTCTCATTTACCACTTGGTGCATATATGTTTACTTTTGATATTTCTTCATTGTCTATGCTACCTTTTAGCAAGATAGATTCCTTCCTTATCTCTTTTGATTAGATCATTTTTTGCTTTTGATTGATCTAAGATAAGGATGGCTACCCCTGCTTTTTTTACTTCACCTGAAGCATAATAGATTCTGCTCCAGTCTTTTACCTTTATTCTATATGTATCTCCCTGCTTTAAATGTGTTTCTTGCAAACAACATATTGTAGGGTCCTGACTTTTGATCCAGTCTGCTATCTGCCTCCGCTTAATGGGAGAGTTTATCCCATTCCCATCCCATCCTGTATTTATGGTTAAAATTAATAATTCTGTATTTCCTGCCATCTTATTATCCCCAGATTATGCTTTTCTTTTTCTTGTCCCCTCCTTCCTTCCCCCCCCCCACCAACCCTCTTTCCCAGTATTAAACTTAGGGGCACCACTTGAGTCACACAGGTCTATCTCTTTAGGATCCCTCCTTCCTCCCTTTGAATCCCTTCCTCTTTCTTGTACTCTTCTTTATTACTCTTTTCCTTTTCTCTTTTCCTCTCCCACTTTTTAATAAGGTGAGAGAAGATTCTCTATATAACAAGTATGTCAATTATTTTCTCTTTGAGCCAACTCTGATGACAGTAAGATTCACACAATGTTCCTCCCCCTCTCTAAATTCCATCAGATATGATAGGTTTCCTTTGCCTCTTCTTGGAATGTCATTTCCACCTTTTTATCCACCCTTCCCTTTTTCTGATATTATACCCTTTCCATTTCTACTTCCCCTTTTCATGTTATATCAGTAAAATCAAATTATACATGAGGTCTTTATGTATATCCACAACAGAAATACAGTTCTCAAGAGTTCCTTTTACCTTTATCTGTTTCTCTTGAGTCCTATGGTTGGAGATCAAATTTTTTGTTTAGATCTGATTTTTTTTCCCTTAGAAACAAATGGAATTCATCTGTTTCATTAAATGTCCATCTTCTTCCATGGAAGAAAATGCTCAGCTTAGCTGGGTGGTTTATTCTTGGCTGCATTCCAAGTGCTTTTGCCTTTCAGAATATAAGATTCCAGGCCCTTTGATCCATTAATGTGAAGGCAGCCAGATCTTGAATGATCCTTATTGTGGCACCTCGGTATTTGAGTTGTTTTTTCCTGGCTGCTTGTAATATTTTTTCCTTAATCTGATAGTTCTGAAATTTGGCCACAATATTCCTTGGAGTTTTTATTTTAGGGTCTTTTTCAGAAATGTTCGATGAATTCTTTCACTGCCTATTTTGCCTTCTGATTCTATTACATCTGGACAGTTCTCTTTGATGATTTCCTGTAAAACAGTATCTAGGCTCTTTTTTTCATCATAATTTTTGGGAAGTACAATAATCCTCAGATTATCTGTTCTAGATCTATTTTCTAGGTCTGTTGTTTTTCCAAGTAGATAATTAGTGTTTTTAATTTTTCATTTTTTTTTGTTTTGCTTGAGTGATTCTTGCTATCTCGATGAATCATTCATTTCTATTTGCTCAGTTCTGATTTTTAATAAGTTATTTTCATTAGGTTTTTTTTTTTTTTACTTCTTTTTGTATGTGTCCAATTGAGTTTTTAAATGAGTTGTTTTGCTCTATGGACTTTTTTTCCCATTTCACTATTTTTTACTGAGTTATTTTCTTTTTCCAATTCAAAAATCATACTTTCTTGGGAGTTCTTTATCTTTTCCAATTCACAAATTCTCTTTCCTTGCACTTACCAGGAGTTCTTACCTTTTCCAATTCACATTTCAGGAAGTTGTTACTCTCTTGCAAAGCTTATCTTTCCTCTCTTCATTTTTCTTCTAGCTGTCTTTTAAGATTTTTAATAGTCTCTTCTAGGACAGATTTGTGTGATGGAGCCCAGGTTAGATCCCCTTTGGGGGTATTACCTGGCGACTGTTTGCTATAGTCTCCTTAGGGTTGAAAACCTGCTCTCTTTCTGTATAGAAGCTATCTATTGTCCTTTTGATTTTTTTACTCATTTTTTAAAAGCCTGTAGGGTCTACCTTCAGCATAAGGAGGTCACCAGCTTCCTCTGCAGAGCAGGGATAAATGTATAGACAGTAGCTGTCCTGCAAATTTGCTGCAAAGAGTGGCGAGTTACAGGAGTGCTCTAGGAAAAAGCTCCCTCACTGGAAGTGATTCAGATCTGGTTAGCACAGGGCCAAGCTGTGGAAGTGCCCAGTGAAGAACCCCGCTATGTGGATTAGCAACTGACCTGGTGCTAGAGGCTGAGCAGTGAAAGTGTCATTGCCCCAAGACAAAGCCCATTGTGAGGCTATGGGTATTAGCAGTTGACCAGCAAATATCCTTGTACAGATCAGAAGTGTCTCTGCCCAGGGAAGCACAATTCTGCTGTCAAAGTTCTATTGTGTCAGGCCAAGCCTCACACTGTGCAGATTAGAGGCTGCATTGGGCTGTGCCCCCCTGCTGTGCAGATTTGTGACTGCCACAGCCCGTGCTGCAGAATGCAACTGCACAGCTTTGCTGTGGTCTTGCTGAGTCATTTCTGGTTTTGGGTGGGTACAGCCAGATCTTGTTAGGTTCTGGCATTTTTTAGAGTATCCTCTACCTTTGGCTTTAATTTCTCTGTTGTTCTACTGCTTTGTAATCAAGGCAGAACAGTCAGTTTATGGCAGAGTCATCTCTGTAACTTTTCTAACCACAGAGGCCACCCCAACCTCTGATCCACTCTGGACCCTAGCCTCTGGTTCTATCCCTGCTTGTGCTGATCTGCTCTGGATGCTCAGAACAAACCTTTTCTGGTGATCTTCCAGATCATCTTTGCTTGGTAAGTTGTACTTTTAATCTTCTAGCAGTCAAGTGCTATTTTTGTGACTGAATTTAATAATTGGTCATGAGAGTATGAGAGGAGCTTAGAAAGTCTCATGTGCCTTCTCTGTCACCTTGGCAACGCCCCCGAATGCAGGGTTTTTTAAACAAAAAAGATGTTTGTGAAGTTTATGAAACTATTGATGTAAAATATTGTATATTTTAACTATATTTTATTTTTATATTGTTACATTACAAAATATTATGCGATTGATCATATGCCTGTTATATTTTAAAAAGATAATTGGTTGTGTTACCTGGTTATTGATTGTTCATATGATTTGTGTTTTCTTTTTCTCCTAGTAGTTGTCAACTTTTATTCATATTATTGCTCATTAATCCCCTCTTTAAAAGAAAAGGCAAAGAAGGGGAGATGTGATTAAATCCAAATCCATTTATTTCAGTTAAGATTCTTGAGTTGTCTCATCTGTCACATCATGACATGGAACAGTTGAAATGCTTTCCTAGCTGAGCTGGGAAAAAAGGAATAAAAAGTTTTCTTACAATGCATGTAATGAATGACTTTCTGGGTGGCACAAAGAACAGAATGTTGGACCTGCAATCAAGAATCTGAATTTAAATCTGGTCTCAGATATTTGTTAGCTGTATGAGCTCAGGTAACCAATTTATTTTCCATCTATCTCAGTCTCCTCAATTATGAAAAAGGGATAAAATAGCACCTAATTTAGAGGACTGTTATAAAGATCAAATGTTATAATATTCACAAAATCCTTAGCATAGTTCCTGGAATTTTAAAACTTCTTTCTTTTCTTTCTTATGAACAAATGAATGATTGAATCATGTATTAAACATTAAATGTGAAGCACATTGTTAAGTGGTGGGGACATAGATGCTAAAGCAGGAAATCCACGCCTTGAAATATATATATATACACACACACACACACACACACACACACACACACACACACACATATTGTAGTGATGTAGAGGGCCAGAACTCTGGAAACGTATACTTGAAACAAGAATATTCACAATAAGGTGTTTAATAAGTGCGATTGATGAGATAATGGTTCTCTAGTTTACATATATTTAATACTTAGTATGGTGATGTAATGGTTCTACAGTTGACACGTGCTCCGAATGCTGTAGTGATGTAATTATACTAAGGTATATAAGGACTGAGAAGATTTGAAATAAGCAAACTTGAGAGAAAGTGATTGAGAGTAAGAGTGTGCTCGAGCTCAATCTCAGACTCCATATTCCAGAAAGATCCTTCAGAAATCTAGCCCAGACAGTACCTTTTGGTGCTAAATGTGGAGCACTGAAAAAAGCACACTACATTTTGAGTCTCTGGATGCAAGGACTTACACTAAGCAATTTGATTGACATAATCATAAACTCAGTGGATACTTGTCCACTGTGATCTGGAAATATGGGAAGTACAAAAATAGACAAGCAGGAAACTTTGGTAAGGGCTAAACTAGTCACTTTTGTTTTTCAGCTGAAATGGAGCAAATACTAAGAAAAAGGCCTTCCCCAACCTGAGGGGAATGTGTAGCATGCATAGTTAGGTTAATAGAGAAACAAGTTTTATTGATAACTTGGGAGAAGATCACTGGACTCAAATATATTAGACTGTAAGTCTCCTTGGCTTTCTAAGGAAAAAAATTTAGAGACAGATATTTGGAAACTAGTGAGAGAGCAACTAATCAGGAATCCTGATTCGATTCCTGAGGAAACATTGTATATATACAACATAATACAATTGGCTTTAAGGAATCCCACAAGTTTTAAAATAAGAAAACATTTTAATGTGGACAGCCAGACAAGAAAGTATGAGGAGAAAGAGCAGGAGGGAGATGATGGTACTGACAAAACAGCTGAAAAGCATGAAGAATTAGACAAGAAAGGAGTTTAAGTACAGTGTGGTGCTTCTCAGCAGGCATCCTTAGGCTGTTTTCGAACTCTTGCCCCTTCTCCCCCCAAGATTTCATCATCTTGGGGGGAGGGAGGAGGAGGAGTGGGAGGGGCAATGACATCATCAGCACCACCTATATAGAAGTTTTGTCTACTCCTTATGATACAATTAAAAAAAAAGCATTAGTTAAAGCAAAAGAGGAAGGACAGATACATCTGCTTTGAGGATAGAAGCATACCATGTAATTGAAGAATTTGACTCTTCAGGTCAAGAAAGAAGAAGATACATTCCTTTTAATCTGTAAATTATTAAAGAACTGAAAAAGGCTTGCACGCTTTATGGTCTACATCATCTTATGTTAGGATGTTATTAGAAAATTTGGCTTTTGAAATTTTAACCCCTAATAATTAGAAATCTATAGTAAAGACATGTTTAGAATTTGGACAAAACTTGTTGTGGCTTTCTGAGTATAGTGAACTCTGTAGAATAAAAGCCCAATGAAATAGGGAACCTGAAGTTAATATACCAGGCACCTTTGAACAAATAGCAGGTTTAGGTCCTTATGCAGACACTTTAGAGCAAAATAATTACCCTATGACAGCATATGAGCAAAATGCTTCTGCTGCTGTCAAAGCATGAAGCACCCTCTCAGGAAGACAAGATTAGAGCAGAAGCCTGCATGAAAGTAGCACAAGGTTCAAATGAGCCCTTTGCTGATTTCATTGGACGTCTACAGACAGCTGTCATATGAACTATTGGTAAAAATTAAGCAACAGAAATTATAACACAATTTGTTAAGGAAAATGCTAATGAGGTTTGTAGAAGAATTATAATAGGACTACACAAGTATGCTCCTTTAGAGGAGATCATATGACTCTGTGCCACACTGGGCACAAATACCTTTTATACCCAGGCTATGATGCAGAACATGGGAAGACAGGGTCCCTTTTGGCAAGAGACTTCCAGAGAAATGTATTAATGCTTTCAGTGTGGTAAAGTAGGGCATCTGCAAGCTCAATGTTGGCATAGAGACAGAATGAGAAGACAGGGTAAGAGAACAAGACCCAAAACCCTATGTGTCCAAAATGCAACAGAGACTTTCATTGGGCATCAGGGAAATAGGAAGCGGGACTCTGCCCCAGGCAAAAATCATTTGGGGCATGATGGCAACCAATGTTACATTTTATACACTTGTGTGCACAGTATCAGATTTTACACACCATTGGCATACTTTTTAATCCTCAAGGATAGGCAATAGTAGAGAGGAGAAACAGAGACATCAAGATGTTCCTCCAAAAACAAAAAAAATGGGGGAGCCACAGGTAACCCTAGAGAACTTTTCAATTTAGCTTTTAAGACTATTATATATATTTGATAAAGTTGCACTGGCTTTGGCACACAGGTTTTATAATCCACTGGAAAGGTAGTGTTCAGTGTGAGGAGCTCCACTATCTTTATATAATAGTCAGGTGATGTGGAGAGATCCAGAAAATGGTGAATGGAAGGGACCAGATAGATTAACTGCTTGGAGGAGAGGGTTTGCTGAGATAGAAAAGGAATCAGATGGATGTGAACAAGCTGCATTTGCCTTCTTCTTTGGAGAGAGACGGAGAAGACTTTTGAAACAAAGGAAAAGACCCAAGAAACATCTGGTGGTTCCATCTCTGACTACATATGCCACTGAAAAAGCATGGCTGTTAACCCAATGTGTATGACAATTGACTCAAGAACATCAAAAATTGTCAATGAGACTGCTGTAGGACTTCAAAATCTTGCAGGAATCATTGGAATCCCTGACATGTGAAGTAAAAGACAATAGATTGGTTTTGGACTATCTCTTGGCTGCCGAAGGAAGTGTATGAGTGATTGTTATTTATATAGCTTCCTTCTAGGACTTATGGACATGTTTAATTTCTTTTTCTTATTTGTAGAATTATTTTTTTAATTTTAGGTTTTTATTTACAAGATATATGCATGGGTAATTTTTCAGCATTGACAAATGCAAAACCTTTTGTTCCAATTTTCCCCCTGCTTCCCCCCACCCCCTCTCTCAGATGGCAGGTTGACCAATACATGTTAAATTGTTAAAGCATAAGTTAAATACAATTTTTGTATACATGTCCATAGACATATATTATTTCTTATGTTGATTCATATTGTTTGTTACATCACTACTAGCCTCTATTATATTACTATGTGATTGTGTAATACCTCCCATGCTGATGGATTTATGTATACATGTTTCAAATAAAACAAAAGAAATTGGGATGTGTAGAGTGCCACGGATAGTGGGGATATACGAGTGAGGTATAAGACCTTTCAGCCCAGAGGAATCCTGCTAAAAATATCTGGTTTGGCTCCCCATTTTCCCTTTGGAATTTCTCATCTCCCTCCCTGAGAAGTCAGGAAGGACGTGACCACCTGTGTTCTACTTGAAGCAAGGATATTTATAGCAGGGTATTTATCATAAGCACTTACACAGTGTGACTGATGAGAGAATGGTTCTCTAGTTCATATATACTTAGTGTGATGTGATGATGTCATCACTCTAGTTGGCATATATTTAGTGTGATGTAATGATGTAATCATACTGAGGTATTTTAGGGCTGAGAAGACCAGAGATGGATATCTCACACTTGGACACAGAGAAGAGAGATTCAGATACAGAAGAAACACAGAAGACAGGGAGATAGAAACACATATCCTCCTGATGGCTCTCCTGCCACCTCCTCACTCCTCCACATAAGACCAAGACTCATCCAGAAATCCTCCAGAAAGCTAGCCAGACTTTACAAGGATAAATTGTCCCAGGAAATTCAAATAAAAGAGAAATGTGTCAAAAGTCCAAATAAAAGAAAATGTTGAATTCCCTTGAAAAAAGAAAAAAAATATCTGTTGAAATGATTCCTTTCAACCATTTATTTCAACCATATATGTTAATATTATATATACAGTTGTTTCCTCTGCATGATAAGTATGTCATTATATTGAAAAGTCTGCACATATTGACTTCACTTCCTCTCCTGTTTTACAGTTTTGTTTCTGATTTCATTACTCTGATGACCAATTTTAGTCTCCAGTTACCAATTACTTGCCTAATCTGATGGCTTTTTCTCATTGCTTTTTCTCACTCCTTTGTAGTATTTGATGCTTTTACATACTTGACTCTTTCCACATACTTGACTATTATTTCAGTCTCTTTTGATGATTTATACCTATATTCTGCCCTTAACATTGCGTGCAATAAGGCTTTGTCTTCAGTTCTCTCCTCTCCCTACATGTTTTTATTTTGTAACATCATCAGTGACACTAATTCAGTCCCTTGTTAATTGTTGTTTTCAGTCATTTCAGTAATGTCTGATTTCATGACTCTAGAGATCTATATATTCTTCCATGTTCTTTCTCCTTAGCTTCAGTCATGCATCTTCAACAACTGCATGTATTTCATACTGTCTGTGTCATAGATATCCGAAACTCAGATATCCTTCATAGTGAGACTAAACCAAAGCCAAGACTAAGATTTAAGTATTTTCCCGACTGGAGCTCCTTGGTGGGTGATAAGGAGCCAGAAATGAGAAGATCAAATATCTTGACTTTTTCTCTTTAGACCAAACTCATAAAGCCTGGAAAGAACATATACATGTCCATTTATTTAAAAAAAAAAGCTGGCCTATATATAGTGTCAATAGAAAGGCAAATATGCTGGAAAAAGGAATCTATTCAATGAATCCTACAAACAAATATGCATAGTTTGCTAATTACCATCGATTTTGGATTCTGTGTCACAATTCCTCTCTATTAGCACAAATAATCAAGACCTGACTGAATATTGGGTTTTTGTTGGTATTGGTATTGGTGTTGGTGTTGCTAATTGCTCTGAATTGGAAAATGAATTGCAATTATTAGACAAATATCTATACAACATTGGACAATTATGATCTGTCCATTGTAATGCTTGATTAGGTTTTTCCTTTTCTCTTGGAATGTGGGTGGTATAAAGCCTTTGTTCTTACAGAAGGTTATCTATATAAATTTACATGCAAAATATAATACTTGTTATGTTGCCCACACCTAACAACAATTAAAGACTGCCACCATTTATTAGTAGCCATATGAGTCAAAGGATAAAGTCAATATCTATGTGCAGATTATGTTTATGTTCATATGTGTGTATATATATGCACACATATATGCATACACACACACACACACACACACACACACACACACATATATATATATATATATATATATATATATATATATATAAAAAACACTACTTTTTTATCCTGCTCTACTTTCTTTATATAAACAGATGGGACTTATAATCATATTAAGACAATTTTTTCTTCATATAGAGAAACATTTTGCAAGAAATACTTCCTAAGGATGTAGCAAGGATTTCAACTGAAATGGGATTACTCATCTTGTGTCTGTTAAGATAACTGACTATTGGATTTTTTTAATGACCCCACAGAGAAAGAACCAGGAGAAACAGATAAGAATGATAAGAAACAAGTTTTGGCAGAATGTAAAGAAACATTTCTGAATATTTAGAGCTATTTAGAATTTAAATGGGCTACCTCAGGAGCTAAAAGTCCTTTTTCTACCCCATCCCTATAAAAGATGGATATCACCTGTTGGGTGTTATGATTTCAAAAGTACAATTGTACTAAATGGCTTTGAGATTCAATCCAATCTGTCATTCTGTGATAGATAATTGAGCTTATATAGACCATTACTCCTTCCCTCCTTGACACACATAAGAGAAATTGGAAGTTAAGCAGATTATATACATTAGTATCAGTTTATTAGAAGTTCATGTTCCTAATTGCAAAATTCTTTTCAAAGTTCTCCACATCAAACTGCACAGAAACAACTAAACTCCTGCTAATCATGGAAAAGTCTCTGATAAAAACAGTAGTTTTTGTTGCCAAGCCAGGAAGCAATACTTGCTAAAAAAACTATTCATAATTAATTTTGGCATGAAAAAAGAGTCAAGAACAACAGATGGAATCTAGTTCCATTTCTGTATACTAGAACAGTTAAATAATCACATTTTAAAAACATACACTCTATAAGGATTTTTAAATCCCACACTATGTGTTAATCGTATGTAATAACTAAGTTCAAGATATCCAGATGGAGGCAAAATATTCCCCAATAAATAGATTTATTTTCAATATTACTTACTGAAGTACTTATGAATATTTCCCTTTGGAATTATATTTTTAACACATCTCTAGTTCTTGGATATGTATTTGTAAAATGTAATATTTCTTTTTTTTGTAATCAAATTAATTTATTACTATGCAAATATTCTCAGAGTCATCTCATTTCCACATCTCATCACATAATCCAAACAATAGAAAACAAATTTTATACCTTGTTTTTAGTATCACCCACCTCTCTAGACAAACTATTTCCCATGAACCAAAGAACTCTACCTAAGCAGAGAACCCTCTGATGACCCATTCTGGATGAAATTCTGGGGCTTTAAATAGAGCTTCTTTAGCCATATTTACTTTGAAATTTCTACCTTCTTTTCATATGCTTTTCTGATATGCATTATGACTTAAATTTTAATAATTTTGTTTAAAAACAAATCAAGGAAAATGAAGAAATCTGGAAAATTTGCTTCTACTCAAAAGGTTATCACTAAAAAATGTAATATTTCTTAAAAGAATCTGTTAATGACAGTAAATATGCACTATGTACAAGTTTATCTCTTCATACAAGGAAGACAGATGTAAAGGAATTGAATGAATTTTTGTTGGTTTATTTTTTTTAATGAAAATGAGGACTGGGGGATAAAAATAAAAGGGAGGAGAAAATATTCCATTACACATTTTCTGATTTCTAGCATGGGAAAAGATGTGATTTTAAGAGGAAATGCCAAGAATATTTTCAAAAGAATGCGTCAGGAACAGGGAATTTTCAGAGTACGATGGCATATTTGACAAAATCTTGAAGGAAAACTAAAGTACAAGCATGTCACAGGAAAGGGGAACTAAATTTGTCTCCTAATTAAGTGGCAAGGTATGTATGAATGCATGAGAAAATGTCCTTGAGAAATATAAGGAAAAGTATATTACATTGGTAATCAAAAAAGTGAAGTTCTAGCCCCAGTTTTGCTGCTAATTATTTATATTATAAAAAGGATGCTAATTCACTAGTATGAGAATTTTTAAATTTACAAAATAAGTGGTTTAAACCAAATGATTTATATTGTCCTTTTCAGCTCTAAAATTCTGTGATTCTGTGTTTCTAAGACTGTGTACTAAGGTATGAAGCTAATATAAAGCATGAAAATATATTTAGGTAAAAAGAAAGGAGAAATCAAGAAATGAGTAGAGGGAGGGTTTCTAAAAGTTTCACAGGTTTAATTAGATAAGACTGGGAAAGTTAATTTGGGATTTCAGTGCCTAGAGAGCTAGCTATCCTAAAGACTAGGAAGAGCAGAGTTCAAGTCACTTAAATGCTCAGTCCTCAATTAAATGTTCTAAAATTTTTCAATTATAGAAAAAAGTGCCTGCCTGCCTTAGTAGAGGACATTTTTTCACAAAGAGTTGATTAAATCTATCCAGTCTATTTAGAACACAAACTTCTATTTACAATGTAATGACCTTCTGGGAAATGATTATATTATATACTACTTTTATATTTCCTATAACTCCCAGTAAAATGCTGTGCCCCAAAAAGGTGCCCAAGTAAATTACTGAAATGAATGAAATAACTTTGTCATAGTTTTTTAGTGGAGACAAACTGTTGAAATGGGAAGAATTCTGTATTATAAATTAGAGGCTTTGGATTCAAATTATGATTGACTTACTCTGAGAATACAATTGTCAGAGAAACTAGAAGGGTAATGTCACATTATCCATCTAGACAGAAAATTAATATTTCATAACATAACAATATTTTATTTTTATACTTTACTATGATGTAATTATAAAATGGCATTAATCATTGTATCCCATAATGTATAAAAATAATTTTAAAAGATGAATTAATATAGAAACTTTATTTTATTTAATTCAATAAGATTATTGCTTGTGGTATTTGTTAATTTAATTTATTTTTTTTTCCTTGTCTTCAGCGAGATTGTAATCTTTTTTTTTTTTTTAATTTAATAGCCTTTTATTTACAGGATATATACATGGGTAACTTTACAGCATTAACAATTGCCAAACCTCTTGTTCCAATTTTTCACCTCTTACCCTCCACCTCCCTAGATGGCAGGAAGACCAGTAGATGTAAATATATTAAAATATAAATTAGATACACAATAAGTATACCTGACCAAAACGTTATTTTCTGTAGAAAAAGAATCAGACTCAAAATATTGTACAATTAGCTTGTGAAGAAATCAAAAATGCAGGTGTCATAAATATAGGGATTAGAATTCAATGTGATGGTTTTAGTCATCTCCCAGAGTTCTTTTCTGGGCATAGCTAGTTCAGTTCATTACTGCTCCATTAGAAATGATTTGGTTGATATCGTTGCTGAGGATGGCCTGGTCCATCAGGAACTGTCATCATATATTATTGTTGTTGAAGTATATAATGATCTCCTGGTCCTCTCATTTCACTCAGCATCAATTCATGTAAGTCTCTCAGGCCTTTCTAGAAATTATCCTGTTGGTCATTTCTTACAGAACAGTAATATTCCATAATTTTCCATATACACAATTTATTAACTATTCTCCAACTGATGGACATCCATTTCAGTTTCAGTTTTTAGCCACTACAAAAGGGCTGCCACAAACATTCGTCACTATAGGTCCTTTCCCTTCTTTATAATCTCTTTGGGATATAATCCCAGTAAGTAACACTGCTGGATCAAAGGGTATCACAGTTTGATAACTTTTTGAAACATAGTTTCAAACTACTCTCAAAATGGTTGGATTCGTTCACAACTCCAAACAATGAATCAATGTCCCAGTTTTCCCATCCCCTCCAACAATCCATCATTATTTTCCTGTCATCTTAGCCAATCACAGGTGTGTAGTGGTATCTTAGAGTTGTCTTAATTTGCATTTCTCTGATTAATAATGACTTGGAGCATCTTTTCATATGACTAGAAATAGTTTCCATTTCTTCATCGAAATTGTCTGTTCATATGCTTTGATCATTTTCAATTGGAGAATAAGCTTGATTTTATAAATTAGAGTTAATTCTCTATATATTTTGGAAATGAGGCCTTTATCAGAACCTTTGACTGTAAAAATATTTTCCCAGTTTATACTTCCCTTCTAATCTTGTCTGCATTAGTTTTGTTTTAAAAACTTTTCAGTTTGGTATAATCGAAATTTTCTATTTTGTGATCATATGATCTCTAGTTCTGCTTTGGTCATAAAGAACCTTCCCCTTCCACAGGTCTGAGAGGTAAACTATCCTATTTCCTCTAATTTATTAATAATTTCATTCTTTATCCTAGGTCTGAACCCATTTTGACCTTATCTTGGTTACAGCGTTAAGTTGGATCAATGCCTAGTTTCTGCATATTGGTTTCAATTTTCCCATAATTTTTATCAAACAGTAAGTTCTTATCCCAAAAGCTGGGATCTTTGGGTTTGTCAAAGACTAGGTTGCTTTATATTTGTTGACTGTTTTTATCCCTTGAACCTAATCTATTCCACTGATCAACTAATCTATTCCTTAGCCAATACCAAATAGTTTTGGTAACTGCTGCTCTATAATATAATTTTAGATCTGGTACAGCTAAGCCACCTTCATCTGATTTTTTTTCATTAATTCCCTTGAAATTCTTGACCTTTTGTTTTCCATATGAACTTTGTTGTTATTTTTTCTAGGTCATTAAAATAATTTTTTGGGACTCTGATTGGGATAGTGCTAAATAAATAGATTAGTTTAGGTAATATTGTTGTCTTTATTATATTTACTCACCCTATCCAAGAGCATTTAATATTTTTTCCAATTGGTTAGATCAGACTTAATTTGTGTGAAAAGTGGTCTGTAATTTTGCTCATAAAGTTTCTGATTTTCCCTTGGCAGATAGATTCTAAATATTTTATATTATCAGTGTTACTTTAAATGGAATTTCTCTTAACTCTGACTGTTGTTTTATTAGTGATATATAAGAATCTGATGACTTATGTGGTTTATTTATAACCAAACTTTGCTAAAGTTGTGGATTATTTCTAATAACTTTTTAGCAGAATCTCTGGGGTTCTCTAAGTATACCATCATGTCATCAGCAAAAGAGTGATAATTTGGTTTCCTCATTGCCTATTCTTATTCCTTTAATCTCTTTCTCAGCTCTTATTTGCTATAGCTAGCGTTTCTAATACAATATTAAATAGTAACATTGATGTGGGCAACCTTGTTTCCTCAGATCTTATTGGGAATGGTTGCAGTTTGTCTCCACTACATATGAGTTCAGATGGTTTTAAATAGATGCTGCTGATTATTTTAAGGAAAAGTCCATTTATTCCTATACTCTCAATGTTTTTTAATAGGAATGAATTTGGATTTTATCAAATGCTTTTCTGCATCTATTGAGATGATCATATGGTTTTGTTAATTTGGTTATTAACATGGCCAATTATATTGATAGTTTTCCTAATATTAGACCAGCCCTGCATTCTGGTATAAATCCTACTCGATCATAGTGTATTATCTTGGAGATGATTTTCTGTAGTCTTTTTGCTAATATCTTATTTAAGTTTTGGCATCAATATTCATTAGGGAGATTGGTCTATAATTTTTCTTTCTCTGTTTTCCAACTACCTGGTTTAGATATCAGTACCATGTCTGTGTCATAGAAGGAATTTGGTAGGACTCCTTCATTCCCTATTTTATCAAATAATTTATATAGCATTGGGCCAATGATTCTTTAAATGTTTGGTAAAATTCACATTAAATCCATCTGGTCCTGGGGATTTTTCTTAGGAGTTATTTTGCCTGTTCTATTTCTTTTCTGAAATGGAACTATTCAAACAATTACTTCCTCCTCTGTTAGTCTGGGAAATCTGTATTTTTGGTAGTCATCCATTTCACTTAGGTTATCAAATGTATTGGCATAAAGTTGAGCAAAATAACTCCTATTTTTCTCAATTTCCTCTTCATTGGTGGAAAGTTCTCCTTTTCATTTTTAAGACTACTAATTTCATTTTCCTCCCTCCTTTTCTAATCAGATTTACCAAAGGCTTATCTATTTTATTGGCTTTTCATAGAACCAACTCTTAGTTTTATTAATTAGTTCAATAGTTTTTACTTTCAATATTTTAATTTCTCCTTTTAATTTTAGAATTTCAAATTTAGTATTTAATTGGGGTTTTAATTTGGTCTTTTTTAGTTTTTTTAGTTGCAAACCAATTCATTAATCTTTTTCTTTCTCTGTTTTATTCAAGTAAGCCTCTAAGGATATAAAATTCCCTCTTATTACCACTTTGGCTGCATCCCACAAATTTTGGTATGATGTCTCATCATTGTCATTATCTTGGTGAATATTAATTGTATCTATAATTTGCTGCTTCACCCAATCATTCTTTAAGGATGAGATTTTTAGTTTCCAATTACTTTTGGTCTATTTCCCCTAACTTTATGTTGCATGTAGTTTTATTGCATCATGATCTGAAAAGAAAGCATTTACTATTTCTGCTTTCTTGCATTTAATTTTGAGGTCTTTATGTCCTAAATATGGTCAATTTTTGAATAGGTTCCATGAACTGCTGAGGAAAGAAAGTATATTTCCCTTCTATCTCATTCAATTTTCTCAAAGATCAACATACCTAATTTTTCTAATATTCTATTTACTTCTTTAATTTCTTTCTTACTTGTTTTGTGGTTTGATTTGTCTAATTCTGAAAGTGCAAGGTTGGGATCTCCTGCTATTACAGTTTTTGTTATTTCTTCTTGCAACCTCTCTTCTCCTTTAGGAAGTTATGCCATACCACTTGGTGCATATATTTTAATATTGATTTGCTTCGTTGTTTATGCTCCCTTTAGCAGGATGTGGTTTCCTTCCTTATCTCTTTTAATTAGATAAATTTTACTTTTGCTTGATCTGGGATAGGATGGCTCTCCTGTTTTGTTCACCTGAAGCATAATAGATTTTGCTCCAGCCTTTTACCTTTCTCTATATGTATCCCCCTGCTTTAAATGTGTTTCTTGTAAACAACATATTGTAGGTTCTGACTTTTGTCCAGTCTGTATCTGCCTCCTCTTTATGGGGGAGTTCATCCCATTCACATTTATGGTTAGAATTACTAAATCTGTATTTCCTGCCATCCTAATAACCCCAGATTATGCTTTACTTATTCTTGCCTCCCCAACCCTCTTTCCCCCTTTTACACTTATGTACCCCTCTTGTATCCACGATACTTATCTCTTTATAATCCCTCCCTCCCCCGATCTTTCCCCCTTCCCCCTTATTACTCTTTTTCTTTTCCTTTTCCTCTCCCCGTTTTTAATGGGGGAGAGAATTTTCTCTAAAACAAATGTCAATTATTTTTTCTTTGAGCCAACTCTGATGAGAGTAAGATTCACAAAATGGTCCTCCCCCTCTCTAAATTCCCTCAGATATGATAAGCTTCTTTAGCCTCTTTGTGGGATGTGGTTTCCCTCTTTTTATCCCTCCTTCCCACCTTATTCTGCCACCATCCCTTTTCATATCCTATTTCCCTTTTTTTATTTATATCAGTACAATCAAATTATACATGTATTCTTTTTGTATATCCACAACAGAAATACAATTCTAAAGAGTTATTTTTACCTTTTCTGCATCTCTTGGTTCTATCTTGGAGATCAAATTTTTTGTTTTAGTTCTGGTTTTCTTCAGAAACAAATGGAATTCATTTGTTTCATTAAATTCCATCTTCTTCCTGGAGAAAATGCTCACTACTCAGTAGTTTATTCTTGGCTGCATCCAAGTTCTTGTGCCTTTCAGATATCATATTTCAGGCCCTTCTTTCCTTTAATGTAGAGGCAACCAGATCTTGGGTGATCCTTATTGTGGCACCTCGTATTTAAATGTTTTTTTTTTTTTTTGCTGCTTGTAAAATTTTTCCTTAATCTGATGGTTCAAATTTTGCCACAATATTCTTTAGGGTTTTATTTTTGTGTTTCTTTCAGAAGGTGTTTGATAATTCTTTCATTCCTATTTTACCTTCTGATTCTATTACATCTGGGCAGTTCTCTTTGATGATTTCTTGTAAAATAGTATCTAGGCTCTTTTTCATCATAGTTTTCAGAAGGTCCAATAATCCTCAGTTATCCTCCTAGATCTATTTTCCAAGTCTTCATTTTGCAATAGATAATTAATGGTTTTCCAGTTTGTCATTTTTTTTTGCTTGACTGATTCTTTGTCTTAATGAATCATTGGTTTCTATTTTCAGTTCTAATTTTTAAAAATTATTTTCTTCATTAGCTTTTTTACTTCTTTCTGTATATGTCAATTAGGTTTTAAATGTATTGTTTGGTCTGTAGATTTTTTCCATTTCACTAATTTTTTTTAGTAGATTATTTTTCTTTTTCAATTCACAGATCCTACCTTCTTGCGTGTTCTTTGTCTTTCAATTCCGGATCCTACTTTCTTGGGGTTCTTTGTCTTTTCAATTCACAATCCTACTTTCTAGTAGTTTTTTTTTCAATTCACAATTCTTACTTTCCTGGAGATTTTTTACTTTCAATTCGTATTTCAAGAAGTTGTTTGCTCTCTTGTAGGCTTCTCTTTCCTTTCCCCATTTATCTTCTAACTCTCTTTTGGGACTTTTAATGGTCTCTTCTATGGGAGCATCATGTAAAGGAGGACAGTCTGATGCATGTTTGCTGTTTGGGGTCTCTTCTGGTTTGCTGACCTGCTCTTTTTCTGCATAGAAGCTGTCGATGGTTCTTTTCATCTTTTTTATTCATGTTTTAAAGCCTTTGGGTTATGTTCTCTAGGCAAGGGGGTTTAGCTTCCTCTGGAGCAGGGAAGATGTAAACTGATTTCCGGCTCTGAGGGTATGGGGTGCTCTGGTGAGGTTTTCCCTTCCCCAACAGGAAGGGGTTTGCCTGGCAGAGCTATAAAAGTGCCCAGTTGGGCTGGTGGGTTGGTTGCCCTTGAGACTAAGGGGGTGAAGTGTCACTGCCCAGGCCGACCTCTTGTGGGACTGTGGTGTTAGCAGTGACCGCGGACCGGACCGCCCAACTCTGCCCCAGTGTCTCTGCCCATGCAAATGGGCCCTGGAAAGCTCTATGGCCCAAGCCGAGCTCCCCCTGCGCAGATTGGAGGCTAACCCAGGCTGCGTCCTCCTGCCATGCAGGATCACAGCTGCCCCAAGGAAAAGCCCTGTACTGCGGGTTGGGGCTGCGCACTTGTGCTGAGATCTGTGCTTTCACTTTCGGTTTGAGACTCTCCTTGGAATCTAATTTCTCTCCCCGTCTGTGCTGATCTCCCCCCTGGCCCCGGAATCAACCTTTTTTGGCGAGACTGCAGATTTTCTTCGGCCGGTGAGTTGTTCTACTTCTTATCTTTATGAATTGTAGCAGTCAAGACTATTTTTGAGGCTCGATATAATATTGATAAAGAGGGTAAGAGAAGAGCTTAGAAAGTCGCGGGTGTCTTCTCCACCATCTTGGCTCCGCCCCCTGTTAATTTTATTTTTTAACCCTATATTAACTATTTTATGTATATGAGAACACTGCAGTTAAACCAAGCAAACTGCAATTGGAGAGAAACTTTTGCTTGTTATAGTATTAAATACTGATCTTTTGTCAAAGTGTCTAATTTAGCTTTTGAACAAGTTATCCACAGTCATTTATAAAGGGGAATTGAGTCCATTATGTATATTCTGAAAAATTTCCACAAAATATTTCAGAATATTTTGAGTATTACAGGGGTTGTTTGGCAACTGCTAAGAACATACACATGCAATGAAAGGGGTGGAGTGGGGTAGGGAGAGGCAATTTAATAAGAGCACTTAGGCACAACATCTTGCAAAAATGAATCAGATATCTTATTTGCTCAGAAAACCAAATACTATTCCCAATCCAATTATATGTGCATAAAGAGATTAATAACTTATTTTGAGATTTATAAATAATAAAATCTTAAAAGTAGAGTACAGCAAGAGAACTGATGAAGTGATCAATGAAGCATTAAAGCATTCTTTGGGCACCAGGGGTGAAGTGTATCTTCTTCTAAATGTGTTTTGTAATGCTCTTAGATCTCAAAGGTTATTAGTTAATTATACTCAAGGGCAACATTCTTTAACAATTCATCTTTAGTTGAAGTGAAGCAAACAAGGAAATCATTCTGTATGGCTCAGAATGGTGAGTGATCACCATTTAATAAAAACGAGATATCTCCAGGAGCAAAACGAACATTTATCATATGTTCTTGTGAGAAACGGGATCCCTCCAGTCAAGCAAGCAATTGAAAGGCACCTTTTGGGAGAGATTTGACACTTTAAATAGCCCCTAATGCAAATATCCCTTCTACCACTGACCCTCAATCTCATTTGTTGAGGGTCTTACATTCTAGACATGGGAACTACCCAGGAAATTGAATTTTGTCCAGTAGGTACATAGCTGCCCATCTTTGATGCAGGTAAGAAGAAAATAATGTCATGGGAGAATAGCAGGACGGGAACTTAGGTATGTCCTTGATTCAATGCCCAAGGACCTTTAGGCCTACTGCAACTCTGAGGTAGATAAAGCCTTACTCGATTTTCACAACTGCCTTGAGAGATCTCACTCCATCTATTTCAGTCCCCTCTCTTATTTGTCCACTGAAATCTCTTCAAATTTTTGTACCATAATTTCACATTCCTTATCTAATTCCTCCCATAAATCTTCTTGAGTCATTGGCTACCACCCTTGTTCTTTTAACAACATCAATCTAACAGACCCTTCAGTTTTCCATTCCAACATAATCACTCTAGATAATTAGTTTTGGAGTATCCTAATTAACAATTGGATTAAACAAGGTATGCAGGTAGGGAGTAATATAACACCACTAAATGATGTAAGGCTAAACCAAAGAAGTTGCTTCTACCAGCCTCCCCCAAACCAGGATCACCAGGAAGTATTGAAAGGTAAGGTCCAGGTTTGTACAGGAAAATGAGCAAGTTTTCCTAATGTTCTTAATGATTTCTTCCACTAGATTTCCATTGTCATCAATCCTTATACAACATGTTGATAAATTTAGTTTCACACAAACTTCACCTTCTTCATCGAACAAATAGTCCAGCACAAATCTATGCTGTATAATGGCCTCTCTGTTTGAGTATCTTGGTCATCCAAAAGATCTAGTGCCTTGTCCGTCTGATTGATGATAATCTCTACAACTGCTTGAAGTCTTAATTATCCTGCTCAACTTGTATATTGGGGTTCTATATCCCCAGTTTCCATCTTGCACCTAGGTGGCTGGCCCATATTCTTTAACTATTCTTTTTGGAAGCCAGGTGTCATCCCAACCATTTGTATCCCCAGTCTGGGTAATGGAGTTTTCAAAACTCCATTTCTCTCTTCCCAGATCATTATATAGCTGAATCCCCAAATATTTGTTTGACTGTTCAGGAAGAAAGAAAAAATTTTGTCTTATTAATCCAATACAAGAGATCCCTGTCCTGTTAACAGGTAGGTGAGTATGGACAGTTAAGCCACAAATCAAATAGTGGCCCTATAGAGCAGGTTGTTCCTCTAATAGTATGTTTGAGCTATTTCTTATAAAGTCTCTCATCCCTAGGGGACCTCCCCCCACAAAGGTGAGATATTGACATTTCAATAACCCTTGCTCCTCCTTCCAACTACAATTGGGAACTGGCCATTGAACATGGAACAAAGTTCCATGTTCTCCAGGTGTCCCTAGGGTGACATTGTACCAACCCCATTGATAATCATACTCACTGTATATTTCCCCTTGCCTCTTATTCTCCTTTATATAATTTAATGCATCCCACTCTATTTTATTACACTCAGCTGTAGTAACCAGATAATAGCAATATCCTTGTTCTCCTCCTGTTTCTGGAAGAGCATCCAAGGTGCAACTTTTTCAAACCTTCCTACATTTCAATTGGGGAGTCTTACCAATGTCTTGACAATATGTAGACATTTCGGTACAATCAATGGTCTTTGGCTTCGGGTCTGTTCTCAAATAAGTCCATTCACATACACTATTCCCCAGTTTCAAACCTTGTTCTGTCTGATTTAAACAGTCCCTTTCCTATGTTCTGTTGATAGCCACTGATGTTTCTCTTCTAAATTCCAGAAACCATTCCCATTATGAATTTGACACTGGTTACTGTGGATACAGGCTGGGCTTAAGGGGACAGGTACCTATGGACATTGGCTCAGTTGTTGGGGCCCACCACGGATCCAACAATTTGTTAAATTAAAAGTTCATCCTGTATTCTGCATGAACAAGATGCAGGGGTCCTCAAATTTTTTAAATAGGGGGCCAGTTCACTGTCCCTCAGACTTTTGGAGGGCCGGACTGTATAGTAAAAACAAAAACTTTGTTTTGTGGGCCTTTAAATAAAGAAATTTCATAGCCCTGGGTGAGGGGGATAATCGTCTCAGCTGCCGCATCTGGCCTGCGGGCCATAGTTTGGGGACCCCTGAGCAAGAGGAACTGGTTCTCATTTCTGAGAGGTAAAGGTTGGTCTCTATGATCACCATGACCATTATGAGGAAACAAGTAAACCCAAAGCTCAGGGAAAACCCCATGAAGTCCAACTTTTATTACACTGTGAGGTTAAGGTGGAATTCCAGTGAGGAAATATATTGGCTCCCAAACAAACAAAGAGGTCTGAAGTAGTTAATGTAAGGAAAAAAAATAATAACAAGAAGAATAATAATGGACAATTACAATGCCCTGGGTTCAGAGATTGTGCTCCTATTCAGTGAAGCCTCCCTTCTCAAATGTAATTTGAGGTCTCACTTATTTTAAAATGCCCACTTCGATAAAGGTGGTACCACAGGTCTTTTGGTTCTGGTATGGTGTGTCCAGCCTCATTCCTGGATCTGAATTGCAGTGTCTGGTAGGGTCTGTCCCAGCACGGAGTCAGTGTCTCATCTTTCCAGGATCAAATCAACACCCAATCTCCAGTCTGAATTCTATGAACTGGGAAACCTAAAGGAAGAGTCTGAGCTATTAGCCCTTTTTGTTCTGATTCTTGTAAATGTTACCAATGAGTTAACATATCTCTTAAGAAATAAATCCTTTAATGGGTGGATCCAAGATAACGGAGAGGACACATACTTCATTCTTAGCTTCCCTACCACCCTCACTACTGATCACAAAATTCAGCTTCTGAAATAGTGTTTGACTGGTAGAATCCATGGATATTGGGAGTACAACAAATTACCAGCCAAAAATAACTTGGAAGATCACCAGAAAAGGTCTGTTTTGATTGGGCGGGAAGAGGTGATCACAGGCAGGGAGACAGAACATAGAGGCCAGCACATGATGAGCAGAACAGGGGCAAGGTACAGTCTCTGCAGGTTGAGAATTTGCAGAGAGAACTCTAAAACAGGTTTCCTGTTCTGCTTTGGTTGCAAAGCAGTAGATCAGCAGAGAAGTTACACAAACGCACAAGGTAGAGTGTACCCCCCAAAATGCCAGTCTCATGGGACCTGGCCACATCCACCCAGCACCCAGAGTGACTCATCACGATCACAGTGCAGCTGTACTCCACAGAGCAGCCACTCATCCCAGGGCAGCCACTGTTCTGCTGCTTGGGCTTCCATCTGTATGCAATGGCTGCTTATCTATGTTGCAAGAACTAGCCCCTCCTGAAACTCAAGGACAGTACTTGGGAGAAATGGCTAATCTCCCATGTATGTCATTTATTAATTACAACCTTGCAGTCCCTCATGGTTATCTCCTTGATGAGCTAATACATCTGTATTTCCATGGTGGGCTGAAGCCCAAAGACTGTCCATATTCCAAACCCCTGTCCCAAAGCCTTTGTCTGTAAGCTCATAAAAGCCCCTGCTCTGAAATGGCTCATTGGAGGCTCACCCACGGAGAGGATGCTCTGCCTGGAAAAATTCCTCTACAGGACTCATAGGCTGAACATGGGACCCCTCCTCCTGCCCCAGGCACAGTGAATCAGAGTTGGTGCTCTCCCAAATTGGTGATGTTTTCTCTCTCTTTTTCTTCTACTGTGATTATTATATTAATAATTCTAGTGCGTTTCATTATTATCCTTATATTCTGGTTTTGTGATTGCAAAAGGTCTATTTGTTACTGCTTTTTAGTTATTATTATGAAAGTTCTTTCATATTTGACATCTAAAAAACATGCGTCATTTGCGATAGCTAATTAGAACTTTAAAATCTCACACCATCCCAAGGCAGCTGCTGTTCAGCAAGGTAGTCACACTTCCTCAGCATGGCCGTGCTTTGCAGCCTGTTTGCAGGACAAGTGTCCCTCTGTCCCTGCTCTGTAGAGGAAGCTGAGAACTTCTTTGCCCTGAAGGCAGACCCCTAGCTTTTTTTTTTAAATGAGTAAAAAACCAAAGCGACCTCTAACTAAAGATACTTTCTATACTGAAAGAGAACAGATTTCCAAACCTGAGGAGACTAATAACAGACAGTCTCCAGACAAAACCCCAAAGGGGGAAATAACTTAGTCCTCAAAACACAAGCCTCTCCCAAAAGAAATTATAAAAAAAAATCTTAAAAGAGAGCTAGAAGAAAAATGGGGAAAGGAGAGAGAAGCTCTACAAGAAAGTATGGAAAAGGCATATAACTCATTAAAAGATTTGAAAAAGAAAATGGAAATACAGAATTAGTCATTGTAACTGTAAATGTGAATGGGATGAACTCTCCCATAAAGAGGAAGTGGATAGCAGACTGGATCAAAAGTCAGAACCCTACAATATGTTGTTTACAGGAAACACATTTAAAACAGGGAGATACATACAGAGTTTACAGGTAAAAGGCTGGAGCAAAATCTATTATGCTTCAGGTGAAGTCAAAAAAGCAGGGGTAGCCATCCTTATCTCAGATCAAGCAAAAGCAAAAATTGATGTAATTAAAACAGATAAGGAAGGAAATTTTATCTTGCTAAAAGGTACTATAGACAATGAAGCAATATCAATATTAAACATATATGCACCAAGTGGTATAGCATCTAACTTCCTAAAGGAGAAGTTAGAAGAGTTGCAAGAAGAAATAGACAGGAAAACTATAATAGTGAAAGACCTCAATCTTGTACTCTCAGATTTAGATAAATCAGAACACAAAACAAATAAGAAAGAAATTAAAGAGGTAAATAGAATATTAGAAAAATTATGTATGATTGATCTCTGGAGAAAACTGAATGGTGACAGAAAGGACTACCCTTTCTTCTCAGCAATTCATGGAACCTACACAAAAATTGACCATATATTAGGACATAAAGACCTCAAAATTAAATGCAGAAAGGAAGAAATAGTAAATGCTTTCTTTTCAGATCCCGATGCAATAAAAACTACATTCAACAACAAGTTAGGTGTAAATAGACTAAAACTTGGAGAGGGCAGACCAGGGGGAAGTACAGATATCAAGGCCATTATATGAGTAATCTCCTGTTCTCCAACTCTTTTGGCCTATTTCCCTTTGCCTTAAAGGAATTTCCCATCTGATGTCCCTTTATACGTATTATGGCTACATTCCTAGAAGCCAGAATGTTTTCCAGTACTTCTCTGACTAGTGTATCAGCTCTTTACCCTTACTATTTAAAAACCATTTTTCTTCCCAAATTTTCTATCATGGACCATCCTTGTCCCTCAATAACCTCAACACTTAACTTAAAGCATATAATTCACAAGTTTGAGCTTACCAAATGGGCAGGAAGACTGCCCTTGGAAATAGTGGAAATTTTATCCCCATCAACAAAAGCCAATCCATTTTTCCTTTTCCCAGCTAGAAGAGCCATCTATAAACCAATTTACTCTGGGTATTGGCTATTCTTGTAATTCCTCTCTTACTTTTGTTTGATAATCAATTAACTCCAAACAACAATGTTCTTCTCTGGGGAATAGTCCTGATCTAGGGGAAAAAAAGGAGGCAGGTTTAAGGTTATGATTTTGAATGATCACTAGATCATCCTATTCTAATAGTATTGCCTCATATTTCATAATTCTGGAAAGTATGAGCTACCTCCCAGTCCTCTGATTTAGTATTGTCCTTACTTGTGATACTTACTATAAAACTGCCTGCAATGATGAGTTTCCTACTTTCTTCCACCAATAGGGTGGTAGCAGCTACTGCTTGTATGCAGGTTGGCTATCCTTTGACTACAGGATCTAATACTTTGAAAAGGAAAGTCACTAGTCTTCTCTGTCCCCCACTTATTTGATCAAGAACTCCCCAGAGCCACTCCTCCCTAAATATTGACAAACCGGTAAAAAGGTTTTTCCAAGGTGGGGAAATTATAAATGCCTTAAGTCTTCAAACTTCTGATCACTTTCTTTATCCCACATGATAAAATTGGACTATCCTCCAGCAGGTGCATATACAAGGGTTTATTGAGAGCAGTGTAAGAATCTATCCATGTCCAGCAATACCATACTAACCCCAGGAGTTTGCATAGTTCCTTCTTTATCTTAGGTTTGGGTGTGTGTAATATTCCCTCGATTCTGGCAGGATCCAATCTCTTGCTGCTTTCATTAATCAAATGTCCTATATATTTTGCCTCCTTTTCCAAAAACTGCAATTTCTCTTTTGATACTCTAAATCCCAATTTTCCCAAGAAGTTTAATAGATCAGTGGTACTACTAATGTATTCCCTCATATCCCCCAATACTAATAAATTATCTATACACTCCAAAACCCAAGTCCCATTAGACTTCCTACAGAAGTCTCCCATGCAGTTTTCAAAGATTTAAGCAAACACATTTAGGGACTCGGCATAGCCTTGGGGTAAAACACACAATCTCAATTGCTGCTTCCTTCCTGTCTCTGGACCTTCCTATTCAAAATCAAAAGGTTTCTACTATTCTCTAAAAGGCAGCTCCTGAATGCATCCTTCAGATCCAATATCTAAAACATTTCGTAGAGCTGGGAATCCTGCCCAGAATACTGTATGGGTCAAGAACCATAGGTTAAGATGGCAGCACAATCTTGTTAATCTTCCTCAAATCCTGAAGTAAGTTGTATTTCCCGTCCTTCTTGCCTGGAAGTATGGGTGTACTGAAGGGTTCTATTAATCCATTTCTCAATAAGCCTTGTATCAAAGGTTGTAGACCTCTTCTTCCTTCTAGGGAAATTAGATATTGTCTCACTTTTATGACTTCCCCATGTTATCTTTATCAGGACTATGTCTGCCCAGTCTGGATTGTCAGGCCCCTCCCAAACCTCAGAATTTATCTTAGCCTGCTCTTCGTTCATTAGTGCCATTCTACTGGGATATACACTGGGTCCATGTCGAATCATCACAATTTTTACTTTAGTTATTAAATCTCTCCCCAGCAAGAATACTCCTGCTTCTGAGATGAGCAGAAATCTATCCAATGTTTCCCTTTTTCCCACATAAATATTACAGGGCATGGTCAAAAGTATATGAAAACTTTCTCCTTTAACTCCAGAAATTACCAGGGACTTTTTAGACAATTTAACCCCTTCAGGCAAACAGGTCACAGAAGATCTTGATGCCTGGTATCTACTAAGAACACAAAAATTTCTTTGTGGGGACCCACCCTTAAATTTATCAGGGGTTTTGAGTGAGAATCATTCAAGAATACCTGATTTCCCTAATCTTTATCAAGCTCAACAAGGGAATATATCTACTGTTTCATTCTTTTCTGGGAGCAGGCTTTTAGTACATGCCCTACCCCAATATAACAAAAGTTTCCTGCTCACAAGAACAACAAGCCTCCTGTTTCTTTCTGAATATCGCTGTTTCCTTTCCTTGGGGCTTTGTTCTGTCCACTTTTCTGCCTTCCATGCAATTCCCTGTACCATCTGGACTAAGAATTTGGCTTTCTTCTTTTGTTTCTCAACATCTCTCCTAACATACACTTTAGTAGCCTCTTTCAGTAGTTTGGAAAGACTTATTATTCCATCGTTTTACTTTCTGTAATTTCTTACTAATATCTGACCATGCATTGGTCACAAAGTGCAATTTCAAGGTATCTTCTATTTCTGGGTCATCAGAATCAAACACAGAGTATTCCCTAATTCGATCTTTTAGTTTATTCAGATATTCAGCTGGTAACTCATCTTTCCCCTGAATCACCCCAAAGGTCTTTTTGTTTGTTTGTTTGTTTTTTATGTTTTTTATATTTATATATTTTATTTATTATAATAACTTTTTATTGACAGAAGACATGCCAGGGTAATTTTTTACAACATTATCCCTTGCACTCACTTCTGTTCAGATTTTTCCTCTCTCTGCCTCCACCCCCTCCCCTAGATGGCAAGCAGTCCTATATATGTTAAATATGTCGCAATATATCCTAGATACAATATATGTGTGCAGAACCAAACAGTTCTCTTGTTGCACAGGGAGAATTGGATTCAGAAGGTAGAAATAACTCGGGAAGAAAATAAAAAATGCAAACAGTTTACATTCATTTCCCAGTGTTCTTTCTTTGGGTGTAGGTGCAACCCATTGATCAATTGAAACTGAATTAGGTCTCTTTGTCAAAGAAATCCACTTCCATCAGAATATATTTTCATACAGTATCATTGTTGAAGTATATAACGATCTCCTGGTTCTGCTCATTTCACTCAGCATCAGGTCATGTAAGTCTCTCCAAGCTTCTCTATATTCATCCTGCTGGTCATTTCTTACAGAACAATTCCATAACATTCATGTACCACAATATACCCAACCATTCTCCAATTGATGGACATCCACTCAGTTTCCAGTTTCTAGCCACTACAAACAGGGTTGCCGCAAACATTTTGACACATACAGGTCCCTTTCCCTTCCCCTTGGGGTATAAGCCCAGTAGTAGTACTGCTGGATCAAAGGGTATGCACAGTTTGATAACTTTTTGGGCATAATTCTACATTGCTCTCCAGAATGGTTGGATTCATTCACAACTCTGCCAACAATGCATCAGTGTCTCAGTTTTCCTGCATCCCCTCCAACATTCATCATTATTTTTTCCTGTCATCTTAGCCAATCTGACAGGTGTGTAGTAGTATCTCAGAGTTGTCTTAATTTGCATTTCTCTGATTAATAGAGATTTAGAACACTCTTTCATATGAGTTTATGTAATAGTTTCAATTTCATCATCTGAAAATTGTCTGTTCATATGCTTTGATTATTTATCAATTGTAGAATGGCTTGATTTCTTATAAATTAGAGTTGATTCTCTATATATTTTGGAAATGAGGCCTTTATCAGAACCTTTAAGTATGAAGATGTTTTCCCAGTTTGTTGCTTCCTTTCTAATCTTGTTTACTTTAGTTTTATTTGTACAAAGGCTTTTTAATTTGATGTAATCAAAATTTTCTATTTTGGGATCAATAGTGGTCTCTGGTTCATCTTTGGCCACAAATTTCTTCATCCTCCACAGGTCTGAAAGATACACTATCCTATGTTCCTCTAATTTATTTGTAATCTCATTCTTTATGCCTAAATCATGAACCCATTTTGATCTTATCTTGGTATACGGTGTTAAGTGTGGGTCCATGCCTCATTTCTACCATACTAATTTCCAGTTATCCCAGCAGTTTTTGTCAAATAATGAATTCTTATCCCAAAAGTTAGGAATTTTGGGTTTGTCAAATACTAGATTGCTATAGTTGACTATTCTGTCTTGTGAACCTAACCTGTTCCACTGATCAACTAGTCTATTTCTTAGCTAATACCAAATGGTTTTGGTGACTGCTGCCTTATAATATAGTTTTAGATCAGGTACAGCTAGCCCACCTTCATTTGATTTTTTTTTTCATTAATTCCCTTGAGATTCTCGACCTTTTATTATTCCATATGAATTTTGTTGTTATTTTTTCATCTAGATCTAGAGATTATTAAAATATTTTCTTGGAAGTCTGATTTGTATCGCACTAAATAAATACATTAGTTTAGGGAGTATTGTCATCTTTATTATATTCGCTCGGCCTATCCAAGAGCACTTAATATTTTTCCAATTATTTAAGTCTGACTTTATTTGTGTGGAAAGTTTTTTTGTAATTTTGCTCATATAATTCCTGACTTTACTTTGGTAGATAGATTCCCAAATATTTTATGCTGTCGACAGTTATTTTGTATGGAATTTTTCTTTGTATCTCCTGCTACTGGATTTTGTTGGTGATGTATAAAAATGTTGAGGATTTATGGGGATTTATTTTATATCCTGCAACTTTGCTAAAGTTATGAATTATTTCTAATAGCTTTTTAGTAGAATCTCTGGGGTTCTCTAAGTATACCATCATATCATCTGCAAAGAGTGATAGTTTGGTTTCCTCATTACCTACTCTAATTCCTTTAATCTCTTTCTCGACTCTTATTGCTGAGGCTAGTGTTTCTAATACAATATTGAATAATAATGGTGAGAGTGGGCAAATTTGCTTCATTCCTGATCTTACTGGGAAAGGTTCCAGTTTTTCCCCATTGCATATGATGCTTACTGATGGTTTTAAATATCCTCCTGACTATTTTAAGAAAAAGTTCATTTATTCCTATACTCTCAAGTGTGTTTATTAGGAATGGATGTTGGATTTTATCAAATGCCTTTTCTGTATCTATTGTGATGATCATATGGTTTTTCTTAGTTTGGTTATTGATATAGTTAATTATGCTAATAGTTTTCCTAATATTGAACCAGCCCTGCATTCCTGGTATAAATCCCACTTGGTCATACTTACTGTATTATCCTGGGGATAATTTTTTGTAATCTTTCTGCTAATATCTGACTTAAGATTTTAGCATCAATATTCATTAGGGAGATTGGTCTATAATTTTCTTCCTCTCTTTTCAGCCTACCTGGTTTAGGTATCAGTACCATGTCTGTGTCATAAAAAGAGTTTGGTAGGACTCCTTCAGTCCCTATTTTTTCAAATAGTTTATATAGCATTGGGGTTAATTATTCTTTAAATGTTTGGTGGAATTCACATGTAAATCCATCTGGTCCTGGGGATTTTTTCTTAGGGAGTTGGTTAATAGCTTGTTCTATTTCTTTTTCTAAGATGGGACCGTTTAGGATATTTACTTCTTCCTCTATTGATCTGGGCAAGCTATATTTTTGAAGGTATTTTTCCATTTCATTTAAGTTGTCGAATTTATTGGCATAAAGTTGGGGAAAGTAATTCCTAATTATTGCTTGAGTTTCCTCTTCGTTAGTGGCAAGTTCTCCCTTTTCATTTTTAAGACTAACAATTTGATTTTCCTCTTTCCTTTTTTTAATCAGATTTACTAAAGGTTTGTCTATTTTGCTGGTTTTTTCATAGAACCAACTCTTAGTTTTATTAAGTCAATAGTTTTTTTTTTTTACTTTCAATTTTATTGATCTCTCCTTTTATTTTTAGAATTTCAAGTTTAGTGTTTGAGTAGGGGTTTTTAATTTGTTCCTTTTCTAGCATTTTTAGTTGCAACCCCAATTCATTGACCTTCTCTTTCTTTATTTTATGCAAATAGGCCTCTAGAGATATGAAATTTCTCCTTATTATTGCTTTGGCTGAATCCCACACATTTTGGTATGATGTCTCATTACTGTCATTTTCTTGGGTGAAGTTATAAATTATGTCTATGATTTGCTGTTTCACCCAATCATTCTTTAGTATGAGATTACTTAGTTTCCAATTATTTTTTGGTCTACTTCCCGCTGGCTTTTTCTTAAGTGTAATTTTTATTGCATCAGGGTCTGCAAAGGATGCATTTACTATTTCTCCCTTACTGCATTTGAGTTTGAAGTTTTTATGTCCTAATATATGGTTCATTTTTGTATAGGTTTCATGAATTGCTGAAAAGAAAGTGTACTCCTTTCTGTCTGCATTTTGTTTTCTTCAGACATCTATCATATCTCACTTTTCTAATATTCTATTTACCTTTTTGACTTCTTTATTATTTATTTTGTGGCTTGATTTATCTAATTCTGAGAGTGCAAGGTTGAGATCTCCCAGTATTATAGTTTTGCTGTCTGTTTCTTCTTGCAGCTCTCTTAATTTCTCTTTTAAGGATTTAGATGCTGCACCACTTGGTGCATATATGTTTAATATTGATATTGCTTCATTATCTATGCTACCCTTTAGCAAGATATAGTGTCCTTCCTTATCTCTTTTAATTAGATCAATTTTTGCTTTTGCTTGATGTGAGATCAGGATGGCTACCCCTGCTTTTTTTACTTCACCTGAAGCATAGTAGATTTTGCTCCTGTCTTTTACCTTTACTCTGTATGTATCTCTCTGCTTTAAATGTGTTTCTTGTAAACAACATATTGTAGGGTTCTGACTTTTAATCCGTTCTGCTAATCATTTCCTTTTTATGGGGGAATTTACCCTGTTCACATTTATGGTTAAAATTTCCAATTCTGTATTACTTTCCATCTTGTTAACCCCTGTTTATGCTTTTCTTCCATCTTTCCCCCTTACCCCATTTCCCAGTATTAAACTTGTGAGCACCACTTGCTTCTCACAGCTCTCCCTTTTTAGTATCCCTACCCCCCGCCTTAGAGTTCCTCCCCCTGTCTTACTCCTTTCCCTCACAGTTTCCGTATTCCCTTCTGCTTAGCTTATTCCTTCCATTTTCACTTTTCCCTTCTTACTTTTCATTGAGGTGGGAGAAGTTTCACCATAAATTGAATGTCTAAAATTTTTCTCTTAAAGCCAATTCTGATGGCAGTAAGATTCCCACTATAGTCATCCCCGTCCATTCTTTCTCTCAGATATAATAGGTTTCCTTTGCCTCTTTGTGAGATGTAGTACCTCCACTTTGCCCTTTTTCTGGTACAATGTCCTTTCCACCTCTAGTTTCTAGAACAAGGTATACATGTATTCTTTATACATCTTTATAGCAGAAATACAGTTCCCAAGGTTTCTTTTTAGCTTTTTAGGTTTCTCTTGAGTTCTATATTTGTAGATCAAACTTTTTGTCAAATTCTGTTTTTTTTCATCAAAAATAGGTGAAATTTGTTTATTTCGTTGAATGAACATCTTCTTCCCTGGAAAAGGATGCTCATTCTGGCTGGCCAAGTTATTTTTGGTTGCATACCAAGTTCCTTAGCCTTTTGGAATACCATATTCCAGGCCCTTTGATCTTTTAATGTGGATGCTGCTAGATCCTGGGTAATCCATATTGTGGCTCCTCTATGTTTGAATTGGGTTTTTCTAGCTGCTTGAAATATTTTTTCCTTCATCTGAGGGTTCTGGCATTTGGCCACTATATTTCTTGGTGTTTTTATTTTAGGATCCCTTTCAGTAGGTGATCGATGAATTCTTTCAATGTCTATTTTACCCTCTGTTTCTATGACTTCTGGGCAGTTCTCTTTGATAATTTCCTGGAAAATAGTGTCCAGGCTCTTTTTTTCATCATATTTTTCTGGGAGTCCAATAATTCTTAGATTAATCTATTTTCCAGATCTGTTGTTTTCCCAAGAAGGTATTTCACACTTTTTCCATTTTTTGATTTTTTTTTTTTTTTGGTTTTGCTTGTCTGATTCTTGTTGTCTCCTTCAGTCATTCAATTCCATTTGTTCTATTCTGATTTTCAATGAAGTATTTTCTTCACTCATTTTTTAAATATCTTTTTCTATTTGCCCAGTTGAGTTGTTTTGTTCTATGGAGTTTTTTTTCCATTTTGCCAATTTTATTTTTTAGAGAGCTATTTTGTTTCCAATTCACTAATCCTGTTTTCCAAGGATTTGATTTCTTTGTCCATTTTATGTTTAAATGAGTGGGATGACTTCTCTAGACTCTCTTGCCAAGCCTCCCTCTCCTTGTCCCATTTTTCATCTAACTCTCTTGTGAGAGACTTTTTAATATCTTCTATGAGATTCATCTCCTCCTTTGGGGATTCACCTGGAGACAGTCTGTTTTTAGTATCCTCAGGGTTTAGAATCTGCTCTCTATCCATATATTAGCTGTCAATGATTAAGGTCCTTTTCAATTTTTTGCTCATTTTGTCAGAGAAAAATCAGAGACAAACTAGCAAAGAAAAAAAGAAAAAAAAATCCCAAATGGAATCTGCTTTTTTGGGGGGAAGGGCTGAGTGGTGTTACCAAGCTTCCTCTACAGACTGTGGGAGCAGCAGGGAGGCACTAGCAGGACTGTGCTGAGCTTGCACTCTGAGACTCTGAGAGTGTGCTGAGACATGTGGGGGAGGGGTGACCAAGTCCCGAGAGACTCCAGCAGTTTGGGGTTGTATTCTTCACCCCTGGTGTTTTCAGCTTCTCTGCTGGGCTACTGACTTGCTGCGAGGGAAAAGTATCCAATCCTGTAGCAAAGCTCTCCCCACAGAGATGACTCCACTCCCCTCTGCTCTGCTGGGCTGTGAGCTACCTGCCGAGCTCTTACTGCCACTGCCTGACCTCAGCCTGAGCCTGATCTAAAACTGTCCCTGCCCTCGAGCAAAAACAGACCTTTCCTGGTGAATTTCAAGGATGTCTTCTCTTGGTAACTATTTGTGTTTTTTTTTTCCTGTGAGGCATTAATTCAGAGGCTTGTCATGAAATGAGTTCTGAGAGAAAACACAGAGATTATACAGCTGTGTGCCTCCTCTCCGCCATCTTGGCTGGAAGTCACCCCAAAGGCCTTTTTCATGTTCTGAGCCTTTGGTACTGCATTTCAAATTTCCATAATTATCAATTTTCTAAGATCCCTCATACTTCTCCAATATACAGGGTTGTTGTGATCCCAATTTGGATTTGCTAAAGGATATTTCTGGTCAGCTAGGACTGCTCCTACATCTGAAGGGTGTCTTCTAACCCACTGCTTCATATCAGGTCCTCTAATTAATTTCCTCCCTTCTTGTGAGAAGAGAGCATTCAAAATAGACATAAGTTCTCCCCAAGATTAGGGCCCAGGAATTGGTCAGATTGTTCTGCAGGCTTCATTTCCTTCATAAAGGTCCTGACTTCTGGGGTACTCAGGAGAGCAATCACATATCCTACGCTTCCTTGAGCCAAGGGAACTTCTCTTAAAGGATATAATTTAGAACTTGGGGTCTTGAGGTCTGGAAGAGAGTAATTTTGGATATCCCTTTGACTTTGCTCTAATTTCTTCCTTAGTGTAGCATCCCTTGAAGGGCCTGGGTAGGGTTAATTGAATCAAGTCCTCCTGTGCCCTAAGGGACCTTGAAGGAGCTTATTGAATTAAGTCCTCTCCTTTCCTTTCTGGTCTGTAGGACCATGGATTCCTGAGGTGGGGGTAGGTATGGAGGAGAGAGAGATAACAGTGGGTCTCATTGCTGTGTTTTGGAGTCTCCTCCTTTATACTCTTTTCACGTTTATTCTTGTTTAACAGTATTTGGGGCCCAGAAAGCCATAATCCGGCATATACTGCCTTCTCTGGATTAACACATTCTTTACTATTAACATACAAATTTAGTTTTTGGCACATCCAGTCTTCAGGGGAGCCATATTTAGGCCAAATGGTGCCTCCACCAATATCTTTGTTGTCCCAGAAAACAGCAAAACCTTACCATCTTTTTCTTGCTTTTTTTCTTTGTAATTTGGCAGCTTGTTCCAATTACTTATTTCCCAAGGGACTATCTACTGGTATTTCCTGATCGTTTTCTCTGCAAAAGATGGCCAAGATAAGACTGATCCTATTGAATTTGGATGGAATCTAAATTCCAATCATCTGAACATGTCAAACGTCACTGTTTTGACTTTAATCACCCAAAAAGATCTATCCTGTCCAGGGCACCCCTACAGAGTCTGTAACTCAACTCACGAGGCTCACAGGGTTGACCTTTTATATTGTCACACAGCAAATTGCATGATTGATATGTCCTCACAGCATGCTAGTCAGAATTTTACCTGAGTTTCTCATTTTTGCTTTACCTTAAGTCCCTCCACTTCGGGCTACTTTTACCTTGGAGAGCAAGGAAAGGCCCCTGGATGCTCAAGAGCTGTTTAAATCAGGGCAGGGTACCATCCTGCTAGCACTCAAGAGTTCACCTATTCACAAAATTATATAATCCCAGACAAGCTTCCAAAAATGTAAGGTTCAAAAGGTCAGTGATCACCATGTAATAAAAAGTTGAAGATATCTCTAAGAGCAAAATGAAAGTTTATTATCACTTCTCACAAGAAATGGGTATTCCTTCAATCGAGCAACTAATTGAAAGGAGAAAAAACCTTTTGGGACAGGTTTGACATTTTAAGTACTTCTTAACACAAATTTTCCTCCCACCACTGATTTTCATTCTCATTGGCTGAGAGTCTTACATTCTACATCTGGAAACTACCCAGGAAATTGGATTTGGGCCAATAGGTATATTGCTGCCCATATTTGATGGCAGTAGGAAAAAAACTGATGTCATGGAGAGAATAGCAGGAAGGGGACTTAGGTATTTCCTTGAGTCAATGCCAAAGGACTACCTTCAGGCTTACCCCAACTTTAGGGTAGATGAAGCCTTACTCGATTTTTTTACTGTCTTGATAGATCTAACTCCATTTTGTTCAATATCTGGTATCTCAATTAAGGAATTGTAGCTGAAAGGTTTTGATGAAACATTAAGAAATCCATAAATCACAAAGGGATTTATAATAATTATCCATGTGAATGATTTAGAAATAATTTGCTTTAACAACTAGAAGTTCTGAAAGAGAATAATAGAATGGTAGAACCTTAGAGATAGAAGGTACCTTGGAAGTCATTTAAGCATGATTCCTATCTAAAGTATGAATGTAACACGCTTGAAATGAAAATACATACAACACAACTGACAAGTGGTCAACCCAACCTTTGTTCAAAAATTTTCAGTGCTGGGGAAGTCAGGTGAGATGTTTTCAAATATTATTTAACTTTAATGTGATTTTCTTTTTAAATTTTGAGAATTTCTAAATTTTCTCTCTCCTGACTCCCCTCTTGCCACTGAGAAGAAAGAAATGAGATATCTTTTTGAAATGAGATATCAATTATATACGTGAAATCACACAAAACATCTCCATATATGTCATAATACAAATAAAAACAAGAAAAATACAGTGAGAAAATTATACTTTAATTTTGCCCTCCATCAGTGTTTTCTCTCTCCCTGAAAGTATATAGCATTTTTTTCATTATATGTCCTTTGTAATTGTCTTGGATCATTGTATTTATCAGAATATCTAAGTTCTTCCACAATTGATCATCATTACAACATTGCTGTTACTATGCACAATGATCTTCTAGTTCTCTCATGTCACTTTACATTGATTCATTTGGGTCTTGCCATGTTTTTTTAAACCATCCCTTATCATTTTTATAACACAATAATACCATATCACAAATATATGCTACAACTTGTTCAGGCATCCTACAATTGATTTCTTTGCCATCAGAAAAAAATGCTATAAACATTCCTGTATATATAGGTCCTTTTCCTTTTATCATTTTGGGGTATAGACCATGCTTAGTAGCATGCCCAGATTTATAGCCCTTTAGCTATAGTTGAAAATTGCTCTCTAGAAAATTGTAATAGTATATTAATGTACCTATTTTTTCCTTAAATTATCTTAATTTATAATTTTTAACATATTTTCATATGACTTTACATAGTTTGGATTTATTTTTCTAAAAACTGTTTTTTCTTATCATTTGACCACAAAATAAAAGTTTTCCTGTTAGTTCCCTACTGGTTTAAAAATATAGCTGGTTGATGAATCAATGAAACACATACAACAGTGACTTAGTGATGAAAAATTATATGAATCAAAGAACAATTAATATTAAAAAGAAAAGTCTAAATTACACAATTTAAGAGAAGTCCTCATAAAGAAAAGTGAGATTTCATTTGGATTGAGGTAGGTAGGGTTTAAATAGGAGGGGAGGATGAAGCAGATAAAAGAAGGAGTTAAATAGAGAGTGATGCTTGTATAAGTAAAATAGGTGTTCAGAACCAATAGACCTTAAAGTTGCATAAATACATGAGAATAATTAATGAGAGCTTTGGCCATCAGGCTGAGAAGCTTTAATTTTATCCTCTAGGACTTGAGAAATGTTTCTAGATTTCTCATTTCTCATTAGGAGTGGAACACAATGAAATCAGTAATTAGTTGTCCCAGACCTTCTGAAAACTGTTGTATGATTACCATTTCAGTCTTCTTGGTCATCAAAAGACCAAATAACAAATGCACATTCAAGGCACAGTTAGTAATTATTCTGATAGCAGCACTGATCTCCTTTGACTGATAGATAAAAAGAAACAAATGAAATCTGAGACAAAGTCATTGTGTTTAAGTGACTCTATCCTGCACTTAGGTGATTAAGGGTGGGTCTTTTGTGCTGAGTTATGGACCCTATTAAGAGGGACTACTGAGGCCACATCCACCTTTGGTGAACAATGAGTTTTCTTCCACATTGCAGAAATGCCCTTGTTGAGCAAGGAGCAATGATTTGTAATCATGGGAATGGGTATAAGGTGAGGGTCACAGCCAGTGACTATGTAAGCAGGAATGCCTGAACAGAGCCTCTCACCTATGAAGAAGTTGCTGAATTGCTGGATTGGCTCTATTCCCATTGGCAGATACTGTGCAGGATGCAAAGCCCATGAGCTGCTTCTCTGAATGGTGATTGGGAATTGTCTACTGTTTACGTGCTGATCACACTTGCAAAAATTTTATGTCAACAAGACTGTATGGCATAACAAACTGGAGCTGTTTTCATGTTTTCATGTTGGAATCCTAGTGTTAATTCAACTTGAAACAAGGGAGATGTTAGAATCCTAGTGTTAACTCAATGGAATTGATACAATGTTATTGGTTCACACCTTAGAGCAAATCCTTACAAGGTGATAAGTGCTAATACTGACAGAAACAATGCTTGTGTTCACACTTTTAGAGAGCTCATATAATCAAGAAATATTAAGTCCTCATTGGAGTTCATATGTTTGGGAGATTTCAGGGTTTAGTATGAGATATCCGAATTCACACCTCCCTTAATTCCTTCCTCCAGAAGGAGGAGTCAACCTTTGGGAGATCATATATAAAGAGACTCTTAGCTTCCGGTTACTTACTTCAGAACATTACCAGGGGTCAGAGAGGAGCACTCCGGGAGGAAGCCCACAAACCCTCTCTCAAAGGCAAGACAGATTCACCTTGGTGCTGGCTGGAGGCTGAAGAAAGCAGAGGCAAAGGACAAAGCTGCAAGAGCTCTTGGAACCAAGCAGAAAGACAGGCCTCAAAGAAAAAATATCTGGGCTATTTTGGAGGAAGCAATAAAAGATCTGAACTTTTAACACCTGGCTGTATTTGGAGTGATTATTACTTTTAACTGAAACTAAGGCTGCCTCCAGAAAACCTCCCCAAGAAACCTGCTACCAGAGAGAACAATTATGTTATATTAAAGAAAAAAACCCACCACATTTTCACACTCTATGAGTCTTCCACCTCATTCATCTTGCCTCTGAGATCAAAAGGCTCATATGCTTTGAGCTCTTAAAGATGGCCACAACAACTGGTGCCCCACCAAATTGAGCTGTTTCCAGATCAGGCAGAGTGTGGCGGAGACAGTTAAGTAACCTAATGGGGCAGAAAATAGGCACCTTACTCCCTTCAAACAGGGATGCATATGTCAGGACTATGTGTAAATATATAAAAGAGCAGGGGCACACAGTTCAATTAGAAGACATTAAGAAATCCCTGGAGATTGTTTAAAAGTTTCTCCATGGTTACCTGAGGAGGGCTGTTATAATTATGATAAATGAATTATTTTGGTGAACAGCTCACCACTTATGATAAGCAATGCCCAGAAGAAATACAATATATTCTTAAACAAAGTCTGAAAACAGAAGTAGAAAAGAAGGTAAGGAAATTTACAGTTGGAGCAAAGACAGGTCCATCTCTTAGCAGTAGATATCCCTCTTCTGAACCTGAGGAGGATGATAACGAATGGTCTCCCCACCCCACTTCACCACCTTCGGCCCTGCCCTACTCTTGTGTCTATTAGGACCTACAGACTTTCAAAGGCTCTCCTAATGCAAAAAAATGAAATAAGAATTGAGGAAAAGCAGGATCAGAAATATAAAACAAAGATCCCAGTTACACTTAGCCGACAAAAAGTGAAAGGTAATTAGTTATATTCTTTATCTTCACTTCAAAAAGTGTTGATTTCAGGCCAGTCAGTGTTATGGATGACAGAATATTTAGAATAGATTCAGTTGACTGCCACTCAACTTGCTCCAGGAGCCATCATGAAGTTATACTTTGAGCAACTTAATGGTATTGAGCCTCATGCAGACATCGGAGATCAAATTCATTTTACTGGAGACATACCTTGGAATAACTCAATGTGCCAGAACATCATAGAGTAGGATTCCTATAAAAAAGGGGGAAAAGGAAAGTTTTATCCAAATAAGACAAAAAATTGGGGAGCTTTTACTTATTTTGTTGCTTAATTACAGGATGTTTAAGGTCATGGGAAATGGAATCAGGGGGCCCTAGAGGGCCCCCAAATCAACCTAGGGAATGACAGTTCAGGTAGGGAATCACAAATGGAGGAACAGGTATGCAGCTTTAGACTCCAAGGGACACTCACAGTAATAAAACTCAGGAGCAATGATTATTACCACCTACCCCCTCGGCTATTTGTGAAGTGCCCATTCAATAATATCAAACAGGAAAACAACTAAAAATTCTTGTTATAAATCCTCCACTACTCAGTATTAATTAGCCATCCGTCATACAAATATATGAGGAAGTGCCTGTGTCTGGAACTATGATTAACACTAATGATATCAAAACTTATCTTAACAAGGGACAATGTATAGCTCAAGGAATAGTCATTCCATTTGAACTTATAGTTAAAACAGAAGATAATTGTGAATTAGTCCCCTTACATGAATCCAAATTCAGAGGCCATTGCAGAGACATATTTACAAAGGCTATCAAACTCACTTTGCCAATACTGACCTTTACTTTGAATAAACAACAGCTTGAAGAATTAAGAGACACTGGAGCTGATAGAACTGTGGTGGCTGCTTCATAATGGCCCCCTAGGTGACCTATGATTTCAGCTAATAATACAGTGGCAGGGGTAGGAGGCAACAAGGAGACTTTGCTGTTCGCTGAACTTGTAAATTGACAAAAAGATGGAAAAACAGGAACCATTTTTCCATTAATAATAGATGGCTGACTTCAAGCCAAGATAGCAGAGAGGACGCACACATCTACTTAAGTGCTGCATTTTCTCTCAGAATTTATTTCATGACAAGCCTCAAAATTAGTGCTTGACTGAATAAAAAAAACACAAATAATTATCAGAAGACATCCTTGAAATTTTCAAGGAAAGGTCTGTTTTTGCTCGAGGGCAGGGATGGTTAGACTGGGCACAGGCTGAAGGCAAGCAGCACCAGCAAGAGCACAGCAGGCATCTCACACTGAGCAGACCAGAGTGGGGTAGGGTGTGATCTCAGCCATCTCTTTGGGGAGAGGTTTACTACAGTACTGATTACTTTGTCCTGGCAGCAAGCCAGTAGACAAGCAGGAACCTAAAAACACAGGAGGTGAAGACTATAACCCAGAAAAGCTAGGGTCTCTCAGGACCTGGCCATACACATCCACAGTGTCTCAGCATACTCTCAGAGTCTCAGACTGCAGACACAGTGCAGCCATTGCTGTCCTGCTAGTGCCTCCCTGCTGTCCCCCGCAGTTTATAAAGGAAGCTTAGTAACACCATCCAAACACTTCTCCCCCCCAAAAAAAGCAGACTGCATTTTTTTCTGCTAGTTTGTCTTCTTTAATTCTTCTCTGACAAAATGAGCAAAAAATTTAAATGGACCTTAACTAGTAATACCTTCGATATGGATAGAATACAGACTTTAAACTCTGAGAAGAATAAAAACAGATTGTCTTCAGCTGAATCGCTAAAGGGGGATGTCATCTGGTCCTCAACACATGAGACACTCATAGAAGAAATTAAAAAAGGCTCTCACAAAAGAGCTAGAAGAAAAATGGGAAAAGGAAAGGGAAGCTTGGCAAGAGAGTCAGGATAAGTCATCCCACTCATTTAAAGATAGAATGGATAAAGAAATCAAATCCTTGAAAAACAGAATTAATGAAGTGGAAAAAGAAAATAGCTCTCTAAAAAATAAAATTGGTGAAATGGAAAAACATTCCATAAAACAAAACAACTCACTTAAAAACTCAATTGGACAATTAGAAAACGATATAAAAAAGTGAATGAAGAAAATACTTCATTGAAAATCAGAATCGAATAAATGGAATTGAATGACTCAAGAAGACACCAAGAATCAATTAAGCAAAACCAAAAAAAAAATGAAACAGTGGAAAAAATATCAAATAACTTCTTGGAAAAACAACAGACCTGGAAAATAGAGCTAGGTGAGACAATCTGAGAAGTATTGGATTCCCTGAACAATATGATGAAAAAAAGTGCTTGGACACTATTTTCCAGGAAGTTATCAAAGAGAACTGCTCAGAAGTTATAGAAACAGAGGGTAAAATAGAAAGTGAAAGAATTCATCGATCACCTACTGAAAGGGACCCTAAAATCAAAACACCAAGAAATATAGTGCCAAAGACCAGAACTATCAAACAAAGGAAAAATTACTACAAGCTGCTAGAAAAAAAATCAATTCAAATATAGAGAAGCCACAATAAGGATTACTCAAGATCTAGCAGCATCCACATTAAAGGATCAAAGGGGCTGGAATATGGTATTCCAAAAGGCTAAGGAACTTGGTAAGCAGCCAAAAATAACTTACCCAGCCAAAATGAGCATCTTTTTCCAGGGAAGAAGATGGACATTCAACGAAATAAGTGAATTTCATCTATTTTTTATGAAAAAAACGGAACTAAACAAAAAAAAAATTTGATCTACAAATATAGAACTCAAAAGAAACCTAAAAAGGTAAAAAGAAATATTGGGAACTATATTTCTGCTATAAAGATATATAAAGAACACATGTATACTTTGTTCTAGAAACTAGAGGTGGAAAGGAAATTGTACCTGGAAAAGGGTAAAATGGGGGTACTATATCTCATGAAGAGGTAAAGGAACCTATTATATCTGAGAGAAAGAATGGAGGGGGATAAATATAGAGTGTATTTTACTGCCATCAGAATTGACTTAAAGAGAAAAATATTAGACATAGTCAATTTATGGTGAAACTTATCCCACCTCATTGAAAAGTGGGAGGGCAAAAGTGAAAAGGAAAGGAATAAGCTAAGTGGAAGGCAATACAGAAATTGTGAGTAAAAGGAATAAAATAGGGGCAGGAAACTCTAAGGTGAGGGAAGGGATACTAAAAAGGGAGTGTTGTGAGAAGCAAGTAGTGCTCACAAGTTTAAAACTGGGGAGGGGGATAAAGATTAAGGAAAGGAGAAAAGCATTAACAGGGTCAACAAAATGGCAAGCAATACAGAATTGATCATTTTAACCATAAATGTAAATGGGGTAAACTGCAACATAAAAAAGAAGCGGTTACCAGAATGCATTAAAACCCAGAATCCTACAATATGTTGTTTACAGGAGACACACCTGAGCAGGGTGATAAATACTGAGTAAAGGTAAAAGGTTGGAGCAGAATCTACTATGCTTCATGTGAAGTAAAAAAAAAAAAAAAAGCAGGGGTAGTCATCCTCATCTCAGATCAAGCAAAAGCAAAAATTGACCTAATTAAAAGAGATAAGGAAGGGCACTATATCTTGCTAAAGGGTAGCTTAGATAATGAAGCAATAATAATAGTAAATATATATGCGCCAAGGGGTGTAGCATTTAAATACTTAAAAGAGAAATTAAGAAAGCTGCAAGAAGAAATAAACAGGAAAAATATAATAGTAGGAGATCTCAAACTTGCACTCTCAGAATTAGATAAATCAAACCACAAAATAAATAAGAAAGAAGTCAAAGAGGTAAATCAAAAAGTTAGATATGATAGATCTTTGGAGAAAACTAAATGGAGACAGAAAGAAGTACACTTTCTTCTCAGCAATTCATGGAACCTATACAAAAATATACCATATATTAGGACATACAAACCTCAAACTCAAATGCAGTAAGGCAGAAATAGTAAATGCATCCTTTTCAGACAATGGTGCTATGAAAATTACTTTCAATAAAAAAGCCAGGGGAAAATAGACCAAAAAATAATTGGAAACTAAATAATCACACAATAAGGAATGATTGGGTGAAACAGCAAATTATAAAACAATTAATAACTTCACCAAGAAAATTACAATAATGAAACGTCATACCAAAATGTGTGGGATGCAGTGAAAGCCATAATAAGGGGAAATTTCATATCTCCAGAGGCCTCCTTGCATAAAATAAAGAAAGAGAAGCTCAATGAATCAGGCTTGCAACTAAAAATGCTAGAAAGGGAACAAATTGAAAATCCCCAGTTAAACACTAAACTTGAAATTCTAAAAAAAAAGGGAGAGATCAATAAAATTGAAAGTAAACAAAAACTATTGAATTAATTAATAAAACTAAGAGTTGGTTCTATGAAAAAAACAACAAAATTGACAAACCCTTATTAAATCTGATTTAAAAAAGAAAAGAGGAATTTCAAATTGTTAGTCTTAAAATATAAAAGGGAGAACTCACCACTAATGAAGAGAAAATTAGAGCAATAATTAGGAGTTACTTTGCCCAACTTTATGCCAAAAAATTTGATAACTTAAATAAAATGGAAGAATATCTTCAAAAATATGGCTTGCCCAGATTAACAGAGGAAGAAGTAAATTGCTTAAACTGTCCCATCTTAGAAAAAGAAATAAAACAAGCTATTAACCAACTCCCTAAGAAAAAATCCCCAGGGCCAGATGGATTTACATGTGAATTCTATCAAACATTTAAAGAACAATTAACTCCAATGCTGTATAAACTATTTCAAAAAATAGGGATTGAAGGAGTCCTACCAAATTCCTTTAATGATACAGACATGGTATTGATACATAAACTAGGTAGATTGAAAACAGAGAAAGAAAATTATAGACCAATCTCCCCAATGAATATTGATGCCAAAATCTTAAATAAAACATTAGCAAAAAGATTACAGGAAATCATCCCCAGGATAATACATTCTGACCAAATAGGATTAATACCAGGAATGAAGGGCTGGTTCAATATTAGGAAAACTATTATCATAAGTGACTATATTAATAACCAAATTAACAAAAACTATATGATCATCTCAAGAGATGCAAAAAAAGCATTTGATAAAATCCAGACTCCATTCCTAATAAAAACACTTGAGAGCATAGAAATAAATGGACTTTTCCTTAAAATAGTCAGGGGCATATATTTAAAACTGTCAGTAAGCATCATATGTAATGGAGGAAAAACTGGAACCTTTCCGAGTAAGATCAGGAGTGAAACAAGTTTGCCCTCTATCACCATTAGTATTCAATATTGTATTACAAACACTAGCCCTAGCAATAAGAGTCAAGAAAGAGATTAAAACTATCAGAGTAGGTAATGATGAAACCAAAGTATCACTCTTTGCAGATGATATGATGGTATACTTAGAGAACCCCAGAGATTCTACTAAAAAGATATTAGAAATAATTCACAACTTTAGCAAAGTTGCACAATACAAAAGAAACCCTCAGCATTTCTATACATCACCAACAAAATCCAACAGCAGGATATACAAAGAGAAATTCCATTCAAAATAACTGTCAATGGCATAAAATATTTGGGAATCTATCTACCAAAGAAAAGTCAGGAATTATATGAGCAAAATTACATAACCCTTTCCACACAAATAAAGTCAGATTTAAATAATTGGAAAAATATTAAGTGCTCTTGGATAGGACGAGGGAATATAATAAAGATGACAATACTCCCTAAACTAATCTATTTATTGCGTGTTGTACCTACCAGACTCCCAAGAAACTATTTTAATGACCTAGAAAAATAACAACAATATTCATATGGAAGAAGAAAAGGTCGAGAATTTCAAGTGAATTAATGAAAAAAAATCAATTTGGCCTAGTTGTACCTGATCTAAAACTATATTGTAAAGCAGCAGTCACCAAAACCATTTGGTATTGGCTAAGGAATAGATTAGTTGATCAGTGGAATAGGTTAGGTTCACAAGACAAAATAGTTAATAACTATAATACATTGCTATTGGAAATAGCAATCCCCAGTTTTTGGGATAAGAATTCATTATTTGACAAAAACTGCTGGGAAAACTTGAAATTAGTGTGGCAGAAATTAGGCATGGATGCACACTTAACACCATATACCAAGGTAAGATCAAAATGTGTCCATGATTTAGGCATAAAGAATGAGATCATAAATAATTTAGAGGAACGTAGGAGAGTTTACCTCTCAGACTTGTGGAGGAGGAAGGGATTTGTGACCAAAGAAAAACTAGAGATTATTATTGATCACAAAACAGGAAATTTTGATTACATTAAATTGAAAAGCCTTTGTATAAACTAAACTAATCCAAACAAAATTAGAAGGAAAGCAACAAATTGGAAATACATTTTTACAGTTAAAGGTTCTGATAAAGGCCTCAATTCCAAAATATATAGAGAATTGACTCTAATTTATCAGAAATCAAGCCATTCTCCAATTGATAAATGGTCAAAGGATATGAACAGATAATTTTCAGATGATAAAATTAAAACTATTTCCACTTATATGAAAATGTGTTTCAAATCATTATTGATCAGAAAAATGCAAATTAAGACAACTCTGAGATACCACTACACACCTGTCAGATTGGCTAAGATGACAGGAAAAAGTAATGATGAATATTGGAGGGGATGAGGGAAAACAGGAACACTGATGCATTGTTCATGGAGTTGTGAACAAATCTAATCATTCTGGAGAGCAATCTGGAATTATGCCCAATAAATTAGCAAACTGTGCATACCCTTTGATCCAGCAGTGCTACTACTAGGCTCATATACCAAAGAGATACTAAAGAAAGGAAAGGGACCTGTATGTCCCAAAATGTTTGTGGCTGCCCTCTTTGTAGTAGCCAGAAACTGGAAACTGCGTGGATGCCCATCAACTGGAGAATGGCTGAATAAATTGTGGTATATATATATATATATATATATATATATATATTATGGAATATTATTGTTCGGTAAGAAATAACCAACAGGATGACTTCAGAAAGGCATGGAGAGACTTACACAAACTGATGCTAAGTGAAATGAATAGGGCCAGGAAATCATTATATACTTCAGCAACAATACATTATGAGGATTATTCTGATGGAAGTGGATATCTTCAACAAGGAGAAGATCTAATTCAGTTTCAATTGATCAGTGATGGATAGAATCATCTACTCCCAGAGAAGGAACACTGGGAAATGAGTGTGAACTGTTTGAATTTTTGTTTTTCTTCTCAGGTTATTTTTATCTTCTAAATCCAATTCTTCCTGTTCAGCAAGAGAACTGTTACATTTTGCACCCATATACTGTATCTAGGATATACTATATGATATTTAACATGTATAAGACTGCCTGCCATCCAGGGGAGAGAGTGGAGAGAGGGAAGTGAAAGTTGGCACAGAAGTGAGTGCAAGGGATAATGTGTAATGTCAATAAAAAATTTTGAAAAAAAAATTAAAAAAGAAAAAAAAAGTTGATCAAGCAATGGGTATATAACCTAAGAGACAAACAATGTAAGTAAAGATCTCACTTATACCAAAGTTTTGTAGCAGGAAAAAAAAGAAATAATTTCAAATAAATTCAATAATTCAAATTCAAAACATTTCAAATAAATTCACATAGTGTAATTCATTGTAATTCAAAAAAAAAGATATCACTATGCTCAATTGTAATGATGTGGCTCTTTTCAGTAATCCAGGCCAGTTTCAATGATCATGTGATGAAAAGAGCCATTTATATCTAAAATTCCCTGTAGGAACTGAGAGTGGTTGACAACATAGCTATTTCACTCTTTTTGTTGTGGTTTGCTTTCATTATATTTTCTTTCTCATTTTTTTTCGCTTTTTGATTTGATTTTTCTTGTGCAGCAAGATAACTGTATAAATATGTATGCATAAATTAAATTTATATTTTTACCATGTTGCTATATATATAGGATCACTTTCCATATAGAAGAGTGGGTGGAGGTTAGGAGAGAAATGGAACACAAGGTTTTGAAAGGGTTAATGTTGAAAAATTACTCCTGCATATAATTTGAAAATTAAAAGACCTTATTAAAAATAAAAAGAAAAAAAAAGAAATCAGCAAATGTTTCAAAGAAGGGCTTGCTTTTTCATTTCATTGATTATTTAAATTTAACAAAGTGATAGAGATGTTAGTAATGAAGATTAAATGTTATAGTGTGTTCTGTGTAATTAATTAATTAATACACATATTAATATGTATGTATGTATATATTTTTATGCATTTACTATTTCACCTATTGTTGGATAATTAATTATACATTATAGATATAGATGTAAGAGAGGAAGGAATATAAGAGGTCATTTTGTACAAGCCTGTTAGTTTATATATGAGAAAAAATGAAATTTATGGAGTTGAAATTATATGCCCAAATTCATATAGATAGTAAGCAATAAAGACAGGATTTTAATCTAGATTTTTCTTCACTAATGAGCTTTCAGGGACATCTGGATAATAAAAATAAGATTCTTATAATCCATTTTTTCCATATAGTACACTAGAGTATAGGAATTAAGTAGCCTACCTTTCACTCACTGAATGCAGTCTTTTGTTTTCTTATGTATCATAGAGAGGATTTGTCTCCTGATTCACAGAGGGAAAAGAGAATAATGAATATCATCTTTACTGGATACTGTAAAGTAGATGATAAAAACTGTTATAGTTTATTTTTTTCTTTTCTTTTTATTTTCTTTTTATTTAATAGCCTTTTATTTACAGGTTATATGTATGGGTAACTTTACAGCATTGACAATTGCCAAACCTCTTGTTCCAATTTTTCCCCTCTTTCCCCCACCCCTTCCCCCAGATGGCAAGTTGACCAGTAGATGTTAAATATATTAAAATATAAATTAGATATACAATAAGTATACATGACCAAACCGTTATTTTGGTGTACAAAAAGAATCAGACTCTGAAATATTGTACAATTAGCCTGTGAAGGAAATAAAAAATGCAGATGCGCAAAAATATGGGGATTGGGAATTCAATGGTTCGTAGTCATCTCCCAGAGCGAATTATCTCCCAGAGTTCTTTCGCTGAGCATAGCTGGTTCAGTTCATTACTGCTCCATTGGAAATGATTTGGTTGATCTCATTGTTGAGGATGGCCAAGTCCATCAGAATTGGCCATCATATAGTATTGTTGTTGAAGTATATAATGATTTCTTGGCCCTGCTCGTTTCACTCAGCATCAGTTCATGTAAGTCTCTCCAGGCCTTTCTGAATCTTCCTGTTGGTCATTTCTTACAGAACAATAATATTCCATAATATTCATATACCACAATTTATTCAGCCATTCTCCAACTGATGGGCATCCACTCATTTTCCGGTTTCTAGCCACTACAAAGAAGACTGCCACAGACATTCGTGCACATACAGGTCCCTTTCCCTTCTTTATGATCTCTTTGGGATATAAGCCCAGTAGTAACACTGCTGGATCAAAGGGTATGAACAGTTGATAACTTTCTGAGCATAGTTCCAAATTGCTTTCCAGAATGTTTGGATGTATTCACAATTTCACCAACAATGTATTAGTGTCTCTGTTTTCCCACATTCCCCCCAACATTCTGCATTATCTTTCCCTGTCATTTTAGCCAATCTGACAGGTGTGTAGTGGTATCTTAGAGTTGTCTTAATTTGCATTTCTCTGATTAATAATGACTTGGAGCATCTTTTCATATGGCTAGAAATAGTTTCAATTTGTTCATCTGAGAATTGTCTGTTCATATCCTTTGACCATGTATCAGTTGGAGAATGGCTTGATTTCTGATAAATTAGAGTCAGTTCTCTATATATTTTTGAAAGGAAGCCTTTATCAGAACCTTTGATTGTAAAAATGTTTTCCCAGTTTATTGCTTCCCTTCTAATCTTGTCTGCATTAGTTTTGTTTGTACAAAAACTTTTCAAAAATTGAGTATTCTCAAATATACATGGATTATGCCCAAGCATAATTTCTCCATAATATTCATGTCTTTGTTCCTATCGTAATTCAATATCTAGCCTTCTTTAGAGAAGCCTTACCCCAAACCAACTTAATAAGGAAATGTGTTCCCTCAATTGTTCCCTAATAGTAATTATAATACCATAATATGGGAGAGAGGGAGTTTGCTTGTAGAATACTGGATTCCCACATCCTCCCAGATTTTTAAAATATAAATATTACATTTAACTTTGTAATTTTATTGTAAGAGGAGTTAAGAATATGAAGATTCTTATGGAGAATCTTATGGAGAAGAATTCTTATGGAGTGTATTTTTTACTCATCATTTGAAATTCAATTTCCTCCAGAGATATGACATTTTTAGGAGCAGGAAATTAATATTTTACTATGTTGCTAATAAGGAGCAATTGTTGATTTTTTAAAAAAAGAAAAATAATATATTATATCTTGAAACTGAGCTGTCATAGTTAATAATGGCAATGGGATGTATTCTGATTAAGCCTATTGTAGTAGAGTTGCTAAAAAAAAATCATATGAAAATGTTCAGTAACAAAATAAATTCAACATCTTAAAATATAAGAAATCAGACCATAAATTATCATAAATGTTTAAAGTTCAGAAGAGTTTATTTTTCATGATTTAGGAGATCTAATAATAATGAAAATTGTTTCCAATTGTTTTATTTATAGTTATGTTTTTTATAGGTCTAAAACCTTCCATTGGACTTATTCCATATTATTATTATTTAATTATCTAATTCCTCATAATATATATCATTATATATTACTAATGAATCCTGTTTTATAAATTAATTAATCAAAAAGTGTGAAAATAGAATATCAGTAAAACTTATCAATACATCAACTAAATCTCACAGTACAGTTTTGTCCTGTACTTCTACGAAGTAAGCGAGAGGCAGGCTTATTTTCCTATCTCTTCTTGAGATTCAAGTTGACTACTATAACTATAAAATGTTCAATTTAATTTGTTATTTTTTGCATAACATTTAAATTATTGTAGATTTGTACATGTATTATGTTTTATCCACTTCTATTTACTTAGTTTTCCATCCATTTATTTAAATTGTTCCATTTTTTTTTATAATTCTTTACATGCATTGTATATTGTAGTATAATAATAAAGAGATAATAATAGCATTCAACTGTCAGGGTGGTGACAAGTATAAAAGGAGATGATGCTTTGCATTTTGCCAACTTTATGCAAACTTTAAAAAATTATGTAAATGTTAGCTGTTATTGATAGTGATGATGATTGTGGTAGTCACTAGTAGTAGTAGTGATAGTAACAACAATAATGATATGCCATTAACGTACCACTATTTATATAGTCATTTCTTCATCAAAGGGTATTTACCTTGTTTCTAATTCTATGCCACCATGCAAACTTTATGAGTGTTTTGATGTATTTTTAAAATATATTTTAGATTTCCTTCACTAGTAAGAAGAAAATCTTTTGGAGAAATTGTGTGGACATTTTATTCATTTTCTTTATATAACTCTAAATTACATTTTATAATGTTTGGATCACTTCATAACTCCATGTACAATGTTAATGTCTGTTTTTTACAGCCATTAAAACACTATCAATCTCCATTTTTTTGGTCAATTTACTAAGTTAATGAACCTGAAATAAAGTTCAAATTGCTTTTATTTATTTCTTTTGGTGATAAATTGAAACATAATTTTAGATGTCCATTAATAGCTTTTTTTTTATTATAAACTGTTCATAGCCACTATTTTACCATTGAGAAAAGGCTGTTAATCTTAGGTATTTGTGTTCTCTATATGTATTTTGGATATCAAAACCATATAATAGTATATATTATACCATATATATAGTATATATGTATAATAGTTATTTTTCTTTGTGATCCACAACTTCTATTTAAAAAAAATAATTATTTCTAATTATCAAAGAAAACAAGTATTTTAGATAACATAATATAATAATATATTTTTTAAAAAAGATAATTGCCCAAGAAACTTCAAATCTGATATGCACAGTTTCTAAGCCTTTCAGATATACTATAAAATTTTCATGTAAATTTGTTCATTTGTCTTTTTCTTTGTGATCTACAACTTCTATTTAAAAAAAATAATTATATGTGGTTGCTGCTCTTACTTCAGTAAGAAAAGCATTTCCAAAAGTAATTTTATTACATTATATGAATGATATTTTGTTCTTCAACGTGAGTTTTATTATTTTTTCTAGCTCTGTAAAATAATCTTGTTGTGCTGGGAGGTTCACTCACTCTATCACACTATCTCCTTGATGAAGATCTGCTGTGTAGCAAAAACTGATATTTCCAGGGGTTTTTGAGTGACTCTTTCAACCATATTGGATTAAGCCAGGTCAACTTCTCTCAAAGCTTTTTGAACTTCTTTTGTAAGCTGGCATGGTAAATTTAAAGCACTGTCTCCCCCTAAAATGTCATATAACGGTTTCAATTGATAGGTAGTCAAGCCTAACACTGGTTGCATCCATTGGATATCTCCTATCAATTTCTGAAAGTCACATAAGATGTTTAGCTTCTCTGTCCTTAAGGATAGTTTTTGTATTGTAAGCTCCTTAGGGTATACTTCATATCCTATATATTGAAAAGGAGCATATCTTTGAATTTTTTCTGAAGTTATGTACAATTTTAGTTACTTAGTGTTTCTATGGTCTTTTGTAGACATGCTTTTTTTTAACATTTGTTCCTCAGATGCACATACCAATATATCATCCATATAATGTAGTTTCAGTTTTCCATTGGATAGGAACAGGCTGGCAGGCCTTCAACAGCAGCCCTGTCTAAAAATCAAAGTACTAATTTTTAACCCTAAATGTTGAAAAACATTTCTTCCCCACAGATTGATGGGGATTTTTTCAACTATAAAATGAGTAAAAACTCCTGCTTTGCCTTCAAAAGTCTATCTCATAGGGGCAGAATTAATTTGAACTGCTATTGATCCTCTTACGCCAGACATGTAGGTGTCTGCCTTAATCTTTGGCCCGTGACTAGGCCTGTTGACACCTCTAATGACTGTACAATCTGCACCAGTGTCTACCAATCCTTCTAATGGTATGCCATTTATATAGATAGTGAGCATAGGTCGGTCAGCTGTCACACCTGCTGTCCAGTATATTCCTGAATTTTGTTGCTTGGAGTCAGAATCTGGGCAACTATCACCAGATTGCTTATTAGGAGTCTGTATCAGGAAACCTGATGCTACTACTTCTCCTGGTTGATAAGTCACACATTGTCTATCTGTATTAGTGACTGGGATATTATCTACACATTCCCCAGTTTCTCACATCAGTGTGTGGATGGACACTGTTTTGTACATGCAAAAAGGAGGTGAAATGGTCAAGCCTACTGTGCCTGGAGGTAAGGGATCCATAGGCTGGAGAGGAACAGATTTCACCTCTCCGGGGGTATCTCAGTTGTCCCAGCTGCATACAATTCTATTCTCCCCAATTGTAATCCCTTTCTCCCATCAGGTTGCTTTCTGAATGATTGATTGTATAATCCCTTTCTCCTATCAGATGGCTTCCTGGCTGATTGATCATGTCTGTGTACTGCACTTCTAGGCACTCTCTGGGTGCACCATTGGCTGCCATCATGCCCCAAGTATTTTTTGCCTGGGGCCCTGGAGCTGGGCCCCTCATCCCATTTCCCTGAATCAGTCTACATTCTGAGGTCCAATGGAGGCTCTGTTGCATTTTGGACATGGGGTATTGGGTCTTATTCTCCCACCCTGTTTTCTCACTCTATCTCTATACCAACATTGAGCTTTCAGATGTTCTACTTTACCATATTGAAAACATTGACGAGTATCCCTGGAAGTCCCTTGCCAAAAGGGACCCTATCTTCCCAGGTTGGGATCTTGGGAAGTCTGCATCATACCCTGGCTATAAAAGGCAGCTCTGCCCACTGTGGCACAGTGTGTTATGATCTCCTCTAAAGGAGCATCCTTGTGTAGTTCTAGTATAATTCTTCTACAAACCTTATTAGAATTTTCTTTAGCTAGTTGCTTTATCAAAATGTCTGTTTCATTTTCACCATTAGTTCGTATGATAGTTGTCTGCAAATGTCCCACAAAATCAGCAAAGGGCTCTTTTGGCCCTTTTGTTATTTTTGTGAAGGCCTCACTCTTGTTGTTTTTATTGTGGAGAGAAGCCCACCCTTTGATAGCAGCAGCAGCAATTTGCTCATATGCTGCTATGGAGTAATTAATCTGTACTGATATGCCTGCATAAGAAGCTACACCTGTTAGTTGGTTGTAGGTGATTGTAGTATGAACTCCACTTTGACTATTTTGTTGGGCTTGTATCCTACATAGCTCACTACATTCAGAAACCCACAACAAGTTTTATCTAGGAACTAAGCATACTCTTGCTATAGATTTTCAGTCACTAGGGGTTAACACTTCATAAGCCTAATTATGTAATAACATCATTTTTTTATTATTATAACTATTTGTTGACAGAACCCATGCCTGGGCAATTTTTTTTACAACATTATCCCTTGCACTCACTTCTGTTTCAACTTTTCCTCTCCCTCCTTTCCCCTTTCCCCAGATGGCAACAAATCCTATACATGTTGAATATGTCACCATATATCCTAGATACAATATATGTGTGCAGAACTGAACAGTTCTCTTCTTGCACAGGAAGAATTGGATTCAGAAGGTAAAAAATAACCGGGAAAGAAAAACAAAAATGCAAACAATTTACATTCATTTCCCAGTGTTCTTTCTTTGGGTGTAGCTGCTTCTGTCCATCCTTGATAAATTGAAACTGAGTTAGATCTCTTTGTTGAAGAAATCCACTTAACATCAGAATACATACTCATACAGTATTGTTGTTGAAGTATATAATGATCTCTTGGTGCTGCTCATTTCACTTAGCATCACTTCATGTAAGTCTCTTCAAGCCTCTCTGTATTCATCCTGCTGGTCATTTCTTACAGAGCAATATTATTCCATAACAATCATATACCACAATTTACTTAACCATTCTCCAATTGATGGGCATCCATTCATTTTCCAGTTTTTAGTCATGACGAACAGGGCTACCACAAACATTTTGGCACATGTAGGTCCCTTTCCATTCTTTAGTATCTCTTTGGGGTATAAGCCCAGTAGAAACACTGCTGTATCAAAGGGTATGCACAGTTTGATAACTGTTTGAGCATAGTTCCAAATTGTTCTCCAGAATGGCTGGATGTATTCATAATTCCACCAACAATGTATTAGTATGCCTGTTTCCCCACACCCCCTCCAATATTCTGCATTACCTTTCCCTGTCATTCTAGCCAATCTGACAGGTGTGTAGTGGTATCTCAGAGTTGTCTTAATTTGCATTTCTCTGATTAATAATGACTTGGAGCATCTTTTCATATGGCTAGAAATAGTTTCAATTTCTTTGTCTGACCATTGTCTGTTCATATGCTTTGACCATTTATCAATTGGAGAATGGCTTGATTTCTTATAAATTAGTCAATCCCCTATATATTTTGGAAATGAGTCCTTTATCAGAACCTTTAACTGTAAAAATGATTTCCCAGTTTATTTTTTCCCTTCTAATCTTTTCTGCATTAGTTCTGTTTGTACAAAAACTTTTCAATTTGATATAATCAGAATTTTCTATTTTATAATCAATAATGATATCCAGTTCTTCTTCCTCGTCCACAGGTCTGAGAGGTAAACTATCCTATGCTTTTCCAATTTATTTATAATCTCATTCTTTATGCCTAGGTCATGAACCTATTTTGACCTTATCTTGGTGTATGGTGTTAAGTGTGGGTCAATGCCTAGTTTCTGCCATACTAGTTTCCAATTTTCCTAGCAATTCTTGTCAAATAATGCATTCTTATCCCAAAAACTGGGGTCTTTGGGTTTGTCAAATACTAGATTATTAAAGTTATTGGCTGTTTTGGCCTTTGAACCTAACTTATTCCATTGATCAACTAGTTTGTTTCTTAGCCAATACAAGATGCTTTTGGTAACTGCTGCTTTATAAAATAATTTTAGATCTGGTACAGCTAGGCCACCTTCATTGGATTTTTTTCATTAATTCCCTTCAAATTCTTGACCTTTTGTTTTTCCATATGAACTTTGTTCTTATTTTTTTAGGTCATTACAATCCTTTTTTGGGAGTCTGATTGGCATAGCGCTAAATAAATAGATTAGTTTAGGTAGTATTGTCATCTTTATTATATTTGCGTACCTAATCCGAGAGAATTTAATATTTTTCCAGGTGGTTAGATCACACTTAATTTGTGTGGAAAGTGTATGGTAGTTTTGCTCATAAAGTTTCTGATTTTCCCTTGGTAGATAGATTCCTAAATATTTTATACAATCAGTAGTTACATTAAATGGAATTCCTCTTCGTAACACTGACTGTTGGGTTTTGTTAGTGATATATAAGAATGCTGATGATAGCATCTATTTAAAACCATCAGTAAACATCATATGTAATGGGGAATAACTGCTACCATTCCCAATAAGTTCAGGTATGAAAAAAGGTTGCCCACTATCACCGTTACTATTCAATATTGTATTAGAAATGCTGGCTTTGGCAATGAAAGTTGAGAAAGAGATTAAAGGAATTAGAGTAGGCAATGAGGAAACCAAATTATCACTCTTTGCTGATGATATGATGGTATACTTAGAGAACCCTAGAGATTCTACTAAAAAGTTATTAGAAATAATTCACAACAAAGTTGCAGGATACAAAATAAACCCACATAAATCATCAGCATTCTCATATATCACCAACAAAATACAACAGTCAGAGTTACAAAGAGAAATTCCATTTAAAGTAACTAGTGATAGTATAAAATACTTGGGAATCTATCTGCCAAATGAAAATCAGAAACTTTATAAGCAAAACTACACTTTTCACACAAATTAAGTCTGATCTAACCAATTGGAAAAATATTAAATACTCTTTGATAGGGCAAGCAAATATAATAAAGATGACAATACTACCTAAACTAATCAATTTGTTTCAATCAGACTCCCAAAAAACTATTTTAATGACCTAGAAAAAATAACAACAAAACTGATATGGAAAAACAAAAGGTCAAGAATTTCAGGGGAATTAATGAAAAAAAATCAAATGAAGGTGGCTTAGCTGAATGAGATCTAAAATTATATTATAGAGCAGCAGTTACTAAAACCATTTGGTACTGGCTAAGGAATAGATTAGTTGATCAGTGGAATAGGTTACGTTCAAAGGACAAAATAGTCAATAACTTTAGCATAGTGTTTTACAAATTCAAAGATCCCAGCTTTTATAATAAGAATCACTCTTTGACAAAAACTGCTGGGAAAATTGGAAATTAGTATGGCAGAAACTAGACATTGACCCACACTTAATATGGTACACCAAGATAAGGTAAAAATGGATTCATGACCTAGGCATAAAGAATGAGATTATAAATAAATTAGATGAACACAAGATAGTTTACCTCTCAAACCTGTGGAAGAGGAAGGAATTTATGACCAAAGAAGAACTAGAGATCATTAATGAACACAAAACAGAAAATTTTGATTATACCAAAGTGAAAAGCTTTTGTACAAACAAAACTAATGCAGACAAGATTAGAAGTGAAGTAATAAACTGGGAAAATATTTTTACAGTCAAAGTTTCTGATAAAGCCTCATTTCCAAAATATATAAAGAACTGACTCTAATTTGTAAGAAATCAAGCCATTCTCCAATTGATAAATGGTCAAAGGATATGAATAGACAGTTCTCAGACAAAGAAATTGAAACTATTTCTAGCCACATGAAAAGATGCTCCAAGTCATTATTAATCAGAGAAATGCAAATTAAGACAACTCTGAGATACCACTACATACCTGTCAGACTGGCTAGAATGACAGGGAAAGATAATGCAGAATGTTGGAGGGGATGTGGGAAAACAGGGAGACTAATACCTTGTTGGTGGAATTGTGAATACATCCAACCATTCTGGAGAGAAATTTGGAACTATGCTCAAAAAGTTATCAAACAGCACATACCCTTTGTTCCAGCAATGTTACTACTTGGCTTATATCCCAAAGAGATCATAAAGAAGGGACAGGGACCTGTATGTGCATGAATGTTTGTGGCAGCCCCCTTTGCTGTGGCCAGAAACTGGAAACTGAGTGGATGTTCATCAATTGGAGAATGAGTGAATAAATTGCGGTATATGAATATTATGCAATATTATTGTTCAGTAAGAAATGACCAACAGGATGATTTCAGAAAGGCCTGGAGAGACTTACACGAACTGATGCTGAGTGAAATGAGCAGGACCAGGAGATCATTATATACTTCAACAACAATACTATGTGATGACCAGTTCTGATGGACCAGGCCATCCTCAGCAACGAGATCAACCAAATCATTTCTAATGGAGCAGTAATGAACTGAACTAGCTATACCCAGAAAAAGAACTCTGGGAGATGACTAAAAACCATTACATTGAATTCCCAATCCCTATATTTATGCACACCTGCATCTTTGATTTCCTTCACGAGCTATTTGTACAATAATTCAGAGTCTGATTCTTTTTGTACAGCAAAATAATGCTTTGGTCATGTATACTTATTGTGTATCTAAGTTATATTTTAATATATTTAACATCTACTGGTCATCCTGCCATTTAGGGAGGGTGGGGGTAAGAGGTGAAAAATTGGAACAAGAGGTTTGGCAGTTGTTAATGCTGTAAAGTTACCCATGTATATATCCAGTAAATAAAAGGCTATTAAATTAAAAAAAAAAAAAAAAAAAAAAAACGAAATGAGCAGGACCATGAGATCATTATATACTTCAACAACAATACTAGATGATGACCAGTTCTGATGGATCAGGCCATCCTCAGCAACGAGATCAACCAAATCATTTCTAATGCAGCAGTAATGAACTGAACTAGCTATGCCCAGAAAAAGAACTCTGGGAGATGAGTAAAAACCATTACATTGAATTCCCAATTCCTATATTTATGCACACATGCATTTTTGATTTCCTTCACAAGCTAATTGTACAATAATTCAGAGTCTGATTCTTTTTGTACAGCAAAATAATGTTTTGGTCATGTATACTTATTGTGTATCTAAGTTATATTTTAATATATTTAACATCTACTGGTCATCCTGCCATCTAGGGAGGGTGGGGGTAAGAGGTGAAAAATTGGAACAAGAGGTTTGGCAATTGTTAATGCTGTAAAGTTACCCATGTATATATCCTGTAAATAAAAGGCTATTAAATAAAAAAAATAAAATAAAATAAAAAAAATACTATATGATGACCAATTCTGATGGCACTGGCAATCCTCAGCAATGAGATGAACCAAATTAGTTCCAATGGAGTAGTAATGAACTGAACCAGCTAGTAAGAACTCTGGGAGATGACTAAAAACCATTACATTGAATTCCTAATCCCTATAGTTTTGCCTACCTGCATTTTGGATTTCCTTCACAAGCTAATTGTAAAATATTTCAAAGTCTGATTCTTTATGTACAGCAAAATAATGGTTTGATCATGTATACTTATTGTGTATCTAATTGATATTTAATATATTTAATATCTACTGGTCACCCTGCCATCTGGGGAAGGCGGTAGGGGGAAGAAGGGGAAAAATTGGAACAAGAGGTTTGACAATAGTCAATGCTGTAAAGTTACCCATATATATAACCTGTAAATAAGAGGTTTATAAAATTAAAAAAAAAGAATGCTGATGACTTTTGTCGGTTTATTTTGTATCCTGTAACTCTCCTAAAGTTGTGGATTGTTTCTAATAACTTTTTAGTAGAATCTCTGGGGTTCTCTAGTTCTCTAAGTATACTATCATCAAATCATCAGCAAAGAGTGATGATAATTTGGTTTCCTCATTGCCTATTCTTAATCTTTTAATCTCTTTCTCAACTCTTACTGCCAAAGCTAGCAGTTCTAATACAATATTATATAGTAACAGTGATAGTAGGCAACCTTGATTCATTCCTGATCTTATTGGGAATGGTTGCAGTTTTTCCCCATTACGTATGATGCTTACTGATGATTTTAAATAGATGCTACTGATTATTGTAAGGAAAAGTCCATTTATTCCTATACTCTCAAGTATTTCTAAGAGGAATGGTTGTTGGATTTTATCAAATGCTTTTTCTGCATCTATTGAGATGATCATATGGTTTTTGTTAATTTGGTTATTAATATGGCTAATTATACTGATAGGTTTCCTAATACTCAACCAGCCCTGCATTCCTTGTATAAATCCTCCTTGATCGTGGTGTATTATCCTGGGGATGATTTTCTATAGTCTTTTTGCTAATATTTTATTTAATCTTTTAGCATCAATATTTGTTAGGGATATTGGTCTATAATTTTCTTTCTCTGTTTTCAACCTATTGTTTAAGTATCAGTACCATGTTTCTGTCATAAAAGGAATTTGGTAGGACTCCTTCTTCCCCTATTTTTTCAAATAGTTTATAAAGCACTGGGGCTAATTGTTCTTTAAATGTTTGGTAGAATTCACATGTATATCCATCTGGTCCTGGGGATTTTTTTTTAGGGAGTTGATTAATAGCTTTTTCTATTTCTTTTTCTGAAATGGGTTTATTTAAGCAATTTATTTCCTCCTCTGTTAATCTGGGAAGCCTATATTTTCAAATATAGTCATCCATTTCGGTTATGTTATCAAATTTATTGGCATAAATTTGGGCAAAGTAACCCCTTATTATTTCTTTAATTTCCTCTTCATTTGGTGGAAAGTTCTCCCTTTTCATTTTTAAGACTAGTAATTTCATTTTCCTCTCTCCTTTATCTAATCAAATTTACCAAATATTTATCAGTTTTTTTCATAAAACCAACTCTTAGTCTTATTTATTAGTTCAATAGTTTTTTACTTTCAATATTATTAATTTCTCCTTTTGATTTTAGAATTTCAAATTTAATAATTGATTGGGTTTTTTAATTTGGTCTTTTTCTGGCTTTTTCAGGTGCAAGCCCAATTCATTGATCTTCTCTTTCTCTATTTTATTCAAGGAAGCCTCTAAGAATAGAAAATTTCCCCTTATTACCACTTTGGCTGCATCCCACAAATTTTGATATGATGTCTCATCGTTAAAATTATCTTGAGTGAAATAATTAATTGTGTCTATAATTTGCTATTTTACCCAATCATTCTTTTTAAGATGAGATTATTTAATTTTCAATTACTTTTTGGTCTATTTACACCTAACTTGTTGTTGAATGTAATTTTTATTGCATTGTGATCTGAAAAGAAAGTATTTACTATTTCTTTCTTCCTGCATTTAATTTTGAGGTCTTTTATGTCCTAATATATGGTCTTTTTTTGTGTAAGGTCCATGAACTGCTGAAAAGAAAGTATACTCCTTTCTGTCACCTTTCAGTTTTCTCCAAAGATCTATCATACCTAATTTTTCCAATTTTCTATTTACCTCTTTAATTTCTTTCTTATTTGTTTTGTGATTTGATTTATCTAATTCTGAGAGTGCAAGACTGATATCTCCCACTATTATAGTTTTACTGTCTATTTCTTCTCCCAACTCTCTTAACTTCTTCTTTAGAAAGTTAGATGCTATACCACTTGGTGCATACATGTTTAATACTGATATTGCTTCATTGTCTATAGTACCCTTTTGGAACATATAGTTTCCTTCCTTATCTCTTTTAATTAAATCAATTTTTGCTTTTACTTGACCTGAGATAAGAACAGCTACCCCTGCTTTTTTGACTTCACCTGAAGCATAATAGATTCTGCTCCCGCCTTTTATCTTTACTCTGCATGTATCTCCCTGTTTTAAATGTGTTTCCTGTAAACAACATATTGTAGGGTTCTGATTTTTGATCCAGTCTGCTATCCATCTCCACTTTATTGGAGAGTTCATCCCATTCCCTTTTACAGTTAAAATTACTAATTCTGTATTTCCTGCCATCCTAATATCCCCAGATTATTATTCTCTTTTTCTTGCCCTTCTTCCCCCTCTTCCCTAGTATTAAACTTATTGGTCCTCCTTGCATCAAGCAGCTCTCCCTCTTTAGGATCCCTCCCCCTCCCTTTGAATCTCTTCCCCTTTCTTGTACTCTTCCCTTATTACTCTTTTTTCATTTTCCCTTTTCCTCTCCCACTTTTTAATGAGGTGAGAGAAGATTCTCTAAAACAAATTTGTTAATTATTTCCTCTTTGAGCCAAATCTGATGAGAGTAGTATTCACACCATTTCTGCTTCCCTTTTTTATGTCATATCAGTAAAATCAAATTATACATGTGGTTTTTATGTATTTCCACAACAGAAATACAGTTCTCATGAGTTCCTTTTACCTGTTTCTACTTCTCTTGAGTCCTTTTGTTGGAGATCATTTTTTTTTTGTTAAAATCCGTTTTTTTTCCTTAGAAACAAATAGAATTCCTCTGTTTCATTAAATGTCCATCTTCTTACATGGGAAAAAAATGTTCAGCTTAGCTGCATAGTTTATTCTTGGATGCATTCCACATTCTTTTCCTTTCAGATTATCAGATTCCAGGTCCTTCGATCATTTAATGTGGAGGCAGCCAGATCTTGAGTGAACCTTATTGTGGCACCACAGTATTTGAATTGTTTTATCCTGGCTGCTTGTAATATTTTTTCTTTAGTCTGAAAATTCTGAAATTTGGCCACAATATTCCTCGAAGTCTTTATTTTAGGGTCTTTTTCAGAAAGTGTTCGATGAATTCTTTCAATGCCTATTTTACCTTCTGGTTCTATTACTTCTGGGCAGTTTTCTTTGATGATTTCCTGTAAAATAGTATCTAGGCTCTTTTATTCATCATAATTTTCGGGTAGTCCAATGATCCTCATGGTATCTCTCTTAGATCTATTTTCCAGGTCTATTGTTTTTCCAAGTAAGTATTTGACATTTTTTTCCAATTTTTCATTTTTTTGGTTTTGCTTGACTGATTCTTGATGATTCGATGAATCAGTCATTTCTATTTGCTTAGTTCTGATTTTTCGTTAGTTATTTTCTTCATTAGCTTTTTTTTGAGTTTTTAAATGAGTTGTTTTGGTCTATGGAGGTTTTTTTCCATTTCACTAATTTTTTTTTAATGAGTTATTTTCTTTTTCCAATTCACAAATTATGTTTCCCTGCAGTTCTTGGAAGTGTTTTACCTTGTCCAATTCACATTTCAGGAAGTTGTTGCTCTCTTGTATAGTTTCTCTTTCCTTTCCCTATTTTTCATCTAGTTCTCTTTTAACGTTTTTAATAGTCTCTTCTAGGAGAGCCTTTTGTATTGGAGACCAACAATTGTCTGGAGACTATCTGCTATTAGGCTCTTCAGGGTTGAAAAGCTGCTCTTTTTGTATAGAAACTATCAATTGTCCTTTTGATTTTTTTACTCATTTTTTTAAAGCCTGTAGGGTCTACCTTCAGAGCCAGGAGTTCACCCGCTTCCTCTCCAGAGCAGTGATAAGTGTATGAATGGGTAGCTGTCCTTCCAGCTTGCTACAAAAAGCATCGAGGTACTGGAGTGCTCTGCAGTTCTCCACCTGGAAGTAACTCAGGTGTACAGGGCTGTGCTGGGAAAGTGCCCTGCAAAGAACCCTGCTCTTGGGATTAACGACTGCCCTGGGGCTAGACACTGAGCAGTGAGAGTTTCACTACCCCAAGCCAAATCCCACCCTGGGGCTGTGGGTATTAGCAACTGGAAAGTGTTTCTGCCATAGGAAGCACAGTCCTACTGGAGAAGTTCTATTGCCCCAGGCCAAGCCCTGCTCTATGCACATTAGAGGCTTCCCCGGGTTGTACTCCCCTGCTGTTGAAGATTTGTATCTGTCTCCTGAAAAAGCCCTGGACTGCAGGATGTGGCTGCAGGACTGTGTTCTTAGGTTCTGCCGTTTTTTAGAGTACTCTCTGTTTTTGCCTTTAATTTCTCTGCCAGTTTACTGCTTTGTAATCAAAGCAGAGCAGTTGGCCTACAGCAGAGTTGTCTTTATAATTTCTTTAGCCACAGAGATCACCCCTGTGCCTGGTCTGCTCAGAATGCTAGCCTCTTGCTGCCTGTCTGTTCCTGGCCCCTCAGGACAAACATTTTCTGACGATCTTCCAGATTATCTTCAGCTGGTAAATTGTGTGCTTCTAGTCTTCATGAATTTTAGCAGTGAAGAGCTATTTTTGAGGCTGAATTTAATAGTTGATCGAGGGGCTGAGAGGAGCTTAGAAAGTGGAGTGTGCCTTCTCCACCATATTGACTCTGTCTCCTCGGTAGGTGTAATAACATCTTAACATAAGCTGATGTAGCCCCATAAAGAGTGCAAGCCTTTTTCAGGTCTTTGAGGATTTCTATACCAAAAGGACCATGTTTTCTTCTTTCTTGACCTGAAGAGTTAAACTGTTGAATCACAGGATAAATTTGTAGTCTTAATTCAAGATTAGAAAAGGCATTGATTAAGGCAAAAAATGAAGAAGATATATCTGATTTTATAAATGCATACTCTGTGATCAAAGAGCTTGACTCTTCAGATCAAAAAGGGAGAAGATACACTCCTTTTATTTATTATTATTTTTATTTTAATAGCCTTTTATTTACAGGTTATATGTATGGATAACTTTACAGCATTGACAATTGCCAAACCTCTTGTTCCAATTTTTCCCCTTCTTCCTCCCACCCCCTCCCCCAGATGGCATAATGACCAGTAGATGTTAAATATATTAAAATATAAATTCGATACACAAGTATACCCGAACAAACCATTATTTTGCTGTACAAAAAGAATCGGACTCTGAAATATTGTACAATTAGCCTGTGAAGGAAATCAAAAATGCAGGTGGGAAAAAATATAGAGATTGGGAATTCAATATAATGGTTCTTAGTCATCTCCCAGAGTTCTTTCACTATATTTAAAAATATATTATTTTCTCTGGATTTCTGTTTTGTCATCTGTATAAATAACTAGATATGCTTATAGTATTAGACTATGATTATATTATATAAGCATAACATATTGGATTGGATTTTTCCAAATGTCCTTTTTGCTCTAGCAGTTCATTCTATGGTAGAATTTTGTTAGCAGGATTAAAAAATGGATCCATCCTCCATCCTGATAATGTCAAAATCAGACCAGTTCTTCCCTTTTGTTTCCATAAGCTCCAATATGGAAAAGGGAGGAAGAAAGGAGAGGAAACTATCCAGGTTACTATATGATCCAGAGAATGTGGTCTTCTTGTTCCTTAAACAAGATACTCCATCAGCAAGCTCTGGTCATTGCCCATTCCTTATCCATAGAATGAACTCCATCTGAGCCTCCTAGTTTCTTTAGGTTCTTTTAAGTTCCAGATAAAATATCAACTTTAACAGGAAGTCTTTACCAATCCTTAATTCTATTATTTTCTTTTTGTGGGTTATTTCCAATTTACTCAGTACATAGTTATTTGCATATCAAGGGTTTTTTTGGGGATGAAGAGGCCATCCCTCTTCCTTTCCTTTTTTTAAAGTGGCTAATTGTTTTGATGGTTTTCAATTTAAAATCCTAATCTCAGTTTTAATTCTTTGAAATAATTCTTATGCACAATAGCAACATATATATATATATATATATTTATGCATATATATATATATATATATATATATATATATATATATAATAGTATTAGGCCTAGTGGTCTTGAGACCAACAAAATAGTTTTTCTTTAAGGGAGGTTATAACTTAAAGAATCTATGCATAGAAACCATTGTTATTAGATTAGGCCTGATGCTTTTGAAGTCATCATGACTGTCTCCCCTATAAGATTATAGAATATACTCATGGAAAAATACTGACAATAATATTTTTGAAGGTTAGTATAGCTGTGTCCCTCAAATAATATTTTGTCTTTTGACAGTTTATTTTTTCATTGATAACAAACCATCCAAGATAATATTTTGCCGAGACCCCTCAAATGCAATTTGAGTATTAAAAGAGGCCACCCAAAATCAGAATATAAGAACCCAGTGCCTCAGAAGGGCACTTTGGAACATACTTTCCCTTCCAATGGAAATACACTTTCCTGCTGGAGTGACACCTTCCTACTGAATGGACTTAAGTTTCTGTGTTCCCCAACACACCACTAACCTTACATGAGTTATACTCTGCTGGTATGTATGCCTGAATTATATATTGGGTACTCTTGCCACCTTTTTCTTTTCCCCTCTTTCCCATTGCTTTCAATAAAGCTTGAGGATGAGATTGATTGAGGATGAGGTTATTCTCAGTTAATGAACTCATTAGGAATTGTTTTGCCTTACATCTTTGGTTGGTCCAGAGATCTTTCCTTAAATATAAACTGAGTATTAAGTCAAAGCCTTAAACTTATTGACAGCTGCATATAGACTAGGGTTGTAGATAAATAGGAGATTCCTATACCTTTCCAGGAGGAATTCCCTTATGTCAGGAAACTGTCATTTGGTGCAGTGATCAGGGTACCAAAACATAACCATGTTGTTTTATTTTCTTCCAAAGACAGATAAACCTATAATGAATAACAAGACCCCATCCTAGAAACCTCAAAAGACATGAATTTAATTAGAAATGGGGTCCACAGATATAGGTAGAAATTTCACATTCAGTTCCCCCACAGGGATATTTAGGATATTACATAGTTATCAGGATTGAATTTTTTAATATCTGGTACCATAGTAACAGAAAATGTGGAACACAATATTTAAATTTAAGAATGTCCCTAAGAAATTAAAGAATATAGATAGCACACCTATAGAGGAAATAGTATGGCATAGATTGAGTTCTAGAGGGTAGTGATATTGACAATACTTTTACTACTTTATAGAGTTGTTGGGAGGCTAAAATAAGGTAACTTTGAAAAAGTTCTTTGCAAACTTTCAAACATCACATACATTTCAGCTATCATTACTACTAGTGTTATTGTGATGAAAAGGTTTGATGAACAAAATAGGGAAATAAAGAAACCTTGATATAATATCTTCATGGTTTTTTCAATGTAATTGGGGAGGAAGAATGAATGTAGATTTAAAAAGTAAATAATAATATAAAAATGTAGTATGCTAGGTTAAAAATGACTGCTTTGAGATCAAGTACTATAGGCTCTCAGAAGAGGGAGAAATCATTGGAAATAAAGGAGTAGCATTTTGAGGAAAGTCAGATAGTAGAAAAGAATGTTAGACCATAAGTCAGAAGAGTTAGACCCAGGTCCAGTTCTGCTGCTATCTACTGAAGTTGTGGGACCTTTTGGGAGTTCCTTCATGTCCCTTCTCCCCAGTTTGCTAATCTATAAAATAAGAGAATGCTTCCTAATCTAAGGTACTTTACTCTCTATATTCCTAATTGGACAAAGAAAGTTTCAAAAAAGAGGGAGGATTTGAGTTGGGCCCAAAGATAAACAAATTCATGTATTAAAGGGGGGGGCAGGGAAGGTGAAGATATTTCAAAAGGGGAAGTTATGTGCAAAGATTTGGAGGTGATAATATAAAAGATTTTTCCTAAGGAAATCAGTCTAGATAAAGGGTAGGGTTCATATTGGGGAATGGTTAGAGATAAATTTTGCATAGATAGATTGGGGCAAAATTTTGTGGAGCCTTTCACCTTATGAAAACCTAATTTTATTGCATAGATAGTAGAGAGGCAGAGAAGTAGTTTATAAAGAAAAAATAATAAGATAAAAATGTTACGTCAGAAGCATTACTCTGTTAGAAATGGGTAGGACAGAGTGAGAGACGAAACTCAATTTACAGGCTAACTATACTATTCTTTTTTTTTTTTTTTTGGTTTGTTTGTTTGTTTGTTTTTTTGAGAGGCAATTGTGGTTAAGTCACTTGCCCAGGATCACACAACTAATAAGTGTTTAGTACCAGAGGTCACATTTGACTTCAGATCCTTCTGACTCCAAGGCTGGTACTCAATCCACTGTGCCACCTAGCTGCTTCTGCTACTATGATATTCTAATGTCTATAGGTTGGCAGCCAGATTTTATTCTCCTCTTCTGATAAGTTAATTCATCTTATGTCTTCAATTTTTTTCCAGAACTGGACTTTCAGTATTCATAATATCTCTCATATGCCCCTGTTTTTATCTCCCCACAGAAAGCCTTATCCAACTTAGGCCCTCTTTCCTTCTTGGCTGAGTTACTGCAATAATCCCTTCAATAACTCTTTCTTGTCATTCCAATTAATTTTTTTTTTATGTAAGCACCAGAGTGGCCCAGATATGACCATCATGGCTTTCAATAAACTCCAGTGACTTTGTATTACCTCTAAGAACAAATTGAAACTTTTGTTTGATATTTAAAATTCTTCAAAACATAAATTCATCTACTTCTCCAGTTTGTTTAATATATTCTATATTACACTCATGTTTTTGCATTGAAATCCTCTCTCTCATCATCTCTTTTTCTTGAAATACCTGGTTTCCTTCAAGATTCAGTTCATGGAGTGATTATGTTCTACGTGAGGCCTTATCTATTCCTTCATCTGTGAAAGCTCCTTTCCCATCCTCAGTAGTAGCCCAAAGTTGCCTTTTATCTGTTATGTGTTTTGTAGATACTTTTATATGTGTGTATGTTGCCTCTTCCATTTGAGAGCAGGGATTATTTCCCTTTTGACTCTGTGTTTGCAATGCCAAACACTGATTGGAGTAAGGAAAACACTTATAAAATATCAACTGATTCATCAAATAATCAATAAAGTCACTAACATTTATTTAATTACTTACTAAGACTTACATATTAAAATTATTGCATTGATTTAAAATTAGAAATAAAAATATAAATAGGCAATATTATTAGTTATTACACTTTACCTCTTAATTCACTACTGCTTTGCATTCAGAAACAACTTCTTTAGATATTGCTTGAGTTAATTTAATATTAAAAGTATACATGTATACATTTATGGACAAATGGATAGCTTTGATGATAGTGCTCACTATTCATATGTGGGTAAAAAGGCTCATGTATGTGTATAGAATTGATCATAGATTTTGGAGATGAAAGGGAATTTAGAATAATCTATCCAACACCATAATAAATCTGAGTCTCTGGAAGGTCAAATTTGTTATCCAACGTCACACAGATAGTATGAAAAGTGATATTTTAAACACTTAGGTGGCACAGTGGATAAAGCATGGAATTTGAAATTAGGGGAATCTGTTTAAATCTTCTATTAGAAATTAGTTGCATGATCTTAAGAAAGCAATTTAAAGAGAAAGGTAAAAGATCAAGAATTTATCAAATATCTTCTTTCTTCCAAATATTGGGCTAAGCACTTTTAAAATATTATTTCATTTAATCTTCACAACAACCCTGGGAAATAGATGTGATACGGCTATTTCCTCATCTATAAAACTAAAAAAATCACAGCACCTCTAGACCTGGGTTGTTGTGAGGATCATATGATAACATACATATGTGAAGCACTTACTAAAATTTAAAGTGATATATAAATAGTAGCTGTTATTAGAATATCATTATTAATGATATTAATTAATATCAGTGTTATTGTAAACAATGATAACACATAACAGCTTGAACATGCACATAGCATATATTAACAATATTATTATCATTATTAATAAAATTATTATTATTCATCTCAGATTTTCTGACTGCAGAACCAGTGCTCATTTCATGCTGCCTTTCCCTCTTTCAATAGTTGATGACTTGTCTTTCATTTAATGATTAATTTGGGGCAACACTACTATTTGAAGCTTGCCTTCTGTAACTCCTACATTGAACCAATCCATTTCTGGTTTTTGTATGCTACCTTAGGACTTTGAGATTTTTATTAAAGCATTCTGTAGTATTATAAAAATTAATTCCCATATATGTGGTCGTGTGATGATGTCCACCTCTATGTCATGGTAAGTCCTGGAAACTTCTTTGTAGCAGTTCTTTCTCAAATTCTAGAAATGTTTTGCAACTTCATCATTTGTGATCTTGTCTTTGCTTCAATATTTTCATCTGTTTCAATGTGATAACTGTTGATGAAATTACTCAGAAATGTCGATAATTTCACTTTGTTTCATCCTAGTCATATATTCATTCAGAAGGAAAGATAAAACAACTGCACAGGAGATACAGATTATGTCTTGATGTAAAATTGGTATCCTTCTTTAAAAGTTTCTCAAAGGATATTTTAATCTCCTTGATTCAGGATTCAGGTTGTTTTTTTCTGGGGGAGATTTCTATCTTAGTACAATGTAAATATGCATATTGCAGTCCAGATATAATTAAACATTTTAAAAATTCAATTAAAGATAGATCTTATTTTTTTTATTTAATAGCCTTTTATTTACAGGATATATACATGGGTAACTTTACAGCATTAACAATTGCCAAACCTCTTGTTCCAATTTTTCACCTCTTACCCCCCCACCCCCTCCCCTAGATGTCAGGATGACCAGTAGATGTTAAATATATTAAAATATAACTTAGATACACAATAAGTATACATGACCAAAACGTTATTTTGCTGTACAAAAAGAATCAGACTCAGGAATATTGTACAATTAGCTTGTTTTTTTTTTGTTTTGTTTTGTTTTGTTTTGTTTTTTTTCATACTGCAAATCTTCACCAATTATTTATTTTTGTTATTTATCATCTACTTGTTTTTTTTTTTTTTTTAATAGCCTTTTATTTACAGGATATATACATGGGTAACTTTACAGCATTAACAATTGCCAAACCTCTTGTTCCAATTTTTCACCTCTTACCCCCCCACCCCCTCCCCTAGATGGCAGGATGACCAGTAGATGTTAAATATATTAAAATATAAATTAGATACACAATAAGTATACATGACCAAAACGTTATTTTGCTGTACAAAAAGAATCAGACTCTGAAATATTGTACAATTAGCTTGTGAAGGAAATCAAAAATGCAGGTGTGCATAAATATAGGGATTGGGAATTCAATGTAATGGTTTTTAGTCATCTCCCAGAGTTCTTTTTCTGGGCATAGCTAGTACAGTTCATTACTGCTCCATTAGAAATGATTTGGTTGATCTCGTTGCTGAGGATGGCCAGGTCCATCAGAACTGGTCATTATATAGTATTGTTGTTGAAGTATATAATGATCTCCTGGTCCTGCTCATTTCACTCAGCATCATCAGTTCGTGTAAGTCTCTCCAGGCCTTTCTGAAATCATCCTGTTGGTCATTTCTTACAGAACAGTAATATTCCATAATATTCATATACCACAATTTATTCAGCCATTCTCCAACTGATGGACATCCATTCAGTTTCAGTTTTACCACTACAAAGGGCTGCCACAAACATTCGTGCACATACAGGTCCCTTTCCCTTCTTTATAATCTCTTTGGGATATAATCCCAGTAGTAACACTGCTGGATCAAAGGGTATGCACAGTTTGATAACTTTTTGAGCATAGTTCCAAACTACTTTCCAAAATGGTTGGATTCGTTCACAGCTCCACCAACAATGCATCAATGTCCCAGTTTTCCCGCATCCCTCAACAATCATCATTATTTTTCCTGTCATCTTAGCCAATCGACAGGTGTGTAGTAGCATCTTAGAGTTGTCTTAATTTGCATTTCTCTGATTAATAATGACTTGGAGCATCTTTTCATATATTAGAAATAGTTTCAATTTCTTCTTCTGAGAATTGTCTGTTCATATCCTTTGACCATTTTCAATTGGAGAATAAGGCTTGATTTTTATAAATTAGAGTTAATTCTCTATATATTTTGGAAATGAGGCCTTTATCAGAACCTTTGACATTAAAAATATTTTCCCAATTTATTGCTTCCCTTCTAATCTTGTCTGCATTAGTTTTGTTTGTACAAAAACTTTTCAGTTTGGTATAATCGAAATTTTGTATTTTGTGATCAGCAATGATCTCTAGTTCTGCTTTGGTCATAAAGACCTTCCACTTCCACAGGTCTGAGAGGTAAACTATCCTGTGTTCCTCTAATTTATTAATAATTTCATTCTTTATGCCTAGGTCATGAACCCATTTTGACCTTATCTTGGTGTACGGAGTTAAGTATGGATCAATGCCTAGTTTCTGCCATATTAGTTTCCAATTTTCCCAGCAATTTTTATCAAACAGTAAGTTCTTATCCCAAAAGCTGGGGTCTTTGGGTTTGTCAAAGACTAGGTTGCTATATTTGTTGACTGTTTTATCCCTTGAACCTAGTCTATTCCACGGATCAACTAATCTATTCCTTAGCCAATACCAAATAGTTTTGGTTACTGCTGCTCTATAATATAATTTTAGATCTGGTACAGCTAAGCCACCTTCATCTGATTTTTTTTTCATTAATTCCCTTGAAATTCTTGACCTTTTGTTTTTCCATATGAACTTTGTTGTTATTTTTTCTAGGTCATTAAAATAGTTTTTTGGGATCTGATTGGTATAGCGCTAAATAAATAGATTAGTTTAGGTAATATTGTCATCTTTATTATATTTGCTCGCCTATCCAAGAGCATTTAATATTTTCAATTGGTTAGATCAGACTTAATTTGTGTGAAAAGTGGTCTGTAATTTTGCTCATAAAGTTTCTGATTTTCCCTTGGCAGATAGATTCCTAAATATTTTATATTATCAGTAGTTACTTTAAATGGAATTTCTCTTTGTAACTCTGACTGTTGGATTTTGTTAGTGATATATAAGAATGCTGATGACTTATGTGGGTTTATTTTATAACCAGCAACTTTGCTAAAGTTGTGGATTATTTCTAATAACTTTTTGGCAGAATCTCTGGGGTTCTCTAAGTATACCATCATGTCATCGGCAAAGAGTGATAATTTGGTTTCCTCATTGCCTATTCTTATTCCTTTAATCTTTCTCAGCTCTTATTGCTATAGCTAGCGTTTCTAATACAATATTAAATAGTAACGGTGATAGTGGGCAACCTTGTTTCCTCAGATCTTATTGAATGGTTGCACTTTGTCTCCATTACATATGATGCTTACTGATGGTTTTAAATAGATGCTGCTGATTATTTTAAGGAAAAGTCCATTTATTCCTATACTCTCAAGTGTTTTTAATCGGAATGGATGTTGGATTTTATCAAATGCTTTTTCTGCATCTATTAAGATGATCATATGGTTTTTGTTAATTTGGTTATTAACATGGCCAATTATATTGATAATTTTCCTAATATTGAACCAGCCCTGCATTCCTGGTATAAATCCTAGTTGATCATAGTGTATTATCTTGGAGATGATTTTCTGTAGTCTTTTTGGTAATATCTTATTTAAGATTTTAGCATCAATATTCATTAGGGAGATTGGTCTATAATTTTCTTTCTCTGTTTTCAGCCTACCTGGTTTAGGTATCATACCATGTCTGTGTCATAGAAGGAATTTGGTAGGACTCCTTCATTCCCTATTTTATCAAATAATTATATATAGCATTGGGGCCAATTGTTCTTTAAATGTTTGGTAAAATTCATATAAATCCATCTGGTCCTGGGGATTTTTCTTAGGGAGTTGTTTAATTGCCTGTTCTATTTCTTTTCTGAAATGGGACTATTCAAGCAATTTACTTCCTCCTCTGTTAGTCTGGGAAGTCTATATTTTTGGAGGTAGTCATCCATTTCACTTAGGTTATCAAATTTATTGGCATAAAGTTGAGCAAAATAACTCCTTATTATTTCTCTAATTTCCTCTTCATTGGTGGAAAGTTCTCCCTTTTCATTTTTAAGACTACTAATTTCATTTTCCTCTCTCCTTTTTCTAATCAGATTTAAATAGATATATTTTATTGGCTTTTTCATAGAACCAACTCTTAGTTTTATTAATTAGTTCCATAGGTTTTTTACTTTCAATATTTTTAATTTCTCCTTTTAATTTTAGAATTTCCAATTTAGTATTTGATTGGGGGTTTTTAATTTGGTCTTTTTAGTTTTTTAGTTGTAAGCCAATTCATTAATCTTTTCTTTCTCTGTTTTATTCAAGTAAGCCTCTAAGGATATAAAATTCCCTCTTATTACCGCTTTGGCTGCATCCACAAATTTTGGTATGATGTCTCATCATTGTCATTATCTTAGGTGAAATTATTAATTGTATCTATAATTTGCTGCTTCACCCAATCATTCTTTAAGATGAGATTGTTTAGTTTCCAATTACTTTTTGGTCTATTTCCCCCTAACTTTATGTTGAATGTAGTTTTTATTGCATCATGATCTGAAAAGAAAGCATTTACTATTTCTGCTTTCTTGAATTTAATTTTGAGGTCTTTATGTCCTAATATATGGTCAATTTTTGAATAGGTTCAATGAACTGCTGAGAAGAAAGTATATTCCTTTCTATCTCCATTCAATTTTCTCCAAAGTTCCAACATACCTAATTTTTCTAATATTCTATGTACTTCTTTAATTTTTTCTTATTTGTTTTGTGGTTTGATTTGTCTAATTCTGAGAGTGCAAGGTTGAGATCTCCTACTATTACAGTTTTGTTGTCTATTTCTTCTTGCAACTCTCTTAACTTCTCCTTTAGGAAGTTGGATGCCATACCACTTGGTGCATATATGTGTAATATTGATATTGCTTCGTTGTTTATGCTACACTTTAGCAGGATGTAGTTTCCTTCCTTATCTCTTTTAATTAGATCAATTTTTACTTTTGCTTGATCTGAGATAAGGATGGCTACCCTGCTTTTTTGACTTCACCTGAAGCATAATAGATTTTGCTCCAGCCTTTTACCTTTACTCTATATGTATCTCCCTGCTTTAAATGTGTTTCTTGTAAACAACATATTGTAGGGTTCTGACTTTTGATCCAGTCTGCTATTTGCCTCCTCTTTATGGGGGAGTTCATCCCATTCACATTTATGGTTAGAATTACTAAATCTGTATTTCCTGCCATCCTAATAACCTAGATTGTGCTTTACTTGCTTGCCTCCCCAACCCTCTTTCCCCTTTTAAACTTATGTACCCCTCTTGTATCACGATACTTATCCTCTTTATAATCCTCCCTCCCCCTTTGAGGTCTTTCCCCTTCCTTCCCTTATTACTCTTTTCTTTTCCCTTTTCCTCTCCCCGTTTTAATGAGGCGAGGAGAATTTTCTCTAAAACAAATGTCAATTATTTTTTCTTTGAGCCAACTCTGATGAGAGTAAGATTCACACAATGTTCCTCCCCCTCTCTAAATTCCCTCAGATATGATAAGTTTCCTTAGCCTCTTTGTGGGATGTGGTTTCCCTCTTTTTACCCCTCCTTCCCAACTTATTCTGCGATCATCCCTTTTCCATATCTACTTCCCTTTTTTATGTTATATCAGTACAATCAAATTATACATGTATTCTTTTTGTATATCCACAACAGAAATACAATTCTCAAGAGTTATTTTACCTTTTCTGCATCTCTTGAGTTCTATTCTTGGAGATCAAATTTTTGTTTAGTTCTGGTTTTTTCTTCAGAAACAAATGGAATTCATTTGTTTCATTAAATGTCCATCTTCTTCCCTGGAAGAAAATGCTCAGCTTAGCTGGGTAGTTTATTCTTGGCTGCATCCCAAGTTCTTGTGCCTTTCGGAATATCATATTCCAGGCCCTTCTTTCCTTTAATGTAGAGGCAGCCAGATCTTGGGTGATCCTTATTGTGGCACCTTGGTATTTAAATGGGTTTTTTTTGGCTGCTTGTAAAATTTTTTCCTTAATCTGATAGTTCTGAAATTTGGCCACAATATTCCTTGGGGTTTTTATTTCAGGGTTTCTTTCAGAAGGTGTTCGATGAATTCTTTCAATGCCTATTTTACCTTCTGATTCTATTACATCTGGGCAGTTCTCTTTGAAGACTTCTTGTAAAATAGTATCTAGGCTCTTTTTTTCATCATAGTTTTTGGAAAGTCCAATAATCCTCAGATTATCTCTACTAGATCTATTTTCCAAGTTTGTCGTTTTTGCAAGTAGATAATTCATGTTTTTTTCCAGTTTGTCATTTTTTTGTTTTTGCTTGACTGATTCTTGCTGTCTCAATGAATCATTAGTTTCTATTTGTTCAGTTCTAATTTTTAAAGAATTATTTTCTTCATTAGCTTTTTTTACTTCTTTCTGTATATGTCCAATTGAGTTTTTAAATGTATTGTTTTGGTCTGTGGAATTTTTTCCATTTCCCTAATTTTTTTTTTTAGTGAATTATTTTCTTTTTCCAATTCACAGATCCTACTTTCTTGAGAGTTCTTTGTCTTTTCCAATTCACAAATCCTACTTTCTAGTGAATTCTTTATTTTTTCCAATTCACAATTCTTACTTTCCTGAGATTTTTTTATTTTTTCCAATTCACCAATTTTGTTTCCCTGCACTTCCTGGGAATTTTTAACTTTTCAATTCGTATTTCAAAGAGTTGTTGCTCTCTTGTAAGGCTTCTCTTTCCTTTCCCATTTATCTTCTAACTCTCTTTTGAGACTTTTAATGGTCTCTTCTATGAGAGCATCATGTAAAGGAGGACAGTCTGATGCATTTTTGCTGTTTGAGGTCTCTTCAGGTTTGCTGACCTGCTCTTTTTCTGCATAGAAGCTGTCGATGGTTCTTTTCATCTTTTTATTCATGTTTTAAAGCCTTTAGGGTAGGTCTCCTAGGCAAGGGGGTTACCAGCTTCCTCTGCAGAGCAGGGAGAGATGTAAACCGATTTCCAGCTCTGAGGTATGGGAGTGCTCTGAGTGAGAGTTTTCCCTTCCCCCAACAGGAAGTGGATTCAGCACTGGCCGAGCTATCAAACTGCTTAGTAGGGCTGAGTGGGTTAGTGATTGCCCTCGGCTAGAGACTAAGGGGTGAAAGTGTCACTGCCCCAGGCCTGAGCCTCTTGTGGGACTGTGAGTATTAGCAGCTGACCGCAGACCGCAGACCTCTGCAAACTCTGCCCAGTGTCTCTGCCTGATGCAAATCGGCCCTGGAAAAGCTCTATGGCCCCAAGCCGAGCCCCCCACTGCGCAGATTGGAGGCTAACCCGGGCTGCGTCCTCCTGCCGTGCAGGATCACAACTGCCCCAAGGAAAAGCCCTGTACTGCGGGTTGGGGCTGCGTGCTTGTGCTGAGATCTGTGCTTTCACTTTCGGTTTGAGGCTCTCCTCAGAACCTAATTTCTCTCCCAGTCTGCGCTGATCTCCCCCCTGGCCCCGGAACCAACCTTTTTTTTGGCGAGACTGCAGATTTTCTTCAGCCGGTGAGTTGTTCTACTTCTTATCTTTACGAATTGTAGCAGTCAAGACTATTTTTGAGGCTCGATATAATATTGATAAAGAGGGTAAGAGAAGAGCTTAGAAAGTCGCGTGTGTCTTCTCCGCCATCTTGGCTCCGCCTCCAAAGATAGAGCTTATTAAGCCTGAAAGTGTCTTTGGGAGTTATAACATACTGCTGTATGTTGGATGCTGGATAGATTGTAAGAAATATAATCATGAATATGTGTATGTGTATGTGTGTATATATATTAAACACATTCATGCTGCTTTCCATTTCCTTTGTGATTATGCAAAATTAAATTTATTTCATCTAGGCTTGGTGATATTATAGATAAAGTTTCAGATATGGAGTCAGGAAAAATGTGAATTCACAAGTATCCTCAGACACACAAAATTTATGTTATTTAACTTTAGTTACCTTCAGTTTCCCCATCTGCAAAATAAGGTAATAATAAAACTTAGCTCAATGTTATTGTGAAGATTGAATGAGAAAGCAAGTAAAACAGTTGGCAAATCATATATATAAATATGTTAGAAATAGCCTTTATTACTGGCTACTATCCATGTCCTATGAGAAACTAAAAGTAAGGGCAAAGAAACTGATATAAAACTCATCTGAAACAGTATTAAATTGTCCACCAACTTTTCTACCTCTTATCCCTTTTTCTCTTCAACCTTGGGGATAGAAATTGCCTATGAGGTGATTCACTTGATTTGTGAGGTCTTACAAACTGCTAGACTTGAAATACAACATCTTTTTAGTTTAACCACATCTTGTGGCATAGTTTGACAGTTTGCCTTTTTACCTATTAAGTCTCCTAAATAAATTATATGTGGTGCATTGGGGCTTTGATGCTAAGTCACTGCTCTTCATGTGTATTTTCTATTATTCATACCATGTTGTTAAGGTAGTCCTTCCTTCAGCCATTATTTTTTGAGCCAGCTTCCCTCCTACATGTAAATTCTCTATCCTTCTTTGTCTCTGTAAACAAATTTCAATCACTTTCAAAAGCAAAAATTCAAAATATTCATTCATGAAGGAATTACAAAGGCTCTTTCTATTTAAATAAGAAAAACACATGAGGGACATTTTTAATTATAAAGTCCCATAATTTGTGTAACAGTTTAGTTAAAAAATGAAAAAATGGACTTAGTCTTTCAAATTTTTGTTTTGAGTCCTGATTGAAATTTCTTGGGTTTTGGATTTTTTAGAAACTATTTAAATTTTGAAATTCTGAATTCTTTCCTTCACAAAAAAGGATATTATAACATTGGCACTATTCATTTTACCCTGTGTATAATAAATAAGCTAATGTATATACCTTGTTTTGATACAATACACCATTAAGTATCACTAGTAATGTTTTCTCTAAATTACTATATAAATAGATGAGTATATAATTTTATTCAATTTCATTATTTAATTCATTCATATTTTTCATGTATATTACCATCATATATTAAAGCTATATTACATGTAATATATACAAACAACATAAGATGTTTAGTAGGTATAGATTAACATAAATAAAGTGATTTCTCTACCCTCATCCCCACTCTCATATGTGGAAAATTCCCAAGATGCTGATATAAGAAGATATGTATCTGTATAAAAGGGACCATGAAGACCATGATTTGCTATTGCATATAGGGACATATCTAGAACTGAAAAGAAATCTACAGTGGAGTCTATTGCATTCATTTGATCACCAATGAGATGCAGCTGATAACCATGTTATTATCAAGCATGGAACCATTGATTGTAGCAATATGATAAAGATCAGCATAGCAAAGAATCACAGAACTAAGGATGAGAGGAGTATCTAGAACAAAGAGCTGGTAACTAAACAGACCCAATTTTTTCTTTTCCTGATGATTTAGATGTATGCATATATTAATTACAGTTAAAGGTTGAGGGAAGTAGGAAGTTCAGTTTTCTAGCAACACAGAGAGTATTCCTTGAAAGACTGATTTGATTTCTATAGGAAATATAAGAGGGTTTTTTGTTTATTTACTTGTTTACGAGATTGTAGATGAGTTCTTTCTATATGGCTGTTAAATAATAAATAGTCTTCATTACTAAATGACCATGTTAATCTAAGTTATTGAAGGGGGCTGAAAGACTCTGTATGGAATTATAAAGACTCAGATACCAAAAAAGAACAGGAATGTGTATATTTAATTAAATATTGGAGCTAAAAATTCTTTCTTCTTGTCCTTAATAAATATTTGTAGAGTTCATGGTAAAATATTAGTGCATTTTGGGGAGAAAAGTACTGTGAGAAGTTAGATGAAATACAAAGTCATACTGAATTGAATTCTTTCTTTCTTTATGAAATAATAAAGCTCTGGTGCTGGGATTTTTGTTCCTGTGGATTTGTTTCTAGAGCTGAAGTTCATGAAATAATTTATTTAAATATTCATGATTGGCAATATGTTTTCTTATTTGTGGTTCCCTAATATAGTAAATTATAAATATAAATACTTCCCATATGTTACCTGTATAATTTTCTGGATATCTTCAAGCTATTGAATAAAGAATGTTTCATGGATTCCTGTTATGAATATTATCACCTCAATCATTATTTCTGAGTCAAGATATGTCACTGTTTCCAAGAAAAATATTAGCTAGAATGTGAACAAACTATCATAATTAGAATATTTAAATGAAGCTAAAGAACAAGATTCTTACAAGTCAGCATTCTTTTTGTGATCATGAGTACAGTCCTTAAATATAAGCTCTGTAAGGGAAAAAAAAAAGTAATGTTCCAAGAAACTAAATAAATATTTGGTAATATCAAATACCATAGAGACTAGACTTTAAGCCAGAGAAAACTTAGATCCACAGCTAGCTTATGCTACTTTCTAACTATGGGACCACAGAAAGGTAATTAACTTCTCTCAGACTCAGTTTCTTCATTTGTAGAATAGGGATAATAATGCTTGCAGTATTCCATTTATAGGACTAGTATGAGGTTCAGTTAGAATTAAACTCTTAGTAAGCACTTACTATGTAAATGGACCAATTTAGCCACTTGTAAAATGGACAAAAGTAAAAGAAACATCCACTCCTTCTGGGAGCTTGCATTTTGCAGGGGGAACACAATAAGTGAAAATATAATAATTTGAAAAGAAGGGGAGCAATATCAAGTGAAACGAATCAGGAAAGAGTTCTCCCCTGAAGACTTCTGACATAAGTTTAGAAGGTATTAAAGATTCTGATAATGCATTCCAAGTGTTTTCTGTATTTCCAGTATATATCAACCAAAATTATTTTTCATTAAATCACATTGGGCAAATTGATACTTTTAAAGGTATACTGCTAACTTCCAACCTTAAATATATCAATTAAATGATTCAGGCTGATAGTGGTGTAATCATTCTCCCAAATTTCATCAGTCTGAAGGAATTATAGAATCATAGATTTTGAGAGCTGAAACAGATCTTAGTGATCATTTGGTTCAATCAAGACATAAAATATTCATTAATAACATGTAGTCAAATAATTTTTTGACCTCTCATTGACGACTTATCAAATGCGGTCTTTTGAAGAAGCACATTCACTTTTTCAACAGCTGCAATGTAGTGTTTTCCTGATATCAAGACTAAATGTGCTTAAAAAATGAAAAAAACTTTTTTCTTCTTCCCACAGCTCCATGTTTCTGCCCTCTAGGGTGGAACAGAAGAAGTTCAATCCTCCTCCACAAAAAAATCTTTCAAATATTTGAAGATAGTTCTCATGTTCCCCTAAATTTTCTGTCAAGGTTTTATATAAATTCATTGTCTATAACTTATCCTCATGTAATGTGACTCAAGTCTTTTAAATATCTTGTTTTCCCTGTTGTATATAATTTTCAGTTTATCAATGTTTTATCTTAAACTGTGGCACTAAAATTGATGCTCCAGAATAATAAACTCTGAGCAGGGCAAAATACAGTGGAATTATTACCTTGTTTTTCCCAGAACTTTTTTCCCTTATAATGAAGCTTAAGATAGACAGTTTTTTGTTTGTTTTTGTGTTTGACTGTTGCATCAAACTGAAGGCTAATATTGTGACTGCACTCCACAAAAATCCTAAAATGTTATTCAGAAAACTGCCTTCTAATCTCCTCCATCTTGTACTTCTAAAATTTTGGGTTTGTATGTATGTACCCATATGTCCAATACACTGATATTTATCTCTATTTACATTAATTTACATGCATTCCCATTTAATTTCATATAGTTTTATATGAATTATTTGAAACAAGCAAAAATTTAAGATGTTTTTAGTTTTTCAGAACAATGTTTTTTTTATCTCTATTTGATTCTAGCATAACTCAGAATACTTGATTATCTTTTATAGGTGAAATGAGATTGAACTTGTTTCCCCTTCTTTAGTTAATTTTATATTAGTTGAAGGCTAGAGTTTTTGGAAATAATTAATTTCATTTCTCTCTTGTATTTCAAATCCTATGGTTGAAAGAAAAATAACATTACTTTAAGGAATTGTTCAACTCTTTAAAAGTATGATTCTTTGTTAGAGAAATTATAGCAGTTTAAGGTTGAGGAAAGTACAGCATTTCAAGTGAAATTTCACTTTTACAGTGAAAAAGATTCAGTCATAGCAAAAAACAAAGTGTAACTGAAATTTTTAAAAAGTGACACCTGATGGATTATTACTGAAAATTAACTAATTTACTCTTAGAAAAAAAAATAAACAACAAAAAAGTAGTGCCCTTCAAGGTGATTTAGAAACTGTAAACTGTACAATGACAATTGTTCTTCTACATTGCAACTTAGGTTTATTGAACATCAAGAAGTCTATGCCAAACAGTAGACAAATCACCAATAAAAATTTTAACAGTCAAAGAACTACACTTTCCTTTGTGCTTATGCACAAAGCAAAGATGAGCACAAGTAATTTTTAAAACACTTGCCTTCCCCACTCTAAAATTGTTGCAAAATTGTTCTAACAGTTGGTGAAATGTGGTCTTTAGCAACTACAGTAAGCAGGTTTCCTTGGAGCAACATCCACTGCTTTAATAAAAAAAAACCCTACAAAATTTAAAATGAAACAAAAGAAAGCAATTAACTACGTAAATTACATAAAACTCAGCTTTAAAGTGACAGAGAATCAACTCTAATGTCTAGCTTTTCTGGCTTTTTCAAGGCCTATCTAAAACCTCACCTTTTCATTCTACCACCTCCTCTCTGTGGATCATTTCTAGTTTATCTTGTATACAGTTGTTTGCATATTGTATACTTTATTAGATTGTGAGCTCCTTAGAAAGAACTGACCCAGGCTCAGCTAGGTGGCACAGTGGATAGAGCACCACTTCTGAATTCAGGAGTATCTGAATTCAAATCGGGTCTCAGATAGTTAACATTTCCTAGCTGTATGACCCTAGGGAAGTCACTTAACACCAATTGCCTCAGCAAAAAAACAAGAACAAACAAACAAAACAACATGTCCTTTGTCTTTCTTTGTATTTCCAGTGCTTCCTACATTTCCTGAAATATAGTAGTTGTTTATAAAATGTTATTGATTGGCTGTGTCAATCACCTCATTCAGATTATATTTGGTCAAGGTCTGATTCTTAGTTAGCCTAATGGAATTGCATGTGCCTGACTATTAGTTACAAAGTCATATGAAAATGATTGCTTGTTCCAAGTTATTTACAAAAAATGTCTATGTATATTTTGCATATACTCCTGACAGTGGAAAGTAATTCTCTTGAGGACAGGGAAGATCTTTTATTTTGGTTTTAATTTTTGGTTTTGAATTTTGATTTTAAATATTTTCTTTATACCCTCATCTAGCACAGTGTTTAGTTTAGGACAGACATTTAATAAATGCTTGTTGAATTGAATTGTATTCATTATACAATCTAATCTATCTACAAATGTTTATGAAGAATTTAATATATACCAAGCATTAGAGTAGCTATTGGGAATACCACTGACTTGAAACAATATGGTATTAATAGGGCTGTGCTATGTAAGAGGAAAAGGATATTGAGAAGACTCCACAAAAGGCTATATCACCTTTGTCATTATACTGATTAGTGTTCTATAAAACAAAGCATTTCTACAAAGATATCTTCAATAATTTAACAGATATTCCTTAAATATTCCTACATATAATGTATCCTGTCAATTTTTTTTTTCACTTTTGTGTGTGGAAAATCCCTTATGCCCCAATTCACTGGAAAAACTATAGTTGGATATAACCACAGAATGCTTTCTCAGCTTTAAATTGTAATCTGAAAAGTAAGAGTAGCAATACCATATATAGAGTCTGAGGGAGTCTTTACATTTTTGAGTATTTGAAGAAATTAATGTCAGAAATTTCTGATGCAGATGCCAATTTATTTCTGATTCTTCCATGAAGAAATGAGTTTTCTCTTTAGATTGATGATAAATATTATAGAGTTCCCCTAAAAATTCTATAGCAAAAGAAAAAAAAGTTTTCTAATTGTGAAAATAAAGTTTGTCTCATCAGTCTGAATCAAATTAATAATCATCACAGATTAACATTCATGGGTTCCAGAACAGGTATATATGCAGGGAGCAAGGGGAGACATTAAGGGGGGAAAGGGAGGGGAAGAGAGAAAGAACGAGTTAGAGAACTGATAGGGAGAGAGAGAGAAATAGAGAGAGAGAGAGAGAGAGAAAGAGAGAGAGAGAGAGAGAGTTTTGTGAATGCCTAGTGGTTATCACAATGCTTGGTATAGGATAAGGTATTTGAGAAATGCTAGCTGACTGACTTCGCCTTAATTATATAGAACAATGGAGTAGCACTCCATTGATCATCAATTCTAGGTAGACACTGATTCAAAAGACATAGTTTTTTTTGTTTGTTTGTTTTGTTTTTGTTTTTTTAGATAAAGCATTTTATTTTCAGAATATATGCACGGATAATTTGAAAACATTGACCCTTGCATAGCCTTCTGTTTCAGATTTTCTCCTCCTTCCTGCCCAACAAGCAATTCAAAATAAGTTAAACATGTTAAACTATAAGTTAATTCCAAAATGTATAAAGACATTTATACGATTCTCTTGCTTCACAAGAGAAATCAAATCAAAAGAAGAAAGCAAATGAGTAAGAAAACAAAATGCAAGAGAAACACCAACAAAAAAGAGTGAGAATGTTATGTTATGATCCATATTCAGTTCCTACAAACCTCTCTCTGTGTGTAGATGACTCTCTTCATTGCACGGTCATTGGAATTGGCATCAATCATTTCATTGTTGGAAAGAGTCATGTTCATCAGAATTGATCATCATATAATATTGGTGTTGTCATGTACAAGGATCTCCTGGTTCTGCTCATTTCACTTACCATTAGTTCAAGTAAACCTGTTCAGGTTTTTCTAAAACCATCCTCCTGATCATTTCTTATAGAACAATAATTTACCATAATATTTATATATCATAACTTATTGAGTTATGGTATATTTAATTATTATTAAATTAATTATTATATAAAATATAATAATATGTTATTATTAAATTAATTATTATAACTGAGTAACTCTCCCACTGATGGGCATCAAATTAGTTTCCAGTTTCTTGTCACTATAAAAAGGGCTGCGACAAACATTTTTGCACATGTGGGTTCCTTTTCTACCTTTAAGATCTCTTTGGGATATAGGCCTAATAGAAACACTGCTGAGTTAAAGAGTATGTACAATTTGATAACATTTTGAATATAGTTCCAGCTTGCTCTCCTGAATGGCTGGATCCATTCACAACTCCACTAACAATGTATAAGGATCCCAGTTTTCCCATATCCCCTCCAACATTCATCCTTTTCCTGTCATCTTAGCCAATCAGAGAGGTATGTAGTGCTATCTCAGAGTTGTCTTAATTTGCATTTCTCTGATCAATAATGATTTAGAGCACCTTCTCATATGATTAGAAATAGTTTTAATTTCATCATCTGAAAATTGTCTTCATATCTATTGACCTTTTGGAGAATAACTTGGTTTCTTGTAAATTTGAGTCAATTCTCTATATAATTTAGAAATGAGGCCTTTATCAGAAAGCTTAAATTTAAAAAATGATTTCCTTCTAATCTTGTCTACATTAGTTTTGTCTATACAAAAACTTTTTTATTTAATATAATCAAAATTATATATCTGGTGTTCAATTATGAGTTCCAATTCTTCTTTGGACATAAATTCCTTCCTTCTCCAGAGATCTGAGAGGTGAACTATCATACGTTCCTCTAATTTTCTTATAACATCACTTTTTATGTTTAAATCATGAACCCATTTAGATCTTATATTGGTATGTGATGTTAGGTGTGGTCAAGCCCTAATTACTTCCATACTAGTTTCCAATTTTCCCAGCAATTTTTGTCAAATAGTGAGTTCCTATCCCAAACGCAGGGGTCTTTGTGTTTGTCAAACTCTAGATTGCTATAGTTATTACTTATTTTGTTCTGTGATCCTAACTTGTTCCACGGATCAATTACTCTATTTCTTAGCCAGTACCAAATGATTTTGATGATTGATGCTTTATAATATAATTTTTGGTCTGGCACAGGTAGGCCATATTCATTCACACTTTTTAAATTAATTCCCTGGAAATTCTTGATTTTTTTTTCAGACGACCTTTTTAGGTGAGTAAAATTTCTTGGGAGTTTGATTGTTATTATACTAAATAAGTAGATTAATTTAGGTAATATTGTCATTTTTATTATAATTTCTTAGCCTACTCATCAGCACTTGATGTTTTTCCAATTGATTAGGTCTGACTGTGTGGAAAGTGTTTTGTAGTTGTGTTTGTATGGTTCCTGACTTTCACTTGGCAAGTAGACTCCCAAATATTTTATACTGTTTCCAGTTGTTTTGAATGGAATTTCTTTTTTTATCTCTTGTTGCTAGACTTTGTTGGTAATATATAAAAATACTGATGATTTATGAGCATTTATTTTGTATCCTGCAACTTTGCTAAAGTTGTGAATTGTTCCTAGCAGTTTTTCATTTGATTCTCTAGAATTCTCTAAGTATAACATGGCATCTTGTGCAAAGAGTGATAATTTGGTTTCCTCATGACCTGCTCTAATTCCTTTAATCTATTTTTTTCTCTTATTGCCAAAGTCAACATTTCTAATAAAATACTGAATAGGAATGGAGATAGTGGGCAGCCTTGTTTCACTCCTGATATTAATGGGAATGGTTCTACTTTGTTCCCATTATATATGATGCTTTCTGATAGTTTTAAATAGATGATACTGATCATTTAAAAGAAAAATCAATTTATTCCTATACTGTCTAGTGTTTTTAAAACGAATGGTTGTTGGATTTTATGAAATGCTTTTTCTGCATCTATTGAGATTATCATATGGTTATTGATATAATCAATTATGCTAATAATTTTTCTAATATTGAACCAGCCCTGCATTCCTGGTATAAATCCTACTTGGTCATCTTGGGAATGATTTTCTGTAATCATTTTGCTAGTATTTTATTTAAGATTTTTTAGCATCAATAGTTATTAAAGAGATCAGTCTTTGTGTCCATAAAAGGAATTTAGCAGAACTCCTTATTTCTCTATTTTTTCAAATAGTTTATATAATATTGGAATTAATTTTTCTTCGGATGTTTGGTAAAATTCACAAGTAAATCCATTTGGCTCTGGAGATTTTTTCTTAGGGAGTTGATTAATAGCTTGTTCTATATCTTTTTTCTAAAATGAGATTATTTAAATAATTTACTTCCTCTTCAGTTAAGCTGAGCAATCTATATTTTGGAGATATTTCTCCATTTGATTCACATTATCAAATTTATTGGCATATACTTCAAAATAACTTCTAATTATTGTTCTAATTTCTTGTTAATTGGTGGAAAGTTCTCCCTTTTCATTTTTGAGACTAATAATTTGATTTTCTTCTTTCCTTTTTCTAATCAAATTAACTAAAGGTTTATCTATTTTGTTGGTTTTTTTCATAAAACCAAATCTTGGTTTTATTTATTAATTCAATAGTTTTCTTAATTTCATTTTATTAATCTCTCCTTTTATTTTTAAAATTTCAAATTTGGTATTTAATTGAGAGTTTTTAATTTGTTCTTTTTCTAACTTGTTAGTCATAAGCCAAATTCATTGATCTTCTCTTTCTGTATTTTATGCAAGTAAGAATTTAGAGATACAAAATTTCCCCTTATAACTGCTTTGGTTGTATCCCACAAATATGTGATATGTTGTCTCATTCTCTTTTTTATTTTTTATTATTAAAGCTTTTTATTTACAAAACATACACATGGATAATTTTTCAACACTGACCCTTGCAAAACTTTCTGTTCCAACATTTCCCCTTCTTCTTCCCACCCCCTCCCCTAAATGGCATGTAGTCCAGTACATGTTAAATATGTTAAAGTATATGTTAAATATAATGTATGTATACACATTTATACAGTTATCTTGCTACACAAGATGCCACTTGGTGCATATATGTTTAGTACTGATATTGCTTCATTATCTATGCTACCCTTTAGCAAAATATAGTTTCCTTCCTTTTAATTAGATCAATTTTTGCTTTTGCTTGATCTGAGATGGCTACAAATGCTTTTTTTTTTACTTCACCTGAAGCATAATAGATTCTACTCCAGCCTTTTACCTTTACACTGTGTGTATCAGCCTGCTTTAAATGTGTTTTCTGTAAACAGCATATTGTATGATTCTGGCTTTTGAGCTAGTCTGCTATTTGCCTTTTCTTTATGGGATAATTCATCCCATTCACATTTATGGTTAAAACTACTTATTCTGTACTTCCTGCCATGTATATCCCCACATTATACTTTTTCCTTTCCCCCTTATCCCGCTTCCCAATATTAAATTTATGAGCACCACTTGCCTCACACAGCTCTCCTTCTTTAGAATTCCTCCTTCCCCCTTAGAGTCCCTTCCCCTTTTTTATATCTTTCCCCTACTATTTCTGTATTCTCTTCTATTTAGCCTATCCCTTTCCTTTTTGCTTTTCCCCTCTCACTTTTTAGTGAGGTGAAAGAAGTTTCTCTGTAAACCAAATATGTTTAATGTTTTTCTTATAGTCCAATCTTATGAGAGGAAGATTCACACAATGTTCCTTCCCCTCCCTTCATTCCCTCAGATGTGATAGGTTTCCTTTGTTTCTTCATGAGATTTAATTTCCCCCTTTTTTTTTTTACCTCTACTTTCCCCTTTTTCTGATACAATCCCCTTTCCATTTCTAATTCCTTTTTTATATTATAACTGTAAAATAAAATTATTCATGTACTCTCTTTGGATACCTATAATAGAAATACAGTTCTCAAGAGTTCTTTTTACCTTTTTATGCTTCTCTTGAATCCTACAATTTGGAGGTCATATTTTTCATTTAGCTCTGGCTTTTTCATCACAAATAAATGGAATTCACCTGTTTCATTGACTATACATCCTCTTCCTTGGAAGAAAAATTTCAGCTTAGCTAGGTTGTTTATTCTTGGCTAGACTTTTAGTTCCTTTGCCTACTGGAATTTCAGATGCCAGTCCCTTTAATCCTTTAGTGTGGATGCTGCTAGTCCCTGAGTGATCCCTATTGTGGGTCCTTAGTATTTGAATTGCTTTTTTTTCCTGGCTGCTTGTGATATTTTTCCTTGCTCTGATAGTTCTGAAATTTAGACACAATATTCCTTGGAGTTTTGATTTCTGGGTCTCTTTCAGGAGGTGTTTGATGAATTCTTTCAATGGCTATTTTACCTTCTGATTCTATGATATCTGGGAAGTTCTCTTTGATGATTTCCTGAAAAATGGTGACTAGGCTTTTTTTTTTCATCATGATTTTCAGGGGGTCCAATAATCCTTAGATTATCTATCCTAGATCTGTTTTCCAGGTCTGCTGCTTTCCAACTAGATATTTAACATTATTTTCCATTTTTTTCATTTTTTTGTGTTTTGCTTGACTTATTATTGATGCTTCATCGAATCATTCATTTCCCTTTGCTGAGTTCTGATTTTTAATGAGTTATTTTCTTCATTTACTTTTTTTTAACTTCTTTTTTTTATATATCCAATTGAATTTTTAAATGAGTTATTTTATTCTATGTGATTTTTTTTCATTGCATAATTTTTAAAGGAGTTATTTTCTTTTTCCAATTCACAAATTCTGTTTCCCTGGGAGTTTTTTTCCTTTTCCATTTCACATTTCAGGGAGTTGTTTTCTTTTTCAAATCTTTCTTTTAATGAGTTGTATGTTTCTTTCCAAACTCTCTTGCAGAACTTTCCTTTCCTTTCCCCATTCTTCTTGTATCTCTTTTAAGATTCTTTTTAATTTCTTCTAGTAGTGCCTTGTATGGTGGGGACTAGGTTATTTCCCCCTTTGGAGCTTTGTCTGGACACTAGTCTCTTCAGTGTTGGAAATCTGTTCTCTTTCACTATAGAAGCTGTTTATAGTTAGAGCCTGCTTTGCTTTTTTACTCATTTTTTTTAAATTGGGATCTGCCTTTAAGGCAAGGAGGTTCCAAGCTTCTTCCACAGATAAGCAATGGACAGTGTCTGTGCTGCAAACAGCAACTGAACTGCGAACAGGCTGCAAAGAGTGGCTGTGTTGCAAAGAGCAACTGTGTTGTGATTGTGCTGAGTCACTCCTGGTGCTAAGTGGGTGTGATCAGGTCCTGTGAGACCCTGGTGTTTTGAGGTACACTCTTTATCTTTTGAGTTTGTATAACTTCTCTCCTCATCTACTATTTTGCAACCAAAGCAAAGTAGCCAACACTGTGGTAGAATCCTCTCTGCAAATTCTCCACCCTACAGAGATTTCCCTTGGTCTGCTCAGCACCTGCTTGCCTCTGTGTTCTGCTTCCCTGACTACACTGGCTTTTTCCCATGCCCAATGAAGACAGACCTTTTTCTGGTGATCTTTGAAATTATCTTCCACTGGTAATTTTTTGTATTCCCAATACTCTTGGATTCTACCACTCAAGCACTATTTCATAGGATGAGTTTTGTAATCAATAGTGAGTGTAGTAGGGGAGCTCAGAATGAAGCATGTGCCCTCTCTGCCATCTTGGCTCCACCCCCATCTAATTCTCTTGTATGACATTATTGATTGTGTATATGGTTTGCTGCTTCATGTATTCATTCTTTAGGATTTGAGTGTTTAATTTCCAATTAACTTTTGCTCTATTTTCTCCTGGCCTTATATTGCTTGTGATTTTTATTGCTTCATGATCTGAAGAAAAGCACTTACTATTTCTGCCTTTCTGCATTTGATTTTGACTTTTTATGTTCTAACACATGGTCAGTTTTTGTAAAAATTTCATGTACTGTTCAGAAAAATGTAAACTCATTTTTGCCTCCATTCAATTTTCTACAGAGATTTAGCATACCTAAGTTTTCTAACATTTTGTTTACCATCTTAACTTCTTTCTTGCTTATTTTGTGGTTTGATTTATCTAGTTCTGAGAGAGCAAGGTGGAGATCCCCCACTAGTACAGTTTTGCTGTCTGTTTCTTCTTGCATTTCTCTTAACTTCTCTATGTATTTGTATGCTATACCACTTGGTGTATATAGGTTTTTTATTGATATTGGTTCATTATCTATGGTTCCCTTTAGTAAAATACAGTTTCCTTTCTTATGTCTTTAAATTAGATCTATCTTTGCTTTTACTTTATCTGTGATCAGGATTGCTAGCTTTAATTTTTTTTTTTACTTCACTTGAAGCATAATTGATTCTGCTCCAGCCCTTTATCTACACTCTGTATGTATCACTATGCTTTAAATGTGTTTCTTATAAACAATATACTGTAGGATTCTGGCTTTTAATCCAGTCCTCTATCCGCTTTCGTTTTATAGGAAAGTTCAACTCAATTCCATTCACAGTTAAAATAATGAGTTATGTATTTCCCATCATCTTATTTACCCTGTGTTATGCTTTTCTTTTTCCTTTTCCCCTTCCCTCCTTCCCAATGTTTTGTTTTTGAGGATCCCTCCCTCAAACAGTTCTTAACCTTTTAGAGCCCTTTCCACTTTTTTTACACCTTTCCCATAATACTTCTTCTGTTTTTACTTCTATTATTCTTACCCTTTATTTTCACTCTTTCCTTCCCACTTTCCTATAAGGTGAGATAAGTTTCTCTGTGAAACCACATATGTCTGATATTCTCTCTTAGAGCCAAATCTGATCAGAGTAATATTCAGACAATGCTCATCTCCCTCCCTTTATCCCCTCAATTATAATAGGTTTTCTTTGTCTCTTCATGAGATGTAATTTCCCTTATTTTATTTCCTTTTCCCTCTCTTTCTAGTACAATCCCCTTTCCACATCTAGTTTCTTTTTCATATTATCATATTAATAAAAAATTATACCCACATTCTCTAAGTATACCCATAACAGAAATATAGTTCTCAAGAGTTCTTTCCTTTTTATGCTTCTCCTGAGCTCTGTGTTTGGAGATCAAATTTTTTGTTCAGTTCTGGTCTTTCATTAGAAATAGGTGAAATCCATCTATATCATTGAATGCCCATTTTCTTCCCTGAAAGATAACACTCATTTTAGCTGGGAGCTTATTCTTGGATATAATTTAAGTTCTTTTGCCTTTCTGAATATCAGATTCCATCCTTTAAGGTGGAAGATGCTAGGTTAACCCCAATTGTGGCTCCCCAAGATTTGAATTGTTTCTTTCTTGCTGCTTTTAATATTTTCTCCTTGGTCTAATAATTTTGAACTTTAGTCATGATATTCCTTGGAAATTAGATTTTGGAGTCTCTTTCAGGATGCTTTTCAGGAGGACCCTTCTGATTCTAAAATATCAGGGCAGTTTTCTTTTATGATTTCCTATAAGAGAATGTCTAGGTTCTTTTTTTTCTTCATCATGTCTTTCTGTTAGCCAAATAATTCTTATATTATCTTCTCTCTTAGAGCTATTTTCCAGGTCAGTTGTTTTTTCCTAGGAGATATTTCATATTTTCTTCTCTCTCTCTCTCTCTCTCTTTTTTTTTTTTTTTTGTTTGGACGATTCTTGAAGTCTTATTGCATCACTCACTTCCATCTGTTCAATTATAATTTTTAGCATATTATTTTCTTCAATTACTTTTTAGCTCTTTGTGCAATTGACCAATTCATTTTTTTGCTCATTGCATTCTTTTTCCATTTCAAAAAATTTGGTTTTCAATGAATTGATTTATTTTTTTATATTTCTTTTGTTGGGCATTATATGATTTTTCCATTCCTTCTTGCAATGATCTCATTTCATTTCCCCATTTTTCTTCTAACTCTCTCTTAAGATCCTTTATGCAATCTTTCAAGAAAGCCTTATGAAATGGGGACCAGCTCATGTCATCTTTTGGGGTTTCATCTGGCGTTGCTTTGCCTTTAGGAACCTCAGGATTTGAAGTCTGTTCTCTCTTTTCATAAAAACTGTCTATGGTGAGAGTTCTTTTTGGTTTTTTATTATTTTTTAAGGTTTGAGGTCTTCTCAATGTAAAGAAGTGACAGCTACTTTAATTTGCCCTAAGGCAGTTCTGCTTATTGAGTTCCAGTGCTGGTTAATGGTGGCTGTCTGGTGTTCATCTGGGACTCAGTAGTTTACAATTTGGCTTTTATAACAAATCTGCTAGATCACCCACTTGCAACCAGGACAGAGTAGCCTACGAGGCTCACAGAAAATTCCCAGGTGTGTGGAAGCTGTAATGCTCTGACTCCGCACTGCAGCTCCTTTCCTGGGCTTCCTATGCTGTGGTCTGATCTGGGCAGACTGTCCCCTGCCTTTTGAAACAGACCTGTTCTGAAGTTCTTCCAAGGTATCTTCTTCTGGGAATGTGCTGTACTCCAAATATTTTTGAATTCTTTGATTCCAAAACCAGTTTAGAGGCTTAATCTGCTGTTGGTTTGAGTGAAGGTCATTGTTAAGGGACAGGTCAATTCCCCAAGAGCCTCCACAGCTGTGGATCATAACATCAGAAGGGTTTGTAAGGCAGCCTTTGCTGACACGGGTGTTGTAGACTAGGAATGAGATAAATTGGAGGCAGAGGAAAGAGGAGAGAAGTCAGACAAGGGAACAGCCTCTCAGAAAGGTCAGAGAACAACTGCCTCTCAGTCTCCTTGTATCATCCTCTCACAAAAGGAGATCCATTCTGGGTTGGATCTCCAGCAGCCATTGTTAAGTGGCTCCTGTGTATTTCAGCAGCTCTCCCGTGTATTCCAACAAAAGGAGGTCACAGAAAGTCATGTCTGCTCTCTGCCATCTTGCCTCCACCCCTCCCAAGACATTGTTTACATGTCATTTTGTTCAGTCTTAGGCAGTCCTATATTTCCCAACTTGACATGTTTCCATTTTGACTCAGTGAAAGACACCAACATTTGCAGAGTAAGAATTCTGTCATGCTTATCTTAGCAATTCTCTGAAGAACATTATAAAGTCCCCTTTTTTTCTTCTTTTTTTTAAATTTATTTTTTTATTTATTATAATAACTTTTTATCGACAGAACCCATGCCAGGGTAATTTTTTTACAACATTATCCCTTGCACTCACTTCTGTTCCGATTTTTTCCCTCTCTCCCTCCACCCCCTCCCCTAGATGGCAAGCAGTCCTATATATGTTAAATATGTCGCAGTATATCCTACATACAATATATATGTGAAGAACCAAACAGTTCTCTTGTTGCACAGGGAGAATTGGATTCAGAAAGTAAAAATAACCCGGGAAGAAAAACAAAAATGCAAACAGTTTACATTCATTTCCCAGTGGTCTTTCTTTGGGTGTAGCTGCTTCTGTCTATCATTGATCAATTGAAACTGAATTAGATTTCTTTGTCAAAGAAACCCACTTTCATCATCAGAATACATCTTCATACAGTATCATTGTTGAATTATTTAATGATCTCCTGGTTCTGCTCATTTCAATAAAGTCCCTTTTTAAAAATGCTAATGGCCTGGTAATTGTTTTATATGTGCTCAATAAAGCACAAATTACTCTAATAACTGTAAACAAAATATCAGGATAGTGGTTTGAGAGCTCCTTGCCCCTGGTGCTATTCATCTGAATTTTTACTAACTACAGACACTTCCATTTGAATAAAATTCAATGCAAATAGAAGGTAATCAATGCCTTTTAAAATAAATTAATAAACTGAAGCTATAGAGTATTAAAGAAGTAATTAACATTGCACTTTAATTTGTTAAAAAGTGTGCATAAACAAACTATAAACTTAATTGTTTTAAGTGAAAGACTTTATAATCTTAAATATTATATAAATTTGATTTGTTGCTTGTTATTATTGATAAGCTTATACCTTTTGGACTTTTACCATAATACCAAGGTACTTAGTTAAACAGAGTCATCATTAATGACTTTGATTGACACATCACTATACATATGGAATTGATATTTTTCAGTATACAACCTCCTTATTCAAACCAAACTATAGTTCCTTTGTTACTTAGTATACAACTTTCAAAAGTTTCTTTGGCCATAAAATTCTTTACCCTTTAGTTAATGTGGTCATTAGTCTATTCAAATTTAAATTGACTGATTCTCAGAGAAATTAATATTGTCATTAATTCTATATACATAGTTTTTTCAAGTTGTTAGTATAAGAACTTTAAAAAACACAGTACCTTTACCTTACGGACCTGAAGACTGGCCAAATAAGACATCCAGCATCTTTAAGGAGACTCAAATAATTGTTGTTCTCATAACATGGCACTGGTAGGCCAGGTGGCCTGAAGGTACAAGTGGTAGGAAATCTAGGAATGAAGGCCATGGAAAAAATGGAAAAAAGCCAGGAAAACAGTCCATTGAATAAGGCCAAGCTCTTCTTGATTGTAGACTATGTAGTCTACAAAAATGTATAGACTTGTGAATTTTAAAGTTAAAAGGGATTTCACAGATCTTTATATAGGTCCATATCTGGCTAATGAATGTCTCCTACAGGTATAACACATTTAAAGAGAAATCATTCAAATTCTTTCTGTGCATATTTAAAGGTGAATTTTAATTAATGGGAAGACTTCCTCATATTCATCTGTTACTTCCCTGAAATTCACATCTATTGGTCATAGGTTTTTCTTCAGTGAACATATAGAAAAATCTAATCCCTTTTCCTAAAACAATATACTTTTAGATGTCTATCATGTCCCACCAACTTTCATCAATCTAAAAGCCCTGAGTTATTCTAATTACTCTTCAATTTTCTCTGGATATATTTCTTTTTTTCAATATTCTACTAAAAACATCACATGCTGAATGAAAAACAAAGCTCTAGATGTGATTTGAAAAACACAGCTGTCATCTGTCTTTCCATGGATGTATTCATCTGGATGACATCAGTAGGTATTTAGAAGATTTCAATGATCTCTGAATATGAAGGGTAATCATTTGTATGATATGGTAAATAGGTGTCGTCATAAAATCCCCAGATATCAGAGTTAGAAGTTAATTGATTTAATCAATGTCAGTATATGTCCTAAATAGTTCTCTTTATAGTATTTCAAAAATCTTGTCATCAGTCTTCCATTTAACAATCTGAGAACTCACATTATAGCAACACATTCCAATCAGTCAATAAGCTTTAATTAAGCATTTATTATATGCCAAACACTGTGGTAATCGCTAGGAACTCATTTTAATAAAATTTTGATTTTCAGGATTTTTTTCCTTATATTAAAATCTGCCCCTTTACTAAATATTGCAAACTCTTCTTTAGATTGTTTAGCTAGATAGAAGCAAAATTTGCTGAAAACCATGGTTAGGTAGAGTTCATATTACTGACTAAATCCTCCCCTACTTTTGGAATTGACATAAAGGATTAAAGGGCAAGGAATCAGATATTGCAAAAAGCAAAGAAAGTTGAATTGGGCAAAAAATCAACTATCCAGGAAATTGAGCATCATGTTTCAAGGGAAGTTATGGATATTCAGTGAAACCAGTAAATTTCATTTATTTCTGATGAAAAGACCAGATCTGAATAGAAAATTTTATTTTCAAATACAGAACACAATATAAGTATAAAATGGTAAAAAAAAAAAAGAAAGAAAGAAAAAATAACTTTCTTTTGAAAGTTAAAAAGCTTATATCCCCATTTGGTAAGATGATATTGGGAATCTGTATCTCACTTATGGGTATACTTAGAAGGTGCTGATTTAATTGGATATTATTGTCATGATATAAAAAAGAAACTAGAGGAGAAAAGGGGATTGTACTGGAAGAAGCGAAAAATGGAGTTAAAATGGGGTAAATCACATGTCATGAAGAGCCAAAAAGAACCTATTACAAATGAAGAGAGGGTGATGAGCATTATGCAAATCTTACTCTCATCAGATCTGGCTCAAAGAGAGAATATCAGGCACATTTAGCTTCACAGAGAAGCTTGTCTCACCCAATAGGGAAATAGGAGGGGAAAGGGAAAAGGAAAGGGAGAGGCTAATAGAAGGGAGAACAAAAGTAGAAAGGTACAAAAAAGGTGCAGGGGCTGCAAAAGGGGAGAGCTATTTGAGGAGGGGGTGGTCACAAGAAAAATCCTAGGGAAGAAGGAAAGGAGGAAAAGGAAGAGAAAAGTATCACTGGGTGGAAATAAGATGTCAGGCAATACAGAGTTAGTAATTTTATCTGTGAATGTCAATAGAAGGAACTCTCCCATAAAATGGAATCAGATAGCAGATTGCATTAAAATGCAGAATTCTACAATTTGTTGTTTACAAGGAACACATTTGAAGCAGAGTGATAAAAACAGAGTGAAGGTAAAGGGATGGAGCAGAATTTATTATGCTCCAGGTGAAGAAAACAAAAACAAAAACAAAAACAAGAGTAGCAATCCTGATCTCAGATCAAGTAAAAGCTGTTAAAATCCTAGTTTTAACTCAATGGAATTAATACAATGCTTATTGGTTCACATGTTAGAGCAAATCCTAATAAGGTTTTAAGTCACTAGTATTGATAGAAACAATGCTTAAGTTAACACCTTTGAGAGTTCACATATTAGCTCACACATTAGTTCACATGTTTGGGAGATTTCAGTGTTCAGTATGAGATATCCAAATTCACACCTCCCATAATCCCACTCTCAGAAGAGCAGTCAACCTTTGAGAGCATAAAAAAGAGCTTCAGTCAGTCAGTCAGTCACATCAGAAGATTACCAGGAGTCAGAGTTGAGCTAGAGACAGAAGCTGGCAGAAGCAAAGGACAAGCTGCAAGAGCTTTTAGAATCAAGGAAGAAGAAAATAAAGGTTTGGATTTTATCAGCTGGCTGCATTTGAAGTGATTATTACTCTGAACTGAAACTAAGGCTGCCTTCAGAAAACCTCCCCAAGAAACCTGCTCACAGAGAGAACCTTCATATTATACAAAAGAAGAGAACAACAAATTTTGGCGCCTAACGTGGGGCTGACAGGACCTGGATCTCAGATCCTGAATTCAGTGAAAAAACCTCTGATCCTGAATCCAGTGGAAAAGTCTCCTCAACCCAGAAATTAGGGTGAGCAAAACAAAGAGATTTTGTTAAAAGAGTTAAAGTAGAATTTCAGCTAAGAAATATAGCTAATATAGCTAATTTCAGCTAAGAAAATAGATGGTAAGAAAACAACCTTCTGTTTCTGTTCAAGGAAAATGTTTAGAGAGCATTGTCAAGGTTATGAAAAGCCAAGATTTGATTATAATTCTGGAGCAGATCACTGAAATTTTAGAAACTGTTAAGTACATATGTCCTTGGTTCTCTATGGGAAAAGAATTGGATCTAGACGAGTGGAAATTAGTATGAGAGCAACTAGGTGAATACTATAATTCTAATCCAAACTCAGTGAAGTGGAAATTAGAAAGAGAGGATCTTTGCCAAATCTGCAATAAATTGGACCTGACTCAATTTTCAAAGAGATACTTAATATATATATATATATATATATATATAATACAACTGGCTATAGGAAATTATATAAGTGTTAGAATAAGGAAAGAGAAGAAAGAGCAGGAGGGGGAGGTGCCAACTAAACTAGGTGAAAAGGAGGAAGAATCAGATAAGAATGGAGTCAAGTACAATTCTGAGTGTGATACTTTGCAGCAGGAGGAATTAGATCATTTCACATCTCATGACCCTCTCCCCTCAATTAAGCCTTCATGGATGGAGGAAGAAGAAGGAGGGGGAGAGGCAGAAACACAATCAGCATCTCCTATGAAGCAGAATTTGACATTATTAGAAAAGGAATTGATTAAGGCAAAAAATGAAGAAGATATATCTGATTTTATAAATGCATACCCTGTAATCGAAGAGCTTGACTCTTCAGATCAAAAAGGGAGAAGATATACTCCTTTTAATTTGGAAAAAAATTAAGGATTTGACAAATGGATGCACTCTTTATGGGCCTACATAATCTTATGTAAAGATGTTACTAGATAATTTGTGTTATGAAATCTTAACCCCAAATGATTGGAAATCCATAGCTAGGACATGTTTAGAACCTGGACAAAATTTATTGTGGCTTTTGGAGTTTCATTAATTATGTAGGATTCAAGCCCAACACTATAGACAAACAGGAGCTATTGACCAACTAGCTGGTGAAGGTCAGTATGGAGAGAATTTAAAACAGATTCATTATCCCATACCAGTGTATGAGCAAATTTCTAAGGCTGCAATAAAAGCTTGGGGTTCCCTCCCAGGACAAAAAGATCAAGGGGAAGCCTTCACAAAAATAGAGCAAGGCCCCAGTAAAACTTTTGTGGATTTTGTGGAACATTTGCAAACAGCTGTAATATGCTACAGAAATAATGACCAGACATCAGGCTAAGGAAAATGCCAATGAAGTTTGCAAAAGAATTATATGGGGACTAGACAAAAATGCTCCTTAAGAGGAGATCATAAGGCACTGTGCACAGTGGGCATAAATGCTTATTATACCCAAACTATGATGGACATGGAAAGACAGGGTCCCACTTGGCAAGGGACCTCTAGAGAAACTTGTTTTAAGTGTGGAAAAGTTGGGCATTTGAGAGCTCATTGTAGATATGGAGATAGAATGAGAAAACAGGGTGAGAGAAAACCCAAAACCCCATGTCCAACATGCAACTGAGGCTTTCATCGGGCCTCTGAATGTAGATTGACTCAGGGAAATGAGAGGTGGGGCAGCTTCAGGGCCCCAGGTGGGGCAAGATGGCAGCCGAGGTTACACTCAGAGAGTCAATATTAAGACATGATCAATCAGCCAAAAGGCAATCAGAGGGGGGAAAGGGAAAGGAAAAACAGAGTTGTATGCAGTAGAGACTACTGAGATATCCCTTGGAGAGGTGAAATCTGTTCCTGTCTGGCCTATGGATCCTTTGCCTCCAGGCACAGTAGGCTTGACCATTTCACCTCCTGAGAGTGATTACAAAACAGTGTTCATCAATACACTGATGTGGGAAACTGGAGAATTTGTAGCTAATATCCCAGTCACTAACACAGGTAGACAACCTGTGACTTATCAATCAGGACAAGTAGTAGCATCAGGCTTACTGTTACATACCCCTAATAGACAATCTGATGATAGTTGCCCAGATTCTGACTTCAAGCAGCAGAGTCCAGGAATATTTTAGACTGCAGCTGTGACAGATGACCGACCTATGCTCACTATTTATGTGAATGGAATACCGTTAGAAGGATTTGGTAGACACGGGTGCAGATCGTACAGTCATTAGAGGTGCCAGCTGGCCCAGCCACTGGCCAAAAATTAAGGTAGACACCTACATGTCTGGTGTAGAAGGAACAATAGCAGCAGAAGTTAGTGCTGCCCCTATGTGATGGACATTTGAAAATGAAACAGGAGTTTTTACGCCTTTTGTGGTTGAAAAAATCCTCATCAATCTGTGCAGAAGAACATTTTACAGCAGATAGGATTACAATTAAGTACTTCGGCTTTTTAGGCAGGGCTGCTGTTGAAGGCTTTCCAGCACTCTCACCAGTTCCTATTCAGTGAAAAACTGGTACACCAGTGTGGGTAGAACAGTGGCTCTTAACAAGCGATAAAATTCAGGCCTTAGTAGATATAGCGAAAGAGCAACTTGACCAAGGACATTTATAACCTTCTCTAAGTCCTTGGAATTCCCAGTATTTGTTATAAAAAGAAATCTGGAAAATGGAGGATGTTGACTGATTTAAGGAAGGTAAATGAACAGATGGAAACTATGGGAACTCTTCAGCCTAGAGCACACTGGGAGATTGAGAGCCAGGAGTTAGTGTAGGCATCAGTTGAGAAGATTCAGAGGGAGCTAGAGGCAACAAAGGACAAGCTGCAAGAGCTCTTGGAACCAAGGAGGGAGATAGGCCACCAAGAAAACTAACCACGCTATTTTGGAGGAAGCGATAAAAGATCTGAACTTTTAATACCTGGCTGTATTTGAAGTGACTATTACTCTGAACTGAAACTAAAGCTGCCTCCAGAAAACCTCCCCAAGAAACCTGTTCCCAGAGAACGATCATATATTTTACAAAAGAACACCACAAAAAGGAAAGATAGAGCTAATTAAAAGATATAAGGAAGGAAACTATACCTTGCTATAGGGTACCATAGGTAATGAAGCAATATCAATACTAAACATATATGCATCAAGTGGCATAGCATCCAAATTCCTAGAGGAGAAGTTAAAAAGACCTGAAAGAATTAGACAGCAAAACTGGCGAATCTCAACCTTGCTCTTTCAGAACTAGATAAATTCAGCCACAAAATAAATAAGAAAGAAGTTAAGGAAGCAAATAGCATTCTAAAAAAAAGTTAGATATAATAAACCTTTGGAGAAAATTGAATGGAGATAGAAAAGAATATACTTTTTTTTTTTCCTCAGCCATATATGGAACCTATAGAAAACCTGACCATATATTAAAACATGAAAACCTCACCATCAAATGCAGAAAGGCAGAAATAATAAATGCATTTTATCAGACCATGTGATGCAATAAAATTGCATGCAATATAAAGCCAGGGAAAAAATAGACCAAAAAGGAATTGGAAGCTAAATACTCTAATCTGAAAAATGAGTTGGTGAAACAACTAATCACAGATATACTTAATAATTTCATCCAAGAGAATGAAAATAATGTGACAACCTACCTAAATCTGTGGGATGGAGCCAAAATTCGTATTAGAAGAAATTTTATATCTCTATATTCTTATTTGCATGAAATAGAGAAAGAGATCAATGAACTGGGTTTGCAACTAAAAAAGCTAGAAAAAGAACAAATTAAAAACCACAATTAAATACTAAATTTAAAATGTTGAAAATAAAAGGAAAGATTAAAAATGAAAGTAAGAAAACTATTGAATTAATAAATAAAACTAAGAGTTGGCTTTGTGAAAAAAAAGCAAAATAGATAAGCCTGTGATTAATTTGATTAGAAAAAAGAAAGAAGAAAATCAATTGTTAGTAACAAAAAATGAAAAGGATGAACTTTCCACTAATGAAAAGGAAATTAGAGCAAAAATTAAGTTATTTTGCCCAGGAATGTGTCAATAAATCTGATGATCTAAGTAAATTGGAGAAATACCTACACAAATATAGATTGCAGAGATTAAAAGAAGAAATAAATTACTTAAGTAGTCCCATTTTAGAAAAAGAAATAGAAGAAATTATTTATCAGCTCCCTAAGAAAAAATCTCCTGGACCAGGTGGATTTACAAGTGAATTCTACGAAACATTTAAAGAACAATTAATTTGAATACTATGCAAACTATTTGAAAAAACAGGGAAAGAAGTCCTACCAAATACCTTTTATTTCACAGATATGGTGCTGATACCTAACCTAGGTAAAGTTAAAACCGAGAAAAAATTATAGACCAATTTCCCTAAAGAATATTGATGCAAAAATCCTAAATAAAACATTAGTAAAGGGATTACATGAAGTCATCCTCAGGATAATACACTATGACCAAGCAGGATTTCTACCAGGAACGCAGGACTGCTTCAATATTAGGAAAACTATTAGCATAATTGACTATATTTATAACTAAACAAAAACATATAATTATCTCAATAGTTGCAGAAAAAGCTTTTGATAAAATCTAACACTCATTCCTATTAAAAAGACTAGAAAAAGCTGTGTGATCCTGGGCAAGTCACTTAACCCCAATTGCCTCAGGAGGAAAAATAATAGTATAATAATAAATGGAGTTTTCCTTAAAATGATCATTAGTATCTATTTAAAACCATCAGCAAGCATCATATGTAATAGGGACAAAATAGAACCATTCCCAATAAGATCAGGGGTGAGACAAGGTTGCCCACTATCACCATTACTATTTATTATTGTATTAGAAAGGTTAGTTTGGGCAACAAGAGATTTGACAATCATTTTTTATTCAAGAGATGGAAGAATTGAAGTAGGTAATAAGGAAATCAAACTGTCATTCTTTGCAGATGATATGATGCTATGCTTAGATAATCTTACAGAATCAACTAAAAAACTACTTTCACCAATTTACAACTTTATCACAATTACAGCATACAAAATAAATCCACATAAATCATTTGCATTTTTTATATTTTACCTACAAAGTCCAGCAGGAAAAGATACAAAGAGAATTTTTGTTTAAAATAACTAATGATAATATAATATATTTGGGAGTCTATCTGCCAAGGCAAAGTCAGGAAGTGTGATGATCATGCTAGCACCCAGGATACCTCAGAATCAGCCGGAGTCAGGATAAGCAAAAGTCCTTAGTTCTTTATTCTTGGTCTTTAGGGGTAGAAGTGAAGGAAATGGAAGAGAATCTCCGCAACTGCCTTCTTCCTCGTCCACCGCAAAAAGTGACTCTGGCAAGTCTTACTCTATCCCCTAGTCCCTCCTACAATCCTCTGTATGCACCAATCATCGAGCCAGCACAGGGTAGTGGGAAGGACCATTTTCCAAGCATATGCCCATAGAGTATTGTCCAATCAGTAGTTAGCTTCAAGTGCTCGGCTGTCCTGACCTCAGTGCAACGACTCAAGAGTTTCAACCCTCTACAAGGAACTATGAGAACACAATTACAAAGCACTTTCCACAACCCTTTTTGTAGTGGTAAGAAACTTGAATCTGAGTGGATGCCCATCAGGTGGAGAATGGTTGAATAACTTATGATATATTAATCTTATGGAATAGTATTATTCTATAATAAACGATCAACAAGATGATTTCAGAGAGGCGTGGAGAGACTTACCTGAATTGATGCTAAGTTAAATGAACAAAACCAGGAATGATACATAGCAAAAACAAGATTTTATGATGATCAATTATGATAGACATGACTTTTTTCAACAATGATATGATTGAGGCCAGTTGCAATGATCTTGGGATGAAGAGAGCCATCTATATCCAGAGAAAAGATTTTGAGAACTGTGTGGATCACAATATAGCATTTTCACTTTTTTTGTTCTTTGCTTGCATTTTGTATTCCTTCCCATTTTGTTTCCTTTTTGATCTGTTTTTTCCTGTACAGCATGATAATTGTATAAGTATGTATGTTAAATTTAATTATTTTAACATATTTAAGATATATTAGATTACTAGCTATCAAAGGAAGTGGTGGAAATAATGGAGGAAAAAATTTGGAACGCAAGTTTCGCAAGGATTCATGTTGAGGGGCAGAGCCAAGATGACAGAGAGGACACACCCTTCTATTTAAGCTCTTCCTTACCCTCAGACTGCTTCTTTTATGGAAAGCCTCAGAATTAGTGCTTCACTGTCAAAACCCAGGAATACTGGAAGTACAAAACATTAGCAAGAGAAGATAATCCTGAAAATCGCTAGAAAAGATCTGTCTTTGCTCGCGGATGGTGACAGTTAGGCCAGGCCCAGCATCAGGAAAGTTGACAGTGAGAGCATGGAAGACAATTCACACTGAGCAGACCAGAGGAAGGTAGGGTGTGGTCTCAGCCAGCAGAAAATTTGCAGGGAGAACTTTACTCTGACTACATTGCTTTGGGAGCTAGCCAGTAGATCAGCAGACAAGCTATAAACACAGGGAGTAAAGACTATAACCCCAAAACACTAGAGCCTCTCATGACTTGGCTATGCCCACCCAGCACCAGGAGGGATTCAGCAGGATCTGAGTGTGCAACCATTGATCACAGTATGGACACTAATCCCAGTGCAGACACTGATCTCAATGCAGCAATTGCTGTCTCATGCTGCTTCACTGCTACTTCCAGTTGTCTGCAGAGGAAACTTGGTAATACCACATTATCCCAAAAGCAGACTACAGATTTCTTTTTTAAATTTGTTTTTTTTTTTTGGTTTGTTTGTTTTGTCAAAATGAGTAAAAAGTTAAAGCGGGCTCTAAATATAGGTAGCTTTTGCTATGTATGATTCCTGGTTTTGCTCATTTAACTTAGCATCAATTCAGAATTGAACAAATGTAAATGAATGACTTGAGAAAACACCAAGAATCAGTCAAGCAGAACCAAAAACATGAAAAAGAAAAAAAAAGTTAAACATCTAGTTGGGAAAATAACAGACCTGGAAAATAGATCTAGGAGAGATAAACTGAGGATTATTGGATTTCCTGAAAAGCATGATGAAAAAGAGCCTAGACACTATTTTTCAGGAAATCATCAAAGAGAACTGCCCAGATGTTATAGAAATGAAGGGTAAAATAGATATTGAAAGAATTCACCAATCACCTACTGAAAGAAATGCCAAAATCAAAACTCCAAGAAATATTATACCTAAATTCCAGAATTGTCAGACCAAGGAAAAATACTTCAAGCAGCAAGAAAAAAACAAGTCAAATACAGATGTGCCACAATAAGGATTACTTAAGATTTAGCAGTGTCCACATTAAAGGATCAAAGGACTTGGAATCTAATATTTCAAAAGGCAAAAGAACTTGGTATGCAGCCAAGAATAACTTACCCAGCCAATCTGAACATTTTCTTCCAGAGAAGAAGATGGACAATCAATGAAATAGGTGAATTTCATCTATTTCTGATGAAAAAAAAAAAGAACTAAACAGTTTGACCTCTAAATATAGGACTTAAGAGAAAAAAAAAAGGAAAAAGAAATTTTGGGAATTATATTGCTTTTATGAGTATAGATAAAGAATACATGCATAATTTGATTTTATTGTTATAAAAAATAATCTAGAAGTGGAAAGGAAATTGTACCAAAGAAAGGGAAAAGTGGAGGTATTATATCTCATGAAGAGGCAAAGGAAAGCTATTATATCTGAGGGAAAAAAGAGAGGGGAATGAATATAGTGTGTATCTTACTCTCATCAGAATTGGCTCAAAGAAAAAAAATATATTAGACATATTTGGTTTACAGAGAAACTTCGCCCACCTCACTGAAAAGTGGGAGGGGAAAAGTGAAATGAGAAAGAGTAAGCTAAATAGAAGGGAATACAGAAATTGTAAATGAAAGGTTTAAGAAAAGGGGAGGAACTCTAAAGAGGGGGAAGGGATTGTAAAGAGGGAGAGCTGTGTGAGGCAAGTGGTGCTCACAAGTTTAATACTGGGGAGAGAGGTAAAGGGGAAAGAAAAGAGAAAAGCATAATCTGAGGTTAATAAGATAGAAGGAAATACAGAATAAGAAATTTTAACTATAAATGTGAATGGGGTAAACTCCCAGACTGGATCAGAAGACAGAATCTTACAATATGTTGTTTACAGGAAACAGACTTGAAGCAGGGCAATACATACAGAGTAAAGGTAAAGGTTTGGGCAGAATCTAATATGCTTCAAGTGAAGTCAAAAAAGGAGAGGTAGCTATCCTGATCTGAGATCGAACAAAAGCAAAAAATTGATCTTATTAATAGAGATAAGGAAAGAAAACATATCTTGTTAAAGGGTAGCACAGATAATGAAGCAATATCAATATTAAACATATATGCACCAAGTAATGTAGCATCTAAATTCTTCTCTTTTTTTCTTTTTTTTAATAACTTTTTATTGACAGAACCCATGCCAGGGTAATTTTTTACAACATTATCCCTTGCACTCACTTCTGCTCCGATTTGTCTCCTCCCTCCGTCCACTCTCTCCCCAAGATGGCAAGCAGTCCTATACATGTTAAAGAGGTTACAGTATATCTTAGATACAATATATGTCTGCAGAACCTAACAGTGGCCACTACAAACAGGGCTGCCACAAACATTTTTGGCATATACAGGTCCCTTTCCCTTCTTTAGTATCTCTTTGGGGTATAAGCCCAGTAGTAGCACTGCTGGATCAAAGGGTATGCACAGTTTGATAACTTTTTGGGCATAGTTCCAAATTGCTCTCCAGAATGGCTGGATGTGTTCACAATTCCACCAACAATGTATCAGTGTCCCTGTTTTCCCACATCTTCTCCAACATTCCACATTATCTTTCCCTGTCATTCTGACCAATCTGACAGGTGTGTAGTGGTATCTCAGAGTTGTCTTAATTTGCATTTCTCTGATCAGTAGTGATTTGGAACACTCTTTCATGTGAATGATAATAGTTTCAATTTCATCATCTGAAAATTGTCTGTTCATATCCTTTGACCATTTATCAATTGGAGAATGGCTTGATTTCTTATAAATTAGAGTCAATTCTCTATATATTTTGGAAATGAGTCCTTTTTGAGAACCTTTTACTGTAAAAATGTTTTTCCAGTTTATTGTTTCCCTTCTAATCTTGCCTGCATTAGTTTTGTTTGTATAAAAACTTTTCAATTTGGTATAATCAAAATTTTCTATTTTGTAGTCAATAGTGATCTCTAGTTCTTCTTTAGTCATAAATTCCTTCCTCTTCCACAGGTCTGAGAGGTAAACTATCCTATGTTCTTCTAATTTATTTATGATCTCATTCTTTGTGCCTAGATCATGAACCCATTTTGACCTTATCTTGGTGTACGGTGTTAAGTATGGATCAATGCCTAGTTTCTGCCATATTAGTTTCCAATTTTCCCAGCAATTTTTGTCAAATAATGCATTCTTATGCCCAAAACTGGGCTCTTTGTGTTTGACAAACACTAGATAATTAAAGTTATTGGATGTTTTATCCTTTGAGCCTAACCTATTCCATTGATCAACTAGTCTATTTCTTAGCCAATACCAGATGGTTTTAGTCATCGCTGCCTTATAATATAATTTTGGATCTGGTACAGCTAGGCCATGTTCACTTGATTTTTTTTTCATTAATTCCCTTGAAATTCTTGACCTTTTTATATTTTTCCATATGAACTTTGTTGTTATTTTTTCTAGGTCATCAAAATAGTTTTTGGGAAGTCTGATTGGTATAGCCCTAAATAAATAGATTAGTTTAGGTAGTATTGTCATCTTTCTCATATTTGCTCCCCCAATCCAAGAACATTTAATATTTTTCCAATTGGTTAGATCAGACTTAATTTGTGTGAAAAGTGGTCTGTAATTTTGCTCATAAAGTTTCTGATTTTCTCTTGGCAGATAGATTCCTAAATATTTTATATTATCAGTATTTACTTTAAATGAAATTTCTCTTTGTAACTCTGACTGTTGGATTTTGTTAGTGATATATAAGAATGCTGATGACTTATGTGGGTTTATTTTATAACCAGCAACTTTGCTAAAGTTGTGGATTATTTCTAATAACTTTTTAGTAGAATCTCTGGGGTTCTCTAAGTATACCATCATATCATCAGCAAAGAGTGATAATTTGGTTTCCTCATTGCCTATTCTTAATCCTTTAATCTCTTTCTCAGCTCTTATTGCCAAAACTAGCATTTCTAATACAATATTAAATAGTAGCGGTGATAGTAGGCAACCTTGTTTCACTCCTGATCTTATTGGGAATGGTTGCAGTTTGTCCCCATTACATATGATGCTCACTGATGGTTTTAAATAAATGCTACTGATTATTTTGAGGAAAAGTCCATTTATTCCTATACTCTCAAGTGTTTTTAATAGGAAGGGATGTTGGATTTTATCAAATGCTTTTTCTGCATCTATTGAGATGATCATATGTTTTTTGTTAATTTGGTTATTAATATGGCCAATTATGCTGATAGTTTTCCTAATATTGAATCAGCCCTGCATACCTGGTATAAATCCTACTTGATTGTGGTGAATTATCCTGGGGATGATTTTCTGTAGTCTTTTTGCTAATATTTTATTTAAGATTTTAGCATCAATATTAATTAGGGAGATTGGTCTATGATTTTCTTTCTCTGTTTTCAACCTACCTGGTTTAGGTATCAGTACCATGTCTGTGTCATAAAAGGAATTTGGTAGGACTCCTTCATTCCCTATTTTTTCAAATACTTTATAAAGCATTGGGACTAACTGTTCTTTGAATGTTTGGTAGAATTCACATGTAAATCCATCTGGTCCTGGGGATTTTTTGTTAGGGAGTTGATTAATAGCTTGTTCTATTTCTTTTTCTGAAATGGGAGTATTTAAGCAATTTACTTCCTCCTCTGATAATCTGGGAAACCTATATTTTTGGAGGTAGTCATCCATTTCATTGAGGTTATCAAATTTATTGGCATAAAGTTGGGCAAAGTAACCCCTTATCATTTCTTTAATTTCCTTTTCATTGGTGGAAATTCTCCCTTTTCATTTTTAAGACTACTAATTTATTTTCCTCTCTCCTTTTTCTAATCAGATTTACCAAAGGTTTATCAATTTTATTGGTTTTTTTCATAAAACCAACTCTTAGTTTTATCTATTAGTTCAATAGTTTTTTTTACTTTCAATATTATTAATTTCTCCTTTTAATTTTAGAATTTCATGATTAGTAATTGATTGGGGTTTTTTAATTTGGTCTTTTTCTAGCTTTTTAAGTTGCAAGCCCAATTCATTTACCTTCTCTTTCTTTATTTTATGCAAATAGGCCTCTAGAGATATGAAATTTCTCCTTATTATGGCTTTGGCTGCATCCCACAAATTTTGATATTATGTCTCACCATTGTCATTATCTTGAGTGAAGTTATTAATTGTGTCTATAATTTGCTGTTTCACCCAATCATTCTTTAAGATGAGATTATTTAGTTTCCAATTACTTTTTGATTTATTTCCCCCTAACTTTATGTTGAATGTAGTTTTTATTGCATTGTGATCTGAAAAGAAAGCATTTACTATTTCTGCCTTCCTGCATTTAATTTTGAGGTCTTTATATCCTAATATATGGTCAATTTTTGTGTAGGTTCCAGGAGCTGCTGAGAAGAAAGTATACTCCTTTCTATCACCATTCAGTTTTCTCCAGAGATCTATCATACCTAATTTTTCTAATATTCTATTTACCTCTTTAATTTCTTTCTTATTTGTTTTGTGATTTGATTTATCTAAATCTGAGAATGCAAGATTGAGATCTACCACTATTATAGTTTTGCTGTCTATTTCTTCTCGTAACTCTTAACTTCTCCTTTAGGAAGTTAGGTGCTATACCACTTGGTGCATATATGTTTAATACTGATATTCCTTCATTGTGTATAGTACCTTTTAGCAAGATATAGTTTCCTTCCTTATCTCTTTTAATTAGATCAATTTTTGCTTTTACTTGATCTGAGATAAGGATGGCTACCTCTGCTTTTTTTACTTTGCCTGAAGCATAATAGGTTCTGCTCCACCTTTTACCTTTACTTGGTGTGTATCTCCCTGTTTTAAATGTTTTTCCTGTGAACAATATATTGTAGGGTTCTGACTTTTGATCCAGTCTGCTATCTGCCTCCTCTTTATGGGGAAGTTCATCCCATTCACATTTATGGTTAAAATTACTAATTCTGTATTTCTGCCATCCTAATTTCCCCAGATTATGCTTTTCTTTTTCTTACCCTCCTTCCCCCCTTCCTTAGTATTAAAATTATTGGTCCCACTTGTGTCACCCAGCTCTCCCTCTTCAGTATTTCTCCCTCCTCCCTTTGAATCCCTTCCCCTTTCTTGTACCCTTCCCTTATTACTCTTTTTCCTTTACCCTTTTTCTCTCCCACTTTTTAATGAGGTGAGAGAAGATTCTCTGTAAAACAAATGTGTCAATTATATTCTCTTTGAGCCAACTCTGATGAGAGTAAGATTCACACAATGTTCCTCCCCCTCAATAAGTTCCCTGAGATATGATAGGTTTCCTTTGCCTCATTGACGCATGTAGTTTCTCTCTTTTTATCTCCCCTTTCCCCTTTTTCTGACACTATCCCCTTTTCATTTCTACTTCCCTTTTTCATGCTATATCAGTAACATCAAATTATACATGTGATTTTTATGTATATCCACAACAGAAATACAGTTCTCAAGAGTTCCTTTTACCTTTTTCTATTTGTCTTGAGTCTTGTTGTTGGAGATCAAATTTTTTGTTTAAGTCTGGTTTTTTCTTTAGAAACAGATGGAATTCCTTTGTTTCATTAAATGTCCATCTTCTTCCATGGAAAAAAATGCTCAGCTTAGCTGGGTAGTTTATTCTTGGCTGCATTCCAAGTTCTTTTGCCTTTCAGAATATCAAATTCCAAGCCCTTTGATCCTTTAATGTTGAGGCAGCCACATCTTGTGTGACCCTTATTGTGGCACCTTGGCATTTAAACTGTTTTTTCCTGGCTGCTTGTAGAATTTTTTCTTTAGTCTGAAAATTCTGAAGTTTGGCCACAATATTCTTAGGTGTCTTTATTTTAGGGTCTTTTTCAGAAGATGTTCGATGCATTCTTCCCACACCTATTTTACCTTCCGGTTCTCTTACTTCTGGGCAGTTCTCTTTAATGATTTCCTGTAAAATAGTATCTAGGCTCTTTTTTGGCATCATAATTTTCGGGTAATCTGATGATCCTTAGGTTTTCTCTCCTCGATTTATTTTCCAGGGCTATTGTTTTTTCAGGTAAATATTTGACATTTTTTTCCAATCTTTCATTTTTTTTGGTTTTGCTTGACTGATACTTCCTGTCTCAATGAGTCAGTCATTTCTATTTGTTCAGTTCTGATTTTTAGTGTGTTATTTTCTTCATTAGCTTTTTTTACTTCTTTTTGTATATGTCCAATTGAGTTTTTAAATGAGTCATTTTGCTCTATGGAATTTTTTTCCATTTCACTAATTTTTTTTTAGTGAATTATTTTCTTTCTCCAATTCACAAATTCTGTTTCCCTGCACTTCTTGGGAGTTTTTTACCTTTTTCAATTCACATTTCAGGAAGTTGTTTTCTTTTTCCACTTTATCAAATTTTTCTTTTAGTGATTTATATGTCTTTTCTGTACTCTCTTGCATAGCTTCTCTTTCCTTTCCCCATTTTTCTTCTAGTTCTCTTTTAAGGTTTTTAATAGTCTCTTCTAGGACAGCCTTTTGTATTGGGGACCAACAGTTCTTTGGAGACTGTCTGTTATTAGTCCCTTCAGGGTTGAAAAGCTGTTCTCTTTCTGAATAGAAACTGTCAATGATCCTTTTGATTTTCTTACTCATTCTGTTAAAGTCTGTAGGGTCTGCCTTCAAGGCCAGGATTTTATCAGCTTCCTCTGCAGAGCAGTGCGAGGTGTATGGATGGGCAGCTGTCCTGCTAGCCGGCTGCAAAAAGTAGCGAGGTACTGGAGTGCTCTGGGAAAGAGTCCCCCACCTGGAAGTAATTCAGGCCTGCAGGGCAGAGCTGGGAAAGTCCCCTGCAAAGAACCCCTGCTGTGTGAGATAATGACTGCCCTGGGGCTAGATTCTGAGCAATGAGAGTTTCACTATCCCAAGCCAAATCCCACCCTGGGGCTGTGGGTATTAGCAGTTGAGCAGTGAATGGATTTGCACTTGTCTCAAGGACTGCCTCAAGCAGTCCCCCCACTTAAGAGTCCCTCCCCTTTTTTTATACTTTTCCCTTCCTATTTCTGTTTTCCCTTCTATTTATCCTACTCCTTCCCTTTTCACCTTTCCAGAACCAATGTTTTCTAAGGTGAAAGAAATTTCTCTGTAAACCAAATATGTCTATTATTTTCTCTTTGAGCCAAATCTGGTGAGAGTAAGATATACACAATGTTCATTCCTCTCCCTTATTTCCCTGAAATACAATGGGTTTCCTTCATGAGCTGTAATGTCCCTCATTTTACTTCCACTTTTCCTTTTTTCTTGTATAATCCCCTTTTTACCTCTCATTCCATTTTTATATTATAACAGTAAAATCAAATTATACCTGCACTCTTTATGTATACCCAGAATGGAAATACAGTTTTCAAGAGTTCTTTTTATCATTTTATTCTTCTTTTGAGTCCTAAATTTGGAGGTCAATTTTTGTTTGTTTGTTTAGTCTAGTGTTTTCTTTAGAAATAAATGAAATTCACCTCTTTCATTGAATACCTATATTCTTCCCTGGAAGAAAATGCTCAGTTTATCAAGGTAGTTTATTCTTGGCTGCATTTTGTGTTCCTTTGCCTTTCACTATGTCAGATTCCAGGCCCTTTCAATCCTTTAATGTGGAAGTTGCTAGATCCTAGGTGATCCTTATTGTGGCTCCTTGGTATTTGAATTTTTTTTTCTGACTGTTTGTAATATTTTTTTTTACCTTAGTCAAATAGTTTTGAAATTTAGCCATGATATTTCTTGGAGTTTTAATTTTGGGATCTCTTTCAGGAGGTGTTTGGTGAATTCTTTCAATGGCTATTTTACTTTTTGCTATTGACATGAAAGTAGTTTTCTTTGATGATTTCCTGAAAAATAGTTTCTAGGCTCTTTTTTTAAAATAATGGTTTGCAGAGAGTCCAACAATCCTTAGATTTTCTCTCCTAGATTTATTTTCCAGGTCAGTTATTTCCCAAGTAGATATTTTACATGTTTTTCTATTTTTCATATTTCTGCTTTTCTTGAGTGATTCTTGACGTTTCAGTGAATCATTCATTTACATTTGTTTAGTTCTGAACTTTAGTGAATTATTTTCGGTATTTTAAATGTCTTTTTGTACTTGTCAATTGAGTTTTTAAATCACTTCTTTTGTTCTATGGATTTTTTTTTCCATCACATAAATTCTGTTTTTTAAGGAGTCATTTTCTTTTGCCATTTCACAAATTCTGTTTTTTTTTTTCAGGAAGTTGTTTTCTTTTCCCATTTTTCCAAATCTATCTTTTCACGAGTTATATGCCTTTTCCTAACTCTCTTGTAAAGTTTTCCCCATTTTTCTTCTAGCTCTCTTTTAAGATCCTTTTCAATATTTTCTAGGAGAGCCTTGCATGGGAGCCAATTTATATCACCCCTTTGGCACTTCATCTGAAGACACTATGCTTTTACTCTCCTTAGAGTTTGAAATCTGTTTTTCTGTTTCACCATAAAAGCTATCTATGGTAAGCATTCTCTTTGCTTTTTTACTCATTTTTTTAAAATTTGGGATCTGCTTTTAGGGCAAGGGAGGTTTGCCAAGCTTCCTCTACAAGTAGCATGGAAGAGGCAGTGGTTGTATTGAGTCTGTGCTGATTCACTTCTGGTGCTAGGTATGCATGACCAGGTTCCATGAGACTCTGCTGTTTTGGCATACATTATTTTTCTTTGTGTTTGTGTCGGATGTTTTATAACTTCTCTGTTGATTTACTGGCTTGCAGACAGGACAAAGTACCCAACATTGCTGTAGAATCCTCCCCTTATATTTCCCACCACACAGAGTCTGCACTACCTTGTGGAATATGCTCTCCACTCCGGGTCTGCACAGGGTGCTCTGGCATCTGTGCTTGGGTTGTGTGTATCTGGCTACCTCCCTCTATGCCCCAGTAAAAGACACCTTTCCTGGGGACCTTCAAAATTATCTTCTGCTTGTAATTTGTTTTACTCCCAATATTTGTGGGTTCTGCCAGTCTAGAACTAATTCAGAGGCTGAATTTGGTAATTAGCTGAGGGTCTTGGGAGAGGTACAGAAAGAAGTATGTGTCCTCTCTGCTATCTTGGCTCCACCTCCTATATTCTCACCTTTCTTATCCATTTCCCCTTTTACTTCTGTTGTCCCTTCTATTACCTCTCCCTTTCCTTTCCTCTTTCTCTTTTTGCTGTCCTATAGGATGAGAAGTTTCTATATTAAAATTAAATAGGTCTGATATTGTATCTTTTAGCCAAATCCACAGTTCACATAATGCTTATTTGCCTTTAATAGGTATTTTTTTGTCTCTTCATATGATGTAATTTATTCCATTTTACCTCCTCTTTCCTCTTTTTACAATCAAATTCCTTTTACACCCCCGATTTCTTTTTTTGTAGCATCACAGTCAAGTAAAATTATTCCTATACTCTACATATATCTCTAACAAAGATGGAGTTCTTAAGACACAAACATGTCATCTTTCCATATGGAAATGTAAACAGGTTAGCCTTTAAAAAGTTTTTTTTCCTTCCCTTTTTACTTTTTTATGCTTCTTTTGAGTTTTACATTTCAAATTTTTTTTTCACCTCTGGTCTTTTCATCAAAAATAAATGAAAATCCCCTGTTTTATTGAATGCCCATCTTTTCCTCTGAAAGATAGCACTTAATTTTGATGAATAGTTAATTCTTGGCTGCAGTCCTAGTTTTTTTGCCTTCTGGAATATCAGATTTCAGGCCTTTCTATCCTTTAAACTGGAAGCAGCTAAGTCTTTGGTAATCCCAAATCTTGGTCTCTGATGCTTGAACTGTTTCTTCCTGTCTACTTCCATTATTTTCTTCTTGATTTGATATTTCTGAATTTTAGTTATGATATCCCATGGTCACTGATTTCCTTCTCTTGCTAAGAAAGTTAATACTTTACCTAATATACAGTTCTCCATTTAAGTACATATTTTGTAAATACATCTTGATATACATGGAATATTTGCCCCTTTACTCCCTGTAGAATGTAAAATGCTTGCCTATCATAAAATCTTGCACAGAATAATGGTTAGCATTTGCTTAATGATTTAATGTTTCCCAAGAGCATTAGATACATGAGGTCCTTTGGTCTTCCCAACAATCCTGGGAAGGTACGTGTTGTTATTCTTCTAATTTTATAGATGATAAAACTTTAAGAAAGAATCAATGACTTGACAGGGTCATATAACTAGTAAGTCAGTTAAGCAAATTTGTCTTCTTGACTCCAAGTTCAGCTCTCTGTGCTACTTTGTTTAGTGGTCTCTAAAGTAGGAATCAGGATTAGGCCTATGATTTTTCTATAAAGAAGATTTGGAAAACAAGTTTAAGTCATGTATAGGTACTTTATGTACTTAAAAAATCATACAAGTAAAAGCCACTATGTTATTTTTGGGGGGTGGGGCAATTGGGGTTAAGTGACTTACATTAAAGGTCACACTGCTACTAAGTGTTAAGCATTTGAGATCAGATTTGAACTCATTGACTTCAATGTTGTGCTGTATCCATTGCATCATTTTGCTGCCTCCAACTGTGTTCAACAAAACATAATTTTCCTAAAAAATAACATAATATTGTCAAGAAAGTATTGGTCTTATGAAAAGTAATATTTAACTCTAGCTCTGAAATCTACAATTTGTGTAATGATAGATAAGTTTATTAATTTTTACAGTCTCATTTTGCCATCTGTAAAGAGAGTGGATGCATAATTATAATTGTGTTATGACCCCTTTCACAAGGTTGTATTAAAGATAAAATTAGAAAATACACATAATATAATTTATAAATCATAAAGCACTTTGTAAATGCCTATTTTTATTAATATTATAAAACAATAATAACAAAACATATACATGTGTAGAAAAAAAATGACTTCAAATAAGATAAACTAGGTAATATCTTACTCATGGTTATATATCTTTTCCAAATATGAATGCTTAAAATACTTAATTTTTGCTACCATAACTTTCCAGGAAGAAGCTTTATTCTTTTCATTACAGATAAATGAAGAAGGCTAAAATTATCAAATATTAATATAGACTCTTTTTTATGAAACATTTTGTTCTTGCAGTAAAAACTTGCAACAAAAATGAATGCTAATAGAAAACAGTATATGAACAGTATATGGAAAGGAAAAATGATTTAGTTCCACTGTTTTACAGATGAATTATGTAATAGTAAAGTGTTTTTGATGAAATTATGATATTTACTCTGCATTATTTTAAAGACCATGTATTATGTTTGTGGATTTATGTCTTACTCCATGTATAGCTATAAAAAGTCAAAATACTTGTGAAAAATAATGTTAGTTAAAAATAGGGAAGTTCATTCTATTTGATAGACATAAAATGAAAGAATTTATGGTCAATGAATATTTGACTCTCTAAGCACTGTTTTGTGGGAATAAGTTTCTATTATACTGCTTTATCATAAAAAGATCTCCAAGCAATCTTGGTCTGGATGATAGATATTTTTAATTCTAGCAATTTACAAAATCTGCCTACTTATATATGAATGGTTTGTAATCTTTTTGGATGGAAACAATAACTACTTTACTGAAATATTCCTACACATGTAGGAACCATATAGCTGGGGGAAAAACATTTTGTAAAAATTTTGTACAGGAATAGCACCTGCATACTCAAAGAGATACATAGATAGATATAGAGATGTATACATAAATATATATGTATGGATATATATATATATATAATATTCTACCTTCAAAACTTTAATTTCATTTCAGAATACTTGAAGAATTAGTATATATTTTAATTTACATTTTTGCTTTTAAGAGCATAATTGCAGGGAGGAAAATTCTGGGGAAATGGGAGAGTAGGTCAGTAAATTTCAAGATCTCCAGATTTTCCCCACAAACATAACAAATTTGCATCTCAGAGTGAGCATATATTGGTGAAAGATTGAGAAGACTTGGGACAGGACATGGATTTCCTTGTTCAACTCAAGAAAGTCTGAAGACAGACCTAAAGCTGGGATTAATCTGTGAGAAGTGCACAAAATTCTCATCTAGTTCCTACAGAAACACGATGTGGGGACTCCTGGGACTATCAGGATTTGACTGGAGCCTCAGCAGGAACCACGAAAACTTTTACCTCCTGGATTGCTTGAAGAGTTGGTGGTCTGAGTTCCCAGAATATTAAGGGAGCCATGTACTTTTGCTTTCCAAGAAGGTCAATGCATAGAAATTATGCAGAACATTCTGTTCTTTCTCCAGGGTCATATTGTATTGGGAAATGCTTTCTTTTAGAAGAGAAGGTTTAATCTCTGAACTCTATACCTTAAAACCTTTCAAGCTTGTGATTACATATGAGTTGGCACCCAAAGTTGGCACATTTCAGAATATTGCCTTTCTTTGGCTTAGAGAATTAGATTTGAGGACTACAATGTACATATCCATAAATCCATATATTTTACCCAATAGGCTGGGGATCAGGAATATTTTCCATGAGCTATTTCCCAGTTTCATCTCTATCATGTGCTTCATACATAAGTAAGTATTCCTGGGAGCATGAAGTAATTCTGAGTACAAATTTCCTTCTGAAAGGGTGGGACTCAGTAAAAGAAATAGCACTGTAAATGCACATCAAATATCACTATCTATCTTCAAAACATTTGGTATATTTAGCAGATCTGCTCTTTGTACTACTGGTCTAACTTTTCAAAGTCCAAAATAGATGAAGAGAATGCTATTGACTTAGATTACTTTTTTTTTTCTGTTGTTTGTCCTTTTCAAAAAGGACCAATGACGTAATGGTGTGATGTTTTGACTTGAGCATAAATTGATTTTAAGGGTTTAAGAGTTACACAGATTTAACAGTTTCATTCTCTTCTAGACTAATTTAAGTACAGTAGTAGGACAAAAGTCAAAGCACCTAGCACTGATCTGGGATCTTGTGGATGACCTTGGCATCTCTGATATCTAAACACATTTTAAATGCTTCACAAAGCCTACTTTAGCCACTCCTGTGGCTGTTGGAACAAATTGTTCTTATTCATCCATTCTACTAAGGGGATGTTTTCACATGCTGCTTAATACCTAGTTGATACTGGGCAACCACTTAATTTCTTTAGTCCTCTGTTGTGTTATCTGTATAGGTAGATGAGCAGCCCTGAAAAAAGACTCAAAAAAACCTCACATCAAGTTGCTGGTCCTTTTTCATTATCCCAAAATACCTCACATTACTTTTTAATAAAGAGATGACATATTACAAGTGGCTATCCTCTAGCTAGTTAGAAGAAATCCAGTAAGATGTCAATGGAAGTTCTTATAGCTCCAGAAAATTTTCCTTTTCTCAGAAACCTTAAAACAAAGATTGAACCATTTATTCCTTTTTTTATTAAATCATTGCTTACTGTTTGTGACTCCATTTGAGGTTTTCTTAGCAAAGCTCCTGGAGTGGTTTACTATTTTCATTTCTAGCTCATTTGACAACTGAGGAAATCATAACAAACGACAACAAAATACAGAATTTGAAGATCACAGTATTCAGGGCCATATACTTGGTTGAGATCTATAGGAAACATACAATATCGCTATAATTATTGGTCATTTTTTTTAAAAAAAAAAAGCATTTAACACTGAAACTTTAAAAATTTTCCTTTGGGAAAAAATATTTCTCAATTAATCTGCCAAAATCATATTAGACTTTATGACAACTAAGTACAATGCCTACTGAGTTTTGTTATCAAGCCAGTTTATAAGTAGGGACATGTACTTTGCAAAGGTGTTTTGTCTTCATGAAATGTCTCCCATGAAAGAAAGAAATTTTAAATGTCAAAGTTTTTTTTTCCTGAAGTCTTCTATTCATAAAAGATACTGCACTAATCATTCTAATCCTAAAACCTAACGAAATTAAATCTATGAAATCCATAGCAATGTAAAAATATAAGGAGTAATATTCCACATTGGAAAAGCAAAATAGTTCAAATGTGCATATTGAACAGATTATAACAGCAGGTCTATTTTTAACATCTGTCATGGAATATAATGATATAAGAAAAATTAAAATTACAAACATCTCAAAGGGAAATGGAAAGGCAGAGTAGAAATGAGCAGGATGTAAGATATGTTATTAATGTTGAATTGAGTGTGAAAACTAGTATAAAAGCTACATGATCAAAAAAAAAAAGGAGAGAGAGAGAGAGAGGGAGAGAGAAAGAGAGATAAGTAAATAGCCATGTAGGAAAAAAAAATGAAGGATCTGCTTCTTAAATGCTACAGCCAGAATTGTAAGCCAATGAAATGAGAGAAAAATACTTGAAGGAGAAGATTTAAGTGGAAGATTTATCAAGAAGAAATGAAAAACAATGACACAAAAAAAGAAAAGTTATGGAGAAGATATATAGATAGATAGATATATGATAGAGATGTTACTTATATTTCTTAATATCTGTCTCACTGTCACCCCTGTGCATCCTGACTTTAATCTTCACTAGTAAATTGTAAAACTCTCACCAAAGTCATCTACAATGTCTTACCTAACAAATTCAATGGTCTTTTGAAAACTCAATTCTATGTGAACTTTTTGCATTTCATACGGTAGAACATGTCTACTGTATATTCTTTTCAAGGTTTTCTTGTCACAGTTATATCCTGATCCTTTTTCTCCCTTTATGATAAATTTTTTTCTCATGGTTGGATTGTCCCTCATCACATAATATCTCCCTTTATACAAGCATGTATATCCCAGGACTCTGTCTTGAATTTGAATAACTCAAAGTTCAAGTGGGTTCCATTGCTATATCCATACATATAAATCCCAAATCCACAAATTCAGCTGTTGGAATACACAGGAGCTATTGGAATACATGGGACCCACCTGACAATGGCTGCTGGAGATCCAACCCCGACTTGCAGAATAAATCTCCTTGTATAAAAGGATGATACAAGGAAACTGAGAGGCAGTAGCTGTTTTTGGAACATTCTGACTGACCTCTGTCTGCTCCCCTCTGCCTCCAATTTAACTCGTTCCCAGTCCACAACACCTGTGTCAGCAAAGGCTGCCTTGTAACTCCTTCAGATGTTATGATTCACAGCTGTGCAGGATCTCGGAGAATTGACCTGTGACATCCAGCACCAGATACCAATCAACTACTTGTTAAACATCTATAGCTAGATGCCACATTTGCATCTTCAAGCAACATGCATAAAGTCCTCTCCACTCACCTTCTTCCTAAATACACATATAATGTATGGACAGTTAGTTATCATTATCTTGCATATCATTTAGTTTTGCAAACACAGTTATCCTAAATTTCCCTTTTCCTCACACCTCCCACATATCTAATCACAAGCCTTGAAAATCCTACCCACATTTCTCCCAATCATATATACTGTTTTCTTACACAGCCATCAACTCAGTTCAATCTTTCATCTCTTCTCTGCCTTAGTCTTTCTATTTCCAATGTCTCCGTTTCTAACCAATAACCTCATAGTTCTGAAATTGATATTCTTAACACATATTTTAAGTCACATCATAACCTCTTTTTCTTGTTGATGGATCAGAAGGGGCAAATTAGAGGCAAGAAAATTTCCATCAGTTGAATCAACTTAGGATGTCCTTAATGCATAATCATATTAAATATTATTCTCCTGATATTGACAAAGTAAATCTCATTTTGTTAACTGTTGATTAATTAGGAGTATCTCTTTTTATTACAATATCACATGAAAATCAATGCAAGAATTGCATGTAATCAAGTATTAAAAGTTTGTTCATAAAACAGAGAAAGAAAAGATTAATGAATTTTTAAATAAAAAACTAAAAAACAAATTAAAACCCCAATCAAATACTAAATTGGAAATTTAAAATTAAAAGGAGAAATTAAAAATATTGAAAGTAAAAAAACTATTGAACTAATTGATAAAACTAAGAGTTGGTTCTATGAAAAAGTCAATAAAATAGAGTTTTTGGGTAAACATTAAAAAAGGAAGGAGGAAAATGAAATTAGTAGTCTTAAAATGAAAAGGGAGAACTTTCACCAATGAAGAGGAAATTAGAGAAAATAAAAGGTTTTTTTCAACTTTACAATAAATTTGATAACCTAATGAAATGGATGACTACCCCAAAAAATACAGACTTCCGAATAAAGAAGGGAAGTAAATTGTTTGAATAGTCCCATTTGAAAAGAAATAGAACAGGAAATTAAACAACTCCCTAAGAAAAAACCCCAGGACCAGATGGATTTAATGGAATTTTAAAACATTTAAAGAAAATTGGCCCCAATGCTATATAAAAATTATTTGATAAAATAGGGAATGAAGGAGTCCTCCAAATTCCTTCTATGACACAGACATGGTACTGATATTTAAACCAGGTAGGCTGAAAAACAGGAAAAGAAAATTATAAAATTCCTTAATGAAATTGATTAAAATCTTAAATAAGATATTAGAAAAAGACTACAGAAAAATCATTCCAAGATAATACACTATGATAATACACTATGATCAAGTAGGTTTATACCAGGAATGCAGGGCTGGTTCAATATTAGGAAAACTATCAATATAATTGGCCATGTTAATAACCAAATTAACAAAAACCATATGATCATCTCAATAGATGCAGAAAAAGCATTTGATAAAATCCAACATCCATTCCTATTAAAAACAATATATATATATATATATATATATATATATATATATGTTTATATAAATGGACTTTTCCTTAAAATAATCAGCAGCATCTATTTAAAACCATCAGTAAGCATCATATGTAATGGAGACAAAGTGCAACCATTCCCAATAAGATCTGAGGAAAAAGGTTGCCCATATCACCGTTATATTTAATATTGTATTAGAAACCTGCTTTTAGCAATAAGAGCGAGAAAGAGATTAAAGGAATAAGAATAGGAATGAGGAAACCAAATTATCACTCTTTGCCGATGACATGATGGTATACTTAGAGAACCCAAGATTCTATAAAAAGTTTTAAAATAATCCACAACTTTAGCAAAGTTGCTGGTTATAAATAAACCAAAAGTCATCAAATTCTTATATATCACAAAAAATCCAACAGTCAGAGTTAAAAAGAAATTCCATTTAAAGTAATATGATAATATAAAATATTTGGAATCTATCTGCCAAGGGAAAAAATCAGAAATTTTATAAAAATTACAGACCACTTTTCAAAAATTGTCTGATCTAACCAATTGGAAAAATATTAAATGCTCTTATAGGGAAACAAATATAATAAAGATGAAATATTACCTAAACTAATCATTTATTTAATCCATACCATCAGAGTCCCAAAAAAACTATTTTAATGACCAGAAAACAAAAAAAAAGTTCATATGGAAAAACAAAAGGTCAAGAATTTAAGGAATTAATAAAAAATCTAATGAATGGTTGCTACCCAGATCTAAAATTATATTATAGAGCAGCAGTTACCAAAACTATTTGATTTAAGGAAAGATTAGTTGATCAGTGGAATAGATTAGGTTCAAGGGATAAAACAGTAAAAATATAGCAACCTAGTTTTGAAAACCCAAAGATCCCAGCTTTTGGGATAAGAACTTACTGTTTGATAAAATTGCTGGGAAAATTGGAAACTAATATGGCAGAAACTAGGCATTGATCCATACTTAACCCGACACCAAGATAAGGTCAAAATGGGTTCGGGCCTAGGCATAAAGAATAAATTATTAATAAATTAGAGGAACACAGGATATTTACCCCTTCAGACCTGTGGAAGGGAAGGTCTTTATGACCAAAGAAGAACTAGAGATCATTACGATCACAGAATAGAAAATTCTGTTATACCAAACTGCCAAACTGAAAAGTTTTTGTAAAACAAAACTAATGGCAAGATTAGAAGGGAAGAAAAACTGGGAAAATATTTTTTACAGTCAAAGGTTCTGATAAAGGCCCTTTAAAATATATGGAGAATTAACTCTAATTTATAAAAATCGCCATTCTCCAGTTGAAAATGGTCAAAGGATATGAAGACAATTTCAGATGAAGAAATGGAAACTATTTCAGTCATAGAAAAGATTCCAAGTCATTATTAATCAGAGAAATGCAAATTAAGAAACCTAAGATACACTATACACCTGTCAGATTGGCTAAGATGACAGGAAAAAAAATGATGATTGTTGGGGGATGGGGAAAACTGGGACATTGATGCATTGTTGGTGGAGTTGTGAACGAATCCAACCATTTTGGAGATATTTTGAACTATGCTCGTTATCAAACTGTGCCATACCCTTTGATCCAGCAGTGTTACTAATTATCCCAAAGAGATTATAAAGAAGGGAAAGGGACCCATGTGCAGAATGTTTGTGGCAGCCCTTTGTAGTGGGAAAAAACGGAAACTGAATGGATGTCCATGTTGGAGAAGGTGAATAAATTGTGGTTATGAATATTATGGAATATTATGTTCTGTAAGAAATGAACAAAGGATGATTTCAGAATGGCCTGGAGACTTACACGAACTACTGCTGAGTGAAATGAGCAGGACCAGGAGATCATTTATACTTCAACAACAATACTATTATGACCAGTTCTGATGGACCAGGCATCTCAGCAACGGATCAACCAAATATTTCCAATGGAGCAGAAGAACTGAACAGCATGCCCGAAAAAGAACCGATGACTAAAACCATTACATTGAATTCCCATTCCCTATATTTATGCACACCTGCATTTTTGATTTCCTTCACAAGCTAATTGTTCAATATTTCAGAGTCTGATTCTTTTTCTACAGCAAAATAACGTTTTGGTCATGTATACTTATTGTGTATCTAATTTATATTTTAATATATTTAACATCTACTGGTCATCCTGCCATCTAGGGGAGGGGGTGGGGGGGTAAGAGGTAAAAAATTGGAACAAGATGTTTGGCAATTGTTAATGCTGTAAAGTTACCCATGCATATATCCTGTAAATAAAAGGCTATTAAATAAATAAATAAATAAATAAAAGTTTGTTCAAGGTACTTTTTTTTTTACTCTACAAGGTTAATGGGGAAGTAAACATTGTTTTATAATGTATACTTGGATAGATAAAAATGAGTTTGTGGAGCAAAGTATATAAAAATAAGTATGCTAATACAGCCTTTAATGAATTTATTTTTTACAGTCTGGGTTATAATGCTTTACCCACAAGAAGGAATAAAGGAAAATGAAAAACTAGTATTTGTAAAGGAAATTTTGTCTTATAATTTATGACTTGTGATCAGAATTCAAAGCCATGAATGCCTGCAGGGAGTTGTTTTCTTACATATCATAAATATATGAGTGTCAGGAAAGAATTACATGGTGTCATCTACTATTTTAATTTCCAATTTTTTCAGTTATATTTAAAAATTCAAACATTAATGTGAATGATGTGGTAGCAGTTATTGTGATGATCATGTGATACTTTTAAATTTAAATTTTTCTCCTAAATCCTACCATTTGTTTTTGTTTTAATATAAAATTTGCTTTTTTTATATTTACAGAATTATAAAATGTAATGTTGCATAAAGTAGAAGAAAAATGTTTTATTTTAAGATCAAAACTGCTTATGAGTTATTGAATCTAGAGAGTTTATGAGTCTGCAGTAAATCAGAGTAGTAAAATCCATTAGCCAACATACACACAAAAACACACATACAAACCAAATAAGTGTAGTTATAGCTGTGGATAGGCCCCTTATTCATTATTGCCTTGAACACATCATTTAACATAATAATCATGAATGACAGCATGGTATAGTGGAGAGTACTGGATTTGGAGTCATTATCTGGGTTGGAATCATGTCTGACATAATGTCTGAATTATTGTTATTTTTGAGAGTCTAGACATGTCAGTTAATCTCAGTAAAATGAACAGGTTAGAGAGATTAGCATCAAGTTCTTTTTTAAGCTCTACTTTCAAAAATCATATTGTCCTGAGTTCAAATTTGACTACATATAAATCATGTAGACTCTTTGTGATCTGGGAGACAGTTAAGTTTTCCCTTCATGGAGTTTCCTGGCTATCTTCCTGATTGAGATGATAAATGCTATTGGGTTTTGTAGACACAATTGGCTATTGTAGATACAATTGATTTTGTTTGCTATAAATTATCTCATCTTACCCCTAATACAAAATCCTATGAGCCTCAGCAAAAGTCACCTAACCTCTCAGTGCTTTGGGGAACTTTTTAAAGCCATAAATTGCAACCAAAAAAAAAAAAAAAAAGGTAATTGGCATTAATAGAAGTTGTTTCTTCATCAAGAATAACTATATTATTGAGAAACAAAAAAGAGGAGAGAGCAAAAAAGTAAGAGGAAGTAGAGAGAAGAAAAAAGAGTAACAGGAGGAAGAGAGAGATAGAGACAGAAACACAGAGATAAAGTTAATAAATATTTATTAAGCATCTTCCAAGTACATGGCACTATGCTAAATAATGGTGATAAAAAGAAAGCTCCTGCCTTCAAGGAGCTCACAATTTGATATAAAATAAACACCATATCAATAAAATACAGTCAAACCAGTGACATCTAGGATAAATTGGATATAGTCATGAGAAAGATCAGCAAAGGCTTCCTGTTGAAGGTGGGATTTTAGCAGGGACTAGAAAGAAACTAGGCAGCAACGTTGAGAAATGACAGCACTCCAGGCATAGGGGATTCAGATATAAAAGTTTCTTTTTTAATATCAACAAGGAATACGGGGGCAGAGCCAAGATGGAAGAGAAGGCACATGCAATTTTCTAAGCTCCTCTCATTCCCCTCATAACCAACCATTAAATTCAGCCTCAAAAATAGCTCTTCACTACTTAAATTCATGAAGATTAGAAGCACTACAATTTACTAGCTGAAGATAATCTGGAAGATAGCCAGGAAAGGTTTGTCCTGAGGGGCCAGGAAACAGGAAACAGGCAGCAAGAGACTAGTGTCCTGAGCAGACCAGGGGTAGGAGTGATCTCTGTGTCTAGAGAAGTTATAGAGACTACTCTGCTATAGGCTAACTGCTCTGCCTTGATTACAAAGCAGTAAACCGGCAGGGAAATTAAAGCCTAAAACAGAGGGTACTCTAAAAAACACCAGAACCTAACAAGATCTGGCTGTAACCACTCAACCCCAGAAGTGGCTCAGGCAGACCCGTAACACGGCCCTGCAGCCACATCCTGCAGTTCAGGGCTTTTGCAAGGGCAGTTACAAATCTGCATGGCAAGGGAACACTGCTTGGGCAGCCTCTAATATGCAGAGTGGGGGGCTCGGCCTGTGGCAATAGCACTTCCCCAGCAGACTATACTTCCTGGGGCAGAGGCACATCCAATCCCTGCAGGGCCATTCACTGCTCAGATGCTAATACCCACAGCCCCATGGCAGGCTTTGGATTGGGGTAGTGAAATTCTCACTGCTCAGCATCTAGCCCCAGGGCAGTCGTTATCCCACACAGCAGGAGTTCTTTGCAGGGCACTTTCCCAGATCACTCCTGCAGTCTTGAGTTACTTCTGGGTGGGGAACTCTTTCCAAGAACACTCCAGGACCTCACTGCTTTTTGTAGCCGGCTGGCAGGACAGCTACCTGTCCATATACCTATCACTGCTCTGCAGAGGAAGCTGGTGACCTCCTGGCTCTGAAGGCAGACCCTACAGGCTTTAAAAAATGAGTAAAAAAATCAAAAGGACCATTGATAGTTTCTATACAGAAAGAGAGCAGCTTTTCAATCCTGAAGAGACTAATAGCAGACACTCTCCAGACAATTGTTGGTCCCCAATACAAAAGGCTCTCTTAGAAGAGACAATTAAAAACCTTAAAAGAAAACTAGAAGAAAAATGGGGAAGGGAAAGAGAAGCTATGTAAGAGAGCCACAACTTCCTGAAATATGAATTGGAAATGGTAAAAAACTCCCAAGAAGTGCAGGGAAATAGAATTTATGAATTGGAAAAGGTTAAGAATTCACAAGAAAGTAGGATTTGTGAATTGGAAAAAGAAAATAACTCACTAAAAAAAATAGTGAAATAGAAAAAAATTCCATAGAGCAAAACAACTCATTTAAAAACTCAATTGGACATATACAAAAAGAAGGAAAAAGGCTAATGAAGAAAATAACTCACTGAAAATAAGAACTGAACAAATAGAAATGACTGATTCATTAAGACATCAAGAATCAGTCAAGCAAAACCAAAAAAATGAAAGATTGGAAAAAAATATCAAATGTTTACATGGAAAAACAACAGACCTAGAAAATAGATCTAGGAGAGATAACCTAAGGATCATCAGACTACCCAAAAACTATGATGAAAAAAACAGCCTAAATACTATTTTATAAGAAATCATTAAAGAGAACTGACCAGAAGTAATAGAACCGGAAGGTAAAAGAGATGTTGAAAGAATCCATTGAACACCTTCTGAAAAAGACGCTAAAATAAAGACTCCAAGGAATATTGTGGCCAGATTTCAGAATTTCAGACTAAAGAAAAATATTACAATCAGCCAGGAAAAAACAATTCAGATACTGAGGTGCCACAATAAGGGTCACAGAAGACCTGGTTGCCTCAACATTAAAGAATCGAAGGGACTGGAATTTAATATTCTGAAAGGCAAAAGAATTTGGAATGCAGCCAAGAATAAACTACTCAGCTAAGCTGAGCATTTTTTTCCATGGAAGAAGATGGAAATTTAATGAAACAGAGGAATTTCATCTGTTTCTAAGGAAAAAACTGGATGTAAATTAAAACAAAATTTGATCTCCAACAACAGGACTCAAGAGAAATAGAAACAGGTAAAAGGAACTCTTGAGAACTGTATTTCTGTTGTGGATATACATAAAAACTACATGTATAATTTGATTTTACTGATATAGTATAAAAAAGGGAAGTAGAAATGGAAAGGGGATAGTGTCAGAAAGAGGGAAAAGGGGAGAAAAAAAGAGGGAAACTACATGTGATGATGAGGGAAAGGAAACCTATCATATATGAGGGAAGTTAGAGAGGGAGAGGAACATTGTGTGAATCCTACTCTCATCAGAGTTGGCTCAAAGAGGAAATAATTGACATTAAAAAGTGGGAGAGGAAAAGGGAAAAAGGAAAAAGAGAAATAATGGAAGGGTACAAGAAAGGTGAAGGGATTCAAAGGGAGGAAGGAGGAATCCTAAAGAGGAAGAGCTGTGGGCTGCAAGTGGGATCAATTATTTAATACTAGGAAAGGGGGAAGGAGGGCAAGGAAAAGAAAAGGATAATCAGGGGATATTAGGATGGCAGGAAATACAGAATTAGTAATTTTAAGCGTAAATGTGAAAGGGATGAACTCTCCCACAAAGAGGAGGTGGATAGCAGACTGGATCAAAGTCAGAACCCTACAATATGTTGTTTACAGGAAACAATTTTAAAACAGGGAGATACATACAGAGTAAAGGTAAAAGGCTGGAGCAGAATCTATTATGCTTCAGGTGAAGTAAAAAAAGCAGGAGTAGCCATCTTGATCTCAGATCAAGCAACAGCAAAAATTGATCTAATTAAAAGAAATAAGGAAGGAAATTATATCTTGCTAAAGCGTACGATAGACAATGAAGCAATATCAATATTAAACATATATGCACCAAGTGGTATAGCATATAACTTCCTAAAGGAGAAGTTAAGATAGTTGCAAGAAGAAATACACAGCAAAACTATAATAGTGGGAGATCTCAATCTTGCACTCTCAGATTTAGATAAATCAAATCAAAATACAAATAAGAAAGAAATTTAAAAGGTCAATAGAATATTAAAAAAAATAGGTAGGATAGATCTCTGGAGAAAACTGAATGGTGTCAGAAAGAAATATACTTGCTTCTCAGCAATTTATGAAACCTACACAAAAATTGACCATATATTAGGACATAAAGAGCTCAAAATTAAATGCAGGAAGGCAGAAATAGTAAATGCTTTCTTTTCAGATCACAATGCAATAAAAACTACATTCAACAAAAGTTAGGTGTAAATAGACCAAAAAGTAATTGGAAACTAAATAATCTCATCTTAAAGAATGATTGGGTGAAACAGCAAATCATAGACACAATTAATAATTTCACTCAAGATAATGACAACGGTGAGACATCCTACCAAAATTTGTGGGATGCAGCCAAAGTGGCAATAAGGGGAAATTTTATATCCTTAAAGACTTCTTTGAATAAAATAGAGAAAGACAAAATCATCGAATTGGGCTTGCAACTTAAAAAGCTAAAAAAACACCAAATTAAAAAACTGCCAATCAATTACTAAACTTGAAATTCTAAAATTAAAAGGAGAAATTAATAATATTGAAAATAAAAAGTATTGAATTAATAAATAAACCTAATATTTGGTTTTATGAAAAAGCCAATAAAATTGATAAACCTTTGGTAAATCTGATTAGAAAAAGGAGAGAGGAAAATCAAATTATCAGGCTTAAAAATGAAAAGGGAGAACTTTCTACCTCTGAAGAGGAAATTAAAGAAATAATAAGGTATTATTTTGCTCAACTTTATGCCAATAAATTTGATAACTTAAGCGAAATGGATGACAATATCCAAAAACATAGGATGCCCAGATTAACAGAGGAGGAAGTAAATTGCTTAAATAGTCTCATTTCAGAAAAAAGACGTGCAAGCTATTAATCAACTCTCTAAAAAAAAAATCCCCAGGACCAGATGGATATACATGTGAATTCTACCAAACATTCAAAGAACAATTAGCCCCAATGCTTTATAAACTATTTGAAAAAATAGGGAATGAAGGAATCCTACCAAATTCCTTTTATGTCAAAGGACATGAACAGACAATTCTCAGACAAGGAAATTGAAACTATTTCTAGCCATGTGAAAATATGCTTCAAATAATTTTTAATCAGAGAAATGCAAATTAAGACAACTCTGAGATTCCACTACACACCTGTCAGATTGACTAGAATGAAAGGGAAAGATAATGCATAATGTTGGAGGGGATGTGGGGAAACAAGGACACTGATACATTATTGGTGGAATTGTGAATACATCCAACCATTCTGGAGAGCAATTAGGAACTATGCTCAAAAAGTTATCAAACTGTGCATATTCTTTGATCCAGCAGTGTTACTACTGGGCTTATATCCCAAAGAGATACTAAAAAATGGAAAGGGACCTGTATGTGCCAAAATGTTTGTGGCAGCCCTGTTTGCAGTGGCTAGAAGTTGGAAAATGAATGGATGCCCATCAATTGGAGAATGGTTGAGTAAATTGTGGTATATGAATGTTATGGAATATTATTGTTCTGTAAGAAATGACCAGCAGGATGAATACAGAGAGGATTGGAGAGACTTATATGAACTGATGCTAAGTGAAATGAGCAGAACCAGGAGATCATTATATACCTCAACAACAATATTGTATGAGGATGTATTCCGATGGAAGTGGATTTCTTCGACACAGAGATCTAACTCAGTTTCAATTGATCAAGGATGGACAGAAACAGCTACACCCAAAGAAAGAACACTGGGAAATGAATATAAACTGCTTGCATTTTTGTCTTTCTTCCCAGGTTATTTTTACCTTCGAATCCAATTCTTCCTGTGCAACAAGAGAAGTTTTCGGTTCTGCACATATATATTGTATCTAGGATACACTGTGTGTACCTTGTATAGCACTGCTATATATATATAGTTGAGTTGTTGTACTTCTAATCTTCATGGGTTTAAGTGGTCAAGCACTAATTTTGAAGCTGAATTTAATAAGTGGTCATGAGGTTATGAGAGCAACTTAGAAAGTCGTGTGTGCCTTTGCCATCTTGGCTCCACCCCCCAGATAGAGATCTTAAAGGAGTGAAATGCAACCACATGTGCAAATATGTTTGCAAAGATCTTTTTGTAGTGGAAAGAAACTGAAAACCGAGTGAATAACCAGCAGTTGAAGCATGGATGAAGAAATTATGGTATATGAATGTTATGGATTATTATTGTTCTCTCAGAATTGGCTAGCAAGATGGTCTTCTCTTCAGAGAGGCCTGGAGAGACTTACATGAACTGATGCTAGATGAAATGAGCAGGACCAGGAGATCATTGTACATAATAGCATCAATATTATAAGACCTTCAATTTTGATGAACTTGACTCTTTTCAATAATGAGATGATTGATGCCAGTTCCAATGATCTTGTGATGAAGAGAGCCATCTACATCCAGAGAAGCCTGTAGAAACTCAATGGGGATCAAAATATAAGATGCTCACTCTTTTTGTTGTTGTTCACTTGCATTTTGTTTTGTTACTAATTTCCTCTCTTTTTTGATCTGATTTCTCTTGTGCAGCAAGACAATTGTATAAATATGTTTATAAATATTGGATTTGACATATATTTTAACATTCAACATATATTTAACTGCTTGCCATCTAGGGGAGGGAGAAGGGAAAGGATGAGAAAATCTGAAACACAAGGCTATGAAAGGATCAATGTTGCCAAATTATCTGTGCATAAGTTTTGAAAATAAAAATAAAAAGCTTTATAGAAAAAATAGGCAAATAAAGGATCTTATAAAAAAACTATCAATATCTATTGATCTAATTGTCATATTCTACTTCTGTGTTTACTCCATCTTTCTTCTGTAGATCTTATTTCTCATCATTCAGTATTGTTAATCTTAATAATTGCCAAATTCCCATTTTTATACTCTCATGATTTTTTTTTCCATGCACTAGGCTGTGATCATTGTTAATACAGATTTTGCTATTGGGGTGATGGCTTTATGCATTATATTGTGTAGTTGTAGCAATGCTATCTATAATAAGTACATTAAACTCTCATTGCAATGAGAAGTGGCTGTTGGGCTTTTGAAAAAGATTTATTCAGCATTCTAACCCAATACGTTCCAAAGAATCTTAATGGGGATTTGTCTCAACCCTTGTTCCATCTATGCTTTCTTTTGATGTGATGAGAACTCTTGATTTCTCTGAACTTTCATTCTGTTATGTAAAATAAAGAAGTGGTGTTAAGATTGGGTGAAGTGGTATCTTTTAAAATCATGATGAAAAAAACCACCTAAACACTATTTTTCAGGAAATCATGAAAGAGAACAGTCCAAATACTATAGAAACAGAAGGTAAAATAGACATTGAATGAATTCATTGATCACCTACTGAGATCCCAAAATCAAAACTCCAAGAAATATTGTCGCTATCAGAGCAAGGAAAAAATACTACTACAAACAATACTACACCAAAACAAAGCAAATCAAATACCAAGGAGCCACAATACGTATCACTCAGTATCTAGCAGAATCCACATTGAAGTATCAAAGGACCTGGAATCTTATACTCTGAATAGCAAAAGAACTTGTCATGCAGCCAAGAATAACTTACCCAGACAAACTGACTTCCAGGGAAGAAGATGGACATTCAATAAAATAGGTAAATTCCATTTATTCCTGATGAAAAAACCAGACATAAACAAAAAGTTTGACCTTCAAATATAGGACTCACGAGAAGCATTAAAAGGTAAAAAGAACTGTTGAGAACTGTATTTCTGTTATGATTATACATAAAGAGTACATGTATAATTTGGTTTTACTGTTATAATATAAAAAAGGATCTAGAGGTGGAAAGGAAATTGTAGCAGAAAAAGGGAAAAGTGGAGGTACTACATCTCACAAAGAGGCAAAGGAAACCTATTCTATATGAGGGAAAGAAAGGAGAGGGATGAACATATAGTGAATCTTACGTTATCAGAATTGGCTCACAGAGAAAATATTAGATATATTAGGTTTACAAATAAACTTCTCCCATCTCATTGAAAAGTGGGAGGGGAAAAGGGAAAAAAAGGAGTAGGATAAATAGAAGAGAATACAGAAATTATAAAGGAAAAGTTTAAGAAAAGAGGAGGGATTCTAAGGGGAAGGGAAGGATCCTAAAGAGGGAAAGCTGAATGAGGCAAGTGGCATTCATAGGTTTAATACGGAGGAGTGGGATAAGGGGGAAAGGAAAGAGAAAAGCATAATTTGGGGTTAACAAGATGGCAGGAAACACAGAATTAGTAATTTTAATAATAAATGTGAATGGGGTAAACTCCCCCATAAAGCAGAGACAGGTAGCAGGCTGGGTTAAAAGCCAGAATCCTACAAGATGTTCTTTACAGGAAACACACTTGAAGCAAGGCAATACATATAGAATAAAAGTAAAAGCCTGAGGCAGAATCTACTATCCTTCAGGTGAAGTAAAAAAAGCAGGGGTAGCCATATTTATCTCAGATCAAGCCAAAGCAAAACTTCTAATTAAAAGAGATAAGGAAGAACACTATATCTTGCTAAAGGTAACATAGATAATGAAGCAATATCAATATTAAACATATTACATATTAATTACATTAAACATATTACAGAAGTTAAGAGAGCTGCAAGAAGAAATAGATACTAAAGCTATAATAGTGGGAAATGTCAACCTTACACTCTCAGATCTAGTTTAAACACAACAGCAAAATAAATAAGAAAGAAGCTAATGGGGTAAAAAGAACACTAGAAAAGTTAGATATCATAGATTTTTGGAGAAAACTAAATGGTGATAGAAAGGAGTATACTTTCTTTTCAGCAGTTCATGGAACCTATACAAAAACTAATCATATATTAGGACATAAAGACCTCAAATTCAAATGCAGAAAAGCAGAAATAATAAATCCTCTTCAGATTATGATGCAATAAAAATTACATTAAATTAAAAAAACAGGGAAAAATAGACCAAAACATAATTGGAAACTGAATTAGCTCATTCTAGACAGTCCTTTTCTGGTGCAACCTATTTTAACTCTCCTTTCCCCACAACCTATTTTAATAATATTCAGCCTTGGCATTAATGCCTGACTGTCAGAACCCACAAATATTGGGAGTACAACGTGTTAGGAACTGAAGACAATCTCGAAATTCTCCAGAAAATGATTGTTTTGCTCATGAGTGGGGACGAAATGGGATTAGGCCAGGCACACACCTCAGACAGGCTGTAAGAGCATGGGGGAAACAGCTCATGCTGAGCAGATCAGAGTGGGGTGGGATGTGGTCTCAACTAGTGGAAAATTTGCAGGGATAACATAACCACAGTATGAGCTACTTTGCTCTGGCAGCAAGCCAATAGATGAGCAGAGATGCTATAAACACAAAGGCTAAAGAATATAACCCCAAAATGCTAGAGTCTCTTGGGACCTGGCCACACCCACCCAGCAGCCAAAGTGACTCAGTGTGATCCAGGCGCAGCCACAGTAGTTGGACCTAGGGTAGCACTAGTAGCTGCCTTTCTACTGCTGCTGATTTCATGACCTGATTTCAGGTCCCAGTGCAGCCAGTGAGTGTGTTCCACTATCCTTTCATTGTCACATTCTATTGTGTGTAGAAGCATCTTAGAAATACCCCACTGACCCTGATAAGCAAACTGTAGTTTTTTTTTTTCCCTCCCTTTGTTTTTTTGTTTCTTTTTTCCAAAATGAACAAAAAAGCAAAGTCAGTTTTAACTACTGATTGCTTCTGTATGAAAAGAGAGCAGACTTCAAAACCCTCAGGAAACTAAAAACAGTTTGTCTCTAAATCCAAGGGTGGATATGATCTGGTCCCCATCACACAAGGTTCTCATAGAAGAAATTAAAAAGGATCTTAAAAGAGAGCTAGAAGAAAAGGGGGAAAAGTAAAGAAAAGCTTTGCAAGAGGATCAGGATAAGTCAAGTTACTAATTAAAAGATAGAATGGATATAGAAATCAACTCTTTGAAAAACAGAATTTGCGAACTGGAAAAGATAAACAACTCCCAGGAAAACAGAATTTGTGAACTAGAAAAGGTAAACAATTCCAAGGAAAGCAGAATTTGTGAATTGGAAAAAGAAAATAATTCTTTAAAAAAATGGCAAAATGGAAAAAATATCATGGAACAAAACAACTCATTTAAAAACTCAATTAGACAAATACAAAAGGAACTTTAAAAAATAAGTGAAGAAAATAATTCATTAAAAATCAGACTTGAACAAATGGAAATGAAAGACTCATCAGTCAAGCAAAACAAAGAAAATGAAAAATAGAAAAAAAAAAGGTCAATATCTACTTGGGAAAACAACAGACCTGGAAAACAGATCTAGGAGAGATAATCTAAGGATTATTGGACTCCCTGAACATCATGAAGAAAAAAAAAAGAGCCTAGACACTATTTTTAAGGAAATCATTAAAGAGAAGTGCCCAGATGTTATAGAAACAGAAGGCAAAATAGACACTGAAAGAATTCATTGATCACATACTGAAAGATATTGAAAAATTAAAACTCCAAGAAATATTGTGGCTAAATTATAGAACTACTAGAGCAAGGGAAAAAAATTATTACAAGCAGTCAGAAAAAAATACAGATACCGAGAAGCCATGATCACTCAGGGTTTAGCAACAAACCACATTAAAAGATTGAAGGGTCTGGAATCTTATATTTCAAAAGGCAAAAAAAACTTGGTATACAGCCAAGTATAACATACCCAGGCAAACTGACCATTTTCTTCCAGGGAAGACAATGGACATTCAATGAAACAAATGAATTACATTTATTCCTTATGAAAAAAATAGAGATAAATAAAAAAAGTTTCACCCTCAAATATAGAACTCAAGAGAAGCATAAAAAGGTAAACAGAACTCTCAAGAACTGTATTTCTGTTATAGGTATACATAAAAAGTAAATGTATAATTTGGTTTTACTGTTATAATATTAAAAAGGAACTAGAGGTGGAAAGGAAATTGTACCAGATAAAGAGAAAAGTGTAGTGGCAAAGGAAACCTATTCTATATGAGGGAATGAAATGAGGGAGATAATCATAGTGTGAATCTTACTCTCATCAGATTTGGTTCAAAGAGAAAATATTAGACATATTTGGTGGACATAGAAACTTCTCCCACCTCATTGAAAAGTGGGAGGGGAAAAGTGAAAAGGGAAAGAGTGGGGTAAAAGGAATACAGAAATAGTAAGGAAAATGTTTAAGAAAAGGAGAGGGACTTCAAGGGGGAGGGAGGGATTGTAAATAAGGAGGACTTAGTGAGGCAAGTGGTGCTCTTAAGTCTAATACCTGGGAGAGGGGTAAGGGAGAAATAAAAGGGAAAAGCATAATTTAGGGATAATAAAATGGCAGGAAATACAGAAATAGTAGTTTAACGATAAATGTGAATGAGGTAATCTCCCAAATAAAGCAGAGGTGGATAGCAGACTGGATTAAAAGCCAGAATCCTACAGTATGTTGTTTACAGGAAACATATTTCAAGCAGGGTGATACATACAGAATAAAGGTAAAAGATTCTGCAAGAGAATCTACTATGCTTCAGATGAAGTCAGAAAAGGAGGGGAAGACATCCTGATCTCAGATCAAGCAAAAGCAAAACTTGATCTAATTAAAAGATAAGGAAGGGCACTATATCTTGCTAAAGCAATATCATTACTAAACAATATATGAACCATGTGGCATAGCATCTAAATTCCTAAAGGAGGAATTAAGAGATCTGCAAGAAGAAATAGCCAAACTATAATAGTGGCAGATCTCAACCTTACACTCTCAGAACTAGATATCTCAAACCAAAAATAAATAAGAAAGAAGTTAAAGAGGTAAATAGAACACTAGAAAAGTTCGGTATGATAGATCTTTGGAGAGAACTGAATGGAGACAGAAAGGAGTACACTTTCTTCTAGGCAGTTCATGGAACTTAAAAGTTCATGGATCTTAAATTCAAATGCAAAAAGGCAAACATAGTAAATGCATCCTTCTCAGATCACGATGCAATTAAAAAAATTATATTCAATAAAAAGCCAGTGGAAAATAGACCAAAAAGTAGTTGAAAACTAAATAATCTCAACTTGAAGAATGATTGGGTGAAACAGCAATCATAGACACATTTAATAATTTCACCCATGAGAATGACAATAATGATGTCATACAAAAATGTGTGGGATGGAGCCAATGTTTTAACAAGGGAAAATTTTATATCTCTAGAGGCTTACTTGAATAAAATAGAGACAGATAAGATCATTGAATTAGACTTAAACTAGAAAAGCTTGAAAAAAAGCAAATTAAAACCCCCCAATCAAACACTAAACTTTGAAATTCTAAAAATAAAATAAAAGATCAACTAAAAAACCCTATTGAATTAATAAATAAAACTAAGAGTTGGTTTTATGAAAAAACCAACAAAATAGATAAACCCTTGGTAAATTTGATTAGAAAAAGGAAAGAGGAAAATCAAATTGTTAGTCTTAAAAATGAAAAGGGAGAATTTTTCACTAATGAGGAGGAAATTAGATCAATAAATAGGAGTTAGTTTGTCCAATACTTTCAAAAATATAGATTGCACAGATTAACAGAGGAAAAAGTTAATTGGCTAAATAGTTCCATTTTATAAAAAGAAATAGAACAAGCTATTAATCAACTCTCTAAAACAAATCCACAGATGTATTTACATGCAAATTCTACCAAACATTTAAAGAACAATTAACTCCAATGCTACATAGATAGTTGAAAAAATAGGGAATGAAACAGTCCTACCAAATTCCTTTTATGATGCAGACATAGTACTGTTACCTAAACCATGTAGAACGAAAACAGAGAAAAAATATTATAGACCAATCTCTTTGATGAATATTGATGCAAAAATCTTAAATTAAATATTGGCAAAAGATTACAGAAAATTATCCCCAGGATAATGCACCATGATCAAGGAGGATTTTTATCAGGAATGCAGGGCTGGCTCAATATTAAGAAAACTATTAACATAATTGACTTTATAAATAACCAAATTAATAAAAAAAACATATGATCATCTCAATAGATGCAGAAAAAGCATTTGATAAAATCCAACACTTATTCCTTTTAGAAACACTAGAGAGTATAAGAATAAATGGACTTTTCCTTAAAATAGTAGTATCAATTACAAACCATCACTAAGCATCACATGTAAGAAACTGTAACCATTCCCAACAGTTTACCCCCAAATGCCAGAATTTCATGGGACTTGGCCATACCACTCCCCCAGCAACAGAAGTCAGTCAGCACTGACTTAACTCAGATTTTGTAACTTGTAGAGGAAGATAGGACAATCTCTCTTGCTCTGAAAGCAGGTCTCAACTTTTAAAAAAAATGAGGAAAAAGGAAAAAGAACTTTGCCCAAAGATAGTTTTGATGGGGAAAGAAAAGAATAGATTTCAAACCCTGAAGAGACTGAAAGCAAATCATCTCCAGATGAAGCCCCAAAGCATGATATAATTTGGTCCCCATCCCACAAAGTTCTCTGTAATGTCCAGGCTAGCTTTCTGGAGGATCTCTGGACAGGCCTTGGTCCTTATGTGAAGAAGTGATGAAGGCAGGACAGCCACCACAAGGCTGTTCAAAGATGGAGTCCAGAGTCTGGAATCTGGTATTTCGAGTCTTCTTTGTGTCTGTGGCCGAGAAAGTCCTTCTGTGTCTGTGGTGAGAGAGACTCTGTGTTTAAGACTCCCTTAAATACTTCAGTACGATTACATCACTACAGCACACTGAGCATGTGCCATTACATCACCATATCACATTAAGTATATGTTTAGAGAATCATTATCTCACACCGAGTAGGTGCTTAAGTATAAGCACTCTGCTGTCCTTGATTTAAGTACACCTTTTCAAAGTTCTGTCCCTCTACAATTCTTTTAGAAGAAATTTAAAAGTATCTTAAAAGAGAGATAGAAGAAAAGTGGGAAAAAATGAGAACTTTGCAAGATTGTTTGGAAAAAGAAATATAGAAATTATCTGAAGAAAATTCCTTACAAAATAGACTTAGTGAAATGGGGAAAAAAGCATATCTGTTTGTATATTTGACAAAATATACATTTTGTATGTATTTGACAGATTTGACAAAAGAGAAAAACAACTCCCTGAGAAACAGAATTTGTGAAATGGAGAAAGAAAACAAACCCCCTTAAAAATAGAATTTGTGAAATGGAAAAAAAAAACAATTGAACAAAACAATTAATTTAAAAATTCAATTGGACAAATAGGAAAAGAAATTAAAAAGTAAATTAATAAAATAATTCACTAAAAATCAGAACTGAACAAATGGACATGAATGACTCAAGGAAATATCAAGAATCAGTCAAGCAAAATCAAAAAAAAGAAAGAAAGAAAGAAAGAAAGAAAGAAAGAAAGAAAGAAAGAAAGAAAGAAGGAAGGAAGGAAGGAAGGAAGGAAGGAAGGAAGGAAGGAAAGAAAGAAAGAAAGAAAGAAAGAAAGAAAGAAAGAAAGAAAGAAAGAAAGAAAGAAAGAAAGAATAGAAGAAAATGTAAAATATACCTATTTGGGAAAACAATGACCTGGAAAATAGATCTAGGAGAGACAATCTGAGGATTATTGGACTTCCTGAAAACCGTGATGAAAAAAAAAGAGCCTAGACATTATTTTTCAGGAAATCATCAAAGAGAACTGCCCTTATGTCATAGAATCAGAAGCTAAAATAGCTTTTGAAAGAATTCACCAATCATCTTCTGAAAGAGACCCTAAAATTAAAACTCTAAGGAATATCATGGCTAAATTTCAAAACTATTGAACCAAGGAAAAATATTTCAAGCAGCCACAAAGAAATAATTCAAATACCAAGATCCACAATAAGGATTATCCAGGATCTAGCAGCTTCCATCTTAAAGGACCATAGAGTCTGGAATCTGATATTCCAAAAGGAAAAGTAACTTGAAATGCAGCCAAAAATAAACTACCCCCACTAAACCAAGCATTTTCTTTCAGGGAAGAAGATGGAGATTTAACAAAACAGGTAAATTTCATTGATTTCTGATGAAAAGACCAGAGCTGAACAAAAAATTTGACCTCCAAATATACAACTCAAGAGAAGCATAAAAAGGTAAAAAGAAAAGAACTCTTGAGAACTGTATCTCTGTTATGGGTATACTTAGTTTGATCTTAGTATATATAATATTAAAAACTAGAGGTGGGAAGGGGATTGTACTGGAAAAGGCAAAAATGGAGGTAAAATGAGGGGAATTGCATCTCATGAAGAGGCCAAAAGAACCTATTACAATTGAGGGAAATAAGGGGGGGGGTGAACATTGTGTGAATTATATTCTTTAAGTAGATTTGGCTCAAAGAGAGAATATTGGACATACTTGGTTTCACAGAGAAACTTCTCTCATCTTAAAGGGAAGTGAGAGGGGAAAGAGGAAAAGAGAAGTGGGAGACTTCCTTATGCCATTTAATTAGAGCTACCTTTGCTTTTCTTTGATCTGAGATCAGAATTGCAACCTCTTTTTTTTATTTCACCTGAAACATAATATATTCTTCTCCATCCTTCACTTCATATGTATCACTCTGCTTTAAATATGTTTCTTTTAAAGAGCCTAAAAACACTTGGAGATTATAAGTTTCTCTGAGACTCATAAGACTCATTTGTGGCAAGCTGTCACAGTTTTGGAAACTGTCCATCTTTCTTCTCTTCATGTTCCATGGCTTGTCATGCCCCTTTTAGGATATTGCTATATTCCCTGTTCAAATGATCTATTTTACTATTATATCAGAGACAGGATGTCAATTAGACTTATCTAAGCAAGAACTTCCATATATAAACCACATATGTGTTGTCTTAATATACTTTCCTGATATTAAGCTGATTATAATTTAGGCTTTCCACATTGTCTAAAAGAAGTAATAAATAACTTGGCAAAGCTACATGATCCAAGATTAAGATGGGTTTCTGGCCCATTTGAATATCTAACTCTTTATATTCTTGCTCTAAACAATACCATAGCATCCAAATTTTCTGAGACTGACCTTATTGGCAACAAACTTATTTGCAGATTTTGCCCTGTCATTTTTTGTTCTTTGTGACTAATTCCCCATTATCCTGGCCATGAGTTTTTGTTTTGTTTTGTTTTGTTTTTGCCATGTGCCTTTTTTTATTCATTCCCACTTTTTATTTCATTGGTAGAGATGAATAAACTCCCTTACTAATAAAAAGCACCACTTGCTAAATAACTCAGCAGATTTGTGAAACCTGTAGTCTCAGAGCTCTTAGAAAAGCCAAATTAGATTAAAATGTAATCAGGAAATATATATTTTTTTTTATTTTTGAAATATATTTTTTAAAATAAATATAACATAATATAATATAGATAAAATTTTTAATACTAAAGCAAGATGGATGATTCTGGGTAGATGGTGGAGTAGGTTGATGGATGATTCTGGGTAGATGGTGGAGTAGGTTGATAAATTTCAAGTTGTCCCATTTTCTTTCAGAAATAGAACAAATTTGCACCTCAAGGTGAACATAGACTCGTGAAAAATCAAGAAGACTTGGGGCAAAACAGTGGTCCTCCTGATACAATCTGAGAAGATCTGAAGAAAGAACCTGAGCTGGGAATAAACCTATGTAAAATGCAAATACTCAGGGTAACTCCACAGAAACATCAAATGGGAGCCCATCAGGTTATCTGGGTATGGCATCAGACTCAGCAAGAACCACAGAGACCTTCACCTCCAGGACTGTTTGTAGAGTCTGCTCTGAGACCAGTTAGACTGTGGGAACCTTTATTGATTAGGAACATCAGGCCCATCTACACTGGTGGGATTTGAAAAGGAACCAGTATCTGGTCAGTGAAAAAGCAGCAGGGCAGGGAAACTGATAGCTGTGGGCACTTACAGGAGAGTGAAGCTCTCGTTTTGGAGTTATCGATCAGAGGGAAGAGTTGAAGGGAAGTTTGAGGGACCATCCCTCCACTTCACAAATAGAAGTGCTTACAGTAATAACCTGCTTTTCTTTAATAAACTTATAAAGAGGAAAGGACCCTACTATTGAAACACATTATGTTCACTAGGAAGACTGGGATTCATCTTCAGAGGAGGTCACTTTAGTTAAAAAAACTTCTACCCCAAACACCACCCCAGATCCCCACCCAGAAAGAATTTATAGAAAGACACAAAAAGGAATTTATAAATCAAATGAAAGATTGAAGAAAAACTTTTAAAAAGATCCAAGAAAAACAAGATTATGAAAAAAAAAAAGTTAACTAACTAGAAAAGGAGGTACAGAATCTAAAACATGAAAATACTTCCTTGAAAATTAAAATTGCTTCTGGCCAAGATGGCGGAGAGGAGGCATACAGCTTTGTAAGCTCTGCGTTTTCTCTCAGAATTCATTTCATGACAAGCCTCTGAATTAATGCTTGACTGAAAAAAAACCCATAAATAGTTACCAAGAAAAGACATCCTTGAGATTTGACAAGGAAAGGACGGTTTTTGCTCGAGGGCAGGGACAGTTTTAGATGATATTTCACATGAATGAAAATTTATTCTTGATAATGATAATGATGAAATGATTGCATTATTAATGTATTATAATTTGTTATTAATGTATTATAATTATAATTAAAAATATCTATTAATAAACATAAATATTCAGAAGAAAACAAAGAAAGCAAGAAAGCAAGAAAGCAAGAAAGCAAGAAAGAAAGAAAGAAAGAAAGAAAGAAAGAAAGAAAGAAAGAAAGAAAGAAAGAAAAAGGGAAAAAAAAGAAAATTGTCCTGAAGTGATAGAACATGATGTGAAAGTGCAAATAGAAAAATCTACCATCACCATTAATGTTTTCTGGAAAACACACAGGAATATCATTGTCAAATTTCAAAATCCCCAGAATCAAGGAGGAAACTTTTCAAGAAATAAGAAAAAAAATTCAAGTACACTGGAGTTACAATTAGAATTGTACAAGACTTATTAGTAACTACAATAAAAGACCACAGGTCCTGGAATCATATCTACTGATAATCAAAAGAACTAGGCCTATGGCCAAAAATAGCATAAGCAGCAAAATTATCTATAATTTTCAATAAGAAAATATAGATATTCTATTAGCCTGTAAATTTTTCAGGACTTTCTATTCAACCAACGCCGATCTTAACAAAAAAATTGACATAGAAAAATCAATATGAAATAAAAATGTTAAGGAATTTAACATGGACAAATTGTTGAATCATGGACAAATTGTTTATGTTTTTGTTACATGGGAAATGTATACTATATGTTTAAGATTAACATCAACAAAAGGGTAGCTCAAAAGAAAGATTGATTGAGTTAAGGTAAAAATATGATTAAGTTTTACAAATGAGGTGCAAAGGAAGAATAGATACAAAGAGTTAGAAAGGGAGGACAGCTTGCAGTTCTGAAAACTTACTCACATTGAGAATGAGTCCAATAGGTAATATCACATATATTCCATGAATGATAAAGCACCCTTCCAAATCTTTAAAGTAATAAGGGGAGAAGGATTGGTGGATGAGGAAGCAAAGAATCAAGGAAGAAGACAAGGGAGGGATCCTTGGATGGGGGGAAGTTGAGTAATAGCAAGGCAAGTTATAAAGCAGAATTTAATTAAAGCGTCAGCAGGGACAGGAAAGACAGGTATGTGTATGTAGTCTGTGTGTATGTGTGTGTGTGTGTGTGTGTGTGTGTGTGTGTATCTATCTAACTATATAAATATATATTTTCTCAAATGTACCTTACTTGGGAGTAAAGGGGGATGAAATGGGGAAACAGAATAAAGAAAATACGGTGTACAGCAGAAATCCAAAGAACTATTTATAAGGAAGTGAAGAAAAAAATGGACATTCTTGAATATAATTTCTTCTACTAATATATACTTTCTTGAGCTGGTAATTTGTTGTTATATATTTTGAATCTTCTCTGTGTTCTGCTGGGCACATGACAATGTTCTCTTTAGTTTTGCTTCATTTAGTTTTGTATTTCTTTTATGCTTTTCATTTTACTTAATCTTTTTTTCAAATAAAATAAATTAAAAAATAAAATACTAAATCAACATGTGATCCACAATGATACTTATGTGCAGAGTAATGATCACTATTTCTATTTGAATTTGAAACCACTCATCTGAAACTTGAACCCACTTCTTTCTAATGTCCTAATCATCAATTACTCCATGCTACCTTGCATGAGCCTCTCTTTTTGTAAATTAAAATATACTATATTGTGAAAAGGTAACTACCTTGCATTATTGGAATATCTAAGTCTTTTGTGAATCATATTCTAAGCCCTATAACTTCTGCAAATGACTGCCATAGTACCAATAATGACTGCTAAAAATAGCTATCATTTAGAAAGAGAAAGGAGGAATGATATTTCACATGAATGAAAATTTATTCTTGATAATGATAATGATGAAATGATTGCATTATTGATGTATTATAATTTGTAAATCTTAGAAATATCTATTAATAAACAGAAATATTAAGAAGAAAACAAAGAATACAATCAAGGAAACAGAAAATGTTACATATTTAACAAAGAAAATAATATAGCACTCAAGGCCAAAAGAATGCCAAGGATAACTAATACTCCAGTTATTGTGAGTAAATATTTCTACAAAATTAAAAAAATATGGAAAGATGGGAAACTCGGTATGAAAAGAAAAATTAATATAGTAATTAGAGGAAAGAAAAGACAAAAAAAGTTGAAGAAAGGAAAAGAAAGGGAAGTATGAAAGTTGAAATGAATCTTTAACAATTAAGTAGTAGAACCTTGATAGTAAACAAGAAAACTAGTTGAATGAACCAAGAATTAGAATCAATTATTATAATTGACTTATCAAACTTGTGGGTCTAATGACTTCACTCCACTCGAACCTGATTAAAATTTAAATGGTACATCTTAAGAGAATAAAGAAAAATATGGATAATTTTAAGGTTTCTTAAGTCAACATATAGCCTACAGAGATCCATTTGAAATTGAGTTTGACTGTACTGTCCTTTATGATCTACATCTGCATCTACATAGCTACATGTGTAGTCCAGGATAAATGAGTGATAAATAATGATTTTGAGTCAAATTAAAGTTCAAATTATCTTCAATATAGTATGTTTATGGAAGTTTTGTATAACCATAATAATTTCAGAAGGTTTACAATAAAATTATCATTTTATTTTTTAGCTTTGATACTTGTTCCTAAATACTAGTTACTTTATTTGCTACTACAATTTATTTCTACTTTCTAAGATAAAAATTTAATTTTTGTTCTCTTTTCATATAAAGTGACATGTATATGTATCACTGAATGAAAAATATTATTTCTACATATTGAGAACCAGTTGATTAAAATTCTGTCAGTTTTTTTTTCCCTAGCATTTACCAAGAAAAAGCTATTGTCTGCAAGTTTTTGTTTCACAGAGTGGTAGAAGATATAATATAGACAGTAATAATCATTATGTGTGTGTGTGTGTATGTGTGTGTGTGTGTGTATGATTATTTAAGGAGAGAAAGTCACTAAAAGTCAGGAGATATCACAGGACTGACATCATGAAAAGAGATTGTTAATTGAAAGACAAAGAGCTATGTAAAGAAGTGAAGATGGGAAAATAGAATGCAGACTCCAGCCAGAAATAGGGAAATTTGGTTTCCCTAATGCTCAAGGCTCTTACTCATTCCTTTGCAGCCATTCCTAAGCTAAGAGAAAATGTCAGATGTTTCCTAGTATTTAGTTAAGATGTATACGAGAAATTCAGATGAAACGGTACTATATCAAACTGAGAAATAAAGAGTTAACCAAGTTGTGGAGAAGGGGAGGATCTCTTTAGTAGACACATAGAAAACAGAAAAAATATAGCAACAACCATTTACAAATTTCTTTCCCCTATATCTAGCAAATATATCTAACTTAAAAACAAAAAAAAAAACTATGAAAGCTCACATTGTCATCATCATCATCATTTTCATTAAGGAAGTTGTATATACAAAATAAAAATAACCGAGGTTTTAGGGAAATGAGAATCTCTAACCATTAGAAGCATAATACCTTACAATTCTTATTAAGTCTAGATGTGCAATAGGAATATGAGTTTATTCAGTTTTCGAGTAAGTTGGGTGAGCCTATTAAATTGAAACAAGTCAGCATTCAAAAGCAACAAAGTGAAAGAGGAACAAAGAAAATTTTGCAAGTGTTCACAGAATGACAACTAATCAAAAATAACTTAAGTGAAGAGCAACCTAAATTCTTTCCTCATGGTACTCTATGAGAAGCCCTTCCAGACTGGCATCAGAGGCAACTCTAGCCTATCATCTTTGATGAATTTATCAATTTTATAAAAAATTTTGCTTCCTCATAAAATGTGAATATAAATACTGGAACATAACTATTATAAGTTTCTCCTAACTCCAGCAATCAAAAGTTAGGTTTCAGTTTTAAAATCAAGAACATTAAAATTTTATGCTTTGGCTGCTGGTGGCACCTATTGCCACAGAAATGTAGCTGACAAAGAAATCTTCAGCCACTGCAAGCAAATAGTCACTTGATAACTGCTTCACAGCTCCCCAGGCAAATCATATTGAATATATGAATGCTCAAACAAACCAGAATTATAGAAATCAAATAAAGGGAGAGAATGGAGAGATTGATGAATTCCAAACTTTTTTTGGTATTTAGTTTCATCAGCGTAATTTGAATGAAGGAAGTATGCTTACAAGTATTAAGTTCCTTCTATGGGTCAAGGAAAGTATTAAGGGCTGGATACATAAAGAAAAGACAAAATGTGGTCCCTTACCTCAACTAGTTCATATTCTAGTGAAGGAGGCAGCATTTAAATAACTATGTATTTTGTATATAAAAATCTTCTTATCTATCTATATATATATAAAGGTAGAATTATAATAAAAAGTATTCTCAGAGAGAAGGTAGGTTGGAGGGTAGGAGTCAGGCAAGAACTTAGGAAGGACTCTCAAGATGATAGGATTTAAATCATATCTTAAAGGAAGAGACAATACAAATGGTACAGTTGTAAAAGAAGATAATTCCAAGGATGAGGGACAGTCAATGAAAAGGTGGGGAGACTCTACGCAGGAAATTTTGACCATAATTCCTTAAATCAAATGGGACTTCCTGGAGTTTTAGATCACTAATCTACAATATTTCCTCATCTGTTTCACATAAATAAGAATAAATAATTGTTGTGGATGACAATCCATGAATGACGATGTCTCAGATTCTAACTTCATATTTTCATCTATGAGAAATAATAATAATAATGATAATAATGCAGGCAGTTACTAAACAACATGCCTCCAGCTGATAAATACAACCCAAATATGTTGAAAAGAATGATACTGTCCATCTTTCCCTCACATCCCAGGAATACATAACCTTCTTCTGGGAAAATAAAACAAACAAGCAGAGACAAAAAATTGTAGGCTCAAAATAAAAGAAAGGGGAAAAATATTTGAAAAAGCTATCAACTATTTAAAAGATCTGTTGCTGGAAACAAAAGTCCAACGAATAAACTTCCTTCCTTTCTTCCCTTATTCTCTTTTCTTTCTTCTTTCCCTTTTCCCCTATTTGCTCTACGTATCTCATTATATATGCATATAGATATATAAATATATGTATATAAATATATACATATATGTACACCTATATTTACTTCATGTGTATATATATATATATATATATATATATATATAGCCATACATGTTTATATCAAGGTGTATTGATCTATATATGTATATAGCAAGTCATTATAAATCAATTAAAATAGTCCAATTAAATACCTTTCAGCCTAAAGATTTACATTTAGGAAAAAAAGAATTTTGAATAAGAGATAGGGAACCAGTGGTATGCTAGTAAAAATTAATCACCGACTTTCAGGAAATTCTTAAGTCTAGACAAAATAATATATAAGGGCTTCATTATCATTACCATAAATTATTTTCTCGATGGAAAATTTCTTGATATTTTGGAAAAGAAATGGCTTTTTTCTCTTCCCTTCCTATTTTGAAATTAAAAAAAAAAAAACTTGATAGGCTATCATGTTACTATACCTAATAATTTTATTATGATTTCCATGAGAAATAAGCCATACATAAAAGTAACAAAACCAATCAATTTCTCCCAGCACTATAAAGAGTAAAACAAACATTACAAGTCATTTGTCTTACCATAGCATAAGTTGACCAGTTTCAGTAACAGTGCCAAGGCATGTCTAGAATCCAAGTAAGGCAGTTCTAAATCTTGAAACCATCTCTAAAGAATTTCCTAAAGAAAAGAAAATATTTTTTTTTATTTATCAAAATCTTAGCTCTCTCAAATTATGATCATCTCAAATTTTCTATGTTATATCCCATTTAACTAGTTTTCCTCCTAGTTATTGTAACAAACTGAAGTAGATCTTGATTAGATTTATTAAATAACCAATATAACTATTGGAATGAATGTAGATTCAGAAGATCTGGGTCTGAGTATAGGTTATAATGTTTGTTAGGCTGTGATCATGAAAAAATAACTACAAAAATAGAGATGTGAAAGATTCCATCCAAACTCAGTCCTTCTGGGCCCACCAAAAAGAACAATGGAAAACAGGACTACATAAAACAGAGAGAAACAGACTGAGAGACAAAAAATAGAGAAAGAGAAATGCAGAGGAAAGAGAGACTGAGTCAGTCTTAGAAACAAAGAGAGACAGATAAACAGAAAGAAAGGAAATCTATAATTCATGTTTTCTTCAACTGAGGCTCCTGTATAAATTTAATGAGCCCATGAATTTGGGCCCTTTATTTCATTTTCACTAATTTTTGCTTTTCTCTATTTTTTTCTTTAATAAATATTACTTTGAACGACAAGGCATAAAAGTTAAGAACCCTTGTTTCTTTCTCTCTAATTCTTCTACCGCCCTACCCACCCCAACATCCTTACCCATATAAATAGCTTGTGCTTTAAGTACTGGATTGGAAAGGCCTTATCTTCTCTTGGACACCCTCATGCAGAGTTGTGAGGGGGGAACAGGTGTTCAGAGAACACCATTCTTCCTCAGAACTATAGTTCTCAACTACTCCAACTTGACTAGGGAATATTTTCTTCTCAGTCCTCTGCATGTCCATTGTTCTAATAAAAACATCTAGTATTAATTTGTGTGGATTTGGGATGGGAGAGTGGTGGCAATGGACAGAAGAGCCACCACAAACTACTTGATATTCCTAGGGGTAGGAAGAAAGAATAACATATAAGGGGAAATCCATGTTTTTTTGGTAATATTTTGTTTTTCCAAGTAGTCTGATGATTCTCTTTTAATTTGTTTTTGTGGGTCAGTTATTTTTATTTTGCATACTTACATTTTTTCCCAATCTATTAACTTTCTCTTAATATTTCTTGTTTAACTTTTTTTTCTATTTGATCCATTATAATTTTCATAAAGTCTATTGCTTGGGTAAGGTAAATTGCATTCTGTTAATTATTAATATATCAATTAATTAATATTAATGTTTATTTTCATTCCAATTATTATTTTTCATAGTTCTATTTTAAAATATATATTTTGTATCACTGGCTTCATTTCATTCAGGTACTCATATAGACCTTTTGTCTCAATCAGTTTTGTTTGGGGGAGCCCTAACTGGACCCATTTGGAGTTAATCATTTCTGCTGGGTTCACCTCATGGGTTTTTCTCAGTCCACACTATTTTTTATTGTTTTTAGCTTTTTTTCCTGTTTACTCATATACATCACCTTTATTTTACATATTGAGGCACTATGCTTGAATAAGATTCTTCTTCCTTTCCATGTGCATAAATGGAATAATCAGATCATGCTCATTCCTGTTAAGAGTAGTTTCCAGGCTCTACAGAAATTCCTAGGTTTCAACTTTTCAACTGGTGGCTTAATTTAGGTTTTGGCTTTGACTGCTTTTATGTGTTCTTTTTGAATCTTAAGCTAGAAGATGGTTCTCTACCTTGCCCAAGAAGCCCCAAATATGTGTTATAGATTGTATTAAGACCAGGTCTCCTGCAATCCTTCCTGCAAAGGAATTAATGAAAATTAATGGGAAAGAAGAGGACTTATAAGTACCAGAACTCACATTGTTACAAGGTTGTAATCATCAAAATAATGCACTACAATTTGAAAAATCAATCAGTGGAATAAATTAGGTGTACAACAAGCTTTTCACATGTTTCACTAGCTCTTTATTCGCTTGCTGTTCCGGTTTTGAATATAGTCAAATGTGGCACTTCTTGGGCTCTGTCTGGCTTTCTCTTAGCCTTTAGTTGAAGTGCAATATAAAAGTTATCTTGGCTATCTAGGTCTCTTTATTGCTGAGGAACAAATCTAGGAAGACTGTCTACTTTGCTAGGTTCTAGTCTAGTACTGTCTCCCATACCACTTATGGCTATTGATGCCCTGGGACCTCATCCCAAGAATGTTCTCTGCTAAGAATTGTACACATTTCTGGCAACCTTCAAGTATAGTTCTGGACTGAAAGGAGGGTTTTTAGCTCTTGCTAGCCGTCTGGTAGTTTTCCCTGCCTCATCTCTCCCCACTTCAATATATTGTCCATTTAAATGTCAAAATGACCATAATGCTTTCTTATTCAATAAATTCCAGTGATTCCCTATCACCTCGATAATATGTAATATCCTCTGTTTAGCTTTTAAATCTCTTTGTAACCATGCTCTTCTTCACCTCACTTCCCTTCATATAGACAATACTCCAATGATGCTGGCCTCCTTGCTGTTCCTACTTCCTCTTCCATGTATCTCATTAAATGTTTCCCATGCCTAGAATTCTTTTTGATTTCTACTACTACTGTCTGCTCTCACTAAAGTATCAGCTAAAGTTATGCCTTGTGTAAAATTCCTTTCTTGATCTCTCTAGATAGGATTTTTTAAATTCTACTTCTTTTCTATACCTGGAAGGGAAAAAAAGATCAAGAATCTTAAAAGAAATAATGAAAACTAATGGGAAAGAAAGGACCTATCAATACCAGATTCCATATTATCCCACAAAACAGTAGCCCTTAAAAAAATGTGCTACAATTTGAAAAAAAAATCAGTGGAATAAATTAGGTATACAACATACAAAAGAAAATAAATATAGCAACAAAGTACTTGATTAGACAAATAATCTAAATTACCAATCCATAGAACTGTTGGAAAAACTGAAAATTAGTCTCATAGAAATTAGTTTTGGAGAAATATCCTATATTAAGATACATTCAAAATGAATAAATGATTTGTGTATAAAAGGTCATATACAATGCAAAAGCCTTGCCTTTGAGGACTTTGAACTTTGTAGATGGTATGAAGGTTTTCTTGGAGGCAGCCTTAGTTTCAGTTGAAATAAATAATTACTCCAAAATCGCAGCCAGCTGGTAAAAATGCAAGCATTTATTTCTCCTTACAAATTAGCCCGGTTAGTTGAGACCTATCTCTCTGCCCGGCTCCAAGAGATCTTGCAGCTTTGTCCTTGGCTTCTGCCTCTGCTTTCTTCAGTCTCCAGCCAGCACCAAGTTGGAAGATGCAATGAATCTCTCTGTACCTCCAGTCAGTTCCACCTGAAGAAGTAACTTCAAGCTTCAAAAGCTCCCTATATTTATGTGATCTCCCAAAGGTTAACTCCACCTTCTGGAGGGAGAGGGATTCTGGGTTATCTCCCAGGGTGCTCTCTGGCCCTAAGAACTTCAAGGAAAGTGTGAATTCGGATTAAGCCCTACACCTGTGAACTCCATTGAGTACTTAGATACTTATGAGCTCTCTAAAGGTGTGAACACAAGCATTGTTTCCTTCAGTTGTACTTAGTACCTAGTTCAAGTTCTGGCCCAAAATAACTCTTTCTAAGATTAAATCAATTCCAATGGCTTAACACTTTGTAAAGATTCCAACATCTCCCCTTTTCTTTTGATTTAAAGCATAGACGATCATAACCTCCTTGACTTCTTAAGGAGGTGAGAACTCCAAAAAGGTGATCATGACTTCTGTGACATCTCAGGAAGGGAGATGAAAATACCAAAGGAAATAGAAAATCAAATCAGATTAGGAGGTTTCTAAAGGGGCTCACTTGAACAAGGTGTACATAAATCCATCAATATGGTAGGCATTACACATAGTTACATAAGCACATAGCAATATAACACAGGCTAGTAGTAATGTAACAAACAACATGAATTAATGTGAGAATTTACACATTTACACATTGTCCACTAGTTCATGTGCCAGGAATCCAATGATTCCTGTAAGCTTTGAGGTAAACAATTTTTCGTATACAACATTATACATGTCCATAAGTCCTAAAAATAGTCCAAAAGGAACCCATTGTCCATCAATATAACACAGTCTAGTAGCAATGTAACAAATAACATGAATCAACATGAGAATTTGTACATGTCCATAAGTCCTAGAAATAGTCCCAAAGAAATCCATTGTCCCATTGTCCATTAATGTGCCAAGAATCCAATAATAGATTTTAAAGTTATTTTAACAGTTTCATTATCAGCCATGCTCCTTCAGTGTCAAATGTTTCTTGAATCTTCTTTGTTTTGAGGTCTTTCTCTTTATCATCTGGTAATTATATAGGAGCTGTTTGCACTGGACACTGCCCTGTTTGGTAAAAAAGCCTGTATTCTCCCCAACTGTAATCCTGATTGCTTTTCTGTTGGTTGATGACATCAGAGTCCTGAATTTCTAAAGACTCTCTGGGTGTAATCTCAGCTGCTATCATGCCCCACCTGTTCTTTGATTGATACTTAGGAGCTGGGCCCTGCCTCTTACTTCTCTGAGTGAATCTACATTCAGAAGCCCAGTGAAAGCCTTGATTACATTTTGGGCATGGGGTTTTGGGTTTTCTTCCACCCTGTCTTCTCATTCTGTCTCCATATCTACATTGAGCTCTCAAATGTCCAACTTTTCCACACTGAAAACATCGACGAGTTTCGCTAGAATTCCTTTGCTAAGAAGGACCCTGTCTTTCCATGTTCATCATAGTTTGGGTATAATAAGCATTTGTGTCCATTGTGGAACAGCGTCTTATGATCTCCTCTAAAGGAGCATCTTTGTCTAGTCCCCATATAATTCTTTTGCAAATCTCATTGGCATTTTCCTTAGCCAAATATCTCGTCATTATTTCTAATGTCTAAGTCCCTGTTGCCCTGCAGTGAAAGCTCAGGACAATCTCTGCTGTGCACTATGAGCAAATCTCATTTAAAATATGAGCAAAAAAGCAAAAAAGAGCTCTCATCATAGAAAGCTACTACTATGTAGACAGGAAAGAACAGAACACAAACCCAAAAGAGGAAATAAAGGCAAAATGATTGCAAATGAAGCCTCAAAGGGGAATATGAACTAGTTTGCAATTCAAAAGCCTCTCTTGGCAGCATTATCTCCAATGGTTCTGATTACAGCTGTTTGCAAACGTCCCACAAAATCTGCAAAAGGTTCATTGGGACCTTGCTCTATTTTTGTGAAAGCTTTATTTCCATCTTTTAGTCCAGGGGGAGAATTCCAAGCTTTTATTGCAGCCTTAGAAATTTGCTCATACACTGTTATAGGATAATAAATCTGTTCTGAATTCTCTGCATACTGACCTTCACCAGCTTGTTGGTCAAAAGTGATTTGTCCAATAGTTCTGTTTGCCTATTGTGTTGAGCTTGAAGTCTGCATAATTCATGATACTCTGAAAGCCACAACAAATTTTGTCCCGGTTCTAAGCATGTTTTCGCTATGGATTTCCAATCATTCGGGGTTAAGATTTCATAAGACAACTTATCTAGCAACATCTTCACATAAGATGATGTAACCCCATAAAGAGTGCAACCCTTTTTCAAATCTTTAAGTTTTTTCCAAATTAAAAGGAGTGTATTGTCTTTCTTTTTGACCTGAAGAGTCAATCTTTTCCATCACAGGATATGAATGTATAAAATCAGATATATCTTCTCCTTTAATTTTTGCTTTAATTAATGCTTCTTCTAATCTTGTCATATTCTGCTTCACAGGAGAAGCTGACTGTATCTCTGCCTCTCTCTCTTCCTCTTCTTCCTCACACTCAGTATCACACTCAGGATTGTACTTAACTCCATTATCTGAATTTTCCCACTTATCACCTAGTTTAGTTGGTACTTCCTTTTTTTTTCATTTTAACACTTAAATAACTTCTTATAGCCAGTTGTATTAAATTATATGTATTAAATATGTCTTTAGAAATTAAGTTAGGGCCATTTTTATTACAGAAGTGACAAAGATCCTCTCCTACTAAGTCCCATTCATCTAGATCTAATTCTTTTTCCAGAGAGAAACAAGGACATATGTTCTTAACACTTTGTAAAGATTCCAACAAGATGGGAAGAAATGCCAATCCCAAGTAGGCAGAAGAACTAAAGCAGTTGCATTTGATGCATTTTGTTTTTAAAATGGGGACTTGTTTTTTCAGCTTCATTTGCAGTTCTACATTGCAGTAAAGACTGATGAATCAGATTTTACCTGTTTTATTAATAAAACCTAATTTGGATATTTTGAGTTAATGGTTTTGTAATTTAGATGGGCAAATTGTCTTTGTAAGAGAAATTATTTATTAAAATTTTTAAAAAGTTATAGTCTAAAAAATGCAAAGAACAGTGACATAATAAACACATAAATAAAACACAGAAGAAAAAGCTTTCTTAATTATAAATAAAATAATTCAAACCCAAAATGTGGATAGAAACAATTGGAATTAAAGTAGATATTGTTTACATAAAATTGAAAAGAAAAATTACACAAATACAAGCAATGGAGCTTCTGAATATGAATTATTTGAGAGTGCTAAATATTTTGTTGACAAGAACTGTTATTTTTATCTTCAACAAATGTGCCTATTGTACTTACAGGAACAATTGTCAACCTGCATCTCCACAGGGGTTGCTTCCCAGAATGATAGCTACTATATAGATGTGACCATTATTCTTTATATGCTTCTTTTGTTATAGAACAGTAACAATGTATTATATTTATTTGCTATATTTAGCCCATATCCTATGGGCATTTGTTCAGTTGTTGTTCAGTTCACTAATATCTGACTCTCCCTGACCTCATTTAAGATTTTCTTGGGAAAGATACTAAAGCCATTTCTTATTTCCTTTTCCAGTTGATTTTACATATGAGGAAACTCAGGCAAACAGATTAAGTGATTTGGCTAGAGTCTCCCATCTATTAAGTGACTGAGGCCAGATTTGAGCCCAGGAAGGGGAGTTTCTTGACTCTAGATCCAGCACTCTGTCTACTACACTACCTAGCTTCATCTACTAACCATGTACTTTGAAATTCTTTGTTATCATAAAAATGATTTTTATAAATATTTTTATATAGATTGGGCTTTCATTTTATTAATTGTCTCCGTAGTGCATGAGCTTAGCCATGAAATTTTTAGATCAAAGGGCATGGACTTTGTAGCACTATTATTTACATAATTCCATATTGTCTTCTAAAGTGGTTTGTGCTGGGAGTGGAGCCAAGATGGTGGAGATTAGACAAGACATTGTCAGAGTTCTCCACAACTTTCCTCAGAATTAATACTCAATAAAGCTTTGGAGTGGATTTTACTTCAATAACAATACCCACAAACATTTGGAGTGTGATAATTTTCCAGCTTAAGATATCTTGTTAGGACTTCCAGAAAGGTCTGTCTCAATTGGGCAGGGGGTACACTTTTACCTAGTGTAGGTGTGGTGTGAAGAAAGCCAAGTATGGAAAATATAGTGGCATATTCTTAGCCAAAATGCATCCGTGTTAATTACTCTGTCCTAGTTCAGAAGACAAGCTCAACAGACCAGCAGTGAGACTTCCAACACAACTACAGAAGGCAAATTGTGAGCTCTTGAACCCCATAATAACAGGCAGGACTTGGCCAGATCACAGTGCAAAGGGGAATCCTGTAACACCAGCCCTGGTACAATCAGTGAGAAGTCCCTGTTGCCCTGCAGTGAAAGCTCAGGACAATCTCTGCTGTGCACTATGAGCAAATCTCATTTAAAATATGAGCAAAAAAGCAAAAAGAGCTCTCATCATAGAAAGCTACTACTATGTAGACAGGAAAGAACAGAACACAAATCCAAAAGAGGAAATAAAGGCAAAATGATTGCAAATGAAGCCTCAAAGGGGAATATGAACTGGTTTGCAATTCAAAAGCCTCTCTTGGAAGATTTCAAAAAAATCTTAAAAGAGAAATAGAAGAAAAATGGGGAAATTAAACAAGAACATTGCAGGAGAGTTATGAAAGTTTTTGGGTAAAGCTAACATTTTGGAAAGGAAAGTACAGAAATTCACTGAAGAAAACAATTTGTTAAAAAATAAAGAGACAAAATGGGGAAAAATTTATTGAACAAAACAACTCTTTTAAAAGTATAATTGGACAAGTATAGGCAAAACAGCAGACTGAAGAAAATAATTCTCTAAAAGTTAGAATTGGACAGATGGAAGTGAAAAACCCAATGAGAAATCTGGAATCTGTGAAACCAAATTTTAAAAAATGAAAAAAAATAGAAGAAAATGTAAAATACCTCATTTGAAAAATAACTGACCTGGAGAATAGATTCAGGAGAGAGAATATAAGAAATATTGGACTATGTGAAAGCCATGATGACAAAAAAAAAGGAAAACTACCCTGATATCCTAGAATCAGATGGTAAAATAGTCATAGAAAGAATCCACTGGTCACTTTCTGAAAAACAGCCCAAAATGAAAACTCCAAGGAATATTGTAACTAAATTGTAACTGAAATTCAGAATTGAGGAAAATATACTGGAAGCAGTCAGAAACAAAAAAATAAAATAAAATATGGAGAAACCACAATCAGGATTACCCAGGATCTAGTAACTTTCACATTAAAGAATGAGAGAGCCTGGAATATAATATTCCAGAAGGCAAAGGATCTTGGACTACAATCAAGAATCAACTCCCTATCAAAATTAAACATTATCGTTCAGGAAGAAAGATGGATATTCAATGAAATAAGGGATTTTCAGTCATTTTGATGAAAAGACATAAGTTGAACAGAAACTTTAATTACTAAAATACAAAATTCAAGAGAAGCATAAAAAAGAAAGTGGTAGAAAAAGAATACTTATATATATATATATATATATATATATACACATACATATATATGTATATATATATATATATAAAAGACCTTTAATTGTGAAGACCTAGTTAGCACCCTGGATACCTTAGAATCAGCCGGAGTCAGGATAAGCAAAAGTCCTTGGTCTTTATTCTTGGTCTTTAGGGGTCAACTTGAGTGAAATGAATACAGGAATCTCTACGACTTCTCCTCTTCATCTCCCACCTAAAAAGTAATTCTGGCTTGTCTTACTCCATCCTCTAATCCCTCTTACAATTCTCTATATACACTAACAGACTGAGTACAGAATGGTGGGTCAGGCCATTTTCCAAGTATATGCTAATAGAGTATTGTCCAATAAGTAATTGGCCTTATATGTTCAGTTGTCCAAGTGCATCTGCTCAGAGTTTCAGCCCTTTACATTTAATATTTTTGTTCTAACTTTGCATTTCAATCTTATTTCCTGTTATATACATTCATTCATTATACATCCCAGCTCCAGACAGACTAAGCTACTTTTTCCCTGTGTATTTTTTAAATAGTTTTTTATTGGCAAAACATATGCATGGGTAATTTTTCAACATTGACCCTTGCAAAAACTTTTGTTCCAACTTTTCCCCTTCTTCCCTCCACCCTCTCCCCTAGATGGCAGGTAGTCCCATACATGTTAAATATGTTAAAGTATATGTTAATACAGTATATGTATACATATTTATTTTGCTGCACAAGACAATTCGGATTTAGAAAGAAGGTAAAAATAAACTAAGAAGAAAAACAAAAATGCAAGCAAACAATAGCAGAAAGAGTGCAAATGGTGTGTTGTGGTCCACACTATCATGAATTATGTAGGATTCAAGCCAGACACAATAGACAAAGAGAAGTTAATGTACAAGTCACTTTTGACTTGCACCTGCTAGTCAATTAGCAGGTGAAGGTCAGTATGGAGAGAATTCAGAACAGATTAATTACCCCACAACAGCTTATGAGCAGATTGCAACTGCTGTTATAAAAGTTTTGGGTACCTTTCCAGGAAAAAATCGAGGGGAAGCCTTCACAAAAATAGAGCAGGGTCCCAATAAAACTTTTGTGGACTTTGTGGGATGTGGGTGTTCTTTTTCCAAAACACAGCCAGGTGATAAAAGTTCAGATCTTTTATTGTGTCCTTCAATATAGCCAGGTTACCTCAGAGGCCTATCTCTCTACTTGGTTCCAAGAGATCTTGCAACTTTGTCCTTGCCTTCTGTCTCTGCTTTCTTCAGTCTCCAGCCAGCATCAAGTTGGAAGATGCAATGAATCTCAGTTGTACTTAATACCTTGTTTCAAATTCTGGCCCAAAATATCTCCTTCTAAGATCAAATCAATCATACTGAACCATGCTAAATTAGATAATTATTGTCTCTATCAACTCTAATGGCTTAACATTTTGTAAGGATTCCAACATTGGGACATTTGCAAACAGCTATCACAAGAACCATTGGAGAAAATGCAGCTACAGAAATAGTGACCAGACATCTGGCTAAGGAAAATGCTAATGAGATTTGCAGAAGAATTATTTGGGGACTACACAAAGATGCTCCTTTAGAGGAGATCATAAGATGCTGTGCCACAGTGGGCACAAATGCTTATTATATGCAGACTATGATGAACATGGGAAGACAGGGTCCCTCTTGGCAAGAGACTTCTAGAGAAAATCATTGATGTTTTCAGTGTGGAAAACTAGCATATCTGAGGGCCCAGTGTACATATAGAGATAGAGAGGACAGGCTGAGAGAAGACCTAAAACCCCATGTCCAAAATGCCACAAGGGCTTCCACTGGCTCTCAGAATGTAGATTGACACAGGGAAATGAGAGGCGGAGCCCAGCTCCAAAATATACAAAACATAGGTGGGGCATGATGGCAGCTGAGTTTATACTCAGAGAGTCCTTAGAAGGTCAGGACTCTGAGGTGATCAACCTGCAGAAAAGTAATCACATGGCAAAAAGGAATTACAATTGGGGAGAATACAGTCTTTTTAAACCAACAGGGCAGTGTCCAGTGCAAGCAGCTCCAATGCAATTGCCAGATGATGAGGAGAGATTGAGAAAGTGATAAATAGAAATTTGATAGGTTAACTGTTTGTGAGAGAGGATTTGCTTGTATTCTTACAGATGGAGAAGGAACAGATGGGTGGCAACAAGCACCTGAACAGAGACAGAAGAAGAGAAAAATCTCAAAACAAAGGAGAAGACCTAAGAACAAAATCTGCAGGAATCATTTGATTCCCTAACACGAGATGAGACTGTTTCAGGACTTCAAAACTTGCAGGAATTATTGGATTCCTGGCACATGAACTAATTGACAATAGATTCTTTTTGGACTATTTCCAGGACTTATGGACATATATCATTTCCTCATGTTGATTCATGTTATTTGTTTCATCACTACTAGCCTGTGTTATATTGCTATGTGTTTATGTAATTTATGTAATTAAGTGTAATACCTCCCATATTGATGGATTTATGTATACCTGTTTGAAGTGAGTCCCTTCAGAAAACCTCTAATCTAATTTGATTTCCCATTTCCTTTGGTGTTTTCATCTCCCTTCCTGAGATGTCAGGGAGGGCATAATCACCTCCTTTTTATGGTTTTTTCACTCCTTTTTTTTGAGCAGTCAGGGAAGGTGTGATCACCTTCTTTTTTGGGGTTCTTACCTCCTTGAGAAGTCAGAGAGGTCATGACCACTTATGTTCTAAATCAAAAGAAAGCAGGAGACGTTAGAAATTTTACAAAGTGTTAAGTCAGTGGAATTGATAAGAGACAATAGTTGTTTAGTAGGATGCTTAACAGTTCTGTAGATGTACTTAGTACTTACGACAATTCCACAAGATTCACACCTTTAAGAGAGCATATATAAGGAGGAACTCCCGCAAGTCCACACAGAAGCCCACAAGTCCACTCTCAGAGTCAGAGTCAGATTCATTCCAACTTCCACCTTTTTGCTGGTTGGAGACATTTAGAGGAAGAGAGGATAAAGCTGTCAGAAACAAAGGACTAATGGCAAGAGCTCTCAGAACCAAGGAAAGAGATATGCCTCTGTGAAAGCTAAACCAGGATGTTTTGAAGAAGACAATAAAGGATTTGGACTTATCCTGGCTGCATTTGAAGTAATTATTACATTGAACTGAAACTAAGGATGCCTCCAGAGGCCCCCCAAGAAACCTGCTCCCAGAGAACATTACAATTTAAAGAAGAATATTACAGGTGAGATTCAAAAATTCAAGTGGCAGCAATAAAATGTAGCTTATATGTTTCTGTCCGTCTTCAATATTTATAGTTCATGCCATAAAATTCATAGCCTTTCAAAATGTGGTGGGGTTCAAATTTTCTGAGGATTTAAAAACAATCAAATTCTTGAATCACAAGGGGTCGATAAAACCAATATAAAATATTCGCCTTTTGAAATTTCACTTCTCTCCCCATCATGGCTGGAAAAAACAAAAAGAAAATAGCAAATTTACAAATGAGCAAATGATAATAACATCAAAAACCTTTCCAGGCAAAAACACAGGAGAAAGTTGTCAATAAATGATTCTATAAATAAATTTAGAGAAACTAGAAAAAAAGAATGGCTGGTAAGTGGTAAGAGGAAAAGTTATAACTGCTTTATATTATATTAAGGACTGTCATATGGAAGAGGGATTCTACTTTTTTTTTTTTCTGCTGCACCCGGAGAATAGAGCTGAATTCCATGAATAGAAATTAGAAGGAAATTGACTATAGATTAATATAAAGAAGATATTATTAATAACATTTAAACATTTGAACAATGAAGAGACTATTTCATAAGGCAATAATATTCCATCACTGGAGGTTTTGAACTAGATAATGTTTGATAGATTTTAAGAAACATTATGGATAGGATTCATAGATACTGCAAGGGGTAGTCATGCCCCATCAGGGGTAAATGCAGGTTCAGAATTATACAAATAGTACCTGGTTTGTAGTAGGTGTTCAATAAATGAAGAGTCAGGAATTTTACTTCATCAGGCATTTACCCCTGATGGCATGTAATATTAATAAGTCAGGTATTCATAAGTCAGAATGTGAACATAAAGAGGAAAAAAATAAAATGACATGGCATGACTTGACAAAATAGTATTTTAAAGTATCACAGCTCACTGAGAATAAATTAATCAACAGGAGTATACATATACTAGTACTTTGAGGCTCAAGTTAAAATAGAATATACACTTAAATTAGAATTTATAATCTTAGAATCTCCTTCAACACAGTGGAGGGATTTATCAGCTCAGTACTAAATGAAACCCTGAAAATAAAAATGAATCTTATGTAATGAAAAGTTGGAAAGGTGGAGCTATAAACAATTATACCAAAAAGAGATTTCATATTAAAATTATATAAACTCATACTATCTTGAACAGAGAAGAAATCAATGACAGAAAGATAAATCATATGCTATGCTTGAAAGATTTCCTATTTGCTTTCTTATGTTTTTCAGTATATAGTGCATATCCTCCTTGATCACTTCTTTCTCCAGGAAATTGTAATAGCCTAACATCCAGAAAGGCTTGAGATTTTGCTTTATAATCCAAAAAGATGAAAGGTCAGTCCACAGAAAATTTTAAGTACTCTTGATTTCCTCCTACAACAGAATTACTATAGTAATGTTTGATGACAAGTTTGAGTATCTTAATACAACTTTTCTAAGTGTTTGCCTGAATTAAGAAAGACTCCAAGCACAACCTGATTTTTTTTAAAGACTCCAAGTACAACCTGATTTAAAAGACACTGATTTTAGTCTCTTCACAGAGACTAAAAATATTTTGAACCAATTTTACAATGTTATATTAGTTGTATCATCAATTCAGTAAAAATTCATGTGTCCACTGTATAGTGTAAACTACTTCTATACTAATAGCTTTTATATTTCAAAATATATGCAAAGATATTTCTCAAAATTCATCCTTGCAAAACCTTGAGTTCCAATTTTTTTACCTTCTTCCTCTCCACCCTCTCCCCTAGATAGCAAGTATAGCTTAAATATATGTAATTCTTGCAAATATATTTCCACAATGTTTTCATGTGACAAAGCACTTTCCTTACCACAGATATTAAGTTATTTTCATTGTGACTATAACAATCCATGTCTCCCATTAATTTCTGTCTTTTTATCCATAACAACTAGCTTAGAAAATGATAGCTACATAATGAATGTTTCTTGAATGACTATTTTATGAATCCACTCAAATTCTGGATTAATGTCACACATATAAACAAATACATATGTGATAATTTTTAGAAATGTCAAAATTGAATTTTGAGAAGTTAAAAGATTCAATCACAGTTACAAAATCGGTACGTAAAAAAGTCAATATTTACCTGACTCTAACTTGTCACTTTGTCACCTTGTCACTTGGCTCTAACTAAATCCTCTGAACTAGACTTTCACAAAATATATCAACAAAGAATTTTTGTGAAATACATACTATTTTGTTACATAGATTGCCCTGGGAAGGATTGCCCTGAATAAATATACGCAAATACTGATGATTGAAGTGGATTCCAGTCCCCATTGATGAAGGGAAATAAATGAGTCCAAGTATTATTGATCAATGAATTGACATTGTGAATCTGGTAAAAGTTAACCATGTAGAGTCCATCAAAAGAGAGAATTCTTCGGGTTTCTTTTAAGCATTTATTTGAATGCTTTCAAATCCAATACATCAATATTTGTTCTATTTTGTATTCATTATCTTAAACCAAAGAAGTATTGAACCACTGAAATTTCAGTACTGTTGCAATGATAAATAATAAATAGCTAGTGCCAAATAAAATAAAAAATAATACTAGATTGAGAATCAAGATGGGTACTCAGTGACCCTAGACAACTCATACTCTCTTTTCTAGGCTTCAGTTTCCTTGTCTTTAAAATGTGGGAGATTAGTTGGATAAGATAATTAAAAAGATTTCCTCCCATTCAAGAATTCACTGATTTAATACCTAACTTTCAATCAATCATCTAGCATGTATTAAGTTCCTATTATTTTAAAGCACTTTGCTAGATATGAAGGACATAAACATGAACAATTAAATAGTTCCTATGTAGAAGGAGCTTGTACTGTAGTAGAAAAAAAAAGTAAGTATGCAGTTAAGTATATAAAGAACAATGTAAAAAGACAATAGATACAATATAAGGTTGTTTGGAAGGATATTAGCTATTGGGAAGATCTGGAAGTCTTTCATATAGAAAGTGGCCTTTAAACCAGTTAAGTTGAAAACAGAGAAAGAAAATTATAGACCAATCTCCCAATGAATACTGATGCTAAAATCTTAAATAAGATATTAGCAAAAAGACTACAGAAAATCATCCCCAAGATAATATACCATGTTCAAGTAAGATTTATACCAGGAATGCAGGGCTGGTTCAATATTAGGAAAACTATTGATATAATTGGCCATATTAATAACCAAATTAACAAAAATCATAGGATCATCTCATAGATGCAGAAAAAGCATTTGATAAAATCCAACATCCATTCCTATTAAAAACACTTGATAGTATAGGAATAAATGGAGTTTTCCTTAAAATAGTCAGGAGCATCTATTTAAAACCATCAATAAGCATCATATGCAATGGGGAAAAACTGGAACCTTTCTCAGTAAGATCTGGAGTGAAGCAAGGTTGCCCATTATCACCATTATTATTCAATATTGTATTAGAAATGTTACGTTTGGCAATAAGAGTTGAGAAGGAGATTAAAGGAATGAGAGTAGTTAATGAGAAACCAAATTGTCATTCTTTGCTGATAATATGATGGTATACTTAGCTAACCCCAGAGATTCTACTAAAAAGTTATTAGAAATAATCCACAACTTTAGCAAAGTTGCAGGATACAAAACAAACTCATATAAGTCATCAGCATTCTTATATATCACTAACAAAATCTAACAAAATTTATAAAGAGAAATTCCATTTAAAGTAACTAGTGACTGTATAAAATACTTAGGAATCTATTTACCAAGGGAAAATCAGATACTTTATGAACAAAACTACAAAAAACTTTCCAAACTAATTAAGTCTGATTCAACCAATTGGAAAAATATTAAATTCTCTTTGACTGGGTGAGCAAATATAATAGATGACAATACAACCTAAACTAATCTATTTATTCAGCGCTATACCAATCAGACTCTCAAAAAACTATTTTAATAACTTAGAAATAATAACAACAAAGTTCATATGGAAAAACAAAAGGTCAAGAATTTCAAGGGAATTAATGAAAAAAGTCAAATGAAGGTGGCCTAGCTGTACCAGATCTAAAATTATATTATAAAGCAGCAGTTACCAAAACCATTTGGTATTGGCTAAGAAAAGTTGATCAGTGGAACGGGTTAGTTTTAGAGGACAAAATATTCAATAACTATAATAATCTAGTGTTTGAGAAACCCAAAGAACCCAGATTTTGGGATAAGAACTCACTGTTTATCAAAAACTTCTAGGAAAATTGGAAATTAGTATGGCAGAAACTAGGTATTAGAATTAGTAATTCTAACCGTAAATTTGAATGGGATGAACTCCCCCATAAAGAGAAGGCAGATAGCAGACTGGATCAAAAGTCAGAACCCTACAATATGTTGTTTACAAGAAACACATTTAAAAGAGGGAGATACATATAGAGTAAAGGTAAAAGGATGGAGCAGAATCTATTATGCTTCAGGCGAAGTCAAAGAAGCAAGGGTAGCCATCCTTATCTCAGATCAAGTAAAAGCAAAAATGGATCTAAGTAAAAGAGATAAGGAAGGAAATTATATCTTACTAAAAGGTACTATAGACAATGAAGCAATATCAGTATTAAAAATATATGCACCAAGTAGTATAGCATCTAACTTCCTAAAGGAGAAGTTAAGAGAGTTACAAGAAGAAATAGACAGCAAAACTATAACAGTGGGAGACCTTAATCTTGCACTCTCAGATTTAGATAAATCAAATCACAAAACAAATAACAAAGAAATTAAAGAGGTAAATAGAATATTTAGATAATGACAATAGACAATGACAATTTAGATAATGACAAGATAATGACAATGGTGAGACATCATATCAAAATGTGTGGGATGCAGCCAAAGCAATAATAAGGAGAAATTTCATATCTCTAGAGGCCTATTTGCATAAAATAAAGAAAGAGACGTCAATGAATTGGGCTTGCAACTTAAAAAGCTAGAAAAAGAACAAATTAAAAACCCCAAATCAGTTACTAAACTTGAAATTCTAAAATTAAAAGGAGAAATTAATAATATTGAAAGTAAAAAAAACTATTGAACTTATTAATAAAACTGAGTTGGTTTTATGAAAAAAACAATAAAATTGATAATCCTGTGGTAACTCTGATTAGAAAAAGGAGAGAGGAAAATCAAATTAGTAGTCTTAAAAATGAAAAGGGAGAACTTTCCCCCAATGAAGAGGAAATTAGAGAAATAATAAGGGGTTACTTTGCCCAACTTTACGCCAAAAAATTTGATAACCTAAACTAAATGGATGACTACCTCCTAAAATATAGGCTTCCCAGAATATCAGAGGAGGAAGTAAATTGCTTAAATACTCCCATTTCAGAAAAAGAAATAGAACAAGCTATTAATCAACTCCCTAAAAAAATCCCCAGGACCAGATGGATTTACATGTGAATTCTACCAAACATCCAAAGAACAATTATAGTCCCAATGCTTTATAAACTATTGGAAAAAGTAGAGAATGAAAGAGACCTACCAAATTCCTTTTATGACACAGACATGGTACTGATACCTAAACCAGGTAGGCTGAAAACAGAGAAAGAAAATTATAGACCAATCTCCCTAATGAATATTGATGCTAAAATCTTAAATAAAATATTAGCAAAAAGACTACAGAAAATCATCCCCAGGATAATTCACCATGATCAACTAGGATTTATACCAGGAATGCAGGGCTGGTTCAATATTAGGAAAACTATCAGCATAATTGGCCATATTAATAACCAAATTAACAAAAACCATATGATCATCTCAATAGGTGCAGAAAAAGCATTTGATAAAATCCAACATCCATTCCTATTAAAAACACTTGAGAGTATAAGAATAAATGGACTTTTCCTTAAAATAATCAATAGCATCTATTTAAAACCAGCACTAAGCATCATATGTAATGGGGACAAACTGAAACCATTCCCAGTAAGATCAGGAGTGAAACAAGGTTGCCAACTATCACCGTCACTATTTAATATTGTATTAGAAATGTTAGCTTTGGCAATAAAAGTTGAGAAAAATATTAAAGGAATAAGAATAGGCAATGAGGAAACCAAATTATCATTCTTTGCTGATGATATGATGGTATACTTAGAGAACCCCAGAGATTCTACTAAAAAGTTATTAGAAATAATCCACAATTTTAGCAAATTTGCTGGTTATAATACCCACATAAGTCATCATCATTCTTATATATCACTAACAAAATCCAACAGTCAGAGTTACAAAGAGAAATTCCATTTAAAGTAACTACTGATCAAATAAAATATTTAGGAATCTATCTGCCAAGGGAAAATCAGAAACTTTATGAGCAAAACTACAAAACACTTTCCACACAAATTAAGTCTGATCTAATCAACTGGAAAACTATTAAATGGTCTTGGATTGGGGGAGCAAATATGAGAAAGATGACAATACTACCTAAATTAATCTATGTATTTAGCGCTATACTAATCAGACTTCCCAAAAACTATTTTGATGACCTAGAAAAAATAACAACAAAGTTCATATGGAAAAACAAAAGGTCAAGAATTTCAAGGGAATTAATGAAAAAAAAAATCAAATGATCGTGGCCTAGTTGTACCAGATCCAAAATTATATTATAATGCAGCGATGACTAAAACCATCTGGTATTGGCTAAGAAATAGACTAGTTGATCAATGGAATGGGTTAGGTTCAAAGGATAAAACATCCAATAACTTTAATTATCTAGTGTTTGACAAAGCCAAAGACCCCAGTTTTGGGGATAAGAATGCATTATTTGACAAAAATTGCTGGGAAAATTGGAAATTAGTATGGCAGAAATTATGCATTGAACCACACTTAACACCGTACACCAAGATAAGGTCAAAATGGGTTCATGATCTAGGCATAAAGAATGAGATCATAAGTAAATTGGAAGAGCATAGGATATTTTACCTCTCAGACTTATGGAAGAGGAAGGAATTTATAACCAAAGAAGAACTAGAGATCACTATTGACAACATAATTGAAAATTTTGATTATACCAAATTGAAAAGTTTTTGTACAAACAAAACTAATGCAGGCAAGATTAGAAGGGAAACAATAAACTGGGTAAACATTTTTACAGTCAAAGGTTCTGATAAAGGACTCATTTCCAAAATATATAGAGAACTGACTGTAATTTATAAGAAATCAAGCCATTCTCCAATTGATAAATGTTCAAGGATATGTACAGACCATTTTCAGATTGAAATTAATGAAATTAATTTTATGAAATTAAATTAAATTAATTTATGAAATTAAATTAAACTATGAGCAATTAAAATTAAAACTATTTTAATATGAAATTAAAACTATTACTACTCATATGAAAGAGTCCTCCAAATCACTATTGATCAGAGAAATGCAAATTAAGACAACTCTGAGATACCACTACACACCTGTCAGATTGGCCAGAATGACAGGGAAAGATAATGCGGAATGTTGGAGGGGATGTGGGAAAACAGGGACACTAATACATTGTTGGTGGAATTGTGAACACATCTAGCCATTCTGGAGAGCAATTTGGAACTATGCCCAAAAAGTTATCAAACTGTGCATACCCTTTGATACAGCAGTGTTTCTAAAGAGATACTTAAAAAGGGAAAGGGACCTGTATGTGCCAAAATGTTTGTGGCAGCCCTCTTTGTAGTGGCCAGAAGCTGGAAAATGAATGGATGCCCATGAATTGGAGAATGGTTGAGTAAACTGTGGTATATGAATGTTATGGAATATTATTGTTCTGTAAGAAATGACCAGCAGGATGAATACAGAAAGGATTGGTGAGACTTACATGAACTGGTGCTGAGCGAAATGAGCAGAACCAGGAGATCATTATATACCTCAACAAAGATACTGTATAAGGATGTATTCTGATGGAAGTGGATTTCTTCAACAAAGAGAAGATCTAACTTAGTTTCAGTTGATCAAGGATGAACAGAAGCAGCTACACCCAAAGAAAGAACACTAGGAAATGAATGTAAACTGCTTGCATTTTTGTTCTTCTTCCCAGTTTATTTATACCTTCTAAATCAAATTCTCCCTTGAGCAACAAGAAAACTGTTCAGTTCTGCACACATATATTGTATCCAAGATATACTGTAACCTATTTAACATGTATAGGACTGCTTGCCATCTGGGGGAGAGGGTAAAGGGAGGAAGGGGAAAAATCGGAACAGAAATGAGTGCAAAGGATAATGTTGTAAAAAATTACCCTGGCATGGGTTCTGTCAATAAAAAGTTATTTAAAAAATAAGAAACTAGGTATTAACCCACACTTAACACCACACACCATGATAAGATCAAAATGATCTAGGCATAAAGAATGAGATTATAAATAAATTGGAAGAGCATAGGATAGTTTACCTCTTAGACCTGTGGAAGAGGAAGAATTTATGACCAAAGAAGAGCTAAACATCATTATTGATTACAAAATAGAAAATTTTGATTATATGAAATTGAAAATCTTTTATACAAACAAAACTAATGCAGACAAATTTAGAATGGAAGCAATAAACTCGGAAAGCATTTTCACAGTCAAAGGTTCTGATAAAGGCCTCATTCCAAAATATAAAGAGAATTAACTCTAATTTATAAGAAATCAAGCCATTTTCCAATTGATAAATGGTCAAAAAATATGAACAGATAATTTTCAGGCAAAGAAATTTTTAGCCATATGAAAAAATGCTCCAAGTTAATTAATCAGAGGAATGCAAATTAAGACGGCTCTGAGATACCACTACACACCTCTCAGATTGGCTAGGATGACAGGAAAAGATAATTCTGAATGTTGGAGGGGATGTGGAAAAAATGGGACACTGATGCATTATACATCCAGCCATTCTGGAGAGTGATTTGGAACTCTTTTTAAAAAGTCTTCAAATTGTGCAGACCCTTTGATCAAGCAGGGTTATTACTTGGCTTATATCCCAAAGAGATCTTAAAGAAGGGAAAGGGACCTGTATGTGCAAGAATGTTTGTGGCAGCCCTTTTCATAGTGGCCCGAAACTGGAAACTGAGTGGATGCCCATCAATTGGAGAATGGCTGAATAAATTGTGATATGTGAATGTTATGGAATATTATTATTCCGTAAGAAATAACCAGTAGGATGATTTCAGTAAGGCCTGGAGAGAATTACACGAACTGCTGCTGAGTGAAATCAGCAAGAGAAGGAGATCATTATATACTTTAACAACAATATTATATGATGATCAATTCTGATGGATGTGGCTCTCTTTAACAATAAGATGAACTAAATCAGTTCTATTTGTTCAACAATGAATAGATCCAGCTACACTCAGTAAAAGCACTCTGGGAAATAAGTGTGAACCACTACATAGCACTCCCAATCTCTCTATTTTTGCCTTCCTTCATTTTTGATTGTACATTATTTCAAAGTTCAATTCTTATTGTGCAGCAAAAAACTGTATTTGTATGTATACTTATATTGTATTTAATATATACTTTAACATATTTAACATGTATTGGTCTACCTGCCATCTGAGGGAGGGAGTGGATGGAAAGAGGGGAAAAATTGGAACAAAAGGTTTTACAAATGTCAATGCTGAAAAATTACCCATGCATATATCTTGTCAATAAAATGGTATAATTAAAAATTATAAAAGGATTTTAAAAAGACTGTTGGAAGACTTCAACATCTGCCGGAACCATTGGATTCCCTGACACATGAGACTGTTGCAAGACTTCAAACTCTGCAAGAATGTTTGGATTCCCTAAACACATAAAAAGACTGTTGGAGGATTTTAAAAACTTGCAGGGATCATTGGATTCCTTGACATGTGAAGTAATGGAAAATGCATTTGTTTTGAACTATCTCTTGGTTGCTGAAGGAGGAGTATTTGTGCTTTTTTATTTACATACCCTCCTTCTAGGACTTCTGGAAATCTTTTACAACACCATGTTGATTCATATTATTTATTATATCACTACTTGAATATAAAATTCATGTTTGTTACATCACATTAAGCCTGCACTAGCTGTGGGGAGAGTATTCACTGCTAACCTATGCTTTATTGATATGTGGTTGGGAAATACCTCACGTGTTGATGGGTTTGTGTATTCCTGTTTCTAGTAAGACCCTTCAGCCCAGAAACCCAATAACAATATCTGGTTTGATGCTTTACTTCCCTTTGCTGTTTTTCATTTGTCTTCCTGAGAAGTCAGTAGGGAATGGGGGGGGGGGTGTGTGTGTGATCATCTCATTTTTGGTGTTTTCACCCCCTTTCCTGATAAGTCAGGGAGGGCATAATCACCTCCTTTTTGGAGTCTGCACTTCCCTGAGAAGTCAAGGAAGGTGTGACCACCTGTGTTCTAAAAGAAAAGAAAGCAGGAGATTTAGAGAGCTGAAACTCCAAAAAGGTATGCTTGAATCAGACAAGTGAGCACTTAAGACTAATTACCTATTCGATGTGAGATAATGACTCTATTAGCATATACTTGGATAAATGACTCTTCTCAGTATTGGTGCTTGCTGAATGTTTAATGTTAAGATAATCAAAGGCAATGATTGGAGGGTGGAGGGTAAGAGGCAGAGAGACTTGGCAGCAGGATGAAGAGAGAGAGGCTGGTGACTCTGGACTCCAGAATCCAGAATACATCTTTGGCAAGTCTCGTGGCAGTTTGCCTGCCTCCTTCACTTCTCTTCCTAAAGACCAAGGACTTTAATTTATCCTGACTCTGTCTGACCCTGAGACCTTCCAGGGAGCTAGCCCATACTCTACAAGAACATATGAGTTATGTCTTCTCTTCATTCTGACTCTTCTCCCAGCCCCCAACACCCTATATCCAATTGCCAAGTTTTATCAATTCTAGCTCCTCAATATCTTTCATATCCTTACTTTTTAATCTACTCATAAAAATCCTTTATTAAATTTCTTCATTGCCTCTCACTTGGGTTACTATATTATCTTCCTAATTGGTCTCTCTGTATCCAAGCTATCTTCTCCTTAATTCACCCTGCAAAGATACCCAAACAATATTCCTAAACTCAGGCCTCATTGCATCATTCTGAAGTTGGAGAAGTTTCAGTGGATCCACATTGCTTTAAAAAAATACAAAATCCTCTGGCAGTCATCTAAATTCCTTCACAATCTGGCTCCAATCTATCTTGTAGACTGAATTTATATTATAATTCCTTATATGACTAATTAGAGTGCTCCATGTTCTTGCCAAGATAGTCTACTTGCTATTTCCCATATACATTCATTCTGCTTATCTCTGCCCCTTTGTATGGCTGTCTGCCATTTCTGTTCTCCTAGCACCTCTTCCTCTGGAAAAGTCAAGATTCTACAGAAAAGCCTTTCTTCTACTGTTAGTTGCTAATTCTCAAAAGTCCTAAGTATTTTTCATAAATATATATATATATATATATATATATATTAAAAGAAGGCATCAGCAATGGGAAATAAGTAGATACTGTATTTGAAATTGACATTGATTACAATAATTTTATTTAAAAGATGGCTGTAAATCCATTGCCACAAAAAAGAATTCAGAAAACATATTACTAGGCATTTGACTCACTGATTTCTAGGCTCAAAGGTTTGTCTATTGAAACATTCATTTGTGCCCAGTCTCTTATTTTGGTGTTTTAAATAGGTTCCCTTGAAATCTACCAATTTTTCTGTGGACACATTATTTTTGTCTATAATGTTGAAAAATGATGATTTGTGTGTGTGTGCATGCATTTTTATTCTAATGTATACTTTAACACAATGAAATGAAATGCTTAGGATTGTGTATCTTCAGTTTTCCAGAAAGGTTACACTTTCTTAAGCTACTTTATAAATCTTTGGAATGAAACTTTATTTATATTATCACATAATCTATTATAATTTAATACTGAGGGCTCTTTCCACTGCATTTCATACATATGATCATAGTATTGAGAATGCCATCCATTCTATGTAATATTCATAATAATTTCATCAATAAGTTTTAGTCAAGAAAATTAATACTACTGATATTCTTTATGTTTTCTATAATTACAAATTTAAGGAACACTGAGAGTTATTAGATCATATTAAAAAGGAAATCACTCTTTCCATATTATTAGGATTATTAAGAAGCTGCCATCAGAATATTTATTCTAAGTCCATTATTGTTTTAATATAATACTACTTATAATAGCGTAAATTGTTGCAATGTATAAAAGAAAGTCTATTATTTTCAAATTTTAGTATAATTATGGAGTTCCATTTAAAGCACTGGCACCTGGCATACATTCAAAATAATACTTCTCTTCAGGACAAAATGTTACATCAGAGAGCATTTAATCCAATCTTCTAATTTTACAGGTAAGAAAGGTGAGCCTGAGAAAGATTTAAGTGACTTGTTGAACTTTACAGAGCCAGCATGCATTTAAGATTGACCAGCATTATCTCTAAGTTTGCTCCCCATTTTTCTAATATGCACACAGATAGGTTCTTGATTTGAGATTTCTCCTCTTCTAAGAAACACAAGATGTTCAAGTACTCAGGCCAGAACAGATAAGTTTAGTAGAAACCACATTGATTCTCATAGAAAAAGAGAATCAATATTATAAACATTAGGTATTTCAAGTATTGGCACACACACACACACACACACACACACACACACACAGAGAGAGAGAGAGAGAGAGAGAGAGAGAGAGAGAGAATAGTTAATAGGCTATTTATCAAGGCTGGTCAATGATTTGAATTATCTCTCGTTTCATGCCTGTCATTTATTATTTCCTCCTACTTGAATTTTTTTCCTTATGACACAAGGCTTTATCTGCAGTCATATTTCCTCTTAGCAAGCACTCTCAAGGCAATAATAGAATGTTTTTAAAAATTCCTACTTTAGAATGTCACTTAACAAATTTCAACATAAATAGATCAAGAACTAGTTTATCTATCTATCTATCTTTCCTAAGTAGAAACATGCATTTGTTTCTACAATGTTACCTCAGTACTCATTCTTACTTGGTTTTAGAACCAAGATGAGTAACAAAGATGAAAAGGAGACAAAGAATTTTTTCCCATAAGAAACACATCTTTTGGAGCCAAAAGGCTGTAAGCTGCAACAGCATCTTCCTGCAGGAACTGCCAAGCGACTTGCCATTCATTTCTGAGCATGATGGGCTCCAAACTGATAGTCCTGTGGACTGCTGCCTTTGCTAAGGAAGAGATGCCTACTGTGGAGGGCAATAAAAATAGCAGTGGGACAGTTGGCAACACACTTGGCCTCACTTTCCTACTCTTCTATCAAGACAATAACCAAGTACAACAAGTACTTGAACAAACCTTCAAATGCTGAAGCATTTTTTATTGAAATACATCAAATGCTGAATTCCATGAGTTTTGAAGCAAAGATCTGTTATACCTAAGGCACCACTGCATATCTAACATCTGTATCCATGGAGTTGGAAGAGTAAGAACAACATTTTCATAAGTATAGGAAACCCTTTGTATCAATGTAGGTTGATACTTTCTTTTCTTTATCTCATAGATTTATAAATTTGACTAGAGAACTGAGAAGTAATTTGATTTTCTGAGAGTTACTCAGCCACTGTGTGTCAGAGGTTGAAATCGAATTCAGGTTTTACTTGTTCCAAGGCCATCATCCATTCATTATGCCATGCTATTTCTCATCATAAGCACAACCTATCATATAGCACAATGACATTTTCAGATACATAGTAAGTGTTTAAATAACATTTGATATTTTGATATTCTTTCTCTCTCTCACCCCTTTTTTTCTCTCTTAAATGAGAGATAACTATGATGCAATGGATCCCTAATCTCAGACTCAGAAAAATCTATGTCTAAATCCCATTTTTGAAACATTAGCAGTATCATGCTGGGCAAATTATTTAATGTGTCATTATATAAGCAACTTTTTGAGTTGTAGAGGCTCCTCTATACTTCTCTGGGTGCTGCCTATATAGATGAAATCACAGATTTAGTTTATTTTGTTTTTTTTTAGTAAAATAAATTACAAATAATAGTCCTTTAATAAATGCTAATTGAATAGAATGAGTTAAAATTTCTATCTTTTAAAAAATTACATTCTTTTTAACAGCAGAGATTTTTAGCACCTTACAGAGCACATTCATTTTGGATTTTATTTAAATTAACACTAATGTCTCTGGGGGTGGGGTGGGTGATACAGGAATATTTAATAGCTATTTCAAATAAAAACTTAGAAAAGTTAATCTGACATTTCTTGCCTGAGCAGACTACAAAGGGATAAAAAAGGAGGAGGAGAAGTTGAAAAATAAAATATTTATAAAAAGATGTTGAAGATTTTTTAAAGCAGCTTTTGTTTCTGTATTGCATACTTCTTCCTCTTTCCTTCTTGATTCATCATTCGTTACCAAAATACACACTCAATTATTTAAAACTCCATTACTTAGAACGCTCAATTAATTGAACTTTCTCCTCCTTCTACTCTACAATTTGCACACACAAAAGACAAAAAGCATGTATACTTTCACATATACATTCAATTTTCAGAGCAGAGACAAAACAAAAGGAATTGATCGTTTTTATTTTAAAACAAAACTTCCAGCATATGTCTTGAGGTCCACACCCATTATAGACTGATTTTCTATGTACCCATAATTGCATAATGCAAATTACTATACAGTATAATGTCCTAGGCATTCTAGTATTGAATCACTGGGAAATAATTCAGTTATTTACTTTATATTTTAATTAGTAAGACAAGAAAGAGAACATCTTAGAATTCTATAATAAAGATTGAAATGAACTTTGTAATGTCATGGCATCTATCTCTCTTATAGTGAAATCTCGCACTTTTCATTTTCTTCTTGGTTTATAAATTTTCTGCTTTAAGAGGACACCAAGACAGTAATAAGATCCCATTATTGAGAGCCCTACAATGTGTTCCATGACTGTGAGAAATTAAAATTGAGATATTCATTCTGAGATGTACTAGTGTCTCAGCAGAATACAAATGCCTTCAGAATAGGGGCTGGCCCATTTTGTCTTTGTATTCTTGTTGCCTATAAGTTTATAATACAATATAGTAGAAAACTGATAATTGCTTATTGACTTAAATCAAAATTGCTATAACACTAGCTATAATAACATGGAATTCATTTTGAAATGATTTTTGTTATTAGAATTAACAGAAAATTTAAACTGGTCATTCTATTATATCAAAGTATATATTCTGAGGTGTTATTGAACTACCTTAACCAGGTTTTTCTGAAAAGTGTTTCCTTAATGATAAAAGCTCAATTCACTTTCTCTTTTTACTCCCTCTTTTCTCAATATAAACTACCAGAAGAAAATTTAGTCAATCATTTCATAAAACTGTCATCTTAACTAGAAGTACCCATTTACTTGATCAAAAATAAATTGTAGACTATGTACCAGAATAAATACATGTTTCAGTTCCTTCCACTGAAAGTTAATAAAGAAATTTAATTCAAGAGGCAGAACCAAGAGGACAAAGAGGACACACACTTCTTTCTGATCTTCTCCCACTATCCTCAGCTAATTACCAAATCCAGACTTTGAATTAGTTCTGGACTGGCAAAATCCACGATTATTGGGAATGCAACAAATTACCAGTTGAAGATAATTTCAAAGATCACCAGAAAGGGTCTGTTTTGGCTGGGCATGGAGAGAGAGGTCCAGGTGCAGGATGCCAGCACACACTGTGCAGACCCGGGGGTAGGGTGCAGTCTCTACCAGGTGATGCAGACTCCTGTGGGGTGGATAATCTATGGGGAGAATTTTACTACTCTGCGCTGATTGCAATCCAGTAGATCAGCAGAGAAGTTATAAAACAATCAACACAAACACAAAAGGTAAATAGTGAACCATGAAGTGCCTGCCAGAGTCTCACAGGACCTGACCATGCTCACCCAGCACTGGGAGCAAGTCAGCATGAACTCAGTGCAGCCACTGCCACTTCGCTGCTGCATATAGAGGAAGTTTGGAAAACCTTCCTTGTCCTAAAAGCAGATCCCAACTTTATTTTTTAATAAGTAAAAAGGCAAAGAGAAATCTGATCATAGATCATATTTACAATGAAAGAGAAGAACAGATTTCAAAACCTAAGGAGACTAAAAGCAGATGGTCTCCAGGTGAAGCCCCAAAGGATGATATATCACACAAGACTCCTAGAAAAAATTATAAAAGATTTAAAAGAGAGCTGGAAGAAAAATAGGGTATGGAAATTAGAACTTTACAAGGGGGTTTGGAAAAGGCAACACAAAATAAACTTAGTGAAATGGAAAAGGCATATAACTCATTAAAGAAAGATTTCACAAATAGAAAAAGAAAGCTTCATGAAAAACAAAATTTATGAAATGGAAAAAGAAAATAACTTCTTAAAAAACAGAATTTGTGAAATGGAAAAAAAAATCCCACAGAACAAAACAACTCATTTAAAAACTCAATTGTCAAATACAAAAGAAGTAAAAAAAAAAAAAGCAAATGAAGAAAATAATTCACTAAAAATTAGTTGAACAAATGGAGATGAATGACTCAATGAGACATTAAGAAATGAGTAAAGCAAAAGCAAAAAAATGAAAAAAAATTGAAAAAATGTAAAATACCTACTTGGAATAACAACTGACCTGGAAAACAGATCTAGGAGAGACAATCTAAGAGTTATGGGAGTCCCTGAAAACCCTGATGAAAAAAGAGCCTTGATATATTTTTTTAAGAAAACATCAAAGAGATATCCTAGAATCAGAAGGTAAAATAGCCATTGAAAAAATTCACTCAATACCTCCTGAAAGAGACCCCAAAGTTAAAGGAATTTAATGACTAAATTTCAGAACAATCAGACCGTATAAAAAATATTACAAGCAGCCAGAAAAAAAAAAAACAATTCAAATACTGAGGAACCACAATAAGAATTATTCAGGATCTAGCAGCTCTCACCTTAAAGGATCAAAGGGCCATGAATCTGAAATTTTGAAAGACAAAGGAACTTGTAATGTAACCAAGAATAAACTACCCCACTAAACTGAGTATTTTCTTCCAGGGAAGAAGATGGGCATTCAATGAAACAGGTGAATTCCATTTATCTCTGATGAAAAAACCAAAGCTGAACAGAAAATTTGACCTCCAAATATACAATACAATAGAAGCATAAAAAGGTAAAAAGAAAAGAATTCTTTGAGAACTGTATCTCTGTTATGGGTGCATGTGGGCACATAAAGAGTGCATGTATAAATTGATTTTACTGTTGTAATATAAAAAAGGAAGTAAAGGTGGAAAGGAGATTGTACTGGAAAAGGGGGGAAATGGAAGTAAAATAAGGGAGATACATCTCAGGAAGAGTCAGAGAAAACCTATTATGATTGAGGGAAAGAAGGAAGGAGCATGAACACTGTGTGAATCTTACTCTCATCAGATTTGGCTCAAAGAGGAAATATTAGATACATTTGATTTTACAGAGAAACATCCTCTCACCTTATAGAAAAATGGGGGAGGAGGGGAAAAGGGAAAGGGTAGATTAAATAGAAGGGAAAACAGAAATAATAGAGGAAAGGTATAAGAAAGGAGGAGGGACTCTAAAGGGGAATAGCTGTTTGAGGGAAGTAGTGCTCATAAGGAAAATACTGGGGAGGAGGGAAAAGGGAAAACCAAATAGAAAACTATAATTTAGGGTTAATAAGATAACAGGAAATACAGAATTAGTAATATTAACAGTAAATGTAAAGGGTGTGAACTCTCCCTTAAAGCAGAAGCAGATAGCAGACTGAATTAAAAGTCAGAATCCTACAATATGGTATTTACAGGAAACACATTTAAAGCAGAACAATACAGAGAGAGTAACAGTAAAAGGTCTGGAACAGAATCTATTATGCTTCACATGAAGTAAAAACAAAACAAAACAACAACAACAAAAAAAAAAAAAAACTGGGGTAGCCATTGTGATCTCAGATCAAGCAAAAGCAAAAATTGATCTAATTTAAGAGACAAAAAAGGAAACTATCTTGCTAAAGGGTACCATAGACAATGAAGCAATACCAATACAATATAAATGTACTAAATGGTATGGCATCTAAATTCCTAAAAGAGAAGTTAAGAGAGCCACAAGAACAAAGAGACAGCAAATCTCTACTAGTGGAGGATCTAAAACTTGAACTCTCAGAACTAAATAGATCAAACTACAAAATAAATAAGAAAAAAATTAAAGAGATAAATAGAGGAGGCAGAGCCAAGATAGCAGAGAGACACTCGCTTTATTTAAGCTCCCTTCTACCCTCACTTACTAATTATCTAATTCAACCTCAGAAATAGTGCTTGAGTGATAAAAATCCACAAATATTCGGAGTACAGCAAATTACCAGCTGAAGAAAACATGGAAGATAGCCAGAAGAGGTCTGTGTTGATCGGGTGGGAGGAGGCCAGTGCAGGCAGGGAGGCTAGCCCACATTGAATTGAGGGAGGGGCAAGGGAGTGATCTCTGCAGGAGGAGAATTTGCAAGGAGGACTCTACCACAGGTTGTCTGCTCTTCTTTGGCTGCAAAGCAGTAGATCAGCAGAAAAGTTACACAAACGCCAAAGGTAGAGTGTACCCCCAAATCCCAGAGTTTAACAGGACCTGGCCACACCCACCCAGAAGCAAGAGTGACTCAGCACAACCACTGTGCAGATGCAGTCCGCACCCTGGGACTCTGCCCAGGGTAATGGCACTTCCTGCACAGTGGATTCTGCCCAGGGCAGTAAAACTTCCACAGCAGTGTGGCAGTTCTTTGCAACTTGTTTACAGGACAGGTACTCTCCATATATATCCCTGTTCTGTAAAGAAAGCTAAGGACCTCCTTGCCCTGAATGCAGACCCTAAGGGATTTTTTAAAAAAATGAGTAAAAAAGCCAAGCAAACTCTAACTATAGATAGCTTCTATACAGAAAGATAGCAGATTTCCAATCTTGAGGAAACTAATAGCAGTCAATCTCCAGACAAAATCCCAAAGGGCGTTATTACCTAGTCCCCATCACACAAAGCTCTCCTAGAAGCAATTAGAAGAGATCTTAAAAGAGAGCTAGAAGACAAAGGGGAAAAGAAAGAGAAACTCTGCATGAGAGTATGCAAAGGGCATATAACATTAAAAGAAAGATTTGATAAAGTGGAAAAAGAAAACAACTTCTTGAAATGTGAGATGGAAGAAAAAAGGAGCTCCCAGGGAAACAGAACTAGTGAATTGGAAAAGATAAAGAACTACCAAGAAAGTAGGATTTTGGAATTGGAAAAAGAAAATAAATCAATAAAAAAATAAGTAAAATGAAAAAAATTCCATAGAGCAACAACTCATTTAAAAACTCAATTGGGCTCTCCTACTAAAAAGTTAATGAAGAAAATAACTCATTAAAATCAGCATTAAACAAATAAAAATGAATGATTCATTAAGACATCAAAAATCAGTCAAGCAAAACCAAATATATATATAATAGAAAAAAAACATTAAATATCTACTTGGAAAAACATCAGATCTGGAAAATAAATCTTGGAGAGATAATCTGAAGATTATTGGACTTCCTGAAAATTATGACAAAAAAGAGCCTAGACACCATTTTTAATTTTTTTTTATTTTATTTTAAAGGAAATGCATCAAAAATGTAATCAAAATTACATGCCCAGATGTAATAGAATCAGAAGGTAAAATAGGCATTGAAAGAATTTATCAAACACCTTCTGAAAGAGACCACAAAATAAAAACTGCAAGGAATATTGTGGCTTAATTTCAGAACTATCAGACTAAGGTGTAATGTTTTTCTCTAAAATATAATCTTCTCTAGGAGTAGACTTCTTGGGGGGCTTCTGGAGGCAATCTTAGTTTCAGTTCAGTCATCACCCCAAATGCAGCCAGGAGTTAAAGTACAAATCCTTTATTGTCTCCTTCAAAGTCTTGTCTCCTTCCTAGGGCCTCGTTAGCATTAGTAGAGAACTGTTAGTCACTCTGCTAAACAACCATTGTCTCTATCAATTCCACTGACTTAGCACATTGTAAAAATTCTAACATCTCCCACTTTCTTTTGATTTAGAACATAGTTGGTCATAACCTCCCTCACTTCTCAAGGTGAGAGCCCCCCAAAAGAAGGTGATCACACCTTCCCTGACTCCTCAAAAAAAGAAGTGAAAACACCATAAAAAGGAAGTGGTCACATCCTCCCTGACTGCTCAGGAAGGGAGATGAAAACACCAAAGAAAATTGGAAATCAAATCAGATTAGAGAGTTTCTAAAGGGACTCACTTGAAACAGGTATACATAAATCCATCAATATGGAAGGTATTACACATAATTATATAAATTACCTAAACACTTAGTAAAATAACACAGGCTAATAGTGATGTAACAAATAACATGAATCAATATGAGGATTTATACTTGTCCGTAAGTCTTAGAAATAGTCCAAAAGGAATCTATTGTCCATTAGTTCATGTGCCAGGAATCCAATAATTCCTGCAAGTTTTGAAGTCCTGTAATAGTCTCATCAACAATTTTCCAGCTCAAGGAATCCAATGATTCCTTCTGGTTTTAAAATCCTGCAAGAGTGTCATTATCAACCATGCTCTTTCAGTGTCAGATGTTTCTTAGGTCTTCTCCTTTTTTTTGAGATTTTTCACTTTTTCTGTCTCTCTCCAGGTGCTCATTGCCACCCATCTGATTCTTTCTCCATTTGTAGAGATACAAGCAAACCCTTTCTCCCAAGCAGTTAACCTATATAGTCCATTCTATTTACCACTTTCTAAATCTCTCCTCATCATCTGTCAATTAATTTAGAGCTGCTCCCATGGACACCACTTTTCTGTTGGGCTAAAAAAACCTGTATTCTCTTGAATTGTAATCCCTTTCTCCCATCTGATTGCTTTTCTGCTGAGACATTATGTAATCCCTTTGTGCCATGTGATTGCTTTTTTGCTAATTGATCACATCAGAGTCCTGACCTTCTAAAAGCTTTCTGGGTGTAAACTCAACTGTTATCATGCCCTACCTGACTTTTGTATAATATCTTGGAGCTGGGCCCTGCCTCTCAATTTCCTGGGTCAATATGCATTCTGAAGCCTAGTGAAAGTCATAAGTGGCATTTTGGACATAGGGTTTTAGGTCTTCTCTCACCCTGTCTTCTTACTCTATCTCTTCACCTGCATTGGGCTCTCAGATGTCCAATCTTTTCACACTGAAAACATAGATGAGTTTCTTTAGAAGTCCCTTGCCAAGAGAGACCCTCTCTTCCCATATTCATTATCGTCTGGGTGTATAATAAGAATTTGTGCCCACTGTGGCACAGCATCTTATGATTTCCTCTAAAGGAGCATCTTGTTTAGTACCCATATAATTCTTCTGCAAACCTCATATTTTCCTTAGCCTATTGTCTTATCATTATTTCTGTTGCTGCATTTTCTCCAGTGGTTCTTGTTATGAACCACAACTTGAAACGAGGTGTTAACTCATTAGAGTTGATAGAAACAATGCTTATGTAATTGTTTCACCTTTGGAGTTCACATCATTGGGAGAGTTTACACATTAGAGGTCACACATTAGAGCTTACACCTTTGAGAGTTCACACATTAGCTTACACATTAGAGTTCACAAGTTCAGGAGATTCACCAGTTTACACCTTCTTTTTTGTCCTTAACCAATGCTTTTTGTAATCTTGTCATGGGCTGCTTCATAGGTGGTGCTGAATGTGTTACTGCCTCTCCCTCACCTCCTTCTCCCTCCACTCATGAAGGGTTAATTGAGGTAAGTAGGTCAGGGGATGGGGAATGACCTAATTTCTCTTGCTGTGAAGCTTCACACTCAAAATTGTACTTAACTCCATTCTTATCTGATTCTTCATCCTTTTCACCTAGTTTTTTTTTGGCACCTTCCCCTCCTGCTCTTTCTTCTTTTTCCTTATTCTAACACATATGTAATTTTTTTAAAGCTAGTTGTATTAAATTATATGTATTAAGTGTGTCTTTGGAAATTGAGTCAGGTCCATTTTCATTGCAGAATTGCTATAGTTGCTCTCCTACTAATTTCCACTTATTTAGTAGATCCAATTCTTTTTCCTTAAAGAATTAAGAAGATCTGTACAGTTGTTAAAGGATCAATGATCTGCTCCCAAGTTACAATTAAACCTTGATTTGTTATTAGTCTGACCAAGCTTTAGACACATTTTCCTTGAAGAGGAAAAGAAGGCTGTTTCTAAATATCTGTTGCATTTTAGCTGAGATACTATTTTAGCCCTTTAATTGTTGTACTCACCCTAATTTCTGGGTCACAGATGAAAGTACTTGGTCCCACATTCAGGCACCAAAATGTACTATTCTTCTCTAAAATGTACTGTTCTCTGGGAGCAGGTTTCTTGGGGGGCTTCTGGAGGCAGCCTTAGTTTCAGTTCAATGATTACCCCAAATGCAGCCAGGACTTAACGTCCAAATCTTTTATTGTGTCCTTCAAAGACTTGTGTCCTTCCTGGGGCCCACTTAGTGTTAATAAAGACCTATCTTTCTCCTTGGTTCCAAGAGCTTCTGCCACTAGTACTTTGCCTCTGCCACCTTCAGCCTCCAACCAGCACAAAGGTGGAAGATGGAATAAATCTGACTCCTCCTCTGAAAGATTCCAGTGTGCTTGTCCTTTCTGGCCCTGATAGCTCCTCCTTATATGCCTCACACTGAGTATACATGTGTGTATATATATATATATATATATATATATATATATATATACACAAATAATGGTTTCCTAGTGATATAACATACATATATATATATATATGTATGTTATATCACTAGGAAACCATTATTTGTTGTAGGACTAAATCAATGCTAAACTAGATTTAACCACTGTCTCCTCAATTCCACTTACTTAGGACCTTGTAAAAATCCTAATGCTAAAAAAATATATTACAAACAGCCAGAAAAAAAAATTCAAATACCAAGGAGACAGAACAAGGATCACTCAGGGACTAGCAGCTTCCACGTTAAAGGACCTAAGGGCCTAAATTATGATATTCTATAAGGCAAAAGAATTTGGAATGCAGTCAAGAATAAACTACCCAGAGAAGCTGAGCATTTTCTTCCAGGGAAAAAGATGGACATTCAATGAAAGAGGTGAATACCATTTATTCCTAATGAAAAAACTAGAGCTAAACAAAAAAAATTAGACCTCAAGAGAAAAATAAAAGATAAAAAGAACTCTTGAGAATGCTATTTTTGTGACAGGAATAAATAAAGAGTGCTTGTATAATTTGATTTTACAGGTATGATATATAAAAATAAGGAAGTAGAAATAGAAAGGGGAATGTATCAGAAAAGGGAAAAAGGGGAGATAAAAAAGTGTGAAATTTCATCCAATGATGAGGCAAAGGAAACCTATCATATATGAGGAAATTCGGGGTGGGGGAGGAATACTGTGTGAATCTTACTCTCATCAAATTTGGCTCAAAGAGAACATAATAAACATACTTGGTTTACAGACAAACTTCTCTCTCGTCATTAAAAAGTGGGAGAGAAAAGGGGAAAAGGAAAAGAGTAGGCTAAATAGAAGGGAATACAGAAAATAAGGGAAAGATTTAAGAAAGGGGGAGGGACTCAAAGGGAGGGGGAGGGATTGTAAAAAAGGGAGAGCTGCATGAGGCAAGTGGGGCTCATAAGTTTAGTACTGGGGAGTGGGTAAGGGGGGAAAGGAGTATAATCTGGGGATAATAAGTTGGCGGAAAATACAGAATTAATAATTTTAACCACAGATGGGAATGGGATGAGCTCTCTCATAAAGCAGAGGCGGATAGCAGACTGTATTAAAAACCAGAACCCTACAATATGTTGTTTACAAGAAACACATTTAAAGCAGGGTGATACATGCAGGGTAAAGGTAAAAGGCTGGAGCAGGATTTTAAATTCCAGTACTATCAGACCAAGGAAAAATAATACTACAAGCAGACAGGAAAAAAATAATTCAAATACCAAGGAACTACAATAAAGTTCACTCAGGACCTAAAATCATCCACATTAAAGGATCGAAGGGCCTGGAATCTGATATGCTAAAAGACAAAAGAACTTGATATGCAGCCAAGAATAACTTACCCAGCCAAACTAAGCATTTTTTTTACACAAAAGAAGATGGACATTCAATGAAATAGGCGAATTTCATTTATTCCTGATGAAAAAGCCAGAGATAAACAAAAAGTTTGAACTCCAAATAAAGGACTCAAGAAAAGCATAAAAAGGTAAAAAGAACTCTTGAGAACTATATTCCTGTTATGGGTATACATAAAGAGTATATGTATAGTTTGGTTTTACTGTTATAAAAGAGGAACTAAAGGTGGAAAGGAAATTGTACCAGAAAAAAGGAAAAGTAAAGGTAAAAAGATGGAAATTACATCTCACAAAGTGGCAAAGGAAACCTATTATATCTAAGGGAATAAAGGGAGAGGGGTGAAGATAGTGCAAATTTACTCTCATTAGATTTGGCTGAAAGAGAAAATATTAGACATTTGTTTTACATAGAAATTTCTCCCACCTTATGGGAAAGTGGGAGGGAAAAAGCAAAAAGAGAAGGGTTAGGGTAAATAGAAGGGAATATAGAAATAGTAAGGAAAAGGTTTAAGAAAAGAGGAGGGACTTCAAGGGGGAAAGAGAGGTATTGTAAAGAGGGAGGGCTGCATTAGGCCCTGTATTAGGTGCTTTTAAGTCTTATACCTGGGAGAGGGGTAAGGGGGAAATAAAAGGGAAAAGCATACTTTGGGGATAATAAGGTGGCAGGAAATACAAAATTAGTAGTTTTAACTATAAATGTGAATGGGATAATCTCCCCAATAAAGCAGAGGCGGATAGCAAACTGGATTAAAAGCTAGAATCCTATAGTATGTTGTTTACAGAAAAACACTTCAAGTAGGGTAATAGATACAGAATTAATTTAAAAGTCTGGAACAGAATCTACTATGCCTCAGGTAAGTCAGAAAAGCAGGGTAGCTATCCTGATCTCAGATCTAGCAAAAGCAAAACTTGATCTAATTAAGAGATAAGGAAGAGTGCTATATCTTGCTAAAGAGTAGCATAGATAATAAAGCAACATCAATACTAAACATATATGCACCAAGTGGCATAGCATCTAAATTCCTAAAGGAGAAGTTAAGAGAGTTGCAAGAAGAAATAGACAGCAAAACTATAATATTGGGAGATCTCAACCTTGCACTATAAGAACTAGATAAATCAAATAAAAAATAAATAAGAAAGAAGTTAAAGAGATAACTAGAATACTAGAAAAGTTAGGTATATAGATCTTTGGAGAAAACTGAATGGAGACAAAAAGGAGTACAATTTTTTCTCGGCAGTTCATGGAACCTATACAAAAAGTGACCATATATTAGGACGTAAAGATCTCAAATTCAAATGCAGAAAGGCAAACATAGTAAATGCATCCTTCTCAGATCACGATGCAATAAAAAATTATATTCAATAAAAAGACAGTGGAAAATAAACCAAAAAGTAGTTGGAAACTAAATAATCTCATCATGAAGAATGATTGGGTGAAACAGCAATCATAGACACATTTAATAATTTCACCCAAGAGAATGACAATAATGAAATATCATACAAAAATGTGTGGATGGAGCCTATGTGGTAACAAGGAGAAATTTTATATCTCTAGAGGTTCAATTGAATAAAATAGAGACAAATAAAATAATTGAATTAGACTTAAACTAGAAAAGCTTGAAAAAAAAGCAAATTAAAAAGCCCCAATTAAACACTAAACTTTGAAATTCTAAAAATAAAAGAAAACATCAAGTAAAAACCTATTGAATTAATAAATAAAACTAAGAGTTGGTTTTATGAAAAAAACAATAAAATAGATAAACCCCTGGTAAATTTGATTAGAAAAAGGAAAGAGGAAAATTAAATTGTTAGTCTTAAAAATGAAAAGGGAGAAATTTTACCTAAGGAAGAGGAAATTAGAATAATAATTAGGAATTGGTTTGCACAATTTTATGCCAATAAATTTTATGACTTAAGTGAAATGGATGAATACCTTCAAATATATAAGTTGCCCAGATTAACAGAAAAAGAAGTAAGTTGGTTAAATTGTCCTACTTTAGAAAAATAAATAGAAAGAGCTATTATTCAACTCCGTTAAAAAAATCCCCAGGACCAGATGGATTTGCATGCTAATTCTATGAAATATTTAAAGAACAATTAAATCCAATGCTATATAAACTATTTGAAATAATAGGGAATGAAGGAGTACTACAAAATTCCTTTTATCACACAGACCTTATACTGATACCTAAACCAGGTAGGTTGAAAACAGAGAAAGAAAAGTATAGATTGTTCTACCTAATGAATATTGATGTAAAAATCTTAAATAAAATCTTATCAAAAAGATTACAGAAAATCATTTCCAGGATAATACACCACGATCAAGTAATATTAGGAAAACTATTTACATACTTGATTATATCAATAAACAAATTAACAAAAATTATGTGATCATCTCAATAGATGCAGAAAAAGAATTTGATAAAATTCAACACTCATTCCTATTAAAAACAATATTAAGTATAAGAATAAATAGGCTTTTCCTTAAAATAATCAGTACAATCTATTTAAAACCATCAGTAAACATCATATGTTATGGTGATAAATTGGAAATATTCCCAAAATAAAATCAGGAGTCAAACAAGATTGCCCAGTATTACCATTACTATTCAATATTTATTAGAATTGCTATCTTTGGCAATGAAAGATGAAAAAGAGATTAAAGGAATTAGAGTAGGTAATGAAGAAACCAAATTATCTCTTTCTGCAGATGATATGATGGTATACTTAGAGAATCCCAGAGATTCTATGAAAAAGCTGTTAGAAATAACTCACAATTAGATGTTAGAGAAGGCACATGTGACTTTCTAAGCTCCTCTCATTCCCCTCATAACAAACTATTTAAATCAGCCTAAAAAATAGCTCTTCACTGCTTAAATTCATGAAGATCAGAAGCACTACAACTTACCATCCGAAGTCAATCTGGAAGACCTCCAGGAAAGGTTTGTCCTGAGGGGCCAGGAATAGACCAGCACAGGCAGCCAGAGACTAGCGTCCTGAGCAGACCAGGGGTAGGGGTGATCTCTGTGGCTAGAGAAGTTATAGAGACCACTCTATTATAGGCTAACTGCTCTGCCTTGATTGCAAAGCAGGAAACTGGGAGAGAAATTAAAGCCTAAAACAAAGGGTACTCTAAAAAATGCCAGAACCTAACAAGATTTGGCTATAATTACTCAAACCTGGAAGCGACTCAGGCAGACTGTAACGCAGCCCTGCAGCCACATTCTGCAGTTCAGGGCTTTTGCAAGGGCAGTTACGAACCCGCAGGGCAGGGGGAACGCAGCCTGGGCTGCCTCTAATCGGCACAGTGAACCATAGCATAGCATAGCATAGCATAGCATAGCATAGAGCTCAACATGGGGGAATAGAACTTTCCCAGCAGGAATATGCTTCCCAGGGCAGAGACACTTTCAGTCCCTGCTAGTCCATTCACTGCTCAATTGCTAATACCCACAGCCCCAGGATGGGATTTGGCTTGGGGTAGTGAAACTCTCACTGCTCAGCATCTAGTCCCAGGACAGTCGTTATCTCATACAGCAGGGGTTTTAGTGCTTTCCCAGCACTACCCTGGAGGCCTGAGTTACTTTTGGATGGGGAACTCTTTCTCAGAGCACTCTAGTACCTCGCTGCTTTTTAGCTGCTGACGGAAAGCTACCCGTCCATATACCTTACACTACTCTGCAGAGGAAGCTGGTAACCTCCTGGCCCTGAAGGCAGACCCTGCAAGCTTTAACCAAATGAGTAAAAAAATCAAAAGGATGATTGATAGTTTCTATTCAGAGAGAAAACAGCTTTTCAACCCTGAAGAGTCTAATAGCAGACAGTCTCCAGACAATTGTTGGTCCCCAATACAAAAGGCTGTCCTAGAAAAAACTATTAAAAACCTTGAAAGAGAACTGGAAGAAAAATGTGGGAAGGAAAGAGGAACTATGCAAGAGAGTACAGAAAAGACATAAAACTCACTAAAAGAAAAATTTGATAACGTGGAAAAAAAAAACTTCCTGAAATGTGAATTGGAAAAGGTAAAAAAAACTCCCAAGAAGTGCAGGGAAACAGAATTTGTGAATTAGAGAAAGAAAATAACTCACTAAAAAAAAAAAAAATTAGTGAAATGGAAAAAAATTCCATAGAGCAAAACAACTCATTTAAAAACTCAATTGGACATATACAAAAAGAACTACAAAAAGCTAATGAAGAAAATAACTCACTAAAAATCAGAACTGAACAAATAGAAATGACTGATTCATTGAGACAGGAAGAATCAGTCAAGCAAAACCAAAATAAGAAAGATTGGGGAAAAAATGTGAAATATTTACTTGGAAAAACAACAGACCTGGAAAATAGATCTAGGAGAGATAACCTAGGGATTATCAGAGTACCCAAAAATTATGATGAAAAAAGAGCCTAGACACTATAAGAAATCATCAAAGAGAACTGCCCAGAATTAATAGAACCGGAAGGTAAAATAGATGTTGAAAGAATCCATAGAACACCTTCTGAAAAAGACCCTAAAAGAAAGACTCCGAGGAATATTGTGGCCAAACTTCAGAATATTAAGACTGAAGAAAAAGTTTTACAAGCAGCCAGGAAAAAACAGTTCAAATACTGAGGTGCCACAATAGTCATGCAAGATCTGGCTGCCCCAACATTAAAGGATCAAAGGGCCTGGAATTTGATATTCCAAAAGGTAAAAGAACTTGGAATGCAGCCAAGAATAAACTACTCAGCTAAGCTGAGCATTTTTTTCAATGGAAGAAGATGGACATTTAATGAAAAAGAAGAATTCCATCTGTTTCTAAGAAAAAAAACAAACTTAAACAAAAAAAATTGATCTCCAACCACAAGACTCAAGAGAAGTAGAAAAAGTTAAAAGGAATTCTTGAGAACTGTATTTCTGTTGTGGGTATACATAAAAACCACATGTATATTTTGATTTTGCTAATAGAACATAAAAAAGGAAGTAGAAATAGAAAGGGTATAGTGTCAGAAAGAGGGAAAAGGGGAGATAAAAAGAGGGAAACTACATGCGTTGATGAGGCAAAGGAAACCTATCATATCTCAGGGAACTTGGAGAAGGGGAGGAACATTGTACAAACCTTAATCTCATCAGAGTTGGCTCAAAGAGGAAATAATTGACATATTTGTTTTACAGAGAATCTTCTCTCACCTCATTAAAAGTGGGAGAGGAAAAGAAATAAGGGAAGGGTAAAAGACAGGGGAAGGGATTCAATTGGAGGAGGGAGGAATACTAAAGAGGGAGAGCTGAATGACGGAAGTGGGACAAATAAGTTTAATACTAGGGAAGAGGGGAAGGAGGGCAAGAAAAGGGAAAGAATAATCTGGGAATATTAGGATGGCAGGAAATACAGAATTAGTAATTTTGACCGTAAATGTGAATGAACTCTCCCATAAAGAGGAGGTGGATAGCAGACTGGATCAATAGTCAGTACCCTATAATATGTTGTTTACAAGAAACACATTAAAAAGAGGGAGATACATACAGAGTAAAGGTAAAAGGTGGAGCAGAATCTATTATGCTTTGGGTGAGACCAAAAAAGCAGGGGTAGCCATCCTTATTTCATATCAAGTAAAAGCTAAAATTGATCTAATTAAAAGAGATAAGAAAGGAAACTCTATTTTACTAAAGGGTACTCTAGACAATGAAGCAATATCATTATTAAACATATATGCACCAAGTGGTATAGCATCTAACTTCCTAAAGGAGAAGTTAAGAGATTTGCAAGAAGAAATAGACAGCAGAACTATAATAGCGGGAGATCCAACCTTGTAGAACCAGTTCTTGTAGTGACAAGAACTAGATAAATTAAATCACAAAACAAATAAGAAAGAAATTAAAGAGGTAAATATAATATTAGAAAAATTAGGTAGGATAGATGTCTGGACAAAACTGAATGGTCACAGAAAGCAGTGAACTTTCTTCTCAGCAGTTCATGGAACCGACACAAAAACTGACCATATATTAGGACATGAAAACCTCAAAATTAAATACAGGAAGGCAGAAATAGTAAATGCTTCCTTTTCTGATCACAATGCAATAAAAACTTCATTCAACAAAAAGTAACTGGAAACTAAATAATCTCATCTTAAAGAATGATTGGGTGAAACAGCAAATTATAGACACTATTAATAATTTCACTCAAGATAATGACAATGGTGAGACATCATATCAAATTTGTGGGATGCACCCAAAGCAATAATAAGGGGAAACTTTATATCCTTCAAGGCTTACTTGAATAAAATAGAGAAAGAGAAGACCAGTAAATTGGGCTTGCAACTTAAAAAGCTAGAAAAAGACCAAATTAAAAACCTCCAATCAATTACTAAACTTGAAATTCTAAAGTTAAAAAAAGAGATTTAATAATATTGAAAGTAAAAAAAAAACTATTGAACTAATAAATAAAACTAAGAGTTGGTTTTATGAAAAAAACAATAAAATTGATAAACCTTTGGTAAATCTGATTAGGAAAGGAGGAGGAAAACTCAAATTAGTAGTCTTAAAAATGAAAAGGGAGAACTTTCCACCAATAAAGAGGAAATTAAAGAAATAATAAGGGGTTATTTTGCACAACTTTATGCTAATAAATTTGATAACCTAAGTGAAATGGATGACTATCTCCAAGAATATATGCTTCCCAGATTATCAGAGGAGGAGATAAATTGCTTAAATAGTTCCATTTCAGAAAAAGAAATAGAACAAGCTATTAATCAACTCCCTAAAAAAATCCCCAGGACCAGATGGATTTACATGTGAATTCTATGAAACATTCAAAAAACAATTAGTCTCAATGCTTTATAAACTATTTGAAAAAATAGGGAATGAAGGAGTCCTACCAAATTCTTTTTATGACACAGACATGGTACTGATACCTAAACCAGGTAGGTTGAAAACAGAGAAAGAAAATCATAGACCAATCTCCCTAATGAATAGATGCTAAAATCTTAAATAAAATATTAGCAAAAACACTGCAGAAAATCATTCCCAGGATAACATACCACTATCAAGACAGATTTATACCAGGAATGCAGGGCTGGTTCAATATTAGGAAAACTATCAGTATAATTGGACATATTAATAATCAAAGTAACAAAAAACATATGATCATCTCAATAGGTGCAGAAAAATCATTTGATAAAATCCAACATCCATTCCTATTAAAAACACTGGATAATATAGGAATAAATGGATTTTTCCTTAAAATAATCAGTAGCATCTATTTAAAACCAGCAGTAAGCATCATATGTAATGGGGACAAACTACAACCATTCCCAATAAGATCAGGAGTGAAACAAGGTTGCCCACTATCACCGTTACTATTTAATATTGTATTAGAAATGCTAGTTTTGGCAATAAGAGTTGAGAAAGAGATTAAAGGAATAAGAATAGGCAATGAGGAAACCAAATTATCACTCTTTGCTTGATGATATGATGGTATATTTAGAGAACCCCAGAGATTCTACTAAAAAGTCATTAGAAATAATCCGCAACTTTAGCAAAGTTGCTGGATACAAAATAAACCCAGATAAGTCATCAGCATTCTTATATACCACTAACAAAACCGAACAGTTAGAGTTACAACGAGAAATTCCTTTTAAAGTAACTACAGATTGTATAAAATATTTAAGAATCAATTTGCCAAGGGAAAATCAGAAACTTTATGAGCAAAACTACAAAACACTTTCCTCACAAATTACGTCTGATCTAACTAATGGAAAAATATTAAATGCTCTTGGATTGGGCGAGCAAATATACTAAAGATGACAATATTCCCAGTTTAAGGAGTCTATTTATTTACAAATCTATTTATTTAGCACTATACCAACCAGATTCCCAAAAAACTATTTTGATGAGCAAGAAACTGAGCAAGAAGAGAACTTTTCGGTTCTGCACATATATATTGTATCTAAGATCTACTGTAACCTATTTAACATGTATAGGACTGCTTGCTATCTGGGGGAGGGGGTGGAGAAAGGGAGGGGAAAAATCGGAACAGAAGTGAGTGCAAAGGACAATATTGTAAAAAAAGTACCCTGGTATGCATTCTGTCAATAAAAAGTTATTTTAAAAAAAAAGAAAAAATTAATATTTTAGCAAAGTTGCAGAATACAAAATAAATCCACATAGATGCTCAGCATTTTTATACATCACTAATAAAATGCAACAGCAAGAGATACAAAGAGAAATTCCATTTAAAATAATTATTCATAGTATAAAATATCTGGGAATCTATCTGCCAAGGGAAAATCAGGAACTATTTGAGCAAAACTTAAAACACTCTCCACACAAATAAAGTCAGATCTAAACAATTGGAAAAAAATATTAAGGGCTCTTGAATGGGTCGAGAGAATATAATAAAGATGACAGTACTACTTAAACTACTCTATTTATTTAGTACTATACCAATCAGACTCCCAGGAAACTATTTTAATGACTTAGAAAAAATAACAACAAAATTCATCTGGAAGAATAAGAGGTCTAGAATTTCAAGGGAACAAATTAAAAAAAATCAAATGGAGGTGGCCTAGCTGTACCTCATCTAAAAGTATATTATAAAGCAGCTTTCATCAAAAGCATTTGCTATTGGCTAAGAAATAGACTAGTTGATCAATGGAATAGATTACGTTCCCAAGACAAAATAGTCAATAACTATAGCAATCTAGTTTTTGACAAACCCCAAAACACCTGCTTTTAGGATAAGAATTCATTATTTGACAAAAATGGCTGAGAAAATTGGAAATAAGTATGGCAGGAACTAGGCCTTGACCCATCCTTAACACCATACACCAAGATAAAATCAAAATGGGTTCAGGATTTAGGCATAAAGAATGAGATAATAAATAAAATAGAAGAACTTAGGGTAGTTTGCCTCTCAGACCTTTGGAGGGGGAAGGAATTTGTGACCAAAGAAGAACTAGAGGTCAATACTGATAACAAAATAGAAAGTTTCTATTATATTAAGTTAAAAAGCTTTTGTACAAATTAAACTAATGGGGGCAGGATTAGAAGGGAAGCAATAAACTGGAAAAACATCATTACAGTTAAGAGTTCTGAAAAAGGCCTGATCTCCAAAATACAGAGAGAATTGACTAATGTATAAGAAATCAAGCCATTCTCCAATTGATTAATGGTCAAAACATATGAACAGATAATTTTCAGATGATGAAATTGAAACTTTCCACCCATGTGAAAATGTGTTCCAAATCATTATTGAACAGGGAAATGCAAATTAAGACAACTCTGAGACACCACTACACACCTCTCAGATTGAATAAGATGACAGGAAAAGAAAATGATGAATGTTGAAGAGGATATGGGAAAACTGAAACACTGATGCATTGTTGGTGGATTTGTGAATGGATCCAACCATTTTGGAGAGCAATTTGGAACTATGATCAAAAAGTTATCGAACTGTGCATACTCTATGATCCAGCAGTATTACTACAGGACTTTTATCCCAAACAGATATTAAAGAAGGGAAAGGGACCTCTATGTGCAAAAAGGTTTGTGGTAGCCCTGTTTGGAGTGGCTAGAAACTGGAAAATGAATGGATACCCACGGCCATCAGAATTGATCATCATACAGTATTGTTGTTGAAGTATATAATAATTTCCTGGTCCTCCTCATTTCACTCAGCATTAGTTCACGTAAGTCTCTCCAGGCCTTTCTGAAATCATCCTATTGGTCATTTCTTACAGAACAACAACATTCCATAACATTCATATAACACAATTTATTCAGCCATTCTCTAATTGGTGGACATCCACTTAGTTTCCAGTTTTGGGCCACTACAAAGAGGGCTGCCTCAAACATTCTTGCACATACAGATCCCTTTTGTTTCTTTAAGATTACTTTGAAATATAAGCCCAGTAGTAATACTGCTGGATCAAAAAGTATGCACAGTTTGATAACTTTTTGAGCATAGTTCCAAATTGCTCTCCAGAATGGTTGGATTCATTCACAACTCCATCAACAATGCATCAGTGTCCCAGTTTTCCCACATCCCCTCCAACATTCCTCATTATCTTTTCCTGTCATCTTAGCCAATCTAAGAGGTGTGTAGTGGTATCTTAGAGTTATCTTAATTTGCATTTCTCTGTTCAATAATGATTTGGATCACCTTTTCATATGGGTAGAAATAGTTTTGAAAATTTGTCTGTTCATATCCTTTGCCAGTTAACAATTGGAGAATGGCTTGATTTCCTGTAAATTAGAGTCAATTCTCTATATATTTTGGAAATGAGGCCTTCATCAGAATTGTTGACTATAAAAATATTTTTCCGGTTTATCACTTCCTTCTAATCTTGTCTGCATTAGTTTTGTTTGTACAAAGACTTTTTAATTTGATATAATCAAAAATTTCTACTTTGTGATCAGTAATGATCTCTAGTTCTTCTTTGGTCATAAATTCCTGAGTAACATTAAAGGCTCTTAGCCCAGAGAAAATTTATAGAAGAATTCAAAAAAAGACTATAAAAATCAAATGAGAGTGGCTGAGGAAAACTAAAGTAAACTAAATACCATCCAAGAAAAACATGAAGATTATGAAAAAAATTAACCTACTAGAAAAGGAAAAAGAGAGTCTTAAAGAAGAAAACAATTCATTGAAAATCAGAATCAGTCAAGGAGAAACCAGTAAAATTATCAGAGACCAAGAAATAATAAAACAAAATATAAAGAATGAAAAAAATTGAACAAAATATGAAACATCTTATAAGAAAAACAACAGATCTGGAGAGTAGAACAAGAAGAGAAAATATAAGTATTATTGGTCTACTTGAAATCTGTGACTCCCCAAAAACCAAAATAATAATGCAAGCAATATTCCAAGAAAACTATCTTCGAATGAAAGAACAACAGAGGAAAGTAAAAATAGAAAAAGTTCACCGATCATCTCTTCAAAAAGATCCTAGCAGGAAAACATATGGAAATATTATTGCCAAATTCGAAAATCCCTAGATCAAAGAGGAAAAAAAGTCTTTTTTATTTTAATTTACTGCAAGGAAAAAAAAAGATTCAAATATGCTTGAGCTACAATTAGAATTGGACTAATCAACAGCCATAATAAAAGACCACAGGTCCTGGATTTATATACAACAGCAATCAAAAGAACTAGGCCTTTGAATGGAAAAATGGAAAAAAGGAACTTGAAGATGTTCAGGACTTTCAAACAAAGCCAATTTTAACAGAAAATTTAACATAAAAAAGCTAATATCATAGATTAATTTTAAGGAGCTTAACATGGAGAAAATGTTATACATGAATGTATTCCATATGTTTAAGACTGATATCAGTAATTGGGTCACTCAAAAGAAAGACTGGGACAGAGTTGAGTTAGATATGACTCTAAAAAGCAAACTTTTAGAAAAAGGTAAAAAGTAATTATGTTATATGAAAGGTGTAGCTGAAAAATAGACACATTAGAGGGCATTAGAGGGAAAGAAGAACTTGTGGTTCAGAAAACCTAGTCATATCAGGAATGGGTTAAATAGGCAACACTACATATATGCCATCAAGGGTATAGAACCCTACAGAATCTATAAGGAAATAAAGGGCAAGAGATGGGTAGAGGGAACTGGATAAGATGAAGTATAAAATGGTGTGAAAATTTATGGCAGTAGGAGAAGTTATGTAGATTAATTGGCAAGGGATAAAGTGGGATCTATAGTCATGGTAGTGAGACAAACTGTTTAGATTAATGGATAAGGGATGAAGAGGTGAGGAAAATGTATTATAAGATAAAGTGGGGAATAGAAGGTTTTTTTATTTAGTTTTTTTTTTTTTTTTTTTTTTTTTTTTTTTGTCTAGGAGATTCTTTGCCTCAATTGCTACCTAGCTGTAATCACTGAAGGGGTGTGGCCTCACCCAAACTGAGACTTGTTGAAAACTTTACCTTAACAAGGTCAAGGTTTCCCATTTCATCCAGGACCGTCTCTTGTTGTTGGAATCCTAGTGTTAACTCAACTTGAAACAAGGTGATAACTCAAGGGAGATGTTAGAATCCTAGTGTTAACTCAATGGAATTGATACAATGCTTGTGTTCACACCTTTAGAGAGCTCATAAATCAAGAAGTATTTAAGTACTCATTGGAGTTCACAAGTATGGAAGATTCACAAAGTTAACTTTGTAACTTTGTGAATTCACACCTCCCTTAATCCCTGCCTCCAGAAAGAGGAGTCAACCTTTGAGAAATTATATATATAGAAGCTCTTAGAGCTTCAAGTTAGTTACTTTGGACATTGCCAAGAGTTGGAGAGGAGCTCTGGGAAGAAACCCACAAGCCCTCTCTCAGAGGCAATACAGATTCATTCCAACCTTCACCTTTGTGCTGGCTAAAGGCTGAAGGGAGCAGAGGCAAAGGATTAGCGGCAAGAGCTCTTGGAACCAAGGAGAGAGAAGGCCTCCAGAAAACTAGCCAAGCCCCAAGTGAAGGAAATAAGATTTTGGAAGAGACAATAAAAGATTGTACTTTAATCCCTGGCTGCATTTGGGTAATTATTACTTTCAACTGAAACTAAGGCTGCCTCCAGAAAACCTCCCCAAGAAACCTGCTCTCCCCCAGAAAACTACTATATTTTAAAGAAGAAAAACACCACATCTAGTCATTTTGATCTATAGCTTGTCGCTGGACTCAGATGGCTCTGAATGAAAAAGTGAGACAGGTAATCTAGTACAAACCTCCCTCACTTAAATCCAATTCACTTACATGTCATGGCATCACCTTCCCGATATCATGGTCCTCCTTGTGGACAAAGGACAAACAACAATCCCTGTGAGTAAAGATGGCTCACAAATTGGATTTAGTCAATTGGAAGACTCCCTTCCTCCCTTCCTTTCTTCTTCCTTTCTTGTTTCCTTTCTTCATTCCTTTTTCCCCCTCTTTCCCTCCTTCCTTCCTTCCCTTTCCTCCCTCTTTCCACAAATATCATGCTTTTGCCTATAGATGCTATTAAAAGCATTTTTTTTCTTTTGCAACTCTGAATCCTCCCAAAATAATATTCAATGATCTTAGAAAAAGTCAAGCTTAAAGATTCAATAAGAGAGAAATCTACATTATATGTCAGCAATATTATTATTTTAGATGCATTACATATGGGTAAATATCTATCTATCTGTCTATCTATCTATCTATATATATATGAGCATATGTGGGTATGTTTGCACATAGGTCTATGTATGTGTGCATGTAGATATAGTATATATAGTATATATATGTAGTCTGTGGGGTATGTGTGTGTGTGTATATATATATATATATATATATATATATATATATATATATTTCTATGTATATATACATATGTGTATATATACAAATACACAGACACAAGATATATATATATATATATGTGTGTGTGTGTGTGTGTGTGTGTGTGTGTATCCTGCTTAACTGTGGTCTGTTTGGGGGAGATGGGAGGGATGAAAGGGACAAAAGAATAAAGTAAAAAGTACTCATTAGAGAACAAAAGAAAACCTATAATAATGTAAAGAAACAAATGGACACATAAATGGACACTTTTATTATTATATATGCTTTCTTGAAATGGAAATTTATTGTTATATATTTTGAATCCTCCCTGATATTGTGCTAAACACATTACAATATCAATCAGAATAACTAAATCTGCAACCAAAAATATCCTATCCAACAAAATTAATATAAAATTGAATGAAAAAATGGACATTCAACAAACTTGAAGGTTTTCAGGGTTTTTTCTCAACTAAATCTAAACTTAATAGAAATTTTAACATATGAGAGCTAACATCAAATTCTGATTTCAAGGGACTTAACAAGGACAACTGTTTACATTTTATATGTGGAAATGTAAATGATATGTCTAAGACTGACATCAGTAATTGAGTACTTAAAAGAAAGATTGGGGCAGAGCTGAGTATGACCTGAATTTAAAAAATGTCTAGAAAAAAAGTAGAAACAGTAATTTTGCTATATGAATGGTGTGCAAAGGAAGAAATAATACAGAGGCATTAGACAGAGGAAGAGGACTGGTAGTATGGAACATACACACACACACACAAACGTATACGCACACACTATGAAGGGTATAGCCCCCTCCAAAATCCAAAAAGGGGAGGGAATAGAATAAGGTGGAGGCTTAGAAGAAAGTATAGTTTAGCAGGAGTAGAATAAGTTATATGAATTAATGGAAATGCGATAAATGGGTAGAAAGAAGTGGAGAAAAATAGGAATCCATGTGGGGGAGGGAATTTAAGTAATAGAAAGGCAAATAAATGAGTAGAACTAATGTAGAAGAGTTAACAGGTATATGAAATAAAATATGCACAAACACACTGAGAAGGATCAGCTTATTAGAAAAACTAGGATTAGTAATCTTTGATCTCAAAGTCAAATTTAAGATTCAATCAAAAGAGAAATCTATAATATATCTCAACCATACTAATATTTCTTTAGATGCATGTCTGTAAAGGGCTGAAACTATTAATAGGTGAACTTGAATCAGACAACTGTGGACTTAAGCCTAATTAACCATTGGACAATGACTCTATTAGGGTATGTTTGGAATTACTCTTCTCGCAGTTAATGCTGGCTCAATGTTTGGGATTAAGAGAATTGTAGGTAAGGGTTGGGATGAGAGAAGCAAGAGAACTGCACTTGGCCTGCAAGATGTGGAGAAAGAGGTGGTGACTTTGAACTTGAGAATCCAGGAGCCTCATGGCAGTTTTGTCTGTCTCCTTCACTTCTCCCCCTAAAGACCAAGGGCTTTTACTTATCCTGATTCCAGCTGTTCCTAGGCCTCCAGGGGGCTAGCCTGCACTTTACATTTTGATGCCCAATGTGTGAACAAAGAACCCTAATTTCACTGAAGAAGTCCCAGGTGACCAGGAAATAGGATATTTTAATAGATAAACAGGGAACTTACTTTGTTAAGAGCTAAACTAGTGACTCTCATTTTCTAGCTGAAATGGGGCAGATATTAGGAAAAGATTCTCCCCCACCCCCAAGGAGATCTACAGGGAGCATACTCAAGACTGATAAAGAGACTGGATTTGATTGTAATTTGGAAGCAGATTGATGTACTCCTGGATACATTAGAATGCATTTCCCCTTGGTTCTTCAAAATTCAATTTCTATTTTACCCTCTGTTTCTATGATGTCTGAGCAGTTCTCTTTGATAATTACCTGGAAAATAGTGTCCAGGCTCTTTTTTTCATCGTATTTTTCTGGGAGTCCAATGATTCTCAGATTGTCTCTCCTAGACCTGTTTTCCAGATCTGTTGTTTTCCCCAGAAGGTATTTCACATTTTTCTCCATTGTTTGGTTTTTTTGGTTTTGCTTGACTGATTCTTCTTGTCTCCTTGAGTCATTCAATTCCATTTGTTCTATTCTGATTTTCAATAAAGTGTTTTCTTCACTCACTTTTTTTATATCTTTTTCTAATTGTCCAATTTGTTCTATGGAATGTTTTTCCATTTCGCCAATTTTATTCTTTAGAGAGCTATTTTCTGTTTCCAGTTCACTAATCCTATTTTTCAAGGATTTGTTTTCTTTATCCACTCTGTCTTTAAATGAGTGGAATGACTTCTCCAGTCTCTCTTGCCAAGCCTCCCTCTCCTTTTCCCATTTTTCTTCTAGCTCTCTTGTGAGAGCCTTTTTAATTTCTTCTATGAGATTCATCTGTGCTGAGGAACAGATGATCTCCTCCTGTGGGGATTCACCTGAAGATAATCTGTTTTTAGTCTCCTCAGGGTTTAGAGTCTGTTCTCTGTCTGTATAAAAGCTGTCAATCGTTAAAGTCCTTTTTAACTTTTTGCTCATTTTGTCAGAGAAGAATCAGAGACAAACTAGCAAAGAAAAAAAAGGAAAAAACCCCAAATGGAATCTGCTTTTTTGGGGGAGGGGCTGGGTGGCATTACCAAGCTTCCTCTACAGACTGAGGGGGCAGCAGTGAGGCACTAGCAGGACTGTGTTGTGCCTGTGCTCTGAGACTCTGAGAGCATGCTGAGATGCTGTGGGGGAGGGGTGGCCGGTCTCAAGGAACTCCAGCTGTTTGGGGTTGTATTCTTCACCCCCGGTGTTTTTAGCTTCTCTGCTGGGCTACTGACTTGCTGTCAGGGCAAAGTATCCAATCCTGTAGTGAAGCTCTCCCTGCAGAGACGGCTGAGATCACACCCCAACCCCCTCTGGTCTGCTCAGCTGTGATCTGCCTGCCGAGCTCTTGCTGCCGCTGCCTGCTCTCAGCCTGTGCCGATCTAAAACCGTCCCACCCTTGAGCAAAAACAGACCTTTCCTGGCGAATCTCAAGGATGTATTCTCTTGGTAACTGTTTGTGGCTTTTTTTCAGTCAGGCATTAATTCAGAGGCTTGTAATGAGATGGATTCTGAGAGAAAATGCAGAGCTTACACAGCTGTGTGCCTCCTTGCCGCCGTCTTGGCCAGAAGTCTTTCTTTTTTTATTGTTTTTGTTTGACTGATTCTTGAAGTCTTATTGAATCACTCACTTCCATTTGTTCAATTCAAATGTATAGTATATTGTTCTCATCAGTTACCCTTTTTTATTTCAATTTTTAATAGCTTTTTATTTACAAATTATATGCATGTGTTATTTTATAGCATTGACAGTTGCCAAACCTTTTGTTCCAATTTTTCCCCTCCTTCCCCCCATCTCCTCCCCCAGATGGCAGGATGACCAACACATGTTAAATATGTTGAAGTATAAAATAAATACTAAATATTTACACATGTCTAAACCGTTATTTTGCTGTACAAAAAGAATCGGACTCTGAAATATTGTACAATTAACCTGTGAAGAAAATAAAAAATGCAGGCAGGCAAAATTATAGGGATTGGGAATTCAATGTAATGGTTCTTAAGTCATCTCCCAGAGTTCTTTCGCTGGTGGTAGTTGGTTTGGTTCATTACTGCCCCATTGGAACTGATTTGGTTCTTCTCACTGCTAAAGATGGCCAGGTCCATCAGAATTGATCATCATATAGTATTGTTGTTTAAGCATATAATGATCTCCTGGCCCTGCTCGTTTCACTCAGCATCAGTTCATGTAAGTGTGTCCAGGCCTTTCTGAAATCATCCTGTTGGTCATTTCTTACCGAACAATAATATTCCATAATATTCATATACCACAATTTATTCAGCCATTCTCCAATTGATGGGCATCCACTCACTTTCCAGTTTCTGGCCACTACAAAGAGGGCTGCCACAAACAATTGTGCACATACAGGTCCCTTTCCCTTCTCTATGATCTCTTTGGGATATTAGCCCAGTAATAACACTGCTGGATCAAAGGGTATGCATAGTTTGATAACTATTTGAACATAGTTCCAAATTGCTCTCCAGAATGGTTGGATGTATTCACAATTCCACCAACAATGTATCAGTGTCCTGTTTTCCCACATCCCCTCCAACATTCCACATTATCTTTCCCTGTCATTCTAGCCAATGTGACAGGTATGTAGTGGTATCTCAGAGTTGTCTTAATTTGCATTTCTCTGATGCATAATGAATAATGACTTGGAGCATTTTTTCATATGGCTAGAAATAATTTCAATTTCTTCACCATTTATCAATTGGAGAATGGCTTGACTTCTTATAAATTAACGTCAATTCTCTATATATTTTGGAAATGAGGCCTTTATCAGAACCTTTAACTGTGAAGATGTTTTCCCAGTTTGTTGCTTCCCTTCTAATCTTGTTTCCATTAGTTTTGTTTGTACAGAAGCTTTTTAATTTGATGTCATCAAAATTTTCTATATTGTGATCAGTAATGAACTAGAAGTTCTTCTTTGGTCATAAATTCCTTTATCTTCCACAAGTCTGAGAGATACACTATCCTATGTTCTTCCAATTAATTTATAATCTCCTTCTTTATGCCTAGGTCAAGAACCCATTTTGACTTTATCTTGGTGTTCGGTGTTAAGTGTGGGTCAATGCCTAGTTTCTGCCATACTAATTTCCAATTTTCCCAGCAATTTTTGTCAAATAATGCGTTCTTATCCCTAAAACTGGGGTCTTTGGCTTTGTCAAACACTAGATTATTAAAGTTATTGACTGATTTGTACTTTGAACCTAACCTATTCCATTGATCCACTAGTCTATTTCTTAGCCAATACCAGATGGTTTTAGTAACCCTGATTTATAATATAATTTTAGATCTGGTACAGCTAGGCCACCTCCACTTGATTTTTTTTCATTAATTCCCTTGAAATTCTTGACCTTTTCTTTTTCCACATGAACTTTGTTGTTATTTTTTCTAGGTCATCAAAATAGTTTTTTGGGAATCTGATTGGTATAGCGCTAAATAAATAGATTAGTTTATGTAGTAATGTCATCTTTATTATATTTGCTTGTCCAATCCAAAAGCATTTAATATTTTTCCAGTTGGTTAGATCAGACTTAATTTATGTGGAAAGTGTTTTGTAGTTTTCCTCATAAAGTTTCTGATTTTCCCTTGGCAGATAGATTCCTAAATATTTGATACAATCAGTAGTTACTTTAAATGGAATTTCTCTTTGTAACTCTGACTGTTGGATTTTGTTAGTGATATATAAGACTGCTATGATTTATGTGGGTTTATTTTGTATCCTGCAACTTTGCTAAAGTTGTGGATTATTTCTAATAACTTTTTAGTAGAATCTCTGGGCTTCTCTAAGTAAACCATCATATCATCAGCAAAGAGTGATAATTTGGTTTCCTCATTGCCTACTCTAATTCCCCCACTGTGCAGATTAGAGGCTGTCTTGGGCTATGCTTCCCTGATGTGCAGGTTTGTAACTGCCGCAAGGAAAAGGCCCAAACTGTGGATTGGGGTTGCACAGTTGTGCTGTAATCTATGCTGTCACTTCCGGTTTTGGGTGGGTAAAGCCAGATCCTATTAGGTATTGGCGTTTTTTTAGACTGGCTTTTATTTCTCTACTGGTCTACTGTTTTGCAGAGCAATCAGTCTATGCCAGTGTCATTTCTGTAATTTTCTAACCACAGAGGCCACTCCTGCCCGGTCTGCATAATAGTTAGCCTCTAGTTCTTTCCCTGCTTGTGCTGATCTTCTCCCCTGCCCCTCAGGACAAACCTTTTCTGACAAAATTCCAGATTATCTTTGGCTGATGAGTTATTGTACTTCTCTTGATGGGTTTTACCAGTCAAGCACTATTTTTGAGGCCAAATTTAATGTTAGTCGTGAGGGTATGAGAGGAGCTTAGAAAGTCACGTGTGCCTTCTCTGCCATCCTTCAGTTACCTTTTTTAGCTCCTTTTGCAGTTGGCCATTTGTATTTTTTTATTCATTGCATTCTTTTTCCATTTCATAAATTTTGTTTTTCAGTGAATTGTTGTCTTTTTCATATCTCTTTTTTAAGGTATTATATGCTTTTTTTCATTCCTTGTTGCAATGATCTAATTTCACTTCCCCATTTTCTTCTCTCTTTTAAGATCCTTTTTGCAATCTTTGAAGAAGCCTTTTGAAATGGGGACCAGATCATGTCTATCTTTGGAGATTCATCTGGAGTTGCTTTGCCTTTTGAAACTTCAGGATTTAAGGACTGTTCTCTCTATCTCCATTAAAGCTGTCTAGGGTGAGAATTCTTTTTTTAAATCATTTTGTAAAGGCTTGCATTTTGTTCAATGCAAAGGGGTGAGAGCTGCTTTAATTTCCCCTAGAGTAGTTCTGTTGATTGGGTTATGGTGGCTAGGTCTAGTGTTTTCCTGTGGCTCAGTGGTTTACAATTTGACTTTTACAAAATGCAAATGTGCCAAACCACCTGTTGCAACCAGGACAGAGTGGACTAAGAGGCTCACAGAAGATTCCCAGATGCGTGGGAGCCATAACACTCTGACTCCCCACCCCAGCAGACTTTCCCTATGCCCATTTGAAACAGATCTGTTTTGAACTTCTTCCAAGATAACTCTTTCTAGAAATAAGTTGTATTCCAAATAGCTGTGGATTCTTTAACTTCAAAACCAGTTTAGAGGTTTAATTTTCTGTTGGTTTGAGAAAAGATCAGAGGAAGTCACAGAAAGTTGTATCTTCTCTCCACTATCTTGGCTCTGTCCCCTACCATGAACATTTTTGAATCTAAGGTTAAGAAGTTCTGAATGAAAAGGAATAAGTCAATTAAAATGAAAGGTATTAAATTAATGTTGTTGGAATAAAAGAGACAGAAGGGACTTGCCACATATTTTATCTATTCTCTTCTTGGTGTTCTTGAGACACAGACACAGATACAGAGAGAGATTCACAGAAACAGAGACAGAAAGACAGAGAGATAAAGACAGAAAAAGACAGAAACAGAGATGCAAAGGAGGCTTTTTACTCATTCCATATTTTATACCTATATATATTTATATACAAATATATGTATATGCATATGTATGTATGTATGTATGCATTTTCTTACCCTAATAGTTTTTCATTCAATTTAGTGTTATTTCTTTACATTTGCTCCTCCACAGATAGAAAAAAATCAATGACTTTATCACTATCTCAAAAAGCAAAACAAATAAACAAAAAATCTCTCTTCCTTTTCTTGGAGAATACGGAGACTTTTCTAACCAATGCTTTTTTGTGTTCAATTGCATTGACTCTCTAGGATATTTGATGTCATTCAAATATTTAGAGTGTAGATATATTTTGAAATTACTCTATGCAGAGGGATATTTCTCTTTATCTTCCTCATACCCCTGTCATGAATGAATGATTTTTTTTTCCTCCTTTGGAACATTCCATTAAGAGTAGTTATCTAGGCAATGCAAAGGAACTAAGAATCTAGGTCAAATATTATATTATATAATTAAGTTGTTAAGCCTCATTTTAATAGCATTTATTTGGCAAATTAATGTTCAGGGAGTGGAGAGAGGGAAGCCATGAGGGAAAAATAGAAATCGCTTTTTCTTGTGAAAAAAATGTGTGTGGTACAGAAACCAAAATAAAATGAGATCCCATTTTGGAATGCTTTGCAAATCTCATAGCGCCATATAAAAATAGCTGTTATTATTATTATTATATGGAAATTATGTTCTCCCAATGCATATTAAAATAACATTGGAGCAGATGCTGCTGCAGATGAAGACAATGATTATGTTGATGTTGATAATGAGAAATGATGAGGAGGCAAGTATACAAGATGAATACTTCTTCAACAAAAAAGAGGAAGAGAATCAATAGACATTCTTAAAGCTCATAATAAATGGGCATAAACCCTATAGATATATTTTTGGGAAAAACAGATGTCATTTTTCTGAGCAATAACATAGGCTGAATAGGTGCATAATACTGACCTTGTATAATGTAACCAAAAGTAGTTTTCCTAAGAACTGAAAATGGGATTAAAAGACTTTTCATGGGTGACTTCTGAATGAATTTAACCAACCATCTAAAAATGGCTAAATCAAACAAACTTACCGAAATAAGAAGGTTTGGGGTAACAATTCAGAACACTTACAATAGAACACACAATAAATTGCAGGAGCTTTATCTTTAAGGACATTATATGTGGTGATTAATGCATATTCCAAAGGAAACAATAGAAACTATGCAACATATGTCTCTTTGGGGGCTCTTAAAAATGAGAACTACTTTGATACTTAGAATGGTCCACTTGAATGGTTAGAATTATACCAATGAAGCTAATTACTGCTTATCAACTAACAAATGATATATTATTGAACTATAGATAAAAGCATCAAGATATCTTTACCAAATTAACCAATAAATTGCATGTAGAACTGTTATCCATCATTGCCTGGACATGATATCTATAGATCAAAAAATATTTGAGAACATTTTTCATAGATGTCATTCAAACAAATCTCTTAATCTCCAAATTACATGGAAAGAAAAGCTTTACATGTGAAAAAAATTTAAAAAGCATATAGCATACAGATTATTTTTATTGTATCATATACTACTAGAGTCATACAGATGTTTTCAGTGAGTCTAAAGATGAACTCATATCTGAAAACTTTTATTCACTTACAAAAAGGAGCTATTTTATCCACTTGTACAAAAGTTTATCACATTAAATATAAAGGTATGATGACAAGAGAATGACTTGATATCAGAAATATTTTATCTAAGTCCCATTGAAAAACATAATGATGAGATAATATTCCTGAAGAAGCTACACATTAAAATGAATAAATATTTTTTAGGATTCAAAAAATAAACTACATTAGAGTCATTTCATTATTGTAGACTGAACTTGTTGCATAAAATTGCCAAGTATGGGCAACCTTCTGGCCTGAAACAGAATAGTGAGATAGAAAGATTGAAAATTAGAGAGAAACAGTCCTTGGACAATTCATTATCTTGACATTTGTTCATATTTATTTTTCTGAAGATTATTCTCATATGTTGAAATAACTGATTTTAATAATTCAATTAACATATTGAGCTTTGTAAATTCATTTTTTGTAGGCTCCCTAGGAGAAAGCACAGCAGTGATATGTACTTTGTGCTATTTTCCTGTGGTTTTGATTTCTTTTACTAGATCTTTGAATGTTTATCGTTTCATATAGCTTGTAATTTCATTATTTGATAAACATTAGAAAACGGTGCTATTTAATTTATATAAATCAATAGGTTGTGTGAGCCATTTTATGCAACAAGTTCTGTCTGTAATAATAAATGACTCTAATGTAGTTTATTTTTGTAATTCTCAAGAATATTTTAAGGCTTGAGTTTATGTTACTCCATGAAAGTAAGAAACTGTCTGATATATAATTCTTACTATAATGTCCTTCCCTATTTCAACCCCTTGATGAACCCCTTTAACTCTACACCTTTTTTTCCTGGAATATCTTCCTCCCTACAGCCTCATAGTTCCAATCACCAAGCCTCAACATTAGAATACTGTTCTTCCCTCCAACCCCTCCATATACCATTTTTGTTTCCATTCACATACTGTTGAATAGAGTTGAAAAAAGTGATGAAACTGGATTCACTACAAATTCATTATATCTAATCTCATTTGAGTCTTTACCACATAACAGGACAAACATTCTGTCCCTCCAGAATTAATTTATTTTGTCACTCTCTAGAGCAACTGTTTCAGAACTTCTCTTCTGTCCCCAGGCTTCCACTAACAATATAAATCAAACTGATTCCCTGGCTCAAGTCTGTCCCTTCCACAAACTACCCTCCACTCAGGTGCCAAGGTGATTTTTCTAATGTGTAGATCTGACATATCATTCCAATACTCAGTGAGCTTCAGTAGCTCCTATTACTTCCAGTATCAAAAATAAACTCATTTGCTTGGCATGGAAATGTCATCATAACCTTGCCAATCTTCTTATGCTTTACTCCCTTTGGTATATTATGGTTTAGCTATCTATACAGGGTATTTAAAATTGATTTCCACACCCAACTCAGTTTTCTTTCCTTTGCCCCAGATGTCTTCTGTACCTAAAATGCTCTGTTCCATTGTCTACTTCTCTTCATTTCCCTGAAATGAACAAATCTGAATTTCTGGCATCAGCATGTCTCCTTTTTCAGTATCCCCAACTACTAGTGCTTTCTCTTCTTAAATTGCCTTATTTTTATTCAATATTTACATTAGAATAGCTCTCATTTGAAAGTAAGTTTCCTGAGGACAACAATTTTTTAAAATCTTTCTTTGCTATTCCCTGAACTTGTTGATTGGTTAAAATATATTAAGATAAGATTGTGCTTATTGTTTAATAATTTTATTTCCATTTTTATTTTAACATTTTAGTTATTTCTGGATATACTTCCTTTCCTCCCCTCCACCTATCAATAAGCCTATCATTATAATAAAGGACGATTTATAAAAACCAGACAACAGGCAGTTTCTGATAACTTCAGAAATATTTCATACCTAGAGATACCCCCTTCTATAAAGAAAGGAGGGAGGTTTCTGGTTAATTTTAATATTTTGAATATCTTAGAAAATGTTTGTACTAATTAATTTTTTTCATTAAACATCGAGTGCCCCATATTTTGAAACAAAAAAATTATAAACTATTAGTCTTAAATGTTCCTAATAAATCATATGTGGTTTCCAACTGATATCATCTTAAAATGCTTAAACTGCTTAAGAACGTAAGGCTTTACTGACTAAAAGGTAAACTCTGTCTGCCCATCTGTACCCTCACCATGCTTCTGTGTTTTCTTATTCTCTTAAATTTTACCAGTAAAAAAGTTTTTGTTTCATTTTGATTTTAATAAAATAGGACGATGTTTTTGACTATTGGCAATGATGTTGTAAATGTTTTGAGGGTTTCACAAAGGCTTGATATGTTGTAACCCCTAATAAGTAGGATATGAGAAAGAGGAAATAAAGTGGGAACAAATATAAATTTTTCTGATCTCAACACCTGCATTATGATACAGTAGGAAAAATATTTTAATATTATCCTATGCTAATAGAATCTGATATCCATGATTTCCTCCCATATGAACAAAAATGTTCACTGCATTTCATTCTATTACTCCTTTCAAGCCTCTCTGGTTTATGATACTTAACATTTTTCAGAAGCATCAGTAATTATAATTTAAGTGGCACAGGGATTAAAATCAATCACAAGGAGGAAATGCAATAAATTAGTATACTTGGATGAATTCCAAAAGATGAAACATGGAAATAACAGCATTATATTTTTTTGTCAAGTCACTTTTAAACAATACAACTTGACTGTTTTGTATTTTTTTCAGCCATTTAGAGAGTTGCATTTATAACTAAATGAATAAAAGACCAATCACAGTTCAATTTATTCATGAAATAAAATCTCCATTACTAGGCAACTCTTTTCAAACATGGCCATCATTTAAAATATTCTCTATCTTGATATATCAATTTTAAAATATAAATTAATAATTTGTGCTCTCAGCACAAATACACAAAATGCCTTTCCTCAATTAGTGTAAAATAATGATACTACTATATATTCTTAGGATCTTATTACATTCATCCCCAAAACACATGCTTATACTAATATAGCTATGTTTTAATTTTAAATGATATTTAACAAAACTTTTTAAAATGGAAAATACATATTGTGTTAAAGTTTATTTTATTGCTCCCAATATTTCAACATACTCTTTGTGAGATAATGAATTAAGATCAATAATTTTGTTTTTATTGTTTTTGTTAACAATTAATAATTGTCATTAACAGAATACTTCATATAAATTATCTCTTTTGAAACTGAGAAGCAGTACTACAGTTATCATAAACCCCATATTTCATCTAAGGGAAATAATGATAAAAGACATTGACTAATCCATGGTCATCAAACTAAGTGTTAAAATCAAGATTCAAACTCAAGATATTTCATACTGTAAGACCAACACTTTATCCATCATACCATGCTGCCATAAACATTATCTTTAAAATTAAGAGCATTTTGCAAATTTATTAATTCATTATCATTATTGTCACCATAATCCCAAATATATTTCTTTGCGTCTGTTTACCTGTCTATCTATATGTCTATCATATTTCTATGTCATTCTATAGTTATGAGTTAGAAGTAACAAAGAAGCTGAGCACAAAATGCTTACAGTTAAACTCCTAGTGCTTCATTCTTTAAATCTGACAAAGAGAGAAAGTGTTCTGGGAAGATGGTGGAGTAGGTTGGTAAATTTCAAGCTCTCCTGATTTCCCCCTCAAATAGAATAAATTTGCGATTCAGAGCAAACATAGATTCTATGAAAAAATCAACAAGAGTAGTGATAGAATACAACCCAAGAAAAAAGACCCTGGGCTCAGAATTAACTTGTTTGAAATGCAAACAACTCTGGGTTAGCTTCACAGAAACACCAAGTGGGGACCCCTCTGGCTAGTGAGGTGTGGCTGGAGCCTCAGCAGGAACCACAGAGACTTTCATCTCCTGGATTGTTTGTAGAGTTGGAATGTGAATCCATGCAGACTGAGGGAAGCTCTGCTGATTGGGCACACCAGGCACAGCTGTGCTAGTGCTAAGACATGGCCCTGGATGAGAAGGAACCAGCACTAGGTGAATGCAGAAACAGCAGGGTAGGGACGCTGCTGGCTGTGGGCACTTGCAAGAGAGTGGAGCTCCTGTTTTGGGGTTCCTAGTCAGAGAGAGGAGATGAAAAGAAGCACTACCCCCCAACCTCATGATTAGACGTATTTATACTACCTCTTATTTAAAAAAATGAACTAGAAAAGAAGAAAGAACTTCTCCATTGAAACATACTATGTGAACAGGGAAAGCCAAGATTCATCTTCAAAAGAGTAACATGTCAAAAAATCTCCCTGCCCAGAGAGAATTTATAGAACTCAAAAAATAATTTAAAAATCAAATGAGAGATATTGAGGAAAAACTGAAATGAAAAATAAAATACATCCAAGAAAAACAAGGAGATTCTGAAAAAGTTAACCAACTAGAAAAGATGGTACAGAGACAAATAATTTTTAGAAAATTAGAATTGGGCAAGGGGAAGCCAGTGAAGCCATGACAGATCAAGAAGTAACAAAACAGATTCAAGAACAAGAAAGCAGAACAGAATGTGAAACACCTTGTAAGAAAATTACAGATCTGGCGAACAAATCAAGAAGAAAAATATATAAGAATAATTGGACTGACAGAAAGTTGTAGCCAAAAAGAGAATCTTCACACAATAATGCAGGAAATAATCCAAGAAAATTGTCCTGAAGTAATAGAACATGTGTGGAAATAGAAAAAAAATCCACCTAGCACCACATCAAAGAGATCCTTTGTGGAAAATACACAGGAATATTATTGCAAAATTTTGAAACCCCCAGATCAAAGAGGAAACGTACAAAACAAGAAAAAAACAATTCAAATATGCTAGAATTACAATTAGAATTGTACAAGACTTAGCAGCTACAATAAAAGACTGGTCCTGGAATAATATTAACCAGCAATCAAAAGAACTAGGCCTGTGGCCAAAAGTATCATATCCAGTAAAATTATCATTGCTATTGAATGAGAAAAAAATTGACAGTTAATGAACCTGCAGATTTTCAGGACTAAACTTAACAGAAAATTTGACATAAAAGAGCCAATATGAAATAACAATTTTAAGGAATTTAAAACATGGACAAATTGTTTAAACATGGAGAAATTGTTTATGTTTTTGTCACAAGAGAAATGTATGTTTATGATTCACATCAACAAGAGGGTAGCTCAAAAGAAAGATTGAGGGAGTTAAGGTAAAAATAGTAATCATGTTTTATAAAGGCAATGCTGAGGAAGAATAAACACAGAGGCATTAGAAGGGGGAAGAAGGCTGGTAGTTCTGAAATCCTACTCACATTGGCAATGGGTTCAATAAGGCAACACTACATATATACCATGAAGAGATAGCACCCTCCAAAATCTACAAAGAAATAAGGGAGGAGGGATAGGTAGATGCAGAAGCAAAGGAAAAAGAAGACAAGGGAGGGGTCTTTGGGTGGGGGTAGGTTAAATAATAGTAAGTTAGGAAAGTTAGCAAGTTAGGGAGCTGAATTTAATTAAAGCATCATCAGGGATGGGAAAGATGTGTGTGTATATGTGGGGTATGTGTGTGAGTGTATGTATGTATATATCTATTTATATATCTATGTATATACAAAATATATGTTTTCTTAAATCTTGCTTGCTTGAGAGTGGGGGGGTGAAAGGGAGAAAAATGAATAAAACAAATAAGGTGCACAACAGAGAATCAAAGAACAATTTATAATGCAGTAAAGAAAAAATGGACATTCATGAATATAATTTCTTCTACTAATATATATGCTTTCTTGATCTGACAATTTATTGTTACTTATTTTGAATCTTCCTTGATGTTCTGCTGAGCACATGACAAGGTTCTCTCTCTCTCGCTTTCTCTCTCTTTCTCTCTGCTTTATTTCATTTTATATTTTGTTTCTGTTTTTTTCCTAATCTATTTTTTTTTTCAAATAAAAGAGTCGTTGAAATAAATGGAGAGCATAATGTGAAAAAAATAACTTTGAACTTAGAATCTAAAGACCATGAATCTAATCCTGGATATAACTAGTCAGTGATATTGCAAAAAAAAATCACTTAGATTTTCTGAGTTTGTTTCCTCATCAAGCCTTGTATTGTCAATTGTACAACACCATTGAGAGAAAATTTTGAGAAAATTGTTAAATTTTATGTAAATGTGAACAATCAACTATGATAAAGAAAAAAGTGAAAATGAAAGGCAAATAAATGTACACCTGAAATGTGATTGCAAGGAGTGGATGCCAGATGGATGGACATGAGGTGTAGGATCATCTTACTCAAAAGTATAGACTTAAATATTTATTATGCCTACAAATTCAGTTTTCCATATCTTTTAAAAGAAAGATGACTTTTCTAGTAATTAGTTTCTGACAGGAGAACAACTTATTTCTGAATTTATCTATTCATCTAACCTAAATAAGCTTCTCTGTGTAGTCTTCTCTTGAAAACAAAGTGAAAAACACAAGAAAGTATCCTTTTTTTGAAATGAATGAATTTTATAAGGTGAGATTTCCAACAGAAATATGTTAATTGGTTTTTGAATTTTTCAGCTATTATAAGAATAAATGTTATTTCTTAATATTTTTATAGTAATGAATTCTCATCATCATTGATATAGGAACCAGAAAAGGAAGCTGGAATGGCTGATCCTGAGCAAATCCTTACAAAAGAAATATATGATGAAGTGACATAATTTGAAAAGCAGATTTCAAATAAAATCAGATTTCAAAATATCTCCAACAGGACAAAAATAAAAAGTTGAAAAAAATACAAATGGTTTTATTTTTTACCCCATAAGACTAAGTGAATACATCATCTTGGAGACCCATATTCCTTATTTCTATAAAACATTTACTAGATTGATCAAAACATAAAATGAGATAATCCGATCAATCGTAAGAATTTACTAAGTGTCTTCTATGTATGAAGTATTGTGCTATGTCAATCAGTAAACATTTATTAGGTGTTTATCTTGTACCAGGTAATACTAAGTGCTGGGGATATTAAAAAAAAAGGGCAAAAGACTTGATGTCTTATTATTGTCATTTTCTTGGGCGAAGTTATTAATTATGTCTATGATTTGCTGTTTTACCCAATCATTCTTTACTATGAGATTATTTAGTTTCCAATTATTTTTTGGTCTACTTTCCCCTGGGTTTTTGTTGAGTATAATTTTTATTTCATTGTGATCTGAAAAGGATGCATTTACTATTTCTGCCTTACTGCATTTGAGTTTGAGGTTTTTATGTCCTAATATATGGTCTATTTTTGTATAGATTCCATGAACTGCTGAAAAGAAAGTGTACTCCTTTCTGTCTCCATTTCGTTTTCTCCAGAGATCTATCATATCTAATTTTTCTAGTATTCTATTTACCTCTTTGACTTCTTTCTCATTTATTTTGGGGTTTGATTTATCTAATTCTAAGAGTGCAAGGTTGAGATCTCCCACTATTATAGTTTTGCTGTCTATTTCTTCTTGCGGCTCTCTTAATTTCACTTTTAAGAATTTAGATGCTACACCACTTGGTGCATATATGTTTAATATTGATATTGCTTCATTATCTCTGCTACCCTTTAGCAAGATATAGAGCCCTTCCTTATCTATTTTAATTAGATCAATTTTTGTTTTTGCTTGATCTGAGATCAGGATGGCTACCCCTGCTTTTTTGACTTCACCTGAAGCATAGTAGATTTTGCTCCAACCTTTTACCTTTACTCTGCATGTATCTCCCTGCTTCAGGTGTGTTTCCTGTAAACAACATATTGTAGGATTCTGGCTTTTAATCCATTCTGTTAACCACTTCCTCTTTATGGGGGAGTTTACTCCGTTCACATTTATGGTTAAAATTACCAATTCTGTATTACTTGCCATCTTGTTAACCCCTGTTTATACTTTTCTCCCTTCTTTCCCCCTTAACCCCTTCCCAGTATTAACCACAACTTACTTCTCACAGCCCTCCCTTTTTAGTATCTCTCCTCCCTACGTTAGAGTTCCTCCCCCTATCTTACTCCTTTCCCTCACAGTTTCCGTATTCCCTTCTGCTTAGCTTATTCCTTCCCTTTTCACTTTTCACTTCTTACTTTTCAATGAGGTGAGAGAAGTTTCACCATAAATTAAATATGTCTAAAATTTTTCTCTTAAAGCCAATTCTGACGGCAGTAAGATATCCACTATATTCATCCCCCTTCATGCTTTCTCTCAGATATAATTAGTTTCCTTTGCCTCTTCGTGAGATGTAAGTATCCCTACTTTACCTTTTTCCTGGTACAATTTCCTTTCTGCCTCTAGTTTCTAGAACAAGGTATACATGTATTCTTTATACATCTTTAGAACAGAAATATGGTTCCCAAGATTTCTTATTACCTTTTTGGGTTTCTCTTGAGTTCTATATTTGCAGATCAAACTTTTTGTTAAGTTCTGTTTTTTTCATCAAAAATAGGTGAAATTCACTTATTTCGTTGAATGTCCATCTTCTTCCCTGGAAAAAGATGCTTATTCTGGCTGGGTAAGTTATTTTTGGTTGCATACCATTCCTTAGCCTTTTGGAATATCATATTCCAGGCCCTTCACTCTTTTAATGTAGATGCTGCTAGATCCTGGGTAATCCTTATTGTGGCTCCTCTATATTTGATTTGGGTTTTTCTAGCTTCTTGCAGTATTTTTTCCTTCATCTGAGGGTTCTGGCATTTATCCACTATATTTCTTGGTGTTTTGATTTTAGGATCCCTTTCAGTAGGTGATCGATGAATTCTTTCAATTTCTATTTTACCCTCTGTTTCTATGATGTCTGGGCAGTTCTCTTTGATAATTTCCTGGAAAATAGTGTCCAGGCTCCTTTTTTTCATCATATTTTTCTCAGAGTCCAATAATTCTCAGATTGTCTCTTCTAGATGTACTTTCCAGGTCTGTTGTTTTCCCAAGAAGGTATTTCTCATTTCTTTTCCATTGTTTTATTTTTTTTGGTTTTGCTTGACAAATTCTTGATGTCTCCTCGAGTCATTCATTTCCATTTGTGCGATTCTGATTTTCAGTAAAGTATTTTCTTCACTTACTTTTTTTTATATCTTTTTCTAATTGTCCAATTGAGTTTTAAGTGAGTTGTTTCGTTCTATGGAATTTTTTTCCATTTTGCCAATTTTATTTTTTAGAGAGCTATTTTCTGTTTCCAGTTTACTAATTCTAATTTTCAATGATTCTATTTCTTTATCCACTCTATCTTTAAATGAGTGGGATGACTTCTCCAGATTCTCTTGCCAATCCTCTCTTTCATTTTCCCATTTTTCTTCTAACTCCCTTGTGAGAGCCTTTTTAATTTCTTCTAAGAGATTCATATGTGCTGAGGAATGGATGGTTTCCTCCTGTGGGGATTTACCTTGAGACAGTCTGTTTTTAGTCTCCTCAGGGTTTAGAGTCTGCTCTTTATCAGTATAGAAGCTTTCAGTGCTTAAGGTCCATTTCAATTTTTTGCTTATTTTGTCAGAGAAGAATCAAGGCAAACTAGCAAAGGAAAAAAAAATGGAATCTGCTTTTTTTTTGGTGGTGGGGTGTTATCAAGCTTCCTCTATAGACTGTGGGGGGCAGCAGTGAAGCACTAGCAGGACAGCGATGGCTGTGCTATGCCTGCACTTTGAGACTCCTAGAGTGTGCTGAGATGCTGTGGGAGAGGGGTGGCCAGGTCCTGAGAAACGCCAGCTGTTTGGGGTTGCATTCTTTACCCGTGGTGTTTACGCTTCTCTGCTGGGCTACTGACTTGCTGCCAAGGCAAAGTATCCAATCCTGTAGCAAAGCTCCTTCCCGCAGAAAAGGCTGAGGATCACACCCCACCTCCCTCCGGTCTACTCAGCTATGAGCTACCTGCTGTGCTCCCACTGCCACTGCCTGCCCTCAGCCTGCCCAAATCTAAAACCTTCCCACCCTCAAGCAAAAACAGACCTTTGCTGGTGAATTTCAAGGATATCTTCTCTTGGTAACTATTTGTGGGTTTTTTTTTTCAGTCAAGCATTAATTCAGAGGCTTGTCATGAAATGAATTCTGAGAGAAAATGCAGAACTTACGCAGCTATGTGCCTCCTCTCCGCCATCTTTCAGAACACTAGTTTTGTAAAGGTGAATGTTGAAAATTATCCATGAATATATTTTCAAAATAAAAATCTTTATCTAAAAAAATCATACATTAAATTCATTATATACTTTCCTAGTGATATTATTTGATTATCTGTGATGAAACTACACAAATTCAAAAGAATCACAATTTCTAGAGTTCCAAACAATAAGAGAAAAAAAGAAAAGTAAAGTGAGTATAAGTTGACCTAAAAATTACAAATGATGACATTACAAGAAATGACTTAAATGACATTATTAAAACATGCATACTCAGAAATAATGTTTGAGATGTCCAGCCTAATCTTTGCATGAATATACATGAAATAAAAAGATCAAAAGGATAGCCTATTAGGTAAATACACCATGAAAATTTTATTGCTGGGCATTTACAAGAATTGGACAAAAGGAGAAAACACAAATAGTTTGTGACCTGAACCAGTGAAAATAATACCGATAGAAAACCATCATCATAGATTTGAAGCAAGGAGGCACCTCAAAGGCAGTCTAGTTCAACTTTCTTATTTTATAGAACATGATGATGAGGTTTAAGGAAATTAAGTAGTTTTTTTTGTGGTCATCCAAGTATGGCATATTAAATCTGGGATTCTACACTTGGTCTTCTGACATCAAATACTTTATTATACCACTTTGCCCTAAATGATTTATTTTGTTCTTTCATATCCAATTGAAACTTCCCTGAATGCTCTTGTTTTATAATCTTTTTCAATGTGTGATATATTAGTGAATTTACTGTTATATTGACTCTTTAGACTACTCTTCTCAGTGACTATTCCAAACTACAATTTGATCACTATGTTCCTTTATAGATTTTTCTTTTTCTTCAATTTTTGTGAAATAAGTACCTTCAGGTTCTTTCTCCTACATGCCTAATCATTCCCTTTAATCCTTTTACTAAAACATCCCTAGCCAAATCCTTTTACAAATGTTTGCAAAAATTTGCAAATGTTTTGTAATTCTATGTACTGTTTCCTTTCTATAGATTCTCATGGATATAGTCAGCACCCACAATTTCAAATTATGGATTAATTCCTTAGCAGATGAGAAGTGTATGGTAGTTTAGCTAAATATTCTTTATTCATCTCCCTTTTTACATACATAGAATTATGTATTTTTAATTAGTTTCCATGATTTCTATGTCCTCTAGGCATCTCGATGTGTCCCCAATATTACTGATACTTCCATTCTAAACTTGACTCTCCCTTATGCTATCCTCCCAATAACCTAGACTATGAACCTGAGTTTTCCTTAACTCATGCTCTCTTTCATGACTGCCCTCCTTATTCAATTGTTTGTCAAATATTTTAAATTTTGACTTTACAAAAAACTTTTAAATTTGCCTCCTCTCTGTTCATTTGATTTTCATCTTCGGTCCAGGAAGCATTCATCTTAGTTTGATACCTCATAACTACTTGTCTAGAATAATTTAGTAGCTTTCTACTAAAGCTAAATTGAAACAGGTTTCCTTGTTTGCAATTTCTTTTCTTCCTCATAAATCATAATGCTAATTCATCAGTATTCTAATGCTTATTAGTACCTTATACATAAATCATTTTAACTGCCTTGGTTTTACTTTTAATTGTCTTATTATTGATTCTTATTGCTTTTTTACATTGATGTGTTAACTTGTCTTCAGGTGTCTTCCTTTCTTTTTCTTTCCTTGATGCTTGTTTTATCATGAAATCTAATTTCTATTTATATCTTAGATCTAGATTGTCTCATGAATATTTCATTGTTATTTAATATGAAAAGTACCTCTTCCTGGATCATTACCTTGAGCTATGCAATGTATGGTTACCAAAGACAGACAGGTCACAAAGGAGAATTCTGCAAACAGCTCTGGTATCTTTACCAAGAAAATAACCTGGACAGTATTAAAGCAATTTACAAAAAGAAAAAAAAAACATGATATTGGAAGGTAAATCATTTAGATTGAAGATGTCCAACACAAATACTGGGGAAAATGGAGGATAACTACAAGTAGCTGTAGGATTAATGAAACATCTGGGTCAAAGATGAAAGGAAGCTAAGATGGAGAATTCATCTGGTAATGAAAGGAAAATACAATGCTGTAAAGATCAATATTGCATAATAAGCTGGAATGTAAGGTCTATGAACCAAGATTAGCTGAATGTGGACAAACAGGAAATAAAAAGATTAGGCGTTGATATCTTTGGTCAGTGAACATGAAAGGAATATGAAAAAAAGAGTGAATTTAATTTGGGTGATCATTATGTATACTGCTATGGACAAGAATCCCTTACAGGAAATGAAGTAGCCTTCAAAATTAATAAAATGATGAGAAAAGCAGTATCAGAGTATAATTTTGAAAAGACCATTATAATATCTGTTCAAATGTAAGACAAACCATCCAATATCACAGTAAAACAAGTCTATGCTCCAACCATTGAGTCTGAAGAGAACAAAATTGATCAGTACCATGAAGAGCTATAAAATCTTCTAGAAATAGCACACCTATGCATGAGCATGTGCACACACACACACACACACACACACACACACATACTGCATTTACTGTAAGGGATAAGAAGTAATTAAAACACTGTGCTATTTTGACTTTGAAATACAAAATAAGAGTTTTGCTCATGAGTCACAACAAAAAATCTTTTTCAACAACCCAAAATGCAACTCTACACATGAATCTTACTACAAGTTCAAAACTGAAATCAGACTTATTATAAACTTTGCAGCCAAATGTGGAAAATATCTTAAAAATCAGCTAAAACAAAACCTCAAGTTGACCATGGCTCAGATCATGAGTTTCGTTTTGCAAAATTCATATTTAACTTGAAGAAATCAGAGGAAACCAAAAGACCCTATAGGTATAAACTAAATAACACCCTTATTAACATAAAGCTTGCAGTGATAAATACATTTAATAAATTGTTGAAAAGTAGAAAGAGTTACTGAAGAACTTTGGATGAAGTTTTCCAACATTGTATAGGAAACAGACAAAAAAATTCCAAACAAAAAGAAGAGCAAGAAAGCAAAGGTAAAGAAAAAAAAAAGGAAAGATACCCAAGTGAATGCAGAATTCCAGAAAATATTGAAGATATGATTTTCCTAAATAAGCAATGCAAAGTTGAAGAAAATAATGGGTTGTGGAAGATAAGTGATCTTTTCAAGAAAATGAGACATTGAGGGAACACTTCATGCAAAAAAAAAAAAAGACATAATAAAAGATTAAACTGGCCAGGATTTTATAGAAGTAGAAGAAATTAAGAAGAGATGGTAAGAATATACAGAAGAATTATAGTAAAAAAGATGTCAAGATCATGGATAACCATGATAGTGTGATTACTGATCTATTGCCAAACATATTAGAGAATAAGTCAAATGGGTCTTGGGAAACACTGTTAACATAAAATGTAGTGGAGGTGACAGAATTTCACCTGATTTATTTAAAATCCTAAAAGATGTTACTGTTAAAGGGTGACATTCAATATGTCAGCAGATTTGGAAAACTATAGTGGTCACTGAACTTGGAAACGATCAGTTTAAGATGCAACCCTGAAGAAAGGCAGTGCTGAAGAATGTTCAAATTACTGAATAACTGCATCATTTCACATAGCAACAAATTTATGCTTAAGTTTTTGCAAGCTAGGCTTCAGCAATATGTGAATCAACAGTTATCAAAAGATCAGGCAAGTTGTCAGAGGCATAAAGACCAAATTACCAACATTCACTGGATAATGGAGAAGGCAAGGAATTTCCAGAAAAAAGAAAAAAAACCTAAAACAAAAACCTATCTACTGCTTAATTGGCAACACTAAAGCCTTTGTTTAGATCACAACAAAGACAGGGCAATACAAGATTATTTTATTTGTCCGTTAATGAAACTGTGTGTAGGTAATAGTTAGATGCCAACATGGAATAATTGGTTTGTTTGAAAAGTAATTTAATAAGGCTGTATAGTATCCCTTTTTTAAACTAACATGCAGAGTACATCATGCAAAATGCCAGGTTGCATGAATCAAAAGCTAGAATTAAATTTGCCAGGATAAATATCAGTAATCTTAGATATTAAGATAATAGCCCTAATAGATGAAAATGAAGAAATTAAGAAGTCTCTTGAGAGTGAAAGAATAAAATATAAAACCTAGCTTGAAATTTAACACTAAAAAGCAAAAATAAAAAACCAAAAATAACCCAAAAAACATATAATTTCAAAAATAAGTGTTAGGATTCTTACAAGGCACTAAGTCAGTGAAACTGATGAGATAATGATTCTTTAATTTACATGTATTTCGTACTTACTATAATTCCACAAGATTCACACCTTTAAGAAAGCATATATAAGGAGGAGCTGTTAGATCCAAGGGGGACAAGCCCACTAAAGGACAAGCCCACTAGAGGACAAGCCCACTAGAAGAGAAGCCCACTAGAAGCTCTAAGTCTCAGCCAGGATTCAATCGAGGAGATTCACAAGCCAGAGAAGGCAGCTTAAGCTCTTAGAACCAAGAATACAGAAGGCCTCTAAGAAAAACTAGCCGAGCCCCAAATGAAGGAGATAAGACTTGGAAAGAGACAAATAAAGGATTTGGACTTTAACTCCTGGATGCATTTGGAGTGATTATATACTGAACTGAAATGAAGGCTGCCCCCAGAAAACCCCGAAGAAACCTGTTCCCAGAGAACTTTATATTTTAGAGAAGAATATTACAGATAAATGCGGACAGCAACTACTGCCATGAAATTAAAAGATGTTTGATTCTTGGAAGGAAAAGTATAGTAAATCTGGATAGCATACTAAAAAAACAGAGAAATTGCTTTGTTTATAAAGATCCATGTAATCAAAGCTATGGCTTTTTTGGGTAGCAATGTCGTGAAAGCTGGACTATAAAGAAAGCTGAGAAATGGAAAATAGACATGTTTAAACCATGATACTTGAGAAGACTTTTGAGAGTCATCTGTTTGGCAAAGAGATCAAAAAGTAGTAAATACTTAAAGACATTATTTCAGACTATTCCCTGAAAATTCATATACTGACCATGGAAGTCAAATACTCTGACTACAAAGTAGTCACAATGTGAGAAGACAGAATGTATTAGAAAAGATCCTGACATTGGGAAAAACTGAAAGATTGGGAACAGTAAAGGAAAATGTGGATAAGTAGTGTAATAGAAGCAATGAAACTGGCTTAGACAGACTTTGAGAGATAATGGAAAACTGAAAACCTTGATGTCTATGGGGTTACAAGCAGTTCGATACTACCAAACAAAAACAACATGAAAAGTACTGGTCTTTGAATCATTAGCCATTGAATCAATTTTATTTTAAATCCTTGTTTTGCCATTTAGTAATTGTAAGACTTTGAGAAACTCAATTTCTCTGGGCCTCAACTTATTCCATATAATATAAAGTTATAGTATTTCCACTCTTTACCTTATAAGGGTGTGGTGTGAGACAAGCTCTTTGTAAACGTTAAAGCATAAAAGATATTAATTACTAATAGCATAATGTCTTTCATTTCTCTCTCCTGGATCTCTCATTATGTGATTGATTCGTTACTTCCTAAGTCAAAAATGTCATTTTACTATAATTATCTTTTGGAACATTGTTAAATACATGATGTTGTGTATTGGGCCACATTTAGTTAGCAATAACAGTGACAAAGAGAACCCAGGTTTTTTGACTGTCATTTCAATGTTCTTTCTTATAACCTAGTCTGCTTCCCTGGGTGATTATTGACCTCTGGGTAGTGACCAAAGTCATTTCAATCAACCTCTTTCTGCCTCTTCTCTCTCTTTTTTTAAATTACTTATTTCCTTCCTTTCTTAGTCTTCTTCTACTTTTAATATCCCAATTTATCTACCTCTAACCTCTAAATTCTCTAAATTGGCAGTTGAGTGAGGATAGAATAAGGGTAGAAAAGAAGATTTATAGTCTGTTCCCCCTTACAGTGCCTCTTAAATGTTTTCCTGAAAAGTTCATTTAACAAGAAAATTGGAACATTGGAAATGCATCTTCACCACAAAGACATATATCAACTTCTTTAGGAAAAGTGATTTTAATATGTGGTAGAAACAAGTAAATACACCTTTAAATCCTAAAGCTAATGTCATGTCTTTTACCTAAGAAAATTTATATATATATATATATATATATATATATATATATATATTTGATTTAATAAAACTCTTACAAAGGAAAAAATAACAACAAAAACAATAACAACAAAACATTACCTTACTGAATACTTCTTAATTCTTTCTTTGTCAAATATTTGTTGATTGCCCACTCTGCAGAAAGACACTATATACTAGATGTAAGGGATACAAATTTATATGATCTCTTATCCTCCCAAAATTTATAATCTAGCAGAAGAGTAAAAATATACATGCAAATATTTCTTTTTTATATCATCCATTAAAAATCCTATTTTATGCAAGCTTAGGAAATACATAATTATTAGTAAAATAATGCATTATGGAGTTTATTAGTAAACTTGCATCTACTAGAATATATGCTACAAATGTTTGCTGATATTTATTACATGACTTTGATCATGTTTTGAATCCAATGACAGAGAAAATGAATATTATAGGAGAAAATATAATAATGGAAAGAAAATAATGATGATGAATTTAGCCCAAAATATTCTGGGTTTGATTCTTAACATTGCCTTACTCAAACATGAGATAAATGATTGACCTTTTAAGTGACTTGATTTTTACTGTGACTGAAGACAAATCATAGGCAGCTGGGTTGAAAAGTGGATAAAGATCTGGGCCTGGAGTCAGGAATACCTGACCCTCATATATTTCTTCATTTTCTTCAACTGTAAAAAGAAGATAATAATAGTACCTATTTCTGGGGGTGTTGTGATGATCAAATAAGGTAATATTTGTACAGTATAGACCCTGGTACATAGTAAGCATTATAAATGTTGGCTTTGTAATTATTACCTAAACTGCTCTGAATTTTAATTTCTTCATCTGGAAATTTAATTGATAGTAATATTTACATAGCTAATTTATAGAATTATTTAAGTAATATGTTTTTGTTTGTTTTGCTGAGGCAATCGGGGTTAAGTGACTTGCCCAGCTTCACACAGCTAGGAAGTGTTAAGTGTCTGAGACCAGATTTGAACTCATGTCCTCCTGACTTCAGGGCTGGTATTCTATTCACTGTGTCACCTAGCTGCCCCTAAATAATATGTTTCACAAACTATAAAGAAACATATGAATATGTGTCATTGTTATGGGGGAATGAAATAGGAAGATATCAGAAAATCGAGCCACAATATCTTGAAATATTCATTAAAAAAACTCATCTAAGAAATGTTCTAAGAAATAAAGAATATGATGAATATTCAGAAGAGCTATAACACATATATTGATACAAAATGAAGTGAGCAGAACTAGGAAAACAGTAGCTACAATGATTACTACATAAATGGAAAATGGTATAAATAACATCAGAATTGAAACTGAAATCTGTGAAAATATATGACTTATTCTGGATCCCCAAAAATTAGATCTATAAAAGAACCTCTTTTCTTGCTTTGCAGAAATTTACAGGAAAGGTTATGGGTAAAGATGACTGTATATGTCAGATTCTTTTCAATGTTTTTATTAATTTTTCTGAATAATTTTTTTAATTTCCTTTTTAAAATATTACAATTGGTATCTTTCTGGAGAAAGGGAGATATTGAGAAATATGACATTAAGAAGACAAAATGAACTCAATAAAATTAATTTTTTGAAAAGATAAAAAATGTTCTAGGCTCAAAGTTTTTCAAGGGATGAAAAACAAAGCTCTGAGGAAATAGAATAGAATGTGAAAAACTCACAAAGCTATCCTCATAGTTATAAGGAATCCTTTATTTCCTAAAGTGCTCTAGCTGGAGTAGTGAGCCATACCATATCAAAATTATGTTACTATTACTTTATGAGTTTTTATCTGAAAGAGTCCTGGATATGCAATAATTTAAGAAGAAAGTTTATTAACTTTGCTTTGTTTTTTCTCCCATCAAAAATTAAGTAAGAGGTAACTAGAAATTGTATAATGAATTAGAATTGCTTTTGACACCTATCTGTATAACACTTTATTCCTAAACCAGACAATAATTGGAGCTCATATTTAAATAACGATTTTCACATTGTAAACTAAGGCTTGACAACCTTATAACATTGATAGTGTGAGTATTATTGTTTCTATTTTACAATTAAAGAAATAGAGGCTAAACGACCAAGTTCAGAACTAATTAGATGCCAGTCAGAAACTGATTCCATATTTTCTAATGCCAACCTTATGCTTCTTCTACTGAACTATACTTCTTGCTTTGCTGTAACAGTATCTATAATTCTTCTTGATTTCTCTTCTGCTTTTTTTTTCTTTGTTCCTTTTCTTCAGTCTAGGAATGGAATTTTAAAGTGGACGACATAAAGCTGGGTTTCAATAAAAATTTTTCTATAAAGAATTTCATTGCATTGATTCATCTGCAGGAACCATGCATTTGTTCTCTATTTTTGTTTTAGTGAATACCATGTTAACTGTCAAAACCAAGTGAAAAAAATACTGCATGGTCTACATGATGGGATTACATAAAAAAGTTATAGAATAACAGAAGATTCTATTCTTTTGGAATTATTCCATAGAGGGGGATGGAGCCAGAATGGTGGAGACAACACACATTTCTCTCTGATCTTCTCAACAACCCTCAGACTAATTAGCATATCCAGCCTCTGAATTAGCTTTGGACTGGCAGAACCCACAAATATTGAGAATGAAACAAATTATCAGCAGAAGATAATTTCAAAGATCATCAGAAAAGGTCTGTTCCAAATGGAAATGGGAGGGATGTAGCCAAGCACAAGACTGAACACAAATGCCAGAATAGACAGCACAGAGTCATGGGGAGGTGCAGTCTCCACATGGCAGAGAATATATGGGGAGGAAACAGACAAGAAAAAGTCTGTTTCAATCAGAAATGGGAGGGAGGCAGTAAAGCACAAGCTGCTGAACACAAGCACAAAGAGTCCCAGGGTGGTGCAGTCTCCACATGGAGGTATAAGCTTTACATGGTGGAGAATCTACAAGGAAAAATCTATAGGATCTACAGCAGTTTTGGCCACTCTGCCTTGATTGCAAGCCAGTGGATCAGAAGAGAAGTTATAATACATCCAATACAAAAACAAAAGATCAATAGGGAACTCCAAAATGCCAGAATCTCATGGGAATTGGCCATGACCACCCAGCATCGGGAGTGAATCCAGTGCAGCCACGGCCACTTGAAAAACCTTCCCACCATCAAATCAGACATTAGCTTTAAAAAAAAATGAATAAAAAAGTAAAGAGGACTATGATGATGGACAGCTTCTATGGTGAAAGAGAAGAACAGATTTCAAATGCTAAAGAGACTAAAGGCAGATTGTCTCCAGATGAAGCTCCAAAAGGTGATATAATGTGGTCCTCATCACACAAGGGTCTCCTGGAATAAATTAAAAGGAATCTTAAAAGAGAGATAGAAGAAAAATGAGGAAAAGGAAATGAAAACTTTGCAAGACGATTTGGAAAAGGCATATAACTCATTAAAAGATAGATTTGATAAAATGGAAAAAGAAAACAACTCTCAGAAAAACAGAATTTGTGAAACAGAAAGAGAAAATAACTCTTTAAAAAACAGAATTTGTGAAATGGAAAAAAATCCCATAGAAAAAAACAGCTCATTTAAGAATTCAAATGGACAAATATAAAAAGAAGTAAAAATAGTAAAAGATGAAAATAATTCACTAAATTTCAGAACTGAACAAATGAAAATAAATGATTCAATCAGACAACAAGAATCAGTCAAGGAAAATAAAAAAAAAAACATGAAAAAATGGGAAAAAAGGAATACTTAATTAGGAAAACAACTGACCTGGAAAATAGCTCTAAGAGAGACAATCTAAGGATTATTAGACTCCCGGAAATACATGATGAGAAAAAGAACTTAGACACTATCTTTCAGGAAATCATTAAACAGAACTACGGGGATATCATAGAATCAGAAGGAAAAATGACCACTGGCAGAATTCACCAAACACCTCCTAAAAATACTGCAAATTTAAAACCCCAAGGAATGTTTTGGCTAAATTTCAAAACTATTGGACCAAGGAAAAAAATATTACAAGCAGCCAGAAAGAAACAATTCAAGTACCAAAGAGCCACAATAAGGACTACTCAGGGCCTAGCAGCTTCTGCGATAAAGGATAAAAGGGCCTGGAATCTGATATTCTGAAAGGTGGAGGAACTTGAAATGCAGCCAAGAATAAATTACTCTGCTAAACTGAGCATTTTATTTCAGAGGAGATGGATATTCAATGAAACTGGTGAATTCCACTCATTTTTGTGAAAAGACCAAAGATAAACAAAAAGCTTGACCTTCAAATATAGATCTCAAGAGAAGCATAAAAAGGTAAAAAGGAAAAAAAACTCTTGATAACTGCATTTCTGTTATGGGTATACATAGATAATACACATAATCTGATTTTACTGTTATAATACAAAAAAGAAACTAGAGGGGGGCGGAGCCAAGATGGCGGAGAAGACACACGCGTCTTTCTAAGCTCTTCTCTTACCCTCTTTATCAATAATATATCAAGCCTCAAAAATAGTCTTGACTGCTAACAATTCGAAAGTAAAGTAGAACAACTCACCAGCCGAAAAAATCTGCAGTCTCGCCAAAAGGTTGGTTTCAGGGGCCAGGGGGAGATCGGCGCAGACTGGGAGAGAAATTAGGTTCGAGGAGAGTCTCAAACCTGAGGTTGAAGGCACAGATCTCATGGACACAAGCGCACAGCCCCAACCCGCAGTAAGGGGCTTTTCCTTGGGGCAGTTGTGATCCTGCACGGCAGGAGGACGCAGCCCGGGTTAGCCTCAATCTGCAACAGGGGAGCTCGGCTAGGGCCATGGAGCTTTTTTCAGGGCCGATTTGCATCAGGCAGAGACGCTGGGCAGAGTTTGTGGCTGTCTGCGTTCTGCAGTCAGCTGCTAATACTCACAGTCCCACAAGAGGCTCCGGCCTGGGCGTGACACTTTCACCACTTAGTCTCTAGCCTAGGGCAATCGATAATCCACTCAGCCCTACTAAGCAGTTTGATAGCTCGGCCAGTGCTGAATCCACATCCTATTGGGGAAGGAAAACTCTCACACAGGCACTCCCATACCTTTGGAGCCGGAAATCGGTTTACATCTCTACCTATTCTGCAGAGGAAGCTGGTAACCCCCTTGCCTAGGAGACCTACCCTAAAGGCTTTAAAACATGAATAAAAAGATGAAAAGAACAATCGACAGCTTCTATGCAGAAAAAGAGCAGGTCAGCAAACCTGAAGAGACCTCAAACAGCAAAATGCATCAGACTGTCCTCCTTTACAGAATGCTCTCATAGAAGAGGCCATTAAAGAGTCTCAAAGAGAGTTAGAAGATAAATGGGAAAGGAAGAGAAGCCTTACAAGAGGCAACAACTTCCTGAAATACAATTGGAAAAATAAAGATTCACTACAAAGTAGGGATTTGTGATTGGAAAAGACAAAGAACTCGCAAGAAAGTAGGATCCATGAATTGGAAAAGACAAAGAACACGCAAGAAAGTAGGATCTGTGAATTGGAAAAAGAAAATAATTCACTACAAAAAAAAATTAGTGAAATGGAAAAAAATTCCACAGACCAAAACAATACATTCAAAAACTCAATTGGACATATACAGAAAGAAGTAAAAAAGCTATTGAAGAAAATAATTCTTAAAAATTAGAACTGAACAAATTGAAACAATGATCATTGAGACAGCAAGAATCAGTCAAGCAAAAAACAAAAATGACAAACTGGAAAAACCACGAATTATCTACTTTGCAAAACGACAGACTTGGAAAATAGATCTAGGAGAATAATCTGAGGATTATTGGACTTTCTGAAAACTATGATGAAAAAAGAGCCTGATCTATTTTACAGAAATCATCAAAGAGAACTGCCCAGATGGAAATAGAATCAGAAGGTAAAATAGGCATTGAAAGAATTCATCGAACACCTTCTGAAAGAAACCCTAAAATAAAAACCCCAAGGAATATTGTGGCAAAATTTCAGAACTATAAGATTAAGGAAAAAATTTACAAACAGCAAAAAAAAACCATTTAAATACGAGGTGCCACAATAAGGATCACCCAAGATCTAGCTGCCTCTACATTAAAGGAAGAAGGCCTGGAATCATGATATTCGAAAGGCACAGAACTTGAGATGCAGCCAAGAATAAACTACCCAGCTAAGCTGATCATTTTCTTCCAGGGAAGAAGATGGACATTTAATGAAACAAATGAATTCCATTTGTTTCTGAAGAAAAAAACCAGAACTAAACAAAAATTTGATCTCAAGAATAGAACTCAAGAGATGCAGAAAAGGTAAAAATAACTCTTGAGAATTGTATTTCTGTTAGTGGATATACAAAAGAATACATGTATAATTTGATTGTACTGATATACATAAAAAGGGAAGTAGATATGGAAAAGGGATGATGGCAGAATAAGGTGGGAAGGAGGGATAAAAGGGGAACCACATCCCACAAAGAGGCTAGGAAACTTATCATATCTGAGGAATTTAGAGAGGGGAGGAACATTGTTGAATCTTACTCTCATCAGAGTTGCTCAAGAAAAAATAATTGACATTTGTTTTAGAGAAAATTCTCTCTCGCCTCTATTAAAAACAGGGGAGAGGAAAAGGGAAAAGAAATAAGAAGGAAGGAAGGGGGAAAGACTCAAAAGGGGAGGGAGGGATTATAAAGAGGATAATATCGTGATACAAAGAGGGTACATAAGTTTAAAAAGGGGAAAGAGGGTTGGGGGAGGCAAGAATAAGTAAAAGCACAATCTGGGGTTATTAGGATGGCAGGAAATACAGATTTAGTAATTCTAACCGAAATGTAAATGGGATGAACTCCCCATAAAGAGGAGGCAGATGCAGACTGGATCAAAAGTCAGAACCCTACAATATGTTGTTTACAAAGAAACACATTTAAAGCAGGGGATGCATATAGAGTAAAAGTAAAAGGCTGGAGCAAAATCTATTATGCTTCAGGTGAAGTCAAAAAAGCAGGGGTAGCCATCCTTATCTCCAGATCAAGCAAAAGTAAAAATTGATCTAATTAAAAGAGATAAGAAGGTAACTACATCCTGCTAAAGGGTAGCTTTATAAACAACGAAGCAATATCAATATTAAACATATAGCACCAAGTGGTATGGCACTCAACTCCTAAAGGAGAAGTTAAGAGAGTTGCAAGAAGAAATAGACAACAAAACTGTAATAGTAGGAGATCTCAACCTTGCACTCTCAGAATTAGACAAATCAAACCACAAAACAAATAAGAAAGAAATTAAAGAAGTAAATAGAATATTAGAAAAATTAGGTATGTTGGGATCTTTGGAGAAAATTGAATGGAGATAGAAGGGAATATACTTTCTTCTCAGCAGTTCATGGAACCTATTCAAAAATTGACCATATATTAGGACATAAAGACCTCAAAATTAAATGAAAGAAAGCAGAAATAGTAAATGCTTTCTTTTCAGATCATGATGCAATAAAAACTACATTCAACAAAAGTTAGGGGAAATAACAAAAGTAATTGAAACTAAACAATCTCATCTTAAAGAATGATTGGGTGAAGCACAAATTATAGATACAATTAATAATTTCACTCAAGATAATGACAATGATGAGACATCATACCAAAATTTGTGGGATGCAGCCAAAAGCATAGGTAATAAGAGAATTTTATATCCTTAGAGGCTTACTTGAATAAAACAGAGAAAGAAAAGATTAATGAATTGGGCTTGCAACTAAAAAAACTAAAAAGACCAAATTAAAAACCCCAATCAAATACTAAATTGAAATTCTAAAATTAAAAGGAGAAATTAAAAATATTGAAAGTAAAAAACTATTGAACTAATTAATAAAACTAAGAGTTGGTTCTATGAAAAGCCAATAAAATAGATAAGCCTTTGGTAAATCTGATTAGAAAAAGGAGGGAGGAAAATGAAATTAGTAGTCTTAAAAATGAAAGGAGAACTTTCCACCAATGAAGAGGAAATTAGAGAAATAATAAGGAGTTATTTTGCTCAACTTTATGCCAATAAATTTGATAACCTAAGTGAAATGGATGACTACCTCCAAAAATACAGACTTCCCAGACTAACAGAGGAAGAAGTAAATTGCTTGAATAGTCCCATTTCAGAAAAAGAAATAGAACAGGCAATTAAACAACTCCCTAAGAAAAAATCCCCAGGACCAGATGGATTTACATGTGAATTTTACCAAACATTTAAAGAACAATTGGCCCCAATGCTATATAAATTATTTGATAAAATAGGGAATGAAGGAGTCCTACCAAATTCCTCTATGACACAGACATGGTACTGATACCTAAACCAGGTAGGCTGAAAACAGAGAAAGAAAATTATGAGACCAATCTCCCTAATGAATATTGATGCTAAAATCTTAAATAAGATATTAGCAAAAGACCCTGAAAATCATCTCCAAGATAATACACTATGATCAAGTAGGATTTATACCAGGAATGCAGGGCTGGTTCAATATTAGGAAAACTATCAATATAATTGGCCATGTCAATAACCAAATTAACAAAAACCATATGATCATCTCAATAGATGCAGAAAAAGCATTTGATAAATCAACATCCATTCCTATTAAAAACACTTGAGAGTATAGAATAAATGGACTTTTCCTAAAATAATCAGCAGCATCTATTTAAAACCATCAGTAAGCATCATATGTAATGGAGACAAACTGCAACCATTCCCAATAAGATCTGGAGTGAAACAAGGTTGCCCACTATCACCGTTACTATTTAATATTGTATTAGAAACGCTAGCTATAGCAATAAGAGCTGAGAAAGAGATTAAAAGGAATAAGAATAAGAGCAATGAGGAAGCCAAATTATCACTCTTTGCCGATGACATGATGGTATACTTAGAGAACCCCAGAGATTCTGCTAAAAGTTATTAGAAATAATCCACAACTTTAGCAAAGTTGCTGGTTATAAAATAAACCCACATAAGTCATCAACATTCTTATATATCACTAACAAATCCAACAGTCAGAGTTACAAAGAGAAATTCCATTTAAAGTAACTACTGATAATATAAAATATTTAGGAATCTATCTGCCAAGGGAAAATCAGAAACTTTATGAGCAAAATTACAGACCACTTTTTCACACAAATTAAGTCTGATCTAACCAATTGGAAAAATATTAAATGCTCTTGGATAGGGCGAGCAAATATAATAAAGATGACAATATTACCTAAACTAATCTATTTATTTAGCGCTATACCAATCAGACTCCCAAAAACTATTTTAATGACCTAGAAAAAATAACAACAAAGTTCATATGGAAAACAAAAGGTCAAGAATGTCAAGGGAATTAATGAAAAAAAAAATCAAATGATGGTGGCTAGCTGTACCAGATCTAAAACTATACTATAGAGCAGCAGTTACCAAAACTATTTGGTATTGGCTAAGGAATAGATTAGTTGATCAGTGGAATAGATTAGGTTCAAAGGGATGAAAACAGTCAACAAATATAGCAACCTAGTCTTTGACAAACCCAAAGATCCCAGCTTTTGGGATAAGAACTTACTGTTTGATAAAATTGCTGGGAAAAATTGGAAACTAATATGGCAGAAACTAGGCATTGATCCACCTTAACGCGTATACCAAGATAAGGTCAAAATGGGTTCATGACCTAGGCATAAGAATAGAAGTATTAAATTCAGAGGAACATAGGATAGTTTACCTCTCAGACCTGTGGAAGGGGAAGGTTTTATGACAAATCAGAACTAGAGACAATTAGATCACAAAATAGAAAATTTCTGATTATACCAAACTGAAAAGGTTTTGTCAACAAAACTAATGCAGACAAGATTAGAAGGAAGCAATAAACTGGGAAAATATTTTTACAGTCAAGGTTCTGATAAAGAGCCTATTTCCAAAATATATAGAAAATTAACTCTAATTTATAAAAAATCAAGCCATTCTCCAATTGAAAAATGGTCAAAGGATATGAACAGACAAATTCTCAGATGAAGAGAATTGAAACTATTTCTAGTCATATGAAAAGATGCTCCAAGATCATTATTAATCAGAGAAATGCAAATTAAGACTAACTCTCAGATACCACTACACACCTGATCCAGATTGGCTAAGATGAAGGGAAAAATATGATGATTGTTGGAGGGGATGTGAAAACTGGGACATTGATTCATTGTTGGTGGAGTTGTGAACGAATCCAACCATTTTGGAAGTAGTTTGGACGACTATGCTCAAAGAGTTATCAAAGCTGTGCATACCCTTTGATCAGCAGTGTTACTACTGGAGATTATATCCCAAAAGAGATTATAAAGAAGGAAAGGGACCTGTGATGTGCATCGAATGTTTGTGGCAGCCCTTTTGTAGTGGGCTAGAAACTGGAAACTGAATGGATGTCCATCAGTTGGAGAATAGCTGAATAAATTGTGGTATAAGAAAATTATGGAATCATTACTGTTCTGTAAGAAATGACCAACAGGATGATTTCAGAAAGGCCTGAGAAGAGACTTACACGAACTGATGCTGAGTGAAAATAGGCAGGACCAGGAGATCATTATATACTTCAACTAACAATACTAGATGAGGACTAGTCCTGATGGATGAGGCCATCCTCAGCAACAAGATCAACCAAATCATTTCTAATGGAGCATGTAATGAACTGAACTAACTATACCCAGAAAAGAACTAGGGAGATGACTAAAAACCATTACATTGAATTCAGTCCCTATATTTATCAAAACATGCATTTGATTTCCTTCACAAGCTAATTGTCAATAATTCAGAGTCTGATTCTTTTTGTACAGACAAAATAATGTTGAGTCATGTATACTTATTGTGTATCTAAGTTTATATTTTAATATATTTAACATCTACTGGTCATCCTGCCATTTAGGGAGAGGGTGGGGGATAAGAGGTGAAAAATGGAACAAGAGGTTTGGCACTGTTAATGCTTAAAGTTACCCATGTAATATCCTGTAAATTAAAGGCTATTAAATAAAAACAAACAAAAAAAAGGAAAAACAAAAAAAAAGGACACAAGGAAAGAAATGAATGCAAAAAGAAAAGGAAAGAAACAAATGAAGGGAACATGGAATGTTAAACAAGTAATCATAAACAGTTATGTGACGAATAGTGAACAGTAAAATTAAAGGAGAAACTACATTGCAGAAGGATAATAGTTCAATGAAAATATAATGTGGGAGATCTCCCTAACCTAAGTGTATAAGCAGACTGGATAAACAAACAAAATTACATAAAGATTAGAGTTTAATTGAAATCCAAATAGAATATAATAAAGATATTAGTGTGACATCTTGAGAATTAAAGAATGGAGAAAAGGAAGAACTATATTGTCAACTTCCCGTGCAATAGGAAAACAAAAAAGAGGTATGGACACAGAAGTCTCAGGAAATCAAATCAGAAACAAAAATAGTAAGATCTAATTAAAGATGATAAAGAAAGAAACATATATCTTGAATTAAAGGATCCATAAAAATGACAACAATAGTAATATTAAAAATCTTATTCACAAAGAATAGTAGTGACATCTAAATCATAAAAAGATAATTATAACAGAGATGCAAGAAGAAATGAGACTAACATACCAAATAATAGTGGGAGGATTCTCAACTAATAGATTCTATCTCAGAACTGCATAAAATGAGAAACAACAAAATAAATTAGGATCAAAAGTAGTAAAAGAAATTAAATCTCAAGTTAATACTTAAGAAACAAAACTTGAATAGTCTGAAAAGATGAAAATTGGAGAAATCAATTGAAGATGAAACTAAGAAAGGAGATCATTTCAATTGCAATAAATAAAATAGAGTTCTTTATGAAAAAATGACTTAGTTATTTGATTAGAAAAAGAGGCAAAATCAAATTCAGTAGTCCAAAATGAAAAGAGAATTTTCCATCATGAGCAGAATACACAATTAATAGAGTTATTCGCCCAACTTAAATGCCAGATAAATTGACCATCAATGAAATGGTAAATACCTAAAAACGGATCCTACAGAATCAAAGAAGAAAGAAATTTTTAATACCACCATTTTGAAAAAAATAAAATAATGTTTATCAAGTCCTAATAAAAATCCCAGGTACCAATGGTTTAATGAATTCACAAACATTAAAAAAATTTATCTATACTATTTAAAGCTTTTGAAAAATGAAGAAAGACTCCACACAAATTGCTTTTATGACACAAAGAGTTCTGATACCTGAAAACCAGAGACGAAGATGGGAAAGAACATCTCATAGACCAATCTTCCAATGAGACCATTGATGCAAAACTTAAATTAAAAAGTTACAAAGGAGAAATCAATTAAATTGAAACTAAAAAAATTCAATTAATAAATAAAACTGAGTTCTTTTATGAAAAAAAGATAAGCTTTTAGTTAATTTGATTAGAAAAAAGAAAGAGGAAAATCAAATTGTTAGTCTCAAAAATGAAAAGGGAGAACTTTCCATCATGAAGAGGAAATTACAGCAATTAATAGGAGTTATTCTGCCCAACTTTATGCCAATAAATTTGACCATCTAAGTGAAATGGATAAATACCTACAAACGGATTGCCCAGATTAACAGAAGAGGAAATAAATTATTTAATACCCCCATTTTAGAAAAAGAAATACAACAAGGTATTAATCAAGTCCCTAATAAAAAATCCTCAGGACCAGATGGTTTTACATATGAATTCTACCAAACATTAAAAAAAATTTACTCCTATACTATTTAAACTTTTTGAAAAAATAAGGAAGTAAGTACTCCTACCAAATTCTTTTTATGACACAGACATGGTTCTGATACCTAAACCAGGTAGGACGAAGATGGAGAAAGAACATTATAGACCAATCTTCCAATGAGCATTGATGCAACAATCTTAAATAAAATATTAGCAAAGAGATTACAGAAAATCATATCCAAAATAATACATCACAACCAAGTAGGATTTATACCAGGAATGCAGAGCTGGTTCAATATTAGGGAAACTATTAGCATAATTGACTATATCAATAGCCAAATTAACAAAAAACATATAATTATCTCAACAAATACAGAAAAAGCACTTGAAAAATCCAATACCCATTTGTAATAAAAACACAAGCATATAGGAATAAATGGACTTTTCCTTAAAACACTCAGTAGCTTCTCTTTAAAACCCTCAGCAATCATCATATGTAAAGGGGATAAATTAAAATCACTACCAATAAGATCAGGGGTGAAACAAGGTTGTCCACTCTCACCATTGCTATTCAATATTGTATTAGAAATGTTAGCTTTGGCAATAAAAGAAGAAAAGGAAATTAAAGAAATTAGAGTAGGTAATGAGGAAACCAAATTGTCATTCTTTGTAGATGATATATGATGGTATACTTAGAAACCCCCAGAAATTTTGCTAAAAGCTATTAGAAATAATCCGCAACTTTAGCAAAGTTTCAGGATGTTATGGGCCAGAACTTGAAACAAGGTGCTAAGTCACTGGATTTGACAGAGACAATGCTTATGTACTTTGTTCACACCTTTGGAGTTCATACCTTTGGGAGAATTCACACATTAGTTCACACATTAGAGTTCAAACCCCTCACATCTTTAGTGTTCACACCTTTAAGAGAGCATATTTAAGGAGGAGCTCCCATAAGCCCACTGAGGACTTTGGGAGATTCACAAGTCAGGATTCAGTGGAGGAGATTCACAAGTCACAGCTCCCACAAGTCCACTCTCTTGGGAAGAGGAGCCAGATTCATTCCATCTTCTATCTTTGTGCTGGCTGGAGGCTTTGGATTCAAAGAGAACTAGAAGCTGAATCTGAAAGAGTCAAAAGACTAGCCGCAAGAGCTCTTGGAACCAAGGAGAGAGATAGGCCTCTAAGAAAACTAACCGGGCTATTTTGAAGGATTGAACTTTTTAAACTCTTGGCTGCATTTGAGGTGATTATTACTCAAAACTGAAACTAAGGCTGCCTCCAGAAGCCCCCCAAGAAACCTGCTCCCAGGGAATGATTATAATTTAGAGAAGAGAACATTACAGCAGGATACAATATAAATCCACATAAATCATCAGCATTCTTATACAACACTAACAAAATCCAAAAGCAAGAGATAGAAAGAAAAAATTAATTTAAAATAACCATCAATAGTAAAAAAAAAAAAAAAAAAAAAAAAAAAAAAAACTTTTGGGAATTTATCTGTCAAGTGAAATTCAGGAACTAACAATCAAAACTATAAAACACATTCCACATAAATAAAGGCAGATCTAAGCAACTGGAAAAATATCAAGTGCTTGTGGATAGTTTGAGCAAATATAATAATAATTACTCTCTTAAACGAATCTATTTATTTAATCAAAGTCCCAAGAAACTATTTTATTGACTTAGAAAAAAATAACAATAAAATTCTTTTTGAAGAACAAAAGGGCAAGAATTTCAAAGGAAATAGTGAAGAGAAAACAAATGAAGGTGGCCTAGCTGTACCAGATCTAAAACTATTAGAAAGCAGTGGTCATCAAAAACATCGGGTACTGCCCAAGAAATAGAGAAGCTGATTAGTGGAATAGGTTAGGTTCACAGGACAAAATAATCAATGACAATAACAATCTAGTATTTACAAAGCCACAGGCCCCAGCTTTTGGGATAAGAATGCACTGTTTGACAAGGTATATCAAACCTTGATATACATTGCTGGGAAAATTGGAAACTACTAAGGAAAATAGGCATATACCTACACCTAACACCGTATGCTAAGATAAGTTTGAAATGAGTTCATGATCTAGACATAAAGAATTATATTATAAACAAATTAGAAGACCATAAGATAGTTCACCTCTCAGATATGTACAGGAGGAAAGAATTTGTGACCAAAGAAGAACTAAAGATCATTACTGATCACAAAATAGATAATTTTGATTGTATTAAGTTAAAAGGTTTTTGTACAAACAAAACTGCAGACAGAAGCAATAAACTGGGAAAATATTTTTTATATCCACAGGATCTGAGAAAGGCCTCCTTTCTAAAATATATAGAGAATTGAATCAAATTTATAATAGTTCAAGCCATTGTCCAATTGATAAATGATCAAATGATATGAACAATTTTCAGATGAAGAAATAGAAACTATTTCTGGCCACATGAAAAGGTGCTCCAAATCACTATTATCAGAGAAATGCAAATTAAACAACTCTGAGATATCAGTACACACCTTTCAGATTGGCTAAAATGACAGGAAAAGGTAATGATGAATGTTGGAGGGAATGTGAGAAAACTGGATCACTGATACATTGTTGGTGGAACTGTGAATGGATCCAACCATTCTGGAGCAATTTGGAATAATGCTCAAAAAGTTATCAAACTGTGCATATGCTTTAATCCATCAGTCTTTCTACTGGGATTATATTCCAAAGATATTTTAAAGTAAGGAAAGGGACCCACATTTGCAAAAAAATGTTTGTGGTGCCCTTTTTTGTTGTGGTTAGAAACTGGAAACTGAATGGATGCTCATCAATTGGAGAATGGTTGAATAAATTATGGTATATTAAAGTCAAACGACAAGCAGGATGATTTCAGAGAGGCTTGAAGAGACCCACATGAACTGATGCTAAGTAAAATGAACAGAACCAGGAGATCATTACACACGGCAACAATAAGACTATACATTGATCAATTGTGATGAATGTGGCCTTCTTCAAAACTGAGATAATTCAAACCAATTCCACTTGCTTAGCGAGGAAGAGAGCCATCTACACCTAGAAACTGTGTTGAACAAAACATAACATTCTCACTCTTTCTTTTGTTACATATATATATATATATATATATATATATATATATATATATATCATGTATTTCAACATATTTAACATGTATTGGACTAGCTAGCTAGTTAGGGCAGGGGGTGGAGAGAAGGAGGGGGAAATTTGGAACAAAGTATTTTGCAAGGGTCAATGTTGGAAAAATTACACCATGCATATATTTGGTAAATAAAAAGCTTCAATTAAAAAGAAATTATTCCATAGAATAACAGCATAAAGGATAGTGCTATAGTAATCTAAATTCATCATCTATTCACTTGAGGGGAATTGCAAAAATCATTGTCATAATTCTAGGTCCAACTATTATGTACACTTCACCTAAAATCTGACATAGCTTCAGTTGAGTCTACTATTCACTCTTCACTTTCCTCTGTAAAATGCTACAAAGTTTTAATAGACATTATTATATAATTATGCAATTTTAACTCAAAGGTGGCTCAATCGTTTGTTTAAATTTAGGAAGTTTGTAAGGTACTCTTGTTATGCCCTGAAACTGTTATGCCCTGAAGAAAATTATTATAGCCCCCCCCTCCTTTTTTCTTACCATTAGAATTAGGAGAATTGAGTCAGGAAAAACCTTGATATATTAGGTGCTCTATCTCAATTCTTGCTGGGATTATTACCCCTCCTTTTAAGTATTGCTCTTTGCCTCACTGTCTCCTCCTATGGACCTTCTTATCTTGACCCTCATCGTGCCAGAATTATTATGATCCTTTCCTGGAAGCATGGCTTGTCTGCCTACCCACTGTCCTGGACCCCCTTATCTGCCTTTGTTTCTCCTATAAGATTTTATACTTGTTTTGTATTCCATTTAAACCCTACTTAGCAAAAACTCTATAAAAATTCCCTACTTCAATTCCTCTGGGCCTAATGATTTTTGAACACGAGTTCCATTTGGTTGGCTAGCCTGGAATTCTCCATATTAAGAGATTAAAACCCAATCTCTGTCTTGTCTCAGTTTTTCTGTCATTATATTCTAAACTTCTTAAAGCAGAAAAACAAAACATAAATTCAAATTACAATTTTTATATTATTAATTTCTTTCAATATTAAGTAGAAATGACTTTTTCATAAATATTGAACAATATTACCTAAGTAAAAGATGATAAGAAAGACTCCAATTCAAATTTCCTTTAAAATTATTTTTGTTTCTTAAAATCCTTTCTCAGCATAACTGATACAAAACAATGTTTTCTCTTTTGCATATTAATACTGAAGATTTTTCTTAATATTAGTACCGGAACTCATGTCCTTTTTAAGCTAATATAATTGGAAAAGTCTCCTAGTTGCCTGTTCAATAAGATAAAAATGGTCCTTGTGTACTTTACAATATGCATGGTGTTTAAACAATTAGAAAGCTAGTTTATACATTCAAAGGAAAATAGCATAGTCTATGGCAGTTTATTACAGTAGCAAAATATAAAGCACATACAAATTTTAAGAATGTAAGAGTTTTTGTATTTAAATGGCTACAATTAAAAAAAAACCTGCTTCTTTGGAGTCAGAAGAGCTGTGTTTAATCACAAGGTTTAATACTTAGAAAACTAGTTGTATGACATTGAACAAGTCATTAAAATTCTGTAAATCATAATCTCATTTTGTTTGATATAGCCACAATAATGATTACACAAACTAATTTACAATAAGAACTTTTTTAACTGTGTAGGGTTATGTAAATCTTAATTGATTTTTTTTCTTTTTAGCTTCCCCAGAACTGAGCCGGCAAAAAAAAAAAAAATGCTGCCTGGATTGCATTTGGGAGATTACACAGTACTGAATGAATGAATGCAAACAAGCTTCTCCCTTTAAAACAAATCAATCTTTTCAACACTAATATCCTCATAGTGATGCTACATAACTCTGATAATGAAAAACTATAGTTTTTCAAGTCTCAAACATTTGATTAGTCAAAGAGTAATGAAGAAATGATGGATGGAAATAAGTTATATAATATTATAATAATAGCATTAATGCTATTAATTAATGCTAACACTTATAAGCAATTTCTATTTTGCAAAATGCTTTCCACATCTTATTCCATTTGATCCTCACCAAAATCCAATGAAGTGGGTACTATTTTTAGGGCCATTTTATAAATGATGAAACTAAGATATATAGAGGTTAAGTGACTTGCCTGAAGTCAAACAGTTTAGTGTCTGAGGTAGGATTTCAACTCAGGTCTTCCTGCCTCCAGGCCCACAATTCTATTCATTGAATCTTTTGGCAGCATCCTCAAAATAGAAAAAATAGGTTGTACAAGAATCAAAATAACAGTGACATCCATCTTTTCCATGGATGGAAAAGAAATGGACTTTCCATGTAGTGAGAACAAGAGATAACTAAAAGATAGCCTCCTACATTTATATTTATTCAGTTTAAGAACTCTAGTATAGAATAAGTACTGAATAATCTATCTCAATCTGTAATATATTACTTTTGCTTATCTCTTAATAAACTTAAATAAATATGTAAACATTTTAATAAATAAAAATCCATTTCTGGGTCTCTATTATCAAGAAATATAATGAAAAAAAGCACTTCACTTGATAGGGTAAATTTTAACTTCATTTTATTTTTTTTTATTTTTGCATATTTGCTACAGTAATTTCAGCCTAAATTTGTATACTATTACTTCCCATTGAGAAGATCCGATGTTTCTCCTTGTAATTTCCATTTTATTTTATTTTAAGAGTGACCTGGGAGAAAAATGAGATGCAGAAGTATACACATATGCACTCTTGGAATACTTTGCATAAAGGACCCCTTGTTTGCCTTTTCAATTACTTATTTTATTTTATCACCTTCAGTATTTTGCTTTACTCATCTCTTGGTAGCACTACCTATGACTAAACTGTATAAAACCCAAGTCAAAAAACAAAATACAGTTTCTTTACAACTTTCTGATAAAAACTAAACATCATGTATGTATGTGTATTAATCTTCCTTTTATATTTCTTATTATGACTTTTTTATAATCAGACTTCAAAGGTTTCTTGTGGAAAACTGTTAAGATCGTGTATTTTAAGATCAGCACGAGACAGGAATTCAGGTTAGGGGAAAATCGTCAGTCTTTATTCTCAGTGAAGAAGGATCAGAGGTGGAAGAGAATGCGATAGAATGTGTGCAGCTGAGTCAAGAAGTAGCTGACCAGCAGCCACACAACCAGCAGCTTGGAGTCTCGAATCCAGCCCAATCTCTCCCAGCTTGTCTTCTTCCTCCTCTGCCTCCACCCACCAAAATCGTCATTTTATACAAAACATCAGGACTTGCAAGGGAGTGGGCAGGGACCATTCTTTATCCAATCATGTATATTAATAGAGTATAGCCCAATTACTATCTAGCCTCATGTACTTGGGACCTCAGTGCATCAGCTCAAACCTCAGCCCATTACATTTCCCGCTTTCTTTTATTTTAGAACACCGGTGGTCATGCCATCCCTGACTCCTCAGGGAGGTCAGAGCCTTCCAAGGAGGTGATCACAGCCTCCCTAACTTCTCAGGAAGGAGGTGAAAGCACCGAAAGGAGGTGATCCAGCCTCCTGACTTCCAGGAAAGGCGGTGAAAGCACTAAAAGGAGATGATCAGCCCTCCCTGACATCTCAGGAAGGGAGATGAAAAGCACCAAAGGGAAATGGAGGTTGCTAGGGGTTTCTGGGCTGAAGGGTCTTATTATGCACAAACCCATCAGCATGGGAGGTATTACACAAGCACATAGCAATAACGCAGAGGCTATTAGGGATGACCCTCCCCTCAGTCCGTGCAGGCTCGATGTGGTGTAACAAACATGAATTGTACACACAGGGGATTACTACATTTGGAGAGTACCAGCTATGGAATTGAACCTCTAAAATCTAGTTCTCATTTTGAGCACCTCATTTATCGACTAGACAATGTTCAGCTCAAACCTCAGCCCATTACAGAAAACCTTTTTATTTTCCAAACATATGCATAGATAATATGACAACATTGACCCTGTCATAGCCTTCTGTTTCAGATTTACTCCTTCTCTCCACTCCCTCCCCTAGATGGCCAGCAATCTACTATAGGTTAAATTTATTAACAAAAGCATTTCCAAAACTTATGTTGTTACATTACAATTAGTATCTGAGGGGACTATGAAGAATTTCCTGTACCAGGTGGGATTTCATTTATTTATTATACTTTTTTTTTTATTTTCAAGACATACATATGGATAATTTTTCAACATTGACTCTTGCATAGCCTTGTGCTTCAGATTTTCCCTTCCTTTCCCCACCCCTTCCCTAGATGGCAAGCAATCCAATATATGTTAAACATCTTGAAATATATATTAAATCCATATGTGTAAATATATTTATACAATTCTCTTGCTGTATAAGAAAAATCAGATCAAAATGAAAAAAAAAAATGAATTAAGAAAACAAAATGCAAGCAAATAAGAAGAATGAGAATGTTATGTTCTGATACATATTCAGTTCCACAATCCTCTCTCTAAGTGTAGATGGCTCTCTTCATCACAAGAACATTGGAACTGGCATCAATCATTTCATTATTGGAAAGAGTCCTTCATTAGAATTGATCGTCCTATAATATTGATATTCCCATGTACAACGATCTCCTGGTTCTACTCATTTCACTTAGCATCAGTTCATGTAAGTCTCTCCAGGCCTTTTTAAAATCATCTTACTGATTGTTTATTATAGAACTGTAATATCCCATAATATTCATATACCATAATTACTCAGCCATTCTCCAATTGATGGACATCATCTCAGTTTCCAGTTTCTTGTCACTACGAAAAGGGCTGCCACAAACATTTTTGCACATGTAGGTCTTTGCCTTCCTTTAAGATTTCTTTGGGGGAAGAGCCAAGATGGCGGAGAATGTACACGTGACTTTCTAAGCTCTTCTCTTACACTCTATATCAATATTATATCAAAAATACGCTTGATTGTTACAATTCATAAAGATCAGAATTATAACAACTCACCAACCAAAGATATTTTGGCATCTCACTAGAAAAGGTTTGTCCTCAGGGCTGGGGGGGGAGATCAGCACAAGCAGGGAGAGAACTAAGGTTTCAAGCAGAGCCCCAAACCAGAAGTGAGAGCACAGATCTCAGCACAAGCTCCAAGCCCCAACCCACAGTATGGGGCTTTTCCTTGGGGCAGATACAAACCTGCACAGCCCAGGGCAGGCTCTAATCTGCACAGTGCGGGGCTCAGCTTGGGGCAATAGAGCTTTTGCAGGGTGATTTGCATCTGGGCAGAGACTTCCAGGCAGGGACTTCAGGTAGAGTCAGGTTATCTGCTGGTTAGCTGCTAATATCCAAAGCCCCACAAAGGGCTCTGGCCTGGGGCAGTGACACTTTCACCAATTAGTCTCAAGCCTTAGGACAGTCGCTAAACCACACAGCTCAAGTGGGTACTTCAATAACTCAGCCAGTCCTAAATCATCTCCAGTTGGGGGAAGGGAAAACTCTCACTCAGAGCACTCCCATACCTTGGAGCCAGTAACCAGTTGACATCTCTCCCTGCTCTGCAGAGGAAGCCTATAACCCCCTTGCCTAAAAGGCATACCCTAAAGGCTTTTAAAAATGAATAAAAAAATGAAAAGAAGATCGACAGCTTCTATAAAGAAAAAGAGCAGGTCTGCAAATCTGAAGAGACTAATAACAAACAGGCACCAGACAATACCCCAAAGGGGAATGTTACCTGTCCCCTTTTACATAATGCTCTCAAAGAAGAGACCATTAAAAGTCTCAAAAGAGAGTAAGAAGAAAAATGGGGAAAGGAAAGAGAAGCTTTACAAGAGAGCAACAACTTCCTGGAATATGAATTGGAAAAGATAAAAAAATTCCTAGGAAGTGCAGAGAAACAAAATTTGTGAATTGGAAAAAGTAAAAAAATCTCTGAAAACTAAGATTTCTGAATTGGAAAAGACAAAGAAGTCACAAGAAAGTAGGATCTGTGAATTGGAAAAAGAAAATAATTTAAAAAAAATAAGTGAAATGGAAAAAAATTCCATAGAGCAAAGCAATTCATTTGAAAACTCAATTGGATATATACAGAAAGAAGTAAAAAAAGCGAATGAAAAAAATAATTCATTAAAAATCAGAACTGAAGAAATAGAAACTAATGATTCATTGAGACAGCAAGAATCAGTCAAGCAAAATAAAAAAAAAATGACAAACTGGAAAAAAACATGAAATATCTACTTGGAAAAAGGACAGACTTGGAAAATAGATCTAGGAGAGATAATCTAAGGATTATTGGACTTTCCGAAAATTATAATAAAAAAAGAGCCTGGATACTATTTTACAAGAAATCATCAAATAGAACTGCCCAGATGTAATAGAATCAGAAGGTAAAATAGGCATTGAAAGAATTCATTGAACATCATCTGAAAAAGACCCTAAAATAAAATCCCCAAGGAATATTGTAGCCAAATTTTAGAACTATCAGATTAAGGAAAAAATTTTACAAGCAGGCAGAAAAAAACAATTTAAATACTGAGGTGCCACAATAAGGATCACCCAAGATCTGGCTGCCTCCATATTAAAGGATCAAAGGGCCTGGAATCTGGTATTCTGAAAGACAAAAGAACTTGGAATGCAGCCAGGAATAAACTACCCAGCTAAGCTGAACATTTTCTTCCAGGGAAAAAGATAGACATTTAATGAAACAAATGAATTCCATTCCTTTCTAAGGAAAAAAAAAAAATTAAACAAAAAATTTGCTCTCCAAACATAGGACTCAAGAGATGCAGAAAAGGTAAAAGGAACTCTTGAGAATTGTATTTCTGTTGTGGTTATACAAAAAGCCTATATGTATAATTTGATTTTACTATATAACATAAAAAAGGGAAATAGATATGGAAAAGGGATGATGGCAGAAAAGGTGTGAAGGGGGTATAAAAAGAGGGAAACTACATCCCACAAAGAGGCAAAGGAAACTTATCATATCTGAGGGAATTTAGAGAGGGGAAGGAACATTGTGTGAATTTTACTCTCCTCAGAGTTGGCTCAAAGAGAAAATAATTAACGTACTTGTTTTAGAGAAAATTCTCCCTAGCCTCATTAAAAAGGGGGAGAGGAAAAAGGAAAAGAAAAAGAGTAATAAGGGAAGAAAGGAGAAAAGATTCAAAGTGGGGAGGGAGGGATTCTAAAGAGAGTGAGCATTGTGATACAAGTGGGGCGCATAAGTTTAAATAGGGGAAAGAGGGTTGGGGGGCAAGAAAAAGTAAAGCATAATCAGGGGGTATTAAGATGACAGGAAATATAGAATTAGTAATTTTAAGCATAAATGTGAATGGGATGAACTCTCCCATAAAGAGGAGGCAGATAGCAGACTGGAACAAAAGTCAGAACCCTACCATATGTTGTTTACAAGAAACAGATTTAAAGCAGGGAGATACACGCAGAGTAAAGATAAAAGGCTGGAGCAAAATCAATTATACTTCAGGTGAAGTCAAAAAAGCAGGGGTAGCCATTCTTATCTTAGATCAAGCAAAAGCAAAAATTGATCTAATTAAAATAGATAAGGAAGGAAATTACATCTTGCTAAAAGGTAGCATAGACAACGAAGCAATATCAATACTAAAGGAGAAGTTAAGAGAGTTGCAAGAAGAAATAGATAACAAAACTGTAATAGTGGGAGATCTCAAACTTGCACTCTCAGAAGTAGACAAATCAAGCCACAAAACAAATAAGAAAGAAATTAAAGGGTAAATACAATATTAGAAAAATTAGGTATGTTAGATCTTTGGAGAAAATTGAATGGAGACAGAGAGGAATATACTTTCTTCTCAGCAGTTCCTGGAACCTATTCAAAAACTGACTATATAGTAGGACATATATTAAGATATATATGTTATATCTTAAATAAGATATTAGCAAAAAGACTACAGAAAATCATCCCCACGATAATACACTATGATCAAGTAGGATTTATACCAGGTATGCAGGGCTAGTTCAATATTAGGAAAACTATCAATATAATTTGCTATATTAATAACCAAATTAACAAAAACCATATAATCATCTCAATACAGCAGAAAAAGACTGATAAAATCCAACATTCATTCCTATTAAAAGTACTTGAGAGTACATGAATAAATTGACGTTTCCTTAAAATAATCAGCAGCATCTATTTAAAACCTTCAGTAAACATCATATGTAATGGGGGAAAACTGCAACCATTCCCAATAAGATCAGGAGTGAAACAAGGCACTATCCCCATTACTATTCAATATTGTATTAGAAATGCTAGCTTTGGCAATAAGAGTTGAGAAAGAGATTAAAGGAATTAGAGTAGGCAATGAGGAAACCAAATTATCACTCTTTTCTGATGATATGATGGTATACTTAGGGAACCCCAGAGATTCTATTAAAAAGTTATTAGAAAAAATCCACAACTTTAGCAAAGTTGCTGGTTATAAAATAAACCCACATAATTCATCAGCATTCTTATATATCACTAACAAAATCCAACAGTCAGAGTTACAAAGACAAATTCCATTTAAAGTAGCTACTGATAGTATAAAATATTTAGGAATCTATCTGCCAAGGGAAAATCAGAAACTTTATGAGCAAAACTACAAAACACCTTCCACACAAATTAAGTCTGATCTAACAAACTGGAAAAATATTAAATGCTCTTGGATTGGGTGAGCAAATATAATAAAGATGATAATACTACCTAAACTAATCTATTCATTAACACTATACCAATCAGACTTCCCAAAAACTATTTTGATGACCTAGAAAAAATAACAACAAAGTTCATATGGAAAAACAAAAGGTCAAGGATTTCAAGGGAATTGATGAAAAAAAAATCAAATGAAGGTGGCCTAGCTGTACCAGATTCTAAAATTATATTATAAAGCAGTGATTACTAAAACCATATGGTATTGGCTAAGAAATAGACTAGTTGATCAATGGAATAGGTTAGGTTCAAAGGACAAAACAGCCAATAACTTTAATTATCTAGTGTTTGTCAAAAAAAAAAAAAGACTTCAGTTTTTGGAATAAGAATGCATTATTTGACAAAAATTGCTGGGAAAATTGGAAATTAGTATGGCAGGGGTCAGCCAGGTGGCGCAGCAAATAAAGCGCCAGCCCTGAAGTCAGGAGGTCCCGGGTTCAAATCTTACCTCGGACTCTTAACACCTCCTGGCTGTGTGACCCTGGGCAAGTTACTTAACCCCAATTGCCTGAGCAGCAAAAAAAAAAAAAAAAAAAAAAAGAAATTAGTATGGCAGAAACTAGGCATTGACCCACAGTTAACACTTTACACAAAGATAAGGTCACAATGGGTTTATGACCTAGACATAAAGAATGAGATTACAAATAAATTGGAAGAGCATAGGATAGTTTACCTCTCAGACCTGTGGAAGAGCAAGGAATTTATAACCAAAGAAGAACTAGAGATCAGTATTGACTACAAAAAAAATTGATTATATCAAATTGAAAAGTTTTTGTACAAACAAAACAATGAGGAAGAAAAGGAAACAATAAACTGAAAAACATTTTACAGTCGTTTGATAAAGGCCTCATTTCCAAAATATATAGAGAATTGACTCTAATTTATAAGCAATCAAGCCATTCTCCAATTGAAAAATGGTCAAAGGATATGAACAGACAGTTTTCAGATCATGACATTGAACCTATTACCACTCATATGAAAGAGTGTTTCAAATCACTATTGATTAGAGAAATGCCAATTAAGACAACTCTGAGATACCACTACACACCTGTCAGATTGCCTAGAATGAGCAAGAAAAATAACGCGGAATGTAGGAGGGAATGTGGGAAAACAAGGACACCGATACATTTTTTGGTAGAATTGTTAACACATCCAGCCATTCTGGAGAGCAATTTTGGAACTATGCTCAAAAAGTTATCAAACTGTGCATACCCTTTGATCCAGCAGTGCTACTACTGGGCTTATAGCCCAAAGGGAAAGGGACCTGTATGTGCCAAAATGTTTGTGGCAGCCCTGTTTCTAGTGGCTAGAAGGAGAGCCATCAATTGGAGAATAGTTGAGTAAAGTGTGGTATATGAATGTTATGGAATATTATTGTTCTTTAAGAAACAACCAGCAGGATGAATGCAGAGAGGATTGGCGAGACTTCCATGAACTGATGCTGAATGAAATGAGCAGAACCAGGAGATCATCATATACCTCAGCAACAATACTGTATGAGGATATATTTTGATGGAAATGGATTTCTTCAACAAGAGAAGATCTAACTCAGTTTCAATAGATCAAGGATGGACAGAAACAGCTACACCCAAAGAAATAACACTATGAAATGAATGTAAACTGCTTGCATTTTTGTTCTTCTTCCCGGGTTATTTATACCTTCTAAATCCTATTCTCCCTGAGCAACAAGAGAACTGTTCAGTTCTACACACATATATTGTATCTAAGATCTACTGTAACCTATTTAACATGTATAGGAATGCTTGCCATCTGGGGGAAGGGGTGGAGGGAGGGAGGGGAAAAATGGGAACAGAAATGCTTGCAAGGAATAATGTTGTAAAAAATTACTCTGGCATGGGTTCTGCCAATAAAAAGTTATTTAAAAAATAAATTAATTAGAGGAACACAGGATAGTTTACCTCTCAGACCTGTGGAAGAGGAAGGAATTTATGACCAAAGAAGAACTAGAGATCATTACTGATCACAACATAGAAAATGTTAACTATACCAAACTGAAAAGTTTTTGTACAAATCAAACTAATGCAGACAAGATTATAAGGGAAGCAATAAACTGGGAAAATATTTTTACAGTCAAAGGTTCTGATAAAGGACCTTTTTCCAAAATATATTTTTGGACTCTAATTTATAAGAAAACAAGCCATTCTCCAATTCATAAATGGTCAAAGGATATGAACAGACAATTCTCAGATGAAGAAATTGAAACTATTTCTAGTCATATGAAAAGATGCTCCAAGTCATTATTAATCATTATTATTAATCATCATTATTAATCATTATTAATCAGAGAAATTCAAATTAAGACAACTCTGAGATACATCTGTCAGACTGGCTAGAATGACAGGGAAAGATAATGAGGAATGTTGGAGGGGATGTGGGAAAACAGAGACACTAATACATTGTGGGTGGAACTGTGAATACATCCAACCATTTTGGAGAGCAACTTGGAACTATGCTCAAAAAGTTATCAAACTGATTATACCCTTTGATCCAGCAGTGTCACTACTGGGCTTATATCCCAAAGAGATCATAAAGAAGGGAATGGGACCTGTATGTGCTTGAATGTTTGTGGTGGCCCTCTTAGTAGTGGCCAGAAACTTGAAACTGTGGAGGCCCATCAATTGGAGAATGATTGAATAAATTGTGGTTTATGAATATTATGGAATATTATTTTTCTGTAAGAAATGACCAACAGGATGATTTCAGAAAGGCCTGGAGAGACTTACATGAACTGATCCTGAGTGAAATGAGCAGGACCAGGAAATCATTATATATTTCAACAACAATGATATGATCATCAATTCTGATACATGTGGCCCTCTTCAGCAATGAGATGAACCAAATCAGTTCCAATAGAGCAGCTACACCCAGTGAAAGACTTCTGAGAGATGACTATGAACCATTACATGGAATTCCCAATGCCTCTATTTTGTCTGCCTGAATTTTTGATTTCCTTCACAGGCTAATTGTACACTATTCCAAAGTCCGACTCTTTTTGTACAGGAAAATAACTGTTTGGACATGTATACATATATTGTATTTAACTTATACTTGAACATATTTAACATGTATTGCTCAACCTGCCATCTATGGGAAGAAGTGGGCGGAAGGAGGGGAAAAGTTGGAACAAAAGGTTTTTCAATTTTCAATGCTGAAAAAAATACCCATGTGTATATCTTGTAAATAAAAAGCTATAATTTAAGAACAAAAGAAATGAAAATGTCTTTTAATTTGAAACAGCAATAACTAAATATAATTTGAAATATGGGTACATCTGTTTTGTTTTGGTTTGGTTTTGAGTGTCTGTATGCATACATATACAGAAAATTTATGTCATGTTCTGGTTGCTACCTTTTACCCCTCCACATTACCACTCCCAGCAATCTTCTCTCTTCATTGGATCCATGCTATTTAGCATCCCAGATTTTAAAAGTAGCTGTGCCTCTTCTCATCCTATTTCCTGTGTTGTCTGCCTTCCTTTACCCACCCCATCTCCCATGCTGTTTGTCTCACCTTCTTATCTCTATTGTGCTACACCTTTTGTAGCTGAAGAACGTGTGATTTCCTTTCCCTTTTAATTCTTGGCTACCATGTCAGTGGATGACTAGATAACTACTCAGTGAGGAAAATGTGGTGAAGCACATCGAGAATAGCAGTCACTGGAAGCAAATTCAATCCTTGTATTACGGCCCGGGACAAAACTTAGATTCCATTCTAAACCAAAAATTCATTTGATTTGTTGAAATGAAGTTTTATTAAGAAAAAATAGACTTCCTTTGGGGAGTCAATTTAAATTCAAACCTTCTTCTTTAAGTAAAGTACACTTAAGGATTGAACAGTCAGAAAAATCTTTTAATCTATTGGCACAAAATCATTGTGCACTGTGCATTTTAATTTTGTTTTAGAGAAAAGTGGCAGTTTAGGCCTCAACTCAGTCTGATACTTTATTTGCATTTTATGTAAAATCCCTGCATTTTTGACAAAAATGCTATCTCTGAAAATTGGATGAATGAGATGGAACGAGATCTCTCTGACAGTCAAAGAAATTGAATAAGGCTTTACCAACCCCAAAGTTGGTGTAGGCCTGAACCAACACCCATTAGGACATACCTACCTCCCCTTCTTGCTATTTTTCCAAGACATCAATCACTTGCTATCTCAATTTAAACCAAATATGGGCAGCTATAGTCTTAATGGCCAAAGCTCAATTACCTGGGGTAGTTCCCATGTTTAGAAGGTAAGACTCATTCCTTCCGCCAGTGAGGATGAGGGTCATTGAGGAGGAATTTTTTTTAGGAACTATTAATTAAGCTGTTCTGTCTTTATATGGCACCTCTCCATTCAATTGTTTGTTTGACTAGATTGACGCCCCCTTCTCCGGAGAATGTATAATAAAACTTCATTTCGCTTCTAGAAATATCTGTAGGTGTTTTATTATATTGTGGTCACTCACCTCTCTGCCTGAGCCACACACTGAATAAGCTTCCAATTCATCTCCATACCTTTAAAAAAATCCCTTGTTGATTGTCTTATTTTATATAGTACACATTCAGTAACATACTCTGTCCTGTTCTCTAAGTGTTGCAAAATGTAAGATTTGTTTGATTAGCTGTACCATCTCTCTTCCAATAGATTTTAGGCTTCTTATACTTGAGGGGGGAAGAAGAACGTTTACTATCATATTTGAATATATGAGGTTTTGTTTTTAGAACTTCACCAGTGTGCCCAATTTACTATACTGAATTCCTTTGTATTGGTATTTTATTAACTTTTGTCCCTATTATTTTTTTATTTTGATATTTTTAACAGTTCAGTAACTCCATTGATGGATAATTTCCCTGTGTTTTGTTTTGGTTTTTTTGTTTGTTTGTTTTTCCCTGTGGTTCCTCAGGGAGCTGAGACAGGATTTGGGAAAGATGGCAGAATAGTATGGAAAACAATAAGCTCTCTGAAACTTTCCCACAAACTTTTTTTTTCAAAAAAAAATCATCTCAAAGAAAAATTTGAGCAGCAAAAGTAATTAAAAGTTAGAATAAAGCAGTTGTCTTACTAATACAGTTTGGGACCTTAGGGAAACCAGGGTGAAATCCTGGTTTGATTGACATACAAAGAGCTCCTGATAAACTCTGCTGAATTAACAAACAAGTCCTGGGACAGGAAGCAGCAGAAACTTCCACCTTACTGAAATGGTTGGGGGGCAATAGCTAAATAGGGGAAGATTGAAAGTTTCTCCTTAGTTGCTGGACATACAGAATATTGACCAGAGAAGTCCTGTGTAGCTGTGGGTAGGAGGAGGGAGCACTTGCCAGATAAGTATAATTGCAGAGGGATGGGGCCATTGTTGTGCATATCCTTTGATTTAGTAACGCAACTATATCATATTAGGAGAAAAGGAAAATAACTTATGTTCTAAAATATTCATGGCATCATTGTTTGTGGTGGCAAAGAACTGAAAATATAACTGATATCCTTCAATTGGGAAATAGCTAAACTGTTTTTTAAAGTTTTTGTACAAATAAATCTAAAGCTGCTAAAATTATTAGGGAAATGGTTAAATGGCTGTGGGGGAGAGAGGAAATGTTGTATCACATTTCTCAGATAAAGTTGTTATTTCCAATAATCTAAATATGTTCGCACTTTTTTGAGTTATTAGGAAAAGGACTATAAAACATACAATTCAATTAAAAGCAATTGTGATCAACTCATTTTCACTTTCAATCATATATCTCTCTATGGTGATTTCATTTTAGTCACTTACCTTGCACATTCTTCATTAATAATATGTTGTAGCTTACTGATAACCACCATGTACTCCTCCATTTCCCACTGTGTGATGCAAAATTCTAATTCTTTGGATTAAATAGAATGATAAGCAATAGGATGGACAACATATGCAGAGGATCCATAGTATGTAAAATTTAAACAGAAAAAGGGAAGCCGGTCAATGATTTTGGAAAATGAAAATGAGAATAAGTTGAATAGCCTTTGAGAAAGGGCAAAAGGTTTTTAATGATCCCAATCTTCTCTCTGAAACAAAGTTCCATTTAAAAAACACAATATTCCATTAGTAATATTCTTTGATATGTCATGAGATACCTCTGCAAGTGTAAATGTATCTTTGTAATATGAACTTGACATTACTTCTGTTCCATATCATAAATTTTATCAAACATAGAAAGATCATATTAAACAATTTACTTCTGAATTTTAGTCAAGGCCACAAAGTCACCTTGACATGTAGTCATTAAAAGGGTCTTTTCAATGAATTTCCTCATGCATAAAACAATTCAGGCTTTTAGGAATCTATCTGCATTTTGACTATGAAATTAGTACTTTACATTTAAAATAATATTAATTCTCTGGCTTCAATAAGACACAATAGGAGAGGAGTTAGCCAAGAGTGGTTTCACTTTTCTTTTTGTAATCATGATTTTGAGGTAGGGCTATCCAACCATATAATTTTATTACAAAATTCAGCATGAAATAGAAATTATTTTCTTCTATTTTGCTGCAAATTAAATCTGAATAGGAAATTCAAGTCACCTCTAGGTATCTGTTCCTTTCACCCTTTTTCTCATTATATTCTTCTCTATTTTACTGAACACAAACTAAAATGGATATCAGAATAAGTGCTTAGCATAGTCTCATACATTGTAGATTTTTAATAAATGCTAATTAACTGCTTGTCCATGAATGAATATAAAGGTGGGAAAAATAAGTTTTTGAAAACATTGGAATAGGTTTCTTATAAGGGAAATCATGTAACATCAGAGAAATATCTGATTATTTACAACACCTGAGAAATTCTAAAGACATTGGAAGCACTGGAAACTAAAAATACCTGTCCCTTTCTGAGTCATTAGCCAAAGAAATCCTATATATATATTGCAATTTGTTTCACTGTTACAGCCACACAGAATATAACCATTCATTTTTGAATTGTAGGGTTTTCTCTTAAATAGGAGAAAACAAACCTGCAATGGATAATTTTGAGAACAGTATAAATCAGACACATCTTGAGAATGGAAGAAAATGATGTGTCAGGCAACTGATGGAAAGGTTAGGTGATTTAAATTGGAATATAGAGTGTTATCATTAGTTTAGTCATAAAAGAGGCATGTGCCCTCAAAATAAATTATTATGAGTGTAAAGAAATTAAGACTTGCAAAACCAGTATAAAATAGAAGCTGGGCATAAAAGAAAATATATACACTTTGCGTCCTCCTGCATCCACTTTTTCTTTAGGTTTTTTTTTTTTGTTTTGAAGGAATGCTATTAATTCTGTATTGGTTATGCTTAAAGCAAGTGACCATAGTACAAAATTAAAAAGCATCTTTGTATTAGGCCATGAAATGAATTTTATTATATATATGTATATGTACATATACATATATATATTACATATATCTATTACATATATATATATATATAAACATACACACACACACACATATATATATATATAATCTCTTTCTCTCTATATATATGTATATATGGTAGAATTTTCTTCCAAATTATGTTGCAGTTATGAAAAATTAAAGTTCCTTTATATTGCTAAATACACATTTTGTATTTAGAGGGATCAGATGGACAAAAGAAAATCAAAATAAAGTAGGGAAATATGATAATCCAAGTATGATTACATATGTTTAGCTGTGGACATGTGCCTGAGATTTTTTTTCTCTTACCAAAAGTGGGATTTATATAGGGAATCATTATGTGTATAGTTAAGATAGGTGATATTAATATATAAAAAATACAAATAATTAAAAAATCTAAGTGGGAACCTCGAGCAGAATAATTATTAGAATGATTATTTTAAGGAGTACTCAAGCTATTGATGCTATTTATTCTTGCTCTATGATCTGAAGAAAATCAATTTTTTTGTAACAAGCAGGACCATTTTTCTAAAATATATCACATTTTCACATTTCTCTTGCCATAGTACAAAATTGGACTAAATCTACATATTTATTTAGCTATTATTCCTGTAGACTGGGTTTACATATACGGTCGTTCCACTCATCTTTTGCATGAGAGGTTTTTTTCTGGACAATATAAGATATTTCATAAAGTCCTTAACTAAATAAATTTATTTCCACATGCATAATTTTAGAGTACCACATATATATTTCATTCTATAATGTATCCATAATATTATCTACCATTCTAGAAAGCAGAATACTGTAGTTCCTGATCCTCTAAATTCAATTGCTTCATATTTAAAGCTTTCTTGGCCTGCTTCAACTTTTTCTTCCTTGATAAATAAGATCTGCTACCTATACACCTAAAGTTCTAATCTTGTACTACAGTATTTGAATATATTATTTTTCATATATTATGTATATTGTGAGACAGTTAGCAATTCAGTAAATAGAATGCTAGGCCTGCAGGCAGGAAGACCTTAGTTCAAATTTGATCTCAGACACTTACTAGCTGTGTGAACCTGGGCAAGACTCTTAATCTTTGTTTTCCTTGAACTATTGAAGAAAATGGCAAATTACTGCAGTACTTTTGCCAAAGAAACCCAATGAACAGTACTGACTTGCTGTGGTTCACAGGTCACATAGAGTCAGACATAATTGAAAAACAATGAATGGTGTTTGTGTGCAAAGTCTTTGCTCCCTCACTGGAAAATAACTTATTTGAAAGGAAGTGTGGAAAAAGAGAAAAAGTATTTGATTTTGAGTTTGGTTGTGTCAGCTTGAGTTCTACTGCTGCCATTTTTTTTTTTGTGACATTATCCCTAGCATGTTGGCCCCTGGATGATTAAATTTTATTAATACTAACCCATGAGATAAATATCAGTACTAGGAGATTAGAAAATGAGAAAGAAGGTGTTAAGCCTGACAATTTCAGACTACCAACAAATAATTCTTTAACAATTTGTATGATTATGAGTAATCTTTGTCCAAAAACCATAAAAGAGGATCATAAAGAAACTGAATCACACTGAAATGTATTGTCACTCTCAACAAATTGAGATGCTATAAAATTAATATAACTAAATGAAAGAATAACTCACAGGTTCTCTTTGATGAGAAGTTGACAGAGTTGATTTTGGTGACCACCTAAGGATAATAAGAAATATAATCTTATAGGACACATGGCCATATACCCTAGCAATGCTAATAATGAATAGGATTAGACAGAAAATCACAAATACTATTCCTTCTCATGAAATTAACATGAAATTATAATCCTAAATTTTAGCACCTGGTAGAGGTGGTAATGCAGTGAAATATTATGAAGAATTTGATTATAATCTCAAATGTTAATAAGTATATAATTTGATAGGATTCATCTTCAATGAAAGAGTGAAAACTAGGAAGAAGGAACATCAAAATAATTGTGAGGAAAAAATATTTCAAGATCAAGAAATGAAAAAGAATCAAAGATCCATTGACTATTTGTAGCTGAACATCATGACAATTTCTTTAAGAAAAAATCAGAAGTTAAATTTGATATATACTAAATAAAGTCACACAAGACACAATTCACCGTACCTTATCAGATTTTAAAATAATTTTTACTTGTTCTGACTTGCTCAGAATTAACTATTCAAAATGATATATATCATAGAAAAGATTAACAACATTGTGAAATTACATTAAAAGATACAAAGAGAATATATTTTCAAAAAGGAAAATTGTTTACTATATTATGACTTCTTTCAGAGATGTTGGTACAAAATAATTATCATAAGTATGAGAGTCAATGATATCAGAAAATAGTTCTGGTATAAAAAATTTGATGTTGACAAGTAGAGACATATTTGCTAAGGGCAACATTACCTCATTTTAAAGCAATCTTTTACCAAAATATTGATTACATACCACTATAAATAAAAATAGCGTAAAATTATACTAATAATTATGCACATACATAACATACAATATTTAGACCTTAAAACAGGAAAAGATAAATGGAATAGTACTAAGTCCTAAAGTGAATATTACTTTTCTAGGTTTTATTGACTAAAAAAGTGACATGGATATTTTCATATTTTAGGAAAATTATTTTACTATGTTTTTTTAAAGAGAGAACATCTATATGTCAGCACTATTTATATAATTGCTCCAAGAGATTGATTGATGAGTGGAGAGAAATGAGGAAAGGAAACCATTTATGTAACTATTAAAATAAAAAATCCACATTTGAGAATATGAGAGCCTGAATGAGGGTAATACCTTAGAGAGAAAATATGTGGTGAGTATAAAAACAACAGAATTTGACAACAGATTAACTATGTGGGGTAAAGAAGAATATATATATAAGAATATAAGAGATATAGCTGAGGTGTAAATCAAAAGTGGCTGAAGATATGTGTTCTATATAGTAATATGAGAGTTTAGAAGATTATGGATTTGGGGATAAAATAATCAATCAAAAATATCACAACATATTCATGGCTGTTTATTCTGTGTGATTCACTCCTTCCCAGAAAAATGAAAACTGGGAAGGTAGAACTTTTATAAATCAATAGCCCCAAAGCTCACCCTTCAAGAGGCATCTGCCACAACCATGAAATGATTTTTGGGTCAGGAGAGGTATTTGTTGGAATTTGAAGGGAGAGATTTACCAAAATCATCTGTGTAACTACTGGTGCTATGCATTCTCAAGTAGTGATTAGTTTATAATTTCTCTGAGGGGCCATATTCTCTAAGGGGTCAGAAGTGGAGAGGATGAGACCTTACAGAATTGTGGGAAAGATCTGAGAAGGGTGTTGGAGATAAAAGTTAGGTGGAGTTGTGTTGACAAATTCCACAATAGATTATTGGAGAGAAGATGGGATATGATCCATCTCCCCCCTTTTAATTGGTTATTTACCACTCCTTTAGGGTTGTCATAAGTTTCTAGGAGTCTCTGATCCTAACTCTGGAGACCATATTCACATATCCTATGAAGTTATAGGGTATGAAATCATTTCCAATGGAGCAGTAATGAACTGAACCAGCTACGCCCAGAGAAAGAACTCTGGGAGATGACTAAAAACCATTACACTGAATTCCCAATCCCTATATTTATGCCCACCTGCATTTTTGATTTCCTTCACAAGCTAATTGTACAATATTTCAGTCTGATTCTTTTTGTACAGCAAAATAACATTTTGGTCATGTATACTTATTGTGTATCTAATTTATATTTTAATGTATTTAACATCTACTGGTCATCCTGCCATCTAGGGGAGGGGGTGGGGGGTAAGAGGTGAAAAATTGGAACAAGAGGTTTGGCAATTGTTAATGCTGTAAAGTTACCCATGCATATAACCTGTAAATAAAAGTCTATTAAATAAAAAAAAAGAAGTTATAGGGTATGTATTTTATTTCACACATGCTGCAATCCAAACCATAAATTGTTTTCATTCTATAAGGATTCAAAAAAGATGCCTTTTGTTTTAAAATATACCTAATTTGCTTCACTTCCGCAGATAATCCTTCCTAATACCAAATAATAGAGAACTAACTGATCAAATGAGGTTAACAGTTATACAGTATAAACACTCCTAATCCAGAGAAGTATGTATGTAGCATAGTTAATGGAGTGCCAGGCCTTGAATCAGTAGAATCTGATTTAAGATTCAGCCTCAGTTATTAGATGTTTGACTTTAAATAAGTCATGACCTCTCTTTGCCTCAGTTTTCTCATCTATAAAATGAAGATAATAACAGCACTTAGTTCCTGGTATTGTTGTTGAGGGTCAAATGAAATAAGTGTAATGTACTTGGTACAGTGTCTGGCACATAGTGTATCTTATATTAATGTTAGTTAATATAGATTTGCAAAGAAGAGAAGTCTAATAAAACTGATTTTTAATAATTTTTAATTTCCCTTTCTACCAACACCATTGAGAAAGTAATAAAGAAATATATATTGCTGAGGGTCATGGAGAGATAGAGGAAAGGATTCAACTTGGAGAGGAACAGACAATTTTAGAATTTTTTGCAGTAATGTCCAATTCTTCATGACTTCATTTTGGGGATTTTCCTGGAAAAATACTGGAATAATTTGCCATTTCCTTCTCTATCTCATTTTACAGATGAGGAAACTAAAGCAAATAGTGATTTAAATGACTTGCCCAGTGTCACACAGCAAGCAAGTATGTGTGTGTGAGATCAGGTTTGAGTTTGTATCTTTTTGACTCTTAAGGTTTGGCATTCTTTCCATTGTACCACCTAATTGTCCATAATTATAGACTTTTAAAATATTATAACTAAATATGATTTGTTCTCCTTGCTTTTTAATGACATGATTTTAAGTGAAAATTATCACAATCCATACTGTATTTTCTGATTATTGTAATATTTTGGTATTTTATTATATATCACATATCCTAGAACAATAGATATAGAAACATATAGTAAAGATGACAGTTTGATATATATGAGTTAAGCATAATTCCTATGAGAACTGATTCAAGAATGACTAAAATAAAAGAAAAACTAAATAAAACAAACTTGGTATCTTTCCATATTTTTTTCTCTCCACACCAACTGAAAAAAAAAAAGAAAAAAAAGCATAGTAATGAAATTATGCTGAAACTCTAGCTCTCATATCCAGTATTTAACAGTGTCCCTCTCTGTAACCCCATCTATTACTTATACAGCTCTTGCAGTTCTTGCCATGGAGTCCCTATTTAGAACACCCCAATCTCCAAATTCATCAATTGATTCAAGACTGTTCCAAAGAATAGAGAACAGGCATAAAATTCTCAATCAAAAGATGATGGATTCTCCTTCCTTGAGGTTCTCTAAGCAGAGTCAGGATGACAATTTCTTGAATATGTTATAATGGTCATTTCATATATGTATGAGCTATATGTAATAAGAAATTCTTAATCTTTTTATGTCATGGATCTCTTTGGAAATCTATAAAGCATATGAATATTTACTTGAAATAATGTTTCAAATGCATGGAATAAAATACACAAGATTACAAAGAAACTCACATGTAAATGAAAATAAAAATGTACTTTTCCCTCTTCTAATAAATTTTTTAAAATCTATCCCCAGCGTAAAAACCCCTGAATTAGATGGACTCCAGCTTCCAAATTTTGTGACTGCATGAATTGAATAAATTATGGAGGCTAAGATAATTCCAATGAATTCATTAATCACATAAAGAACATTTATATAGTGGATAGACAGATGCAGTTATCTATCTATCTATCTGTCTCTCCATATCTATATATAGATAGACAAATAGATAGATATGCAGTTAATTATATTGTTTAATATGTACCAAGCATTCCACTAAAGCACTAATTTATTTATCTTGTTTGCTCATAACAACAACCTAAGAGGTAGTACCATCACTATCCTTATTTCACAGTTGAAGAAACCGAGACAAACAAAAGTTAAATGACTTGCCCAAGGCTACAGAGATAACTAGTAAGAGTCTAAGATCAAATGTGAATTCAGATCTTCTTGACTCCAGCACCACAAACCTAAGTATTGTATCACTTGCTGTCTTGATTTTTTTTTTTAGTATACAGCTTGAGCAGCCTTTGAAAGAATGTTTTTTTAAGTTTTGTTTTGCTGAGGCAATTGGGGTTAAGTCACTTGCTCAAGGTCACACAGGTAGGAAGTGTTAAGTGTCTGAGGCCAGATTTGAACTCATGTTCTCCTGACTTCAGGACTGGTGCTCTACCCACTGCACAAACTATCTGTCCCCATTATTTTGTTCTAATTACACAAATGTAAGCATTCTTAGAATGGTTTCAGATATAATCTTGAATGTAACCTGGTAATGATAAGGAACAATTCATACATTGGTTACATAGAGCTAACAGTTTGTTAGTTAGTTTTCATTTTTAAACTAAATCAATAACTTCTCTGAAAACCAAGGTTAAATAAATCATTGCTCATCCTTACAACTTTTATTCTGTAATTAAAAGCTACAATAAAAGTCTTTTGGGAGAAAATATACGATTGTTAATTTCAGAACTCTCCAAGTATTTCTTACATTTTTTAAACACTCAAACTACTAAAGAAAAAATTCACTAAAATTCTTAATTTGACTCCCTTTTTCTGGCAGTAATATTCATTTTTCTGTTGTATATTATAATCTACTTCAAAGAAAATGAAATAATCAATTCTGAGTGCTCTTACTTTTATTTTTACCTATTTTAAAGACTAAGAAATAATTTGTTTTCCCCTTAAAATATTGGCTTTGAGAATTTGATCGTTCCTTTTGGATGGTAACTGCATTTACTATTCATTTTTCTCCAGACAATGTTAATCCATCCCTTCTTTACAATCAAGGGATATATCAGAATGTCTGAACTTTATGGTAGTGTTCTAGAAAGAAAACCATGAACACTTCAATGACACTCTTAACAAAGAATCTGAGACACCACAGGAAATCAAAATCCTCCTTTCAGAACAAAGTACAATATTTTTTCTTACACTTGCTCTTTAAATGATTATTACTGAAATATGAATTACTTTCATCCATAATATCAAAAATCTTTAAAAACTGGAAGGACAACCAACTAACTTACTGTCATTATTGATGGTATTTTTAGTCTGCTTAACAACAGGAGGCTGAATAAGTAATCTATTCAATCATTTCTTACTTTAGCAATCTATGACTTTTTCAAAAGCACTAATGTTAAAAATATTTTAGCAAGCAGTTCTAATTCTAATTTGAACAGATACTTATAGCCTTCACATAATAATGTACATGTACCTATTTAAGCTATATAAAAAAGAAAAAAGGAAAGAATTCTACACTTAAAAAGAGGACCTTTGACTCCATCACTGATATTACTTGTGTTACCTTAGGCAAGTTACTAAATCTATCTGAGCTTGTTTTCTCATGTCTGAAATGTAGGAACTAAGTCACCTTTAGGTTCAATATCTAATCCAACACCTCTAATTTAGTTCAGAAGTCCAGTGGCCTCATACTCTTTGCTGGGGGCCCATAGTACTTAGCTATGCCACACTGACTGTCAGAATTAAGAAGCAAAAAATATTTTCTTCTTCCTCTTTTTTTTAGTTGTATAATCAAAAGATTAGGTAAGATTCTTTACTCAGATTACTATCTACTAAAAAGCTTACTAAAACTGAAGAGGAGTATAAATAAGGTTAATAAAATATTACTTAATAGTATCGTCATGCTTAAAAGCTTAAAAAGGTGCTGGTTACTTTTTATACGCTTTGAATTCTCTTTGTTCCCTTTATCAAGCACTTTATTGGGTTCCTTTAATGTTAAAATATAGGATTCAGCTATAATAACAGCATAATACAATTTGTATGTTCATTTTTTGTTGATTAACACTTACATAATATCTCTGGGATACATGTCTATATGGGATCATATTAAATTACTTATCTTTCATAAATAGCAAGTGATGGTGATGGACACAGCTTTTTAGATCAGTGAATATAATCCTTAAAAATCAATTAAATTTATTTTAAATATGTTTTAAATTTCAAAAAGTATTACCAGCGAAGTTGACTATAATTTAGTCAATATTTTTGTATGTTCACTGAGGAAGTAAAGAATTTAATGAGTGCTTATTTTCTGGCATTCTGTGGAGTTTTGGGATACAAATAAAGAGAAAAGACAACCTTGGTTTCAAGGAGTTCTCAGTCAAATGGGGACAACAAAATTCAAAAACTAACAAGCAAATAAACAAAAACTATATGCATTCAAGATATATTCAGGCTAAATGGGAATAATTTAGAGGAAAGGCACTGAGAATGAGGACTGGGAAAAGTTTATTGAAGAAAGTGGGAATTTAAACTGAGATTTAAAGGAAACCCGGAGGCAGAGATATGGGAGAGAATTCCTGGTTAAGGAATCGATCAACAGAAATGCAGTATATTAGGACACAGACTGTCCTGTGCAAAGAACCACAAGGAAACCGGTGCAATGTCCAAATCTAAAGGAAGTAAGTCAGAGAAAGCCTACCCAAGTTCAAGATTTTCTGTGACTATGCTTTTATATTGAGAAATTTTGAGATTTCCTTATCTGTTCACAAACTGCTGTCAAGCATCTTCTCCCTCTACTTTGCAATGTCATATCCTCTTCATTGTTCTTGATATGGCCTCCTGTAATGACCACATTAGTACCCTGGATACTTAAAAACCAGCCAGAGTTAGGATAAGGGAAAGTCATTGATTTTTATTCTTTATCAAAGGGAGAGGAGAGCTCAGGGACAGAAGAATCTCCTCTGGTCTTGCTCCACCCTCTAAATCCTGCCTCAATCCCTCTATATACCAACAGATTAAAACCTGCAAGGAGTAGTAGGAAAGGCCATTCTTTCTCCAAGGATATGCTAATAGAGTATTGTCCAATTGGTAATTAGCCTTAAGTGCTCGGACCTCAGTGCATCAACTCAGTTTCAGTCCATTACAGCCTCCAATCCCTCAACCTTCTAATTCTTTCCTAGGCCATTATTCTATTCACTTATTACACACTACTCCCTTCCTAAACATGGCCCATTGGTGAATCAATTCAGCAACACACTACCCTCTTTAAAATCTTTGGTCTCCTCATCATTATCACAGACCTTGCCCTGCCAGCCTCAGTCTTGGATTACTCCTACTAATAAAATTGTTGAAACTGGCACCAAAATGCCTCTTTTAGAAGAGGCATCAAAAGATGAGATTGCTTATAGACACCAAATGTTGGAGTTTGGTCATGTGATAAATTCACAAAGGCCTTTTTCTTTGCCAAAAAGTATTGCTATTTTTGATAAGAGGTTAGAGACAAAAGGAAGAGGCACCCTAAGAATGGTAAATATGATATAAATTTGGGAGAGCATGTAATTAGCAAGGAAAGATGTTTTAACAATTAATAATGGAAAAACAAATTCCCTGGTGGAACTCATAGTTAAGCAGGATCAAGGGAATATGCCATGAGGTGGGAGTATGCCATTAAGTGGAAAGCTAAATCCATATACAAGTTTAGCACCCTAAAAATATAGTTAGCTACAAGAAGGAGAAAAACATCATGAAGCATGGGGAAGGGATATAGTTAGGGGAAAGACATAATGATGCATGGGAAATGGGGACATAAGAAGAAACACCATGAGCAGAGAAGAGTGGCAGGCTAACTCAAAAGGGATGAGGCAAAGATGGCATAAGCCATGCATAGATTTATAAAGGAAATTTATCTTTTTGAGTTTGACATAACTTGGTTTTCTGATTGAATATAGTCGGTGGGATTACCTAAAACCTCTACAGGAGATGGGATTGTAAGGTAGATTTGATCCCCATCAGTGCCCTTCCCTGCTTGACTCAGGAAAAAATCTTATCAGTACTTCAGGCTTTCTCTTCCAACTCTACTTAGTGACTTAGGATCTCATCACTGCTATCTTCTGCCTTTGCTCATCACACATGTTGCTTATAAAACTGAAGACAATTGTGTTTTCCATGGGTCTTGACATTCTAAACTGATTCTCTTATATTTTGAAACTCTGATGATTATTCTTTTTAGGAAAAAATGTAAAACTCCCTGTATTACATTTGAAGCCCTTCACAATCTCATGCTGACCTACATTTAATTTAATTTCACATCATACCTCCTTATATAGACAATAATTTAACCAAACTTGTTCATCTAGTTCATAACATTCCATACCAGATTTACCTATCTTACCTCAGGTATTCCCTCTTCATTGCACTCACTTCTTCTAAACTCATTAATTTACTTGAATATTCCCAGTCTTCACATTGCCTTTTGTATGTCTAGATTAATTTCTATATTTATAGCTAAAAGACCTAGAAACAGGTGTAAATTTCTTTGGTAAATTTCACAGGCAAATGCATTTGCTTTGACTTTTGCAACATCTAACTAGGGAAAAAGAAAACAAATTTAAGTTTGTGAAATATTTTTGAGTGGTTGAAGATCCACATGTACATTCAACCTGAGGCAGCTATTTCTACAGCTCTTCATATATGTGGATGCGAGTGTATTGTTGAGTTATTTCAGTAATGTGCAAATATTCATGACCCCATTTTGTTATTTTCTTAACAAAAATACTGGTGTAGTCTGCCATTTCCTTCTGTAACTCATTTTATACAAAAGGAAACTAAAGCAGACAGTTAAGTGATTTGCCCAGGTAGTAGGAAGCGAACTTAGTAAAATGAATCTTCCTGATTCCAAACCCAGTGCTCTATCGCTCTATTGAATATACTCCTTAGTGAGTGAGTATTATGAGATAAATATAATATTTTTGAGTTATAAATTCAAATTTCCACTGATATATTCATAATAATCTTACCAATATCAATAGTCAATGAAGAAGAAAAATCTATCATAAAACAAATGTAGACTGTGAATGATTACTAAATTGCCACAAGTTTTTCTCAGTAGATAGTTTAAAAGTATTGAAGATAGCAGGATAGTCACCATAACTCTGCAATACTCACCTTAGACAACCATAAAACAACACCTCAAAACAAATCCTGGAAATGCAGAACCAACAAAAAGACTGGGTAGGGTAGAAGAAACTTATCTTTGAGCTCAAGAACCTTGGAAGAGTGATGTGAGTAGGGAGAACACTGTACATAATAACAGCAAGATTATACAATGATCAATTCTAATGAATGTGGTACTCATAAACAACGACCTGATTCAGGCCAGTTCCAATGGTCTTGTGATGAAGAGAGTCATCTGCACCCAGAGAGAGGATTGTGAGAACTGAGTGTGGATAACAACACAGTATTTCCATTTTTTTTTTACTGTTGTTTGCTTTCATTTTGTTTTTTTTTCTCATTTTTTTCCCTTTTTGATCTGATTTTTCTTGTGCAGTATGATAATTGTGGAAAGAATCACACCTGCTTAATATATTGGATTACTTACCATCTAGAGGACAGTGTCAGGGAAAGGGAAGAAAAAAATACAACACAAGGTTTTGCAAAGGTGAAGATTGAAAATTATATCTACATATGTTTTGAAAATAAAAAGCTTTAATAAAAAATTACCTTGGAAAATCAGCAAGAAAGATCTATCTCACTCAAGTAAAAGGGGAGCACAACCCAGTAAACTAGCAGCAAGCCATAACTGAATAAACCATTGTTATATCCAGAGCCATAGTGTAGAAGAGCAAGCTAATGCCAACAATAGAAACCCCGACTTTAAGAACTGCCAAAGGCTTCATCATAGCCCTGGACAAACACATGAGTTCCAACTCTAGGGACCTGTCCTTGCATCAGCATAGCCATGGGCAAACAGGCATACTCCAGAGACCAGATGACCATGTGCTTCAATATATCCCTAGGGAAGAACAAATCTCAGCACATACCAGACACCACGACTACTCAGCACCACGTAAGCTGACAGACCTCTATAACCTCTAACAGTGCTAGCTACCTCCTTCTCCACCCTGAAGCAAAGCAACAAACATGAGGGCCCAGTGGGCTTAAAGGCAATATCAGTAAATCACCAGGTAAATAGCCAACACCTGCAACCTCTGGCACAAAAAGCCCAAAACAGTGTTTCTCTGATCCTGAGAGTAGAGCTCAATTTTAAAAATAGAGGAAAAAACAATAAAGATGAGCAAAAAGTCCAAAAAACAAACTAAAAAATGAAAGCACAGAGTTTTTAGGGTGACAGGAAAGATACGCTCAAAAGAGAAAAACAATGTCAAAACAACTATAAGAAAAACAACAAAGAAAAAATGGGAATGGTCTCAAAGCAGAAAGTCCTCATGGAAGAGTTAAAGAAAAGAATTTGAAAATCATTTAATATAGGTAGAAGACAATTTTTAAAAAAATGAGAGGAATGCAAGAAAATTACCAAAAAGAAATCAACAGCTTTAGGAAAAGAAAACAATTTTTAAAAATCGAATTGGTCAAATAGACAAAAAGACAGAAAGATCCACTGAAGAAAACTATTTAAGTACAATTGACCAAAAGTACAAAAGCTAATTGAGGAAAATATGACCTTAAAGGTTAGAATTGGACAAGTGGAAGTTAATGACTCTATGAGACAATAAAAATCAACTAAACTAATTCAAAGGAATAAAAAAAATGGAAGAAAATATAATCACCTCATGGTAAAATAATTTATTTAGAACATAGATACAGGAGAAACAATATAAGCATCACTGCATTACCTGAAAGATATAATCAAAAGGAGGACCCAGACAGCATCTATTAGGAAATTTTCAAAGAAAGCTACTCTGATGTCCAGGATTAAATAGGTATTAAAAGAATGCACTGATCACCACAGAAAAGAGATTCCAAAATAAAAACCCTAAGAAATCTTATAGCCAAATTTCATAACTATCAAGTCAAAGAAAACATACTACAAGTGGCCAAAAAGAAACAATTCACATATAGGGAAGCCACATGCAGGTTGCAGAGGACTTGGCAGCTGCTGTATTAAAAGACTGGAAGTCAAGAAACATGAAATTCTTCAAAGAAGCTAAGACTACAATCAAAAATGTCTTACTTGGTGAAAGTAATGATGCTATACAGAAAGAAAAACAATCATTCAGTAACACAGAAGAATTACAAGCTGTCATAAGGAGAGGATGGGAATTAAATCAAAACATTAATCTTTAATATCAAGACCCAAGAGAAGCATAAATGGGTAAAAATGGAAAAGAAAACATTAGGGATTCAGCACAACTAAACTGTCTACATTTCTGCATCTAAGATGATACTTATAATTCTTTAAAACTGTACATCTAATAGTACAGTTAGAAGAAATACACATAGAGCTGGTATAAGGTGGATTTGAAGGAATAACAAAAAAATTAAGAGATGAGAGAGAGAGAAGTTCTCTGGGTACAGAAAGAAGTGAGAGATAGAATGGTGTAAATTATTTCATATGAAAAGGCATGAAAGACCTATTAGAATGAAGGAAAAAATGAGAGAATGGATGGTATACATTGCTTGAACCCTATTCTCATCAGTATTTTCTCCAAGAAGGAATAAGATACACAATTAACTGAACATAGAATTCTATCTTACTAGATGAGGAAGTAGGTGGGAACAAGATTAAGTGGGACTTGGGGACTTGACAGAAGAATGGTGAGGCTATGGAAGCAAAACTATCAAGGAGAAAAAATGATGAAAAGAGAGAAAGTACAAACAGCAAAAGAATAGAATGGAAGGAAATACAGAGTTAGTAATCTTAATTGTGAATGTGAAACTCTCCCCTAAAACAGAAATGGACAGCAGAGTAGATAAAAAATAAGAATCTTATAATATGTTGTTTATAAGAAACAAACTTGAAGCAGAGAAACACATAGGGTAAAGGTAATGGGCAGGAACATAATCTATTAGGCTTCAGATGAAGTAAAAAAAAATCAAGGGTAGTAATCCTGACCTCAGAAAAAGTTAAAAAATAAATCTAATTAAAATAAAAAATGAAGTAAACTACATATTGGTTAAAAAGGCACCATAGATAGAGGCAGAGCCAAGATGGCAGAGTGAAGTCAGGAAGTTGCTCAAGCTCTCCCAGTTCCCCTTGAAAATCATATGAAACAAAGCCTCTATACAGAGTCTAATGAAATAAAACCATTCTTCAGATCAATATAAATTGAAAGGACTTCAAGAAAGATCATCTCACTAGGGTGAAAGGGTTTTTTTATCCTAGCCCAGACAGGGACTAGACAAGTCAGTGAGAGGATCTTAATCACAGAAGATCAGCAATTGAGACACTCAGTCCTGGCTCAATAGCAGGGCAGACCAGTGGAACATCCTCAAGTCTCAGCTCAAAAGACAAATTTCCAGCTAAGGAAACCAGATTGTCTCCCTGAAAGAGGAAGTAGGACTACTGTTTGTGAGCAAATTATATATTTTTTAATTGAAGCTTTTTATTTTCAAAACATGTACATGGATAATTGTTCAACATTAACCCTTGCAAAAGCTTGTATTCTAATTTCTCCCTCCATTCCCCACCCCCCTTCCCTAGATGGCAAGTAATTCAACATATGTTAAACATAGTGGAAATATATGTTAAATCCAATATAAACATACATATTTATACAATTATCTTGCACAAAAAAATCAAATCAAACAGGAAAAAAATTGAGAAAGAAAGCAAAATACAAACAAACAACAACAAAAAGAATGAAAATGCAATGTTGTGAACCACACTCAGTTCCCATACTCCTCTCTCTGGGTATAGATGGCTCTCTTCATCACACGATAATTGGAACTGGTCTGAATCATTTCATTATTGAAGAGAGCCATGTCCATCAGAATTGATCTTCATATAATCTTATTGTTGTTGCCATATGATCTACTGGTTCTGCTCATTTCAATTAGCATCAGTTTATGTAAATCTCTCCAGGCCTCTCTGAAATCATGCTGCTGATTGTTTCTTGTAGAACAATAATATTCCATAACATACATATACCAAAATATTCATATTTTGCCATTCATATTCAGCCATTCTCCAACTGATGGGTATCCATTCAGTTTCCAGTTTCTTGTCACTACGAAAAAGGCTGCCAAAAATATTGTTGCACATGTGGGTCCCTTTTCTTTTTTAAGATCTCTTTGGAACATAGGTCCCATAGAAACACTGCTGGGTCAAAGGGTATGCACAGTTTGGATATAGTTGCAAATTGCTCTCTAGAATGGTTGGATCTATTCACAATGCCACCATTATAATATATTATACATTATTAGGTATTAGTGTGCCAATTTTATCCCCTCAATATTCATAATTATAATTTCCTGCTAAGTCAGACAATCTGATGTATACTGGTATCTCAGAGTTGTTTTAATTTCTCTCATCAGTACTGATTTAAAGCAATTTTTCATGCAACTAGAAATGGTTTCCATTTTTTTCATCTGAAAATTGTCTGTTCTTATCCTTTGATCATTTATGCATTGGAGAATGGCTTGAATTCTTATAAATTTAAGTCAATTCTCTATATATTTTAGAAATGAAGCCTTCATCAGAACCCTTGAATGTTTGCTCAGTTTATTGCTTCCCTTCTAATATTGCCTGCATTAGTTTTGTGTACCCAAAACATATTAAATTAATATAATCAAAATTATCTCTTTTGTAATCAATAACGATCTTCAGCTTTTCTTTGGTGACAAATTTCTTCCTCTTAACAAACAGGTGTGGGTCAATGCCTAGTTTCTGTCATGCTACTTTCCAATTTTCTCAGCATTTTTTGTCAAATGGTGAGTTCTTAATCCCAAAAGCTAGGGTGTTTTGGTTTGTCAAGCACTAGATTACTATAGTCATTGACTATTTTGTCCTGTGAACCTTATCTATTCCACTGATTGACTACTCTATTTCCTAGCCAGTTCCAAATGGTTTTGATGACTTCTGCTTTATAATATAGTTTTAGATCTGGCACAGGTAGGCCATCTTCATTCACATTTTTTTTCATTAATTACCTGAAATGTTTGACCTTTTTTCATTCCAGATAAACTTTGTTATTACATTTTCTAGACTTGTAAAATAATTTCTTAGAACTTTGATTGCTATGGCACTAAATAAGTAAATATTTCCTCAGCCTACCCAAGAGCACTTGATATTTTTTTCAATTGTTTATATCTGACTTTATTTGTGTGGAAAGTGTTATGTAGTTTTGTTCATATAGTTTCTGACTTTGCCTTGGCAAACTCCCAAATTTTTTATATCACTGACAGTTATTTTAAATAGAATTTCTCTTTGTATCTTTTGTTGCTGCAAGTTATTGTTAGTATAAAAAATGCTTATGATTTCTGTGGATTTATTTTGTATCCTGCAACTGTGCTAATACTATGGACTATTTCTAGTACTTTTATTGATTCTCTAGGGTTTTCTAAGTATACCATTGTATCAACTTCCAAAACAGATGATAAATCAAAAGATTATACATAAAGAGGTAGAAGACACTTCAGAGTTCACTTAATCCTGTTCCTTCATTTTTATAGGTAAAGATGAGATAAATTGACCAGTCATGCAGATTATAAAGAAGGGATTTATACTATAAATGTTATACATGTTCCTCAGCCTTACATTGCCTTCTAATGGTTCTTTGCTAATTTAGCATCCCTTCTGGGCCTATATTCCCACATCCCCCTAGAACTAGCAGATTAATTCTTCAGAAACCAGCCGATAACTCCTTTCAGGCTTCTAGAAGTAACTGAGAGGAAATATTATTATATGTGATTCCTTGCACATCCCCTACCCCCCCAAAAATAGATCTTTCCCATTTATTATTAGTCTGTAAGATTTAATTGACTTTTACAAAGGTCACTTATCAATATGGTATACAGTAAGAATAGATGGTACAAAACATTTTCCCAAACACATTATCTCCTAGCACATATAAGATTCTTAGGAAGATTGGGCTCAGTTTTTGGGCTGAGTGACTTTCCTGCTATATCCATTCATGTTTGCATTGCTCTTTGGTATATGCCTCTGCTTTGGATTGACTGCATTATATCTTACTGCTCTCTTTCCCCCCATGATTTAGTCAATGATGAGGGTAAAGGAGAAAAGAGAAGAAATCTCTACTATCAATAAAAGAGAGGTTTTCTCTCAGGGGCTTGGTTTAAACCCAAATCTTCACATCAAGAATTAAATTCTTCTGCTTTAATTATCTTGGACTGAATTCATAGATGAACTAACTGCTCGTTTTATTTATTTGTTTGTTTTATTTTGTTTGTATTTTATACAGGCTCATTGGATATGACTACCGCTCTCAAATAATCACATTGCTTTTTTTTTCTTGACCAAGTCAAAGAAACTCTATCCTCAAAAAGATGAAAATATGTATAATGGAAATTATATTATGATATTTGGGAAATATCAAACAAAGAAAATACCATCTTGGGGTACATAATGCTGAAAAGTCCAGAGCAGAAAAAAATGGAAACTTGAAGCAATACTTGGAAGTGGTAGATTGGTAACAATAGCAACAAGGATACACATAAATATGTATTACACTTAATAATTTAAGAAGCTGTTGTTCTAGCCTACTTTCTATTCCATTCAAATCTTAAATATTTTCCAGTTATAATAAAATATTTTTGATTAATCTAAAAATTATAAAAGAAAAATGTTGTAAATATGTATACACATATATGTACATATATGCTTCTCCCATTAGATTATAAATACCTTGAGAGAACAAGAACTGTCTTTACAATTTCTTTGTATGCTTACTGTTTAGCATGCTGCTATGAGAAAATTGTAGTGAAAATACACATACATCTTCAACAAAGACAAGATGTAACTCAGTTTCAATTGATCAAGGATGGACAGAAGCAGCTACACCCAAAGAAAGAACACTGGGAAAGGAAAGTAAACTGCTTGCATTTTTGTTTTTCTTCCCGGGTTATTTATACCTTCTGAATCCAATTCTCCCTGAGCAACAAGAGAACTATTGGGTTCTGCACACATATATTGTATCTAAGATATACTGTAACCTTGGACTGCTTGCCATCTGGGGGAGGGGGTGGAGAGAGGGAGGGGAAAAATCGGAACAGAAGTGAGTGCAAGGGATAATGTTGTAAAAAATTACCCTGGCATGGGTTCTGTCAATAAAAAGTTATTAAAAAAAAAGAAAATATGCATACACACACACAAACATAGAGTTCAATTATATATATATATATATATATTATATATATAATATATATATTATATATAATATATATATATATACACACATACATATGTTTGTGTGTATGTATTTTTGAAATGCCACATAATATCTGGCAATCATAGAATTTGGTTTAAGCAAATAAAATATTGTAGATAACAATTTGGAATCAGAAGAAAAGGATCATGTATGAGTATTTGCTTGACAAATAGATTCTTCACTTTGTAAAAGAATTTACCATTGCAGTGCTTTACAAAACAAGCTCTCCTAAGATGTTTTTTAAATGATTCACTAGAGGGGCAGAGCCAAGATAGTAAAGAGGACACATGCTTCATTCTGAGCTCCCCTTGTACCCTGACTACTGACTACCAAATTCTGCCTTTGAAATAGTGCTTGACAGAAAAATTCTGTATTGATTGAGCAGGAGGAGGCCAGCATAGGCAAAGGGACAGAAGAGGGAGGCTAGCCCATATTGAGTGGACCAATGGCGGGGTGTAGTCTCTGCAAATAGATAATTTGCAGGGATGACTCTACAAAAGGTTGGCTGCTCTGCTAAGGTTGCAAACCAGTAGGTCAGCAGAGAAATTACACAAACATCAAAGGTAGAGTGTACACCAAAACGCCAGAATTACACAGGACTTGGCCACACCCATACAGCACTAGGTGTGACTCAGCATGACCACAGAGCAACTGCATTCTGTAGCAGGGTGCTCTTCCCAGGGAAATGGCACTTCCACAAGGCAGAGTTCTTCCCAGGATAGTCAAATTTCCACAGGGCTGTGCTCTTCCCAGAGCAATCACACTTCCACATTGTTGCCCTCTTCCCAGGGCAGTGGCACTTCTGTGGTATGGCCACTTTTCCAAGACTGTTCACAGGAAAGCTACTGTCCATCCTCGTCTATCCCTGTTCTGTAGAGGAACCTAGGAATCTCCTTGCCCTGAAGGCAGACCCTAAGGATTTTTTTTTAAAATGAGTAAAAAAACAAAATGCCCTCTAAGTATAGATATCTTCTATAGGAAAAGAGAACAGATTCCCAACCCTGAGGAGGCTAATAGCAGACAGTTCCCAGACAAAACCCCAAATAGGGATATAACCTGATCCCCATCACACAAGGCTCTCCTAGAAGAAATTATAAAATGATTTAAAAACAGACCAAGAAGAAAAATGGGGAAAGGAAAGAGAAACAATGCAAGAGAGTAAAGAAAAGACATATAACTCGTGAAAAGAAGGTTTTGATGAAGTGGGAAAAAATTTTTGAAATGTGACATAGAAAAGGTAAACAACTCCCAGGGAAACAAAAGTTGTGAATTGGAAAAGATAAAGAACTCCCAGGAAAGTAGGATTTCTGAATGGAAAAAAAGAAGATAGCTCATTAAAAATTGTGAAATGGAAAAAATTCCATAGAGCAAAACAACGTATTAAAAAACTCAATTGTACATACACAAAAAGAAGTTTAAAAAGTAAATGAAGAAAATGACTCATTAAAAATCAGAAGTAAACAAATAGAAAAGAATGATTCATTGAAATCATAAATCAGTCAAGAAAAAACAAAAAAGAAATGAAAAGTTAGAAAAAAATTAAATATTTACTTGGAAAAGCAACAGACCTGGAAAATAGATCTAGGGGGGATAATCTAAGGATTATTGAGTTCCCTGAAAGCCATGAAAAAAAAGAGCTTAGACACTATTTTTCAGGAAATCACCAAAGAGAACTGCCCAGATTTACTAGAATCAGAAGGTAAAATAAGCATTGAAAGAATTCATTGAATACCTTTTGAAAGAAACCTAAAATAAAAACTCCACAGGAATATTGTGGCTAAATTTCAAAATTATAAGTCTAAGTAAAAATTATTACAAGCAGCCAGAAAAAAAATCAAATATTAAAGAGCCACAATAAGAATCACTCAGGATGTAGCAGCTTCCACATTAAAGGACTAAGAGGCATGGAATCTGATGTTCTCAAAGTCAAAAGTACTTGGAATGCAGCCAAGAATACACTACCCAGATAAGCTGAGCATTTTTTTTTCCAGGGAAGAAGATGGACATTCAAAGAAACAAGTGAATTCCATTATTCCTAATGAAAAAATCAGAGCTAGACAAAAAAATGTGATCTTCAAAAATAGGACTCAAGAGAAGCATAAAAGATAAAAAGAACTCTTGAGAACTGTATTTCTGTTACGGGCATAGATAAAGAACACATGTATAATTTGATTTTACTGTTAGAATATATATAAAAAAAAGAATTACAAGTAGAAAAAGGATTGTATCAGAAAAAGGGAAAAGTTGAGGTAAAAAGAGGGAAAGTACATCTCACCAGGAGGCAAAGGAAACCTATCATATCTGAGGGAATTAAGGGAGGGGGAAGACCATGGTGTGAAACTTACTCTCATCAAATTTGACTCAAAGAGAAAATATACATATATTTGGTTTACAGAGAAAATTCTCTCGCCTAATTAAAAAATGGGAGAGGAGAAGGGAAAGGGAAAAAAGCAGGCTAAATAGAAGGGAATACAGAAATAATAAGGGAAAGGTATAAGAAAGCGTGAGGGGAAGGAATCTAAACTGGGAGGACTGCTTCAGGCAAGGGGTGCCCATAAGTTAAAATACTGGGGACAGGGGTAAGGAGAAACAAAGAGAAAAGTTTAATCTGGGGATAAGATGGTAGGAAATACAGAATTAGTAGTTTTAACCATAAATGTGAATGGGATGAACTCTCCCATAAAGCTGAAGCAGATAGCAGAATCCTACAATATATTGTTTAAAGGAAACACATTTAAAGCAGAATGAAACATACAAAGTAAAGGTAAAAGGCTGGGGCAGAAGCTATTATGCTTCAGGTGAAGTAAAAAAGCAGGGCTAGCCATACTGATCTCAGACCAAGCAAAAGCAAAAATTGTTTTAATGAAAAGAGATAAGAAAGGAAACTATATCTTGCTAAAGTGTAGTATACATAAAGAAGCAATATAAATATTAAACACATATGCACCAAGTGGTGTAGCATCTAAATTCATAAAGGATAAGGTAAGAGAGCTGCAAAAAGAAATAGACAGCAAAACTATAATAGTGGGAGATCTCACCCTTACACTCTCAGAATAAGATAAATCAAGCCACAACACAAATAATAAAGAAGTTAAAGAGGTAAATGGAATATTCGAAAAGTTAGGGATGATAGATCCTTGGGAGAAAACTCAAAGGAGACAGAAAGGAGCAGTTCATGGAATCTATACAAAAACTGACCATATATTAGGACATAAAGACCTCAAAAGTATTATTTTATTATTATTATTATAGCTTTTTATTTACAAGATATATGCATAGGTAATTTTTCAGCATTTACAAATTGCAAATCCTTTCATTCCAACTTTGTCCCTCTTTCCCCCCCCCCTTTCCCCTAGATGGCAGGATGACCAATACATGTTAAATATGTTAAAGTATAAGTTAAGTACAATATATGTATACATGTCCAAACAATTATTTTGCTGTATAAAAAGAGTCAGACTTTGAAATAGTGTACAATTAGCCTGTGAATGAAATAAAAAATGCAGTCAGACAAAAATAGAGAGAGGGATTGGGAATGCTATATAGTGATTCGTAGTCATCTCCCAGAGTTCTTTCCCTGGGTATAGGTGATTCAGACCATTACTGCTCTATTGGAAATGATTTGGTTCATCTAATTGTTGAAGATGGCCACATCCATTAGAATTGATCATCACATAGTATTGTGGTTGAAGTGTATAATGATCTCCTGGTCCTGCTCATTTCACTCAGCAAGGACTTCAAAATTGAATGCAGAAAGACATAAATAGTAAATGTATTCTTTTCAGATCACGATGCAATACAAATTACATTCAACAAAAAGCTAGGGATAAATAGACCAAAAAAAAATTGGAAACTAAATAATCTCATCCAAAAGAATGAATGGGTGAAGTAGCAAATCATATACACAATTAATAATTTCATCCAAGAGAATGACAACAATGAGACAACATACCAAAATTTGTGGGATGCAGCCAAAGTGGAAATAAGGTGACATTTTATATCACTAGAGGCTTACTTGAATAAATTGGAGAAAGAGAAGTGGAATTGAACTTGCAACTTAACAAGCTAGGAAGAGGGAAAAATAAAACCCCCCAATCAAATAATAAACTTAAAATGCTAAAATTAAAAGGAGAAATTGATGAATTTGAAAGTTAAAAACTATTGAATAAATAAATAAAACTAAGAGTTGGTTTTATGAAAAAACAACAAAATTGAAAAACCTTTCATAAATTAGATTAGAAAAAGGAAAGAGCAAAATAAAATTGTTAGTCTTAAGAATGAAAACAGAGAACTTTCCACCAATGCAGAGGAAATTAGAGCAATAATTAGGAGTTACTTTACTCAACTTTATGCCAATAAATTTGAGAACCTAAGTGAATTGAATGACTACTTTCAAAAATTAATTTTTGATTAACAGATTAAGAGGGGAGGAAGTAAATTGCTTGAATAGTCCCAATGCAAAAAAAGAAATAGAACAAGTTATTAATCAATTCACTAAGAAAAAAATCCTCAGGATGGATTTACATGTGAATTCTACCAAACGTTTAAAGAACAATTAACTGCAATATTATATAAACTAGTTGAAAAAGTAGGGAATGAAGGACTCCTATGAAATTCTTTTTATGGCACATACATGGTACTGATACCTAAACTGAGTTTGAAAATAGAGAAAGAAAATTATAGACCAATCTCCCCAATGAATATTGATGGTAAAATCTTAAATAATTTATTAGCAAAAAGATTACAGAAAATTATCCCCCAGATAATAACACAACACATTAGGATTTATACCAGAAATGCAGGGCTGGTTCAGTATTAGGGAAACTATTAGCATAATTGACTATATCAATAACCAAATTAACAAAAACCATATGATCATCTCAATAGATGCAGAAAAAACATTTTATAAAATTCAACATCCATTCCTATTAAAAACACTTGAGAGTAAAGATATAAATTGACTTTTCCGTAAAATAGTCAGAATTGATTCAAAACCGCTAGTAAGCATCATATGTGATGAGGATAAACTGGAACCATTCCCAATAAGATCAGAAGTGAAACAAGGTTGCCCACTATCACCATCACTATTCAGTATTGTATTAGAAATGCAAGGTTTGGCAATAAGAGTTTGATTTGGAGTTTTAATTTGTCCTTTTTCTAGCTGTTTTAGGTATAAGACTAATTTATTTGTCTTCTCTCTATATTTTATGCAATTAAGAATCTAGAGATATATAATTTTCCCTTATTACCCCTTTGGTTGCATCCCACAAATTTTGGTAAGTTTTGTCATTATTGTCCTTCTCTTGGATGAAATTATTGACTGTGTCTATGTTTTGCTGCTTCACCGATTTGTTCTTTATGACAGCCACCAAGATGGTCTCTATTTTGAAGTCTGTCTCCCCTCCCAGATCTCTTAGCTCTTGTAGAACATTTTAGATACCATTCTCTATTCTTGTGAATAGGTGTCAACTTGTAGAACTATACTAACTACATGTAGACTAGGTAACCGCTGTCTTATCAATTCCATTGAGTTAACATCTTGTTTCAAGTATACTTCTCAAGAGTTCTGGCTCACTTCATGGAGCCCTGAATATCCTGGGTCTCTGGTGCCTGCACTTTGTAGTTTGTGTTCAGCCTGATTGTGCTTAGCCAGTCTCCTTCTGTGCCTAATTGAAATAGACCTTCTGTGTATAGCTTTGAAATTATCTACTGCTGGCAATTTATTAAACTCCTGATATTTAAAGATTCTGTCAGTCCAGTGTGATGACACTAGATTACTATAGTTGACTATTTTGTCTTGTGAACATAACCGATTCCACTGATCAACTAATCTATTTCGTAGCCAATACCAAATGGATTTGATGACTGCTGCTTTATAATATAATGTTAGATTATGTACACCTAGGCCACCTTCAATTGATTTTTTTTTTCATTAAATCCCTTGGGATTCTCAATCTTTTGTTCTTTCATATGAATTTTCTTGTTGATTTTTCTAGACCATTAAAATATTTTCATGGAAGTCTGATTGGCATAGCAATAAATAAATAGATTAATTTGGGGAGTATTGTCATCTTTATTATATTCACTAGACCTATCCAAAAGCACTTAATATTTATTTGTCAAATTATTTAAGTCGGACTTTATTTGTGTGGAAAGTTTTTTTTTTGTAATTTTGCTCATATAATTTCTGACTTTCCTTTAGTAGATAAGATTCCCAAAGATTTTATGCTGTTGTTATTTTGAATGGAATTTATCTTTCTATCTGTTGCTGTTGGATTTTGTTGGTGATGTATAAAAATTCTGAGGATTTATGAGGATTTATATTGTATCCTGCAACTTTGCTAAATTTATGAATTATTTCTAATAGATTTTTAGTAGAACCTCTGGGGTTTTCTAAGTATACCATCATATCATCTGCAAAGAGTGATATTTTGGTTTCGTCATGGCCTCCTCTGATTCTTTTAATCTCTTTCTCCACTTTTATTGCCAAGGCTATTGTTTCTAATGCAATAGTGAATATTAATAGTGATAGTGGGCAACCTTGCTTCACTCCAGATCTTACTGGGAAAGGTTCCAGTTTTCCCCAATTGCATATGATGCTTACTGATGGTTTTAAATATATGCTTCTCACTATTTTACGGAAAGGTCCATTTATTCCTATACTCCAGTGTTTTTATTACAAATGGATGTTGGATTTTATCAAATGGGTTTTCTGTATCTATCGAGATGATCATATGGTTTTTGTTAGTTTGGTTATTGATAAAATCAATTATATTAATAGTTTTCCTAATATTGAACCAGCCCTGCATTTCTGGTATAAATCATACTTGGTCATACTGTATTATCCTGGGGATGATTTTCTGTAACCTTTTTGTAAATATTTTATTTAAGATTTTAGCATCAATATTCATTAGGGAAATTGGTCTATAATTTTCTTTCTCTGTTTTCAACCTACCTGGTTTAGATATTAGTACTATGTATGTGCCATAAAAGGAATTTGGTAGGCCTCCTTCATTCTCTATTTTTTCAAACAGGTTATAAAGCATTGCGACTAATTGTTCTTTGAATGTTTGGAAAAATACAAATGTAAATCCATCTGATCCTGGGGATTTTTTTTAGGGAGTTGATTAATAGCTTGTTCTAGTTCTTTTTCTGAAATAGGACTATTTAAGCAATTTACTTCCTCCTGTGATAAACTAAGAAGCCTATATTTTTGGAGTTAGTCATCCATTTTGCTTAGGTTATCAAATTTATTGGCATAAAGTTGGGCAAAGTAACCCCTTATTATTTCTTTAATTTCCTCTTCATTGGTGGAAAGTTTTCCCTTTCCATTTTTAAGACTACCAATTTGATTTTCCTCTCTCTTTTTTCTAATCAGATTTACTAAAGGTTTATCAATTTATTGGTTTTTTTCATAAAACCAACTAATAGTTTATTTATTAGTTCAATAGTTTTTTTTTTTACTTTCAACATTACTAATTTCTCCTTTTAATTTTAGAATTTCAAGTTTAGTAATTGATTCGGGGTTTTTAATTTGGTCTTTTTCTAACTTTTTAACTGGCAAGCCCAATTAATTTTTTTTAATAGCCTTTTATTTACAGGTTATGTGAATGGATAACTTTAGAGCATTAACAATTGCCAAACCTCTTGTTCCAATTTTTCACCTCTTACCCCCCCACCCCCTACCCCAGATGGCAGGATGACCAGTAGATGTTAAATATATTAAAATATAAATCAGATACACAATAAGTATACATGACCAAACCATTATTTTGCTGTACAAAAAGAATGGAACTCAGAAATATTGTACAATTAGCTTGTGAAGGAAATCAAAAATGCAGGTGGGCATAAATATAGGGATTGGGAATTTAATGTAATGGTTTTTAGTCATCACCAAGAGGTCTTTCTCTGGGCGTAGCTAGTTCAGTTCATTATTGCTCCACTGGAAATGATTTGGTTGATCTCATTGCTGAGGATGGCCAGGTCCATCAGAACTGGTCATCATTATAGTATTGTTGTTGAAGTATATAATGATCTCCTGGCCCTGCTCATTTCATTCAGCATCAGTTCATCTAAGTCTCTCCAGGCCTTACTGAAATCATGCTGTTGGTCATTTCTTACAGAATAATAAGATTCCATAATATATATATAACACAATTTATTCAGCCATTCTCCAACTGATGGGCATCTACTCACTTTCCATTTCCTAGCCAATACAAAGAGGGCTGCCACAAAAATTTGTGCACATACAGGTCCCTTTCCATTTTTTATGATCTCTTTGGCATATAACCCCAGTAGTAACACTGCTGGATCAAAGGGTATGCACAGTATGTTAACTTTTTGATCATAGTTCCAAACTACTCTCCAGAATGGTTGGATTCATTCACAACTCCACCAACAATGCATCAATGTCCCTGTTTTCCCGCATCCCCTCCAACAATCATCATTATTTTTTCCTCCCATCTTAGCCAATCTAACAGGTGTGTAGTGGTATCTTAGAGTTGTCTTAATTTGCATTGCTCTGATTAATAATGACTTGGAGCATCTTTTCATATGACTAGGAATACTTTCAAATTCTTCATCTGAGGATTGACTGTTCATATCCTTTGACCATTTTTGAATTGGCCATATTAGTAAGCAAATTAACAAAAACCATATGATCATCTCAATAGATGCAGAAAAAGCATTTGATAAAATCCAACATCCATTCCTATTAAAAACAATCGAGAGTATAGGAATAAATGGACTTTTCCTTAAAATAATCAGCAGCATCTATTTAAAACAATCATTAAGCATCATATGTAATGGAGACAAACTGCAACCATTCCCAATATGATCTGGAGTGAAACAAGATTGCCCACTATCACCGTTACTATTTAATATTGTATTAGAAATGCTAGCTTTGGCAATAAGAGTTGATACAGAGATTAAAGGAATAGAGTAGGCAATGAGAAAACAAAATGATCACTCTTTGTTGATGATATGATGGTATACGTAGAGAACCCCAGTGATTCTACTAAAAAGTTATTAGAAATAATCCACAACTTTAGCAATGTTGCTGGTTTTAAAAAAATAAACCCAAATGATTCATCAGCATTCTTATATATCACTAACAAAATCCAACAGTCAGAGTTACAAAGAGAAATTCCATTTAAAGTAAGTTATATGATTATATGTATATGTGATAAGTATATATGATTATATGAAATATTTAGGAATCGATCTGCCAAGGGAAAATCAGAAACTTTATGAGCAAAATTACAAACCACTATTCACACAAATTAAGTCTGATCTAACCAATTGGAAAAATATTAAATGTTCTCAGATAGGGTGAGCAAATATAATAAAGATGAAAATACTACCTAAACTAATCTATTTGTTTAGCGCTATAGCAATCAGACTCCCAAAAAACTATTTTAATGACCTAGAAAAAATAACAACAAAATTCATCTGGAAAAACAAAAGGTCAAGAATTTCAAGGGAATTAATGAAAAAAAAATCAAATGAAGGTAACTTAGCTGTACCAGAACTAAAATTACGTTGTAGAGCAGCAGTTACCAAAACCATTTGGTATTGGCAATGGAATAGATTAGTTGATCAGTGGAATAGGTTAAGGTCAAAGGACAAAATAGTCAATAACTTTAATTATCTAATATTTGACAATCATAAAGACCCCAGCTTTTGGGATAAGAACTTACTGTTTGACAAAAATTGCTTGGAAAATTGGAAACTAATATGGCAGAAACAAGACATTGATCCACTCTTAACACCATACACTAAGATAAGATCAAAATCAGTTCGTGCCCTAGGCATAAAGAATGAGATTATAAATAAATTAAAGGAACACAGGATAGTTTACCTCTCAGAACTGTGGAAGATGAAGGAAGTTATGACCAAAGAAGAACTAGAGATCATTATTGATCACAAAATAGAAAATTTTGATGATACCAAACTGAAAAGTGTTTGTACAAACAAAACTAATGCAGACAAGATTAGAAGGGAAGAAATAAACTGGGAAAATATTTTTAAAGTCAAAGGTTCTGATAAAGGCCTCATTTTCAAACTAGAGAATTGATTCTAATTTATAAAAAGTCAAGCCATTCTTTAATTGATAAATGGTCAAAGGATATGAACAGACAATCCTCAGATGAAGAAACTGAAACTATGTCTAGCCATATGAAAAAAATGCTCCAAGTCATTATTAATCAGAGAAATGCAAATTAAGACAACTCTGAGATACCACTACACACCTGTCAGACTGCCTAGAATGACAGGGAAAGATAATGCGGAATGTTGGAAGCGATGCGGGAAAACAGGGACACTAATACATTTTTGGTGGAACTGTGAATACATCCAACCATTCTGGAGAGCAACTTGGAACTATGCTCAAAAAGTTACCAAACTGTGCATATCCTTTAATCCAGCAGTGTTACTATTGGGGTTATATCCCAAAGAAATCATAAAGAAGGGAAAGGGACCTGTATGTGCACGAATGTTTCTGGCAGCCCTCTTTGTAGTAGCTAGAAACTGGAAACTGAGTGGATGCCACCAATTGGAGAATGGCTGAATAAATTGTGGTATATTTGTATTATGGAATATTATTGTTTTGTAAGAAATGACCAACAGGATAATTTCAGAAAGGCCTGGAGAGACTTACACAAACTGATGCTGAGTAAAAAGAGCAGGGCCAAGAGATCATTATATACTTCAACAACAATAGTATAGGATGACAAATTCTGATGGACTTGGCCATCCTCAGCAATGAGATCAACCAAATCATTTCCAATGGAGCAGTAATGAACTGAACCAGCTATGCCCAGTGAAAGAATTCTGGAAGATGACTAAAAAGCATTACATTGAATTCCCAATCCTTATATTTTTGCCCACATGCATTTTTTATTTCCTTCACAGGCTAATTGTATAATATTTCAGAGTTCCATTCTTTTTGTATAGCAAAATAATGGTTTGGTCATGTATACTTATTGTGTATCTAATTTATATTTTAATATATTTAAAATCTACTGGTCATCCTGCCATCTGGGGGAGGGGGTGGGGGTAAGGAGGGGAATAATTGGAACAAAAGATTTGGCAATTGTCAATGCTGTAAAGTTACCCATACATATAACCTGTAAATAAAAGGCTATTAATTTAAAAAATAAATACAAATTAGAAAAAAAAAGGAGAGAGGAAAATCAAATTAGTACTCTTAAAAATGAAAAGGGAGAACTTTTCACCAATGAAGAGGAAATTAAAGAAATAATAAGTGGTTACTTTGCCCAACTTTATGCCAATAAATTTGATAACCTAAGCGAAATGGATGACTACCTCCAAGAATATAGGCTTCCCAGATTATCTGGGGAGGAAGTAAATTGTTTAAATAGTCCCATTTCAGAAAAAGAACTAGAAGAAGCTATTATTCAACTCCCTAAAAAAAAAATCCCCAGGACCAGATGGATTTACATTTGAATTCTATCAAACATTCAAAGAACAATTAGTCCCAATGCTTTATAAAGTATTTGAAAAGATAGGGAATGACCGAGTCCTACCAAATTCCTTTTATAACACAGACATGGTATTCATAGCAAGAACCAGGTAGGTTGAAAACAGAGAAAGAAAATTATAGACTAATCTCCCTAATGATTATTGATGCTAAAATCTCAAATAAAATATTAGCAAAAAGATTACAGAAAATCATCCCCAGGATAATACACCACAATCAAGTAGTATTTATACCAGGACTGCAGGGTTGGTTCAATATTAGGAAAACTATCAGTATAATTGGCCATATTAATAACCAAAGTAATAACAACCATATGCTCATCTCAATAGATGCAGAAAAATTACATGATAAAATCCAATATCCATTCCTATTAAAAACACTTGAGAGTATAGGAATAAATGGACTTTTCCTTACAATAATCAGTAGCATCTATTTAAAACCAGCAGTAAGCATCATATATAATGGAGACAAACTGCAACCATTCCCAATAAGATCAGGAGTGAAACAAGGCTGCCCTCTATCACCATTACTATTCAATATTGTATTAGAAATGCTAGCTTTGGCAATAAGAGTTGAGAAAGAGATTAAAGGAATTAGAGTAGGCAATGAGGAAACCAAATTATCACTCTTTGCTGATGATATGATGGTATACTTAGAGAATCCCAGAGATTCTACTAAAAATTTATTAGAAATAATCCACAACTTTAGCAAAGTTGCTGGTTATAAAATAAACCCACATAAGTCATCAGCATTCTTATATATCACTAACAAAATGATAGTATAAAATACTTGGGAATCTATCTGCCAAGGGAAAATCAGAAACTTTATGAGCAAAAGTACAAAACACTTTCCACACAAATTAAGTTTGATATAACCAATTGGAAAAATATTAAATGCTCTTGGATTGGGCGAGCAAATATAATAAAGATGACAATACTACCTAAACTAATCTATTTATTTAGTGCTATACCTATCAGACTCCCCCCAAAATATTTTGATGACCTAGAATAACAACAACAAACTTCATATGGAAAAACAAAAGGTCAAGAATTTCAAAGGAATTAATGAAAAAAAATCAAATATAAGTGGTCCACCTGTACCAGATCTAAAATTATATTATAAAGCAGCGGTTACTAAAACCATCTGGTATTAGTTAAGAAATAGACTAGTTGATCAATGGAATAGGTTAGATTCAAAGGACAAAACAGCCAATAATTTTAATTATCTAGTGTTTGACAAACCCAGCGACCCCAGTTTTTGAGATAAGAATGCATTATTTGACAAAAATTGCTGGGAAAATTGGAAATTAGTATGGCAGAAATAGGCATTGACCCACACTTTACACCGTACACCGAGATAAGGTCAAAATGGGTTCCTGACCTAGGCATAAAGAATGAGATTATCACTAAATTAGAAAAGCACAGGATAGTTTACCTCTCAGACCTGTGGAAGAAGATGGGTTTTATGATCAAAGAAGAACTAGAGAACTCTATTGACTACAAAAGAGAAAATTTTCATTATATCCAGTTGAAAAATTTTTGTACAAACAAAACTAATGCAAGTAAGATTAGAAGGGAAACAATAAACTGGGAAAACATTTTTACAGTCAAAGGTTCTGATAAAGTCCTCATTTCCAAAATAAATAGAGAATTGACTCTAATTTATAAGAAATCAAGCCATTCTCCAATTGATAAATGGTCAAAGGATATGAACAGACAATTTTCAGATGATAAAATTGAAACTATTACCACTCACATGAAAGAGTATTCCAAATCACTATTGGTCAGAGAAATGCAAATTAAGACAACTCTGAGATACCACTTCACACCTGTCAGATTGGCTAGAATGACAGGGAAAGATAATGCAGAATATTGGAGGGGATGTGGGAAAACAGGGACACTGAAACATTGTTGGTGGAATTGTGAACACATCCAGCCATTCTGGAGAGCATTTTGGAACTAAGCTCAAAAAATTATCAAACTATGCATACCCTTTGATCCACCAGTGTTTCTACTGGGCTTATACCCCAAAGAGATTCTAAAGTAAGGAAAGGGACCTGTATGTGCCAAAATGTTTGTGGCAGCCCTGTTTGTAGTGGCTAGAAGCTGGAAAATGAATGGATGCCCATCAATTGGAGAATGGTTGAGTAAATTGTGTTATATGAATGTTAAGGAATATTATTGTTCTGTAAGAAATGACCAGCAGGATGAATACAGAGAGGATTGGCGAGACTTACATGAACTGATGCTGAATGAAATGAGCAGAACCAGGAGCTCATTATATACCTCAACAACGATACTATATGAGGATGTGTTCTGATGGAAGTGGATTTCTTCAATAAAGACACGATCTAGCTCAGTTTCAATTGATCAAGGATGAACAAAAGCAGCTAAACCCAAAGAAAGAACACTAGGAAATGAATGTAAACTGCTTGCATTTTTGTTCTTCTTCCCTGGTTATTTATACCTTCTAGATCCAATTCTCCCTGAGCAACAAGCTAACTGTTCGATTCTGCACACCTATATTGTATCCAAGATCTACTGTAACCTATTTAACATGTATAGGACTGCTTGCCATCTGTGGGAGGGGGTGGAGGGAGGGAGGGGAAAAATTGGAACAGAAGTGAGTGCAAGGGATTACATTATAAAAATTTACCCTGGCATGGGTTCTGTCAATAAAAAGTTATTTTAACAAAGCAGAAATTTGTGAAATAAGGAAAAATGCAATGAATAAAGGAATTCCATTGGCCAAATACAAAAGGAACTAATAAAGGTAACTGAATTAAAAATATACTAATTATAATTATTATTGCTAACTATATTTCATTCTTTTGTTCTGTTATATTTGCTTTTATCCTATCCTTCCTCAAAACTGATTTGCTTTTGACTAGTCCCTCTCTCAACATGCCCTCTCTTCTATCACCCTCCTTCCTCTTTAAATTCCCTTTCCCTCCTACTTTCCAGGAGATAAGATAGAATTCTATATTGAGTGTGTATGTTATTTCTTCCTTAAGTCAGTCCTGATGAGAATAAGGTTCACTCATTCCCTCTCTCTTCTCCTTCTACCCCTCTATTGTAAATTTTTTTCTTACCTCTTTTATGGCAAGTAATTTACACAATTCCATATTTCCCTTTCCCTTTTTTTCAGTACATTTCTCTTCCATCTCTTAATTTTATTTTAAATATATTATACTTTTACATTAAAATAACACCCGTGCTCTTTGTCTACATATACTCCTTCTAACTGCCATGATAATGAGAAAGTTCTTAAGAATTACAAGAATCATCTTCCCATTGAGAAATGTAAATTTTGTTTACGTTAACATTACCGATAAACTTTGTTAAGTCCCTTATGCTTTCCCTTTACTGTTTACCTTTTTATGCTTTTCCAAAGTCCAGAGTATTTGAAAATAAATTTTCTATTCAGTTCTATTCTTTTCATCAAGAACTCTTGAAAGTCCTCTATTTTACTGAATATCCACCTTTTCCCCTGAAGAATATTCTGTTTTGCTGGATGGGTCATTTTTTATTGTAATCCTAACTCCATTACGCTCCAGATTATCATATTCCATGCCCTCAGATCATTTAATGTAGAAGCTGATAAACATTATATTATCTTTACTGTGGCTCTACTATCCTTGAATTGCTTCTTTCTGGCTGTTTGCTGTTTTTCCTTGACTTGGGAGTTCCAAAATTTGACAATATTTTTGGAAGTTTTCATTTTGGGATCTCCTTCAGGAGATGATCAGTAGATTCTTTCAATTTCTCTTTTACCTTTTGGTTCTAGAATATAAGTATAGTTTTGCTTGATAATATCTTGAAGGATGGTATCCAAGCTCTTAAAAAAAAATCTCTCCTATGTCATTTTTTTCCCAATGAGATATTTCACACTGTTTTCTATATATATTATATATATATATTAATATATAATATATATATTATATATATATAATAAATTATTTGGATAGTTTTACATTTTAAGGCCTTCTTCTCATTATAGTTTTTGTATTTCTTTTTGCATCACTTGTGTAACTGTAATTTTTCTTACCAATATTTCCTCTACTTCTTCATTTGATTTTCAAAATTTCAAAATTTCCAATATCCCTTTGAGATTTTCCATGATCTGAGACCAATTTTTGTTTTTATTTTTGTAGACTTTGGATACAATAGCTTCAACTTTGTTGTCATCTTCTGAGTGAGTATTTTGATCTTCTGTCACCATTAGTAGGTCAGAATTTTTTTCTGCCATTTTCTTATTTTCACAGCTTATTACTTAGCTTTTGATTCTCTGTTAAAGTGGAGCTCTTTTTTCAAGGTGAAGAGTGCTATTTTCAGAGAACATTCAGAATTCAGAAAAATCCATACCTTGAGCCAGAACTGCCACCTAGATCTGACCATGGGCAAAGCAACAGAATCCTATCGTTGTGCCAATAAAGAGACTCCTGCAGTCTCCCTCTGGTCAAATGTTTTGGCCCCCCAATTGTTGCCTGAGATCACCAGAAGCTGCTGTTGTACTAACAATCACTGTCTCTGCCAGTCACTATTGTGGTCATGGCTGTTACAACCATAGAACTGATGCCACTGTTCATTCAGTGACTCTCAATGCTTAATCCTTGTTTGCTGAGATTCTTTTAATTCCCTGGTGCTACAAATCTTTCCTGCTGAGTTTTCCTTGGCATGTGTGGGTTGAGAGGTCTAAACGGCCCAATAGCCTGGTCCCTGTCTGCATGAGCATTTACCCACAGAGACCTCCAGCCAACCTTTCAAGCTGCCTCTGGCTGGAAAATTGTTCTATCCCAATTTTGAGGGAGTTTTGATTTTCTAAAATTTATTTAGATTCATTATTTAAAGGTGGGTTTGGGGAATAGCTTGGGCAAGTTCTTCCTTTCCCTCCACCATCTACCTTCATCTTTCTAATATCCATGCTCACCTCTTCTAATTTATTCCTTTTATAATCTTCCAGGTTCAGCCCAGTTCACAGATTTTCACTTTTCTGGCTTTCCAATAGCCAAGGCTATTGTTCATTCAAAGTGCTTTAACTGGGTTCCTTCCCTATTATTCTCAGGTCTACTTCACTCATTGATTTAGCTTTCCTTATCCATTTTAACTTGTAAAATATCATAGCAGAATCATTCCTAAGAAGTCCTATAATTAATGAAGTTAAATTACATTAGATTTTCACATTTGCTTCTATTACAATACAAGATAACTTATATGTAAAAGAACAATTCAAGTACATATCAAACCATTTTTAATGATGAGGTTTAATACTTTTCAGATAAAATATTAATACTACTATTCAAGAAATGTTATGACTTTCATTTAGTACATTTAGCATGTTGGAAAGAAGAATCTGCTTATGGTTTAAAGAAGTACCTGCAAATATTGCTTTGTCTCTTTTTCTTCTGACTATATTTAATTCATTATGTATATATATACATGTGCATGTATTTATATATACATATATAGTTTGTATAATTTTTGTATATATATATATGTATTTCTGGGGGGGAATTAAAAACATCTGTATATGTGATTGTTTGTCTTATTTTCAAGTTTTCATCATCTACTTTTTTTATAAACACATGCAAGTATCTGCTTGCTTTCAAAAATTCCATTTTCTGACCATAGTCTTCATTATTGTTTCTGCAATATTTACTTTCACTCAGTTAAGTTAGTAAAATCATAATATTTTAGATCAAAAAGTGGACCTTACAAATTAACTTATTCAGGGATAGTGAACTTTAACAAGATTAATTGACTTACACATTAACTTACAGAAAACATTAAGGGACCCTGACCAAAATTAAGAGTATAATATTGATATTATAAATGTCATATAAAGATATACATATTTGAATAATTATCATTGCTTGGTACAAAAGGTATTGGTTTTGAGTCAGAATATCTGGGTTTCTCTGACTTAGTCTTGTGGGTAGGTAACAAATAACTTGTTCTTACATTACATCTTATGATAACAATGATATTTATATGGCATATTATATGAACTTTCTTGTTAGAAAAATATTTCCCGCCCCCCCTAAGCACCAAAGAAACTCATTTAACACAACAGAAGCACAATAGAAATCAGAGAAAATATACATATGAAAATATATGCCAGACAGTACACAATGAAGGTGAGCAAGACAACTTAGCTCAATAAAGAGGGAAAGTTTTCGGTGGGCCCTAAGAAACTTGCTGAAGTCTCTAGAGGAGGAGGCTCGGATAGGGACATCTATTCTGATGATGGAGAACACCTGCTCTCATGTCTTCTCAGAATTTATTCCTTTAGAAATCTAAAGTGGGGTTGGCCTTTTCCATCTTCTTACTGTAAGCTGGAAGCTAATGGAATGCTTGCTCAAAGAATACTCTTTTTATATCATAAAGAAACACTATGCAAACATGAACATAACATGTAACCAATCAACAAGTAAACCCTATAGTCCTTCTGTTACTCAGTTTCAAGATGGAACAATGATTGAATTCTTGATCCACTATATAAACTCAAAGAGCATTTTAGAACCACAAAGCACATAGCCAAGCATTTAATTAAAACATACTGGCAAAATTAATAATGGTTATATGCATGTGAGTATGAAATAGATAATTATTAGCCCCCATGAAAAAATGAAAACAATCATGAACAAATTCATGTGACAGTAAACGAGGAGCAAATTTACCCATTAGAAAACTCATATTCTTAACATAAGGGAGAGATACTCTATGTTGCTAATAAAGCCTCACTGAATGCAATCATTTGCCATTGCTGCATATTATTTTTGTAGTATTTTGTCTACTTTTGCTACCTTAAGCTTATTAGTTCCTTTTTTGGTGAAACTCTGCCCCAATTGGTTTTCAAAATCTATTTTATTGTTCTGTTTTGTTTTATTTCCTTTACATTTTCAAGTGTGCTACTCCTTCACGTCACCTCCAAAGTGACATGCCTTATGATAAGGATATGAACAAAAAGGGTCAGGGAAGGTTTAGGAAAACATTTTATAACAATTATTTGTAGTATTCCAATATTCCACAAGCAAAGTTCCCTGGCTAGGTGGGAAAAATGGGGCGATATATCTTTTAATATCTCATTTTCAGGTTTAAGTTTAGGCACTATGATTTTAAAGTTTTTAGGGTCATTTACTTTGTTGTATTTTCCATTTACATTGTTTGAATCATTGTGTGCATTGTTCCCTTGGTTCTGTTTACTTCCTTTAGCATAATTTCATGTAAGTCTTCCCATGATTCTCTTTATTCTTTGTATTAATCACTTCTTATAGCACAGTAATATTGCATTATTTATTCACTACAATCTGTTTAGTGGTTCCCCATTTGAAAGAAGCTGAAAGGAGAGGAGTACTGAATGTTAAGATTAGTATTCTCACTGCAAATCTGAAAGATTTTATCTGTTAGGGATTAATTTTCTTTATCTAATGGATGAAATTATAATGGTTCTATATCTAAAATACAATGCCTACTTTTGGGGGGATGGTAGATTGTGAGAATAAATGAGACCTGGATTAAAGGTCTACTCTGCGAGCTTGTAAGTCACATGACTCAGAATTCCCTAGTCCAGATTTTTTTTTTTGATCCTGCTTTGGTCAATTGTTATTGTTCACAGAACTAGTCCACCATGGCCACATACTGTGAGATAAACATAAGTCTCAATTTCACTGTCCTGATTTCTTCCATGCACACCACACTGTAAGATTGCTATGTAAATTTTTCTAAAGATTTTTTGAAGCTTTATTAATAAGGTATGAGAAACAATGGTGGGAGATGAGAAAGAAGAATGGAAGGGCACATGAGCACAAGATGATGCCTCCACTAGCATTCCTGCAATCATAAAAAAAAAAAAACAATCAAAGAAGATTTATTCTTTCTATTTTAATTCTTTAACTCATTCAAATACTATGAAATGATAAAATTCTGTTCTCACTAGCCCCTCAAAATTTACTTTAGAAGGTAAAAGAGGAATTCTAATAATTCCAAGAGAATTAGGAAATTTAAAATCTAACAGTATAATAAAGTCAGACTATTTAAATGACAACTGACCAAAGAAACATGGGGGGGGGGTGTATACAGCAACAAACAGATTATGTGCTGATCAACTGTGTTGGATTTGGCTCTTTTCACTAATGAGATTATTCAAGGAAATTCCAATAGACTTGTTATGGAAAGAGCCATCTGCATCAATAGAGAAGACTAGGAAGATTGAATGAGGATCACAACATAGTATTCACCTTTTTATTGCAATTTGTTTGCTTTTTTATTTTCCTTTCTCATTTTTTCACCTTTTGATCTGATTTTTCTTGTGAAACATGATAAATGTGGACATATATTAAGAATAATTGCAAATATAAATCTATATGGGATTGCTTATTGTCCAGTGAAAATGGGAGGTGGGAAGGAACAGAGGAAAACTTTGCAACGCAAGCTTTTTCAGGAATGAATGGTAAAAATTATCTTTGCATACATTTTGAAAACTAAAAATAAATTATTATGGAAAAAAAACAAAATAAATAACGACTGGGTATAGTAGAGTTTTTTTAGTTGTTTTTTGTTTTTGTTTTTTTAAAGGGGCAACCAGGTGATGGCATAACAGATAGAGGATCAGCCTTGAAGTCAGGATGATGAGTTCAAATCAGGCCTCAGTCTATCAGTCATTTTTACTAGCTGTGTGGACCTGGGCAAAACACCTAACCTAACCCTATTTCCCTCAGGTCCTCATCTGCAAAATGAGCAGGAGGAAGAAAGGGTAAACAACTTTAGTATCTTTACCAAGAAAACCTCAAATTGAGTCACAGAAACTCAGACACTAGTGAAATGATTCAACAACAAATAGCAGATTTAGATTATTGTATTATTTCTCTGATAATTTCAACTTTCTTTTAATTTTATTTCAACCTCTCTTTTTAAATAATTTTAGCTAAAGATTTATCACTTTTATTTATCACTTTTTTTTCTTTTTCAAAGAACCAGATTTTATATTCACGAATTTTAAGATGTCTCTTTTGTGCTTTTGGGGAGGTATTTTTACTAATTTTCTAGTTTTTAACTTCATAATCCACTCATTAACCTCATTTTCTGTTTTGATAATATAAATTCCCAGGAATTAACACTGTCTTCCCCTTTTCTTCTTTTAAAAAAATTGAAATAGCAGCATTCCTGAAATTCTAGCCTGTTTTCTTATCATTATCACTGTCTTTTAGAGAGTTAGCAGTTTTTTTGTTTGTTTGTTTTTTGTGATTTGCCTTTGAGCCATTCATTGTTCAGGATATTGCTAATTCGTGTGTGTGTGTGTGTGTGTGTGTGTGTGTGTGTGTTATTTAATATTAAAGATTTTTGTTGTCTTTTGGCCAATAAATGATATATTTGGCATTTCTTCTTTTTTTATTAAACTTTTTGTTTTTAAAACATTTGCATGGATAATTTTTCAACATTGACCTTCCTTGAAAAATCATGTTTTCAAAATTTTCACTTCCTTTCCCCCACTTCCTCCCCTGGGTGGGAAATAATCGAATATATGTTAAACATATTAAAATATATGTTAAATCCAATATATGTATACATATTTATACAATTATCTTGCTGCACAAAAAAATCAGATCAAAATGAAAAAAGAAAACAAAATGCAAGCAAACAACAAAAAGAGTGAAAATGCTATGTTGCAGTCCACTCTCAGTTCCCACAGTCCTCTGTCTAGGTGTAGAAGGCTCTCTTTATCACAAGATCATTGGAATTGGCCTCAACCATCTCATTGTTGGAAAGATTTACGTCTGTCAGAACTGATCATCATATAATCTTGTTGTTGCTTCATATAAGCCTCTCCAGGCCTCTCTAAAATCATCCTGTTGATCGGTTTTTGTAGAACAATAATATTCCATATTATTCATATACCATAACTTATTCAGCCATCTTTCAACTGATGGGCATCCACTCAATTTCCAGTTTTTTGTTTGTTTTTGATTTTTGTTTTTTGTTTTTTTGCCACTACAAAAAGGGCTGCTGCAAACATGTTTGCATATGTGGGTCCCTTTAACTCCTTTAAGATCTGTTTGGGATATAAATGTAGTAGAAACACTGCTGGATCAAAGGTTATGCACAGTTTGATAACTCTTAGGGCATAGTTCCAAATTGCTCTTCAGAATGGTTAGATCAGTTCACAATTCCACCAACAATGTATTAGTGTACCAGTTTTCCCACATCCCCTCCAACATTCATCATCATCTTTTCCTATCATTTTAGTCAATGTGAGAGGTATGTCACTAGTGGTATCTTAAGAGTTCTATTAATTTCCATTTTGATACTCAATACTGATTGAGAGCATTTCATCATCTGACTAGAAATGGTTTTAATTTCTTCATCTGAAAATTTTACCATTTAGCAATTAGAAAATAGCTTGGGAATTTCTTCTCTTAATGTAATTCTCTATAATATTCTTATTCCACAATCTTGTAGGATCAAATGAATTAACACATGTAAAGCACTTTCTAAATAGGAAAGCACTATAGAAATGCCAACTGATTTTATACATAATTTTTCTATGCCCTAGTAAATAGTAAATTTGTATTGAGATATATCCAACATATTTTTGTATGAATATATGTAAATATATGTCTACAGTTATGCTTTAATGTTTACAAAAAGCATTTACTATATTTTTTCAGCTTTAAGTTGACATATTTTGTAATGATATTCATAATGATTTGTTGCTAATGGTTCCCTCAATGATTCTTTGTTTAACTCTATTTTATATATAACTAAAGAAGTCCATAAGCAAGAGCCAGAGATTCCTTTTAAAATTATGGTAGACAAAATAAAATATTTTGGGGGCCTATCTGCCTAGACAAACCCAAGAACTATAGGAACACAATTGCAAAACATTTCTCACACAAATAAAGTCAGATCCAAACACCTGGAATATATCAACTGTTCATGGTTAAGCAGATTAAATATACTACAAATGGCAATTCTGCCCAAAAAGGACTATTTATTCATTGTCATACAAATAAAACTGTCAAAACTTTATTTTATAGAAATAAAAATAATAATAACAAAATTAATCTGGAAAAATAAAAGGTCAAGAATATCAAGATTCTTAATGAAAAAAATTACAAAGCATGATGGCTTAGCAATATCAAATGTAAAACTATATTATAAAGCAGTACTCTTTAAAACATTTGATACAGCTAAGAAGTAAAGTGGTTCAAAACCAATGAGAAAGAAGTTAAAGAAGTAAAGAGAATACTGGAAAAGTTTGGTAGGCTAGATATTTGGAGAAAACTGAATCAAGACAGAAAGAAGCACACTTTCTTCTCACCAGGTAATGGAACCTATATAAAAATTGACAATATATTAGGACATAAAGACTTCAAAATCAAATGCAGAAAGGCAGAAATAGTAAATGCATTCTTTTTTTTTTAATATATTTTTTTATTTAATAGCCTTTTATTTACAGGATTTATACATGGGTAACTTTACAGCATTAACAATTGCCAAACCTCTTGTTCCAATTTTCACCTCTTACCCCCCCACCCACCCCCTCCCCTAGATGGCAGGATGACCAGTAAATGTTAAATATATTAAAATATAACTTAGATACACAATAAGTATACATGACCAAAACATTATTTTGCTGTACAAAAAGAATCAGACTCTGAATTATTGTACAATTACTATGGAAGAAATCAAAAATGCATGTGTGCATAAATATAGGGATTGGGAATTTAATGTAATGGTTTTTAGTCATCTCCCAGAGTTATTTTTCTGGGGGTAGCTAGCTCAGTTCATTACTGCTCCATTAGAAATGATTTGGTTGATCTCGTTGCTGAGGATGGCCTGATCCATCAGAACTGGTCATCATCTAGTATTGTTGTTGAAGTATATAATGATCTCCTGGTCCTGCTCATTTCACTCAGCATCAGTTTGTGTAAGTCTCTCCAGGCCTTTCTGAAATCATCCTGTTGGTCATTTCTTACAGAACAGTAATATTCCATAATTTTCATATACCACAATTTATTCAGCCATTCTCCAACTGATGGACATCCATTCGGTTTCCAGTTTCTAGCCACTACAAAAAGGGCTGCCACAAACATTCGTGCACATACAGGTCCCTTTCCCTTCTTTATAATCTCTTTGGGATATAATCCCAGTAGTAACACTGCTGGATCAAAGGGTATGAACAGTTTGATAACTTTTTTAGCATAGTTCCAAACTACTCTCCAAAATGGTTGGACCCGTTCACAACTCCACCAACAATGCATCAATGTCCCAGTTTTCCCGCATCCCCTCGAACAATCATCATTATTTTTTCCTGTCATCTTAGCCAATCTGACAGGTGTGTAGTGGTATCTTAGAGTTGTCTTAATTTGCATTTCTCTGATTAATAATGACTTGGAGCATCTTTTCATATGACTAGAAATAGTTTCAATTTCTTCATCTGAGAATTGTCTGTTCATATCCTTTGACCATTTTTCAATTGGAGAATGACTTGATTTTATAAATTAGAGTTAATTTCTATATATTTTGAAATGAGGCCTTTATCAGAACATTTGACTGTAAAATATTTTCCCAGTTTATTGCTTCCCTTCTAATCTTGTCTGCATTAGTTTTGTTTGTACAAAAACTTTTCAGTTTGGTATAATCGAAATTTTCTATTTTGTGATCAGTAATGATCTCTAGTTCTGCTTTGGTCATAAAGACCTTCCCCTTCCACAGGTCTGAGAGGTAAACTATCCTATGTTCCTCTAATTTATTAATAATTTCATTCTTTATGCCTAGGTCATGAACCCATTTTGACCTTATCTTGGTGTACGGCGTTAAGTATGGATCAATGCCTAGTTTCTGCCATATTAGTTTCCAATTTTCCCAGCAATTTTTATCAAACAGTAAGTTCTTATCCCAAAGCTGGGATCTTTGGGTTTGTCAAAGACTAGGTTGCTATATTTGTTGACTGTTTTGTCCCTTGAACCTAATCTATTCCACTCATCAACTAATCTATTCCATAGCCAATACCAAATAGTTTTGGTAACTGCTGCTCTATAATATAATTTTAGATCTGGTACAGTCATTTGATTTTTTTTTCATTAATTCCCTTGAAATTCTTGACCTTTTGTTTTTCCATATGAACTTTGTTGTTATTTTTTCTAGGTCATTAAAATAGTTTTTTGGGAGTCTAATTGGTATAGCGCTAAATAAATAGATTAGTTTAGGTAATATTGTCATCTTTATTATATTTGCTCGCCCTATCCAAGAGCATTTAATATTTTTCCAATTGGTTAGATCAGACTTAATTCGTGTGAAAAGGGGTCTGTAATTTTGCTCATAAAGTTTCTGATTTTCCCTTGGCAGATAGATTCCTAAATATTTTATATTATCAGTAGTTACTTTAAATGGAATTTCTCTTTGTAACTCTGACTGTTGGATTTTGTTAGTGATATATAAGAATGCTGATGACTTATGGGGTTTATTTTATAACCAGCAACTTTGCTAAAGTTGTGGATTATTTCTAATAACTTTTAGCAGAATCTCTGGGGTTCTCTAAGTATACCATCATGTCATCGGCAAAGAGTGATAATTTGGCTTCCTCATTGCCTATTCTTATTCCTTTAATCTCTTTCTCAGCTCTTATTGCTATAGCTAGCGTTTCTAATACAATATTAAATAGCAACGGTGATAGTGGGCAACCTTGTTTCACTCCAGATCTTACTGAGAATGGTTGCAGTTTGTCTCCATTACATATGATGCTTAATGATGGTTTTAAATAGATGCTGCTGATTATTTTAAGGATAAGTCCATTTATTCCTATACTCTCAAGTGTTTTTAATAGGAATGGATGTTGGATTTTATCAAATGCTTTTTCTGCATCTATTGAGATGATCATATGGTTTTTGTTAATTTGGTTATTAACATGGCCAATTATATTGATAGTTTTCCTAATATTGAACCAGCCCAGCATTCCTGGTATAAATCCTACTTGATCATAGTGTATTATCTTGGAGATGATTTTCTGTAGTCTTTTTGCTAATATCTTATTTAAGATTTTAGCATCAATATTCATTAGGGAGATTGGTCTATCATTTTCTTTCTCTGTTTTCAGCCTACCTGGTTTAGGTATCAGTACCATGTCTGTGTCATAGAAGGAATTTGGTAGGACTCCTTCATTCCCTATTTTATCAAATAATTTATATAGCATTGGGGCCAATTGTTCTTTAAATGTTTGGTAAAATTCACATGTAAATCCATCTGGTCCTGGGGATTTTTTCTTAGGGAGTTGTTTAATTGCCTGTTCTATTTCTTTTTCTGAAATGGGACTATTCAAGCAATTTACTTCCTCCTCTGTTAGTCTGGGAAGTCTATATTTTGGAGGTAGTCATCCATTTCACTTAGGTTATCAAATTTATTGGCATAAAGTTGAGCAAAATAACTCCTTATTTTTTCTCTAATTTCCTCTTCCTTGGTGGAAAGTTCTCCCTTTTCATTTTTAAGACTACTAATTTCATTTTCCTCCCTCCTTTTCTAATCAGATTTACCAAAGGCTTATCTATTTTATTGGCTTTTCAAAGAAACCAACTCTTAGTTTTATTAATTAGTTCAATAGTTTTTACTTTCAATATTTTTAATTTCTCCTTTTAATTTTAGAATTTCCAATTTAGTATTTGATTGGGGTTTTTAATTTGGTCTTTTTAGTTTTTAGTTGCAAGCCCAATTCATTAATCTTTTCTTTCTCGTTTTATTCAAGTAAGCCTCTAAGGATATAAAATTCCCCTTATTACCGCTTTGGCTGCATCCCACAAATTTTGGTAGGATGTCTCATCATTGTCATTATCTTGAGTGAAATTATTAATTGTATCTATAATTTGCTGCTTCACCCAACCATTCTTTTAAGATGAGATTGTTTAGTTTCCAATTACTTTTGGTCTATTTACCCCTAACGTTTTTGTTGAATGTAGTTTTATTGCATCATGATCTGAAAAGAAAGCATTTACTATTTCTGCTTTCTTGCATTTAATTTTGAGGTCTTTATGTCCTAATATATGGTCAATTTTTGAATAGGTTCCATGAACTGCTGAGAAGAAAGTATATTCCTTCTATCTCCATTCAATTTTCTCCAAAGATCCAACTATACCTAATTTTTCAATATTCTATTTGCTTCTTTAATTTCTTTCTTATTTGTTTTGTGGTTTGATTTGTCTAATTCTGAGAGTGCAAGGTTGAGATCTCCTACTATTACAGTTTTGTTGTCTATTTCTTCTTGCAACTCTCTTAACTTCTCCTTTAGGAAGCTGAGTGCCATACCACTTGGTGCATATATGTTTAATATTGATATTGCTTCGTTGTTTATGCTACCCTTTAGCAGGATGTAGTTTCCTTCCTTATCTCTTTTTAATTAGATCAATTTTTACTTTTGCTTGATCTGAGATAAGGATGGCTAGCCCTGCTTTTTTGACTTCACCTGAAGCATAATAGATTTTGCTCCAGCCTTTTACCTTTACTCTATATGTATCCCCCTGCTTTAAATGTGTTTCTTGTAAACAATATATTGTAGGGTTCTGACTTTTGATCCAGTCTGCTATCTGCCTCCTCTTTATGGGGGAGTTCATCCCATTCACATTTACGGTTAGAATTACTAAATCTGTATTTCCTGCCATCCTAATAACCCCAGATTGTGCTTTACTTGTTGTTGCCTCCCCCAACCCTCTTTCCCCCTTTTAAACTTATGTACCCCTCTTGTATCACGATACTTATCCTCTTTATAATCCCTCCCTCCCCCCTTTGAGTCTTTTCCCCTTCCTTCCCTTATTACTCTTTTTCTTTTCCCTTTTCCTCTCCCCCGTTTTTAATGAGGTGAGAGAATTTTCTCTAAAACAAATGTCAATTATTTTTTCTTTGAGCCAACTCTGATGAGAGTAAGATTCACAAATGTTCCTCCTCTCTAAATTCCCTCAGATATGATAAGTTTCCTTAGCCTCTTTGTGGGATGTGGTTTCCTCTTTTATCCCTCCTTCCCACCTTATTCTGCCATCATCCCTTTTCCATATCTACTTCCCTTTTTTATGTTATATCAGTACAATTAAATTTTACATGTATTTTTTTTTTATATCCACAACAGAAATACAATTCTCAAGAGTTATTTTTTTTACCTTTTCTGCATCTCTTGAGTTCTATTCTTGGAGATCAAATTTTTTGTTTAATTCTGGTTTTTTCTTCAGAAACAAATGGAATTCATTTGTTTCATTAAATGTCCATGTTCTTCCCTGGAAGAAAATGCTCAGCTAAGCTGGTAGTTTATTCTTGGCTGCATCCCAAGTTCTTGTGCCTTTCGGAATATCATATTCCAGGCCCTTCTTTCCTTTAATGTAGAGGCAGCCAGATCTTGGGTGATCCTTATTGTGGCACCTCGGTATTTAAATGGTTTTTTTTGGCTGCTTGTAAAATTTTTTCCTTAATCTGATAGTTCTGAAATTTTGCTACAATATTCCTTGGGGTTTTTATTTTAGGGTTTCTTTCAGAAGGTGTTCGATGAATTCTTTCAATGCCTATTTTACCTTCTGATTCTATTACATCTGGGCAGTTCTCTTTGATGATTTCTTGTAAAATAGTATCTAGGCTCTTTTTTTCATCATAGTTTTCAGAAAGTCCAATAATCCTCAGATTATCTCTCCTAGATCTATTTTCCAAGTCTGTCGTTTTTGCAAGTAGATAATTCATGGTTTTCCAGTTTGTCATTTTTTGTTTTGTTGACTGATTCTTGCTGTCTCAATGCATCATTAGTTTCAATTTGTTCAGTTCTAATTTTTAAAGAATTATTTTCTTCATTAGCTTTTTTTACTTCTTTCTGTATATGTCCAATTGAATTTTTGAATGTATTGTTTTGGTCTGTGGAATTTTTTTCCATTTCACTAATTTTTTTTTTAGTGAATTATTTTCTTTCCAATTCAGATCCTACTTTCTTTGCAGTTCTTTGTCTTTTCCAATTCACAAATCCTACTTTCTAGTGAATTTTTATTTTTCCAATTCACAATTCTTACTTTCCTGAGATTTTTTACTTTTTCCAATTCGTATTTCAGGAAGTTGTTGCTCTCTTGTAAGGCTTCTCTTTCCTTTCTCCATTTATCTTCTAACTCTCTTTTGAGACTTTTAATGGTCTCTTCTATGAGAGCATTATGTAAAGGAGGACAGTCTGATGCATTTTTGCTGTTTGAGGTCTCTTCAGGTTTGCTGACCTGCTCTTTTTCTGCATAGAAGCTGTCCATGTTCTTTTCATCTTTTTATTCATGTTTTAAAGCCTTTAGGGTAGGTCTCCTAGGCAAGGGGGTTACCAGCTTCCTCTGCAGAGCAGGGAAAGATTTAAACCGATTTCCGGCTCCGAGGTATGGGAGTGCTCTGAGTGAGAGTTTTCCCTTCCCCCAACAGGAAGTGGATTCAGCACTGGCCGAGCTTTCAAAAGGCTTAGTAGGGCTGAGTGGATTAGTGATTGCCCTGGGCTAGAGACTATGGGGTGAAAGTGTCACTGCCCCAGGCCGGAGCCTCTTGTGGGACTGTGAGTATTATCAGCTGACTGCAGACCGCAGACCGCCCTGAACTCTGCCCCAGTGTCTCTGCCCAATGCAAATGGGCCCTGGAAAAGCTCTATGGCCCCAAGCCGAGCTCCCCACTGTGCAGATTGGAGGCTAACCCGGGCTGCGTCCTCCTGCTGTGCAGGATCACAACTGCCCCAAGGAGAAGCCCCGTACTGCGGGTTGGGGATGCGTGCTTGTGCTGAGATCTGTGCTTTCACCCTCGGTTTGAGACTCTCCTTGGAACCTAATTTCTCTCCCCGTCTTCGCCGATCTCCCCCCTGGCCCCGGAACCAACCTTTTTTGGCGAGACTGCAGATTTTCTTTGGCTGGTGAGTTGTTCTACTTCTTATCTTTACGAATTGTAGCAGTCAAGACTATTTTTGAGGCTCGATATAATATTGATAAAGAGGGTAAGAGAAGAGCTTAGAAAGTCGCGTGTGTCTTCTCCGCCCTCTTGGCTCCGCCCCCCAGTAAATGCATTCTTTTCAGATCATGATGCAATAAAAACTAAATTCAATAAAAAGCCAGGGGAAAATAGACCAAAAATAATTGGAAACTAAATAATCTCATCCAAAAGAATGAATGGGTGAAACAACAAATCATAGATACAATTAAAATCTCATCCAAGAAAATTACAATAATGAAACAACATATCAAAATTACTGGGATTTAGCCAAAGCGGTCATAAGCAAATTTTATATCAATAGAGTCTTGCATATAAGAGAGAATGAAAAGGTCAAGGAATTGGGCTGGCGAATAAAAAAGCTAGAAAAAGAGCAAATTAATCCCCCCCAAACAAAGACTAAACTTGAAATTCTAAAAAGGAAAGAAGTTAATAAAATTGAAAGTTAAAAAAAAACTATTGAATTAATAAATAAAACTAAGAGTTTGTTCCATGAAAAATAACAAAAAAAAAAAAAATAGATAAACCTTTTGTAAATTTGATTAGAAAAAGAAAAGAGGAAAATCAAATTGTGAGGCTTAAAAACAAAAAATGAGAACTTTCCACTAATGAAGAGGAAATTAGAGCAATAATTAGAAGTTACACTGCCCAACTTTATGCCAATAAATTTGAAAACCTAAGTGAAATGGAAGAAGACCTACCAAAATATAGGTTGCCCAGACTAACAGAGGAGGAAGTAAATTGCTTAAATAGTCTCATTTTAGAAAAAAAATAGAACAAGCTATTAATCAACTCCCTAACAAAAAATCCCCAGGACCAGAAGGATTTACGTGTAAGTTCTACAAAACATTTAAAGAATGATTAATTCCAGTGTTACATAAACTATTTGAAAAAATAGGGAATGAAATGACTCCTACCAAATTCGTTTTATGACATAGACATAGTACTGATACCTAAACCAGGTAGGATCAAAAGAGAGAAAGAAAAGTATAAACCGATCTCTCTAATGAATATTGATGCAAAAATCTTGAATGAAATGTTAGCAAAGAGATTATGGAAAATCATGCACAGGGTAATACACCATGACCAAGTAGGATGTATACCAGGAATGAAGGGTTGGTTCAATATTAGGAAAACTATTAGCATAATTGACTATATAAATAACCCTATTAACAAAAACATGATAATCTCAATAGATGCAGAAAAAGCATTTAATAAAATTTTGAAAAAAAATTTGATAAAAGAATGTGTGTTGACATATTCCAATTAGAAACACTAGGGAACATAGAAATAAATGAACTTTTCCTTACAATAGTCAGGGGGATCTATTTAAACCATCAGTAAGCATCATATATAATGGGGATTAGCTGGAACCATTCCCAATAAGATCAAGAATGAAACAAGGTTGCCTACTTTCACCATTAGAAATGCTGGCTTTGGCAATAAGAGATGAAAAGAGATTAAAGGAATGAGTAGGTAATGAGGAAACCAAATTATCATTCTTTGCAGATGATATGATGGTATACTTAGAAAACCCCAGAGAATCTACTAAAAAGCTATTAGAAATAATCCACAAATTTAGCAAAGTAGCAGGATCCAAAATAAGTCCTATACATAAATCATCAGCATTTTTATACATTACTAACAAAATCCAACAGCAAGAGATACAAAGAAAAATTTCATTTAAAATACCTGTCAATGGTATAAAATATTTGAGAAGCTATATGCCAAAGGAAAGTCAGGGACTAAGAGCAAAAGTACAAAACACTTCCTACACAAATAAAGTCAGATCTAAACAACTGAAAAATTATTAAGTGCTCTTGGATAGGTTGAGTGAATATAATAAAGATGACAATACTACCTAAAGTAATCTATTTAGTGCTATACCAATCAGACTCCCAAAATATTATTTTAATGACCTAGAAAAAAGAACAACAAAATTCAACTGGAAGAAAAAAAGGTCAAGTCTTTCAAGGGAACTAATGGAAAAAAAAATCAAATGAAAGTGGCCTAGATGTACCAGATCTAAAACTATATTATACAGCAGTGGTTACCAACATCATTTGGTATTAGCTAAGAAATAAACTAGTTGATCACTGGAATAGATTAGGTTCAAAGGACAAAAGAGTCAATAACTTTAATAATCTAGTATTTTACATACCCAAAGACCTCAGCTTTTGAGATAAGAATGAACTCTTTGATAATAACTACTGGGAAAATTGGAAATTAGTATGGCAGAAACTAGGCATTAACCCACACTTAACATCATACACTAAGATAGCGTCAAAATGGGTTCATGATCTAAAAAAAGCTTGTTGGTTTGTTTTCTTTAACTCTTCTTGGACAAAATGAGCAAAAATTTTAAACGGACCCTAACCATTGATAGCTTCCATGTGAATTGAGAACAGACTTTAAACCATGAGGAGCCTAAAAACAGACTGGCTCCAGATGAATCCCCAAAGGGGGAACACAGATGACTCTCATAGCAGAAATTTAAAAAGACTCTCACTAGAGAGCTAGAAAAAAAAGTAGGACAAGGAATGGGAAGCGTGGCAAGAGAATCTAGATAAGTCATTCCACTCATTTAAAGACAGATTGGATAAAGAAATCAAATTCTTGAAAAAGAAAATTAGTGAGTTGGAAAAAGAAAATAGTTCTCTAAAAAAAATAAAATTGGCAAAATGGAAAAAAATTCCATAAAACATAATGACTCACTTAAAAACTCAATTGTACAATTAGAAAAAGATATTTTAAAAAACTGAGTGAAGAAAATATTTCATTGAAAATCAGAATTGAACAAATGGAATTGAATGACTGGAGGAGACACCACGGATCACCCAAGCAAAACTAAAAAAATGAAACAATGGAAAAAAATGTCAAATACGTTCTTGGGAAAACAACAGACCGGGAAAATAGATCTAGGAGAGACAATCTGAGAATTACTGGACTCCCTTAAAAAATATGATGAAAAAAAGGGCCTGGACATTATTCTCCAGGAAATTATCAAAGAGAACTGCCCAGAAGTTGTAGAAACAGAGGGTAAAATAGAAATTGAAAGAATTCATCAATCATCTACTGAAAGGGACTCTAAAATCAAAACACCAAGAAATATAGTAGCTAAATTCCATAACTATCAAATGAAGAAAAAAATACTACAAGTTGCTAGAAAAATAAATTCAAATATAGAGGAGCCACAATAAGGATTACTCAGGAATTAGCAGCATCCACATTAAAGGATTGAAGGATCTGGAATCTTATATTCCAAAAGGGTCAGGAACTTGTTTTGTTATGCAGCCAAAAATAACTTATCCAGACAAAATGAGCATTTTTTCCCAGGGAAGAATATGGACATTCAATGAAATAAGTGAATTTCATCTATTTCTGATGAAAAAAACAGAACTAAACAAAAAGATTGATCTCCAAATAGAGGACTCAAGAGAAACTTAAAAAGGTAAAAGGCAATCTTGGGAATTATATTTCTGCTCTAAAGATATATAAAGAATACATACATACCTTGTTCTAGAAGCTAAAGGTGGGAAGGAAATTGTATCTAAAAAAGGCGAACGTGGGGGTACTACATCTCACGAAGAGGAAAAGGAAACCTATCCTATCTGAGAGAAAGAATGGAGGGGCATGAATATAGTGTGTATCTTACTGCCATCAGAATTGGCTTAAAGAGAAAAATATTAGACATATTCGATTTATGGTGAAACTTCTCCCACCTCATTGAAAAGTGGGAGGGGAAAGATGAAAAAGGAAGGAATAAGCTAAGCGGAAGGGAATACAGAAATTGCCAGGAAAAGGAGTAAGATAGGGGGAGGAATTCTAAGAGGTATACTACAAAAGGAGGGCTGTGAGTAGCAAGTGGTGCTCACAAGTTTAATATGGGGGAGGGAGTTAACAAGATGGCAAGTAGTACAGAATTGGTGATTGTAACCATAAATGTGAATGGGGTAAACTCCCCCATAAAGAGGAAGTTGTTAGCAGAATGGATTACAAGCCAGAATTCTACAATAATGTTGTTTACAGGAAACACACCTGAAGCAGGGAGATACATACAGAGTAAAGGTAAAAGGTTGGAGGAGAATCTACTATGCTTCAGGTGAAGTCAAAAAAGCAGGGGTAGCCATCCTGATCTCGGATCAAGCAAAAGCAAAAATTGATCTAAGATGTAATGGGCTGAGGTTTGAGTTGATGCACTGAGGTCCCAAGTACATGAGGCTAAATAGTAATTGGACTATACTCTATACATGATTGGATAAAGAATGGAACCCAGGCCCAATCTCTCCCAGCTTCTCTTCCTGTTCCTCTGTCTGCCTCCACCCACCAACACATCAACAACACATCAGGACTTGCACAGAGAGTGATGTGTTGTACAGGAAATGACGATTTTGGTGAAAGAGTTTTCCAAATTACTGTTCATCAGAGAAATGTAGATTAAGACAACTCTGATATACACACCTGACGCAACTGTCAGATTGTTAGCCAATCTTAGTGATGACTGGAAAAAATAATGATGAATGTTGGAGGGGATGTGGGAAAACTGGGACACTGATGCATTGTTGGTGGAGTTGTGAATGAATCCAACCATTGTGAAGAGCAATCTGGAACTATACTCTAAAAGTTATCCAACTGTGTATACCCTTTGATCCAGCAGTGCTACTACTGGGCTTATACTCCCAAAGAGATATTAAAGAAGGGAAAAAGACCTGTATGTGCCAAAATGTTTGTGGCAGCCCTATTTGTAATGGCTAGAAACTGGAAACTGAATGGATGCCCATCAATTGGAGAATGATTGGGTAAATTGTGGCATATGAATGTTATGGAATATTATTGTTTTGTAAGAAATGACCAGCAGGATGAATACAGATAGCCTAGGAGAGACTTACATGAAGTGATGCTAAGTGAAATGAGCAGAACCAGGAGATCATTAAAGTGGATTTCTTCGACAAAGAAAAGATTCAACTCAGTTTCAATTGATCAATGATGGACAGAAGCAGCTACACCCAAAGAAAGAACACTGGAAAAATTAATGTAAACTTTTTGCATTTTTGTTTTTCTTCCCAGGTTATTTTTTACCTTCTGAATCCAATTCTTCTTGTGCAACAAGAGAACTGTTTGAATCTGCACACATATATTGTATCTAGAATATACTGTGACATATTTAACATGTATAGGCCTGCTTGCCATCTGGTGGAGGGGGTGGAGGGATGGAGGGGAAAAGTTGGAACAGAAGTGAGTGCAAGGGATACTGTTATAAAAAATTACCCAGACATAGGTTCTGTCAATAAAGTTATAATACTTTTTAAAAAGTACCCTGTATGAATGAAATCACACAAAAAAATTAAGATTGTTATTTCCAATGTTTTCTTATGTTTTCCCAACATTTTCCTCTCTTGTGGGCAATAATATGTTCCTCTCTTTCTGTTATTTAAAGTAAATTGATGCAAATCAAATTAGACAGGCTCTCTCTTCATTTCCTATTCCTGTTTACCATTCCCCTAGCTTCAAACATTAATTTAAATTTTTAAATTCATTTCCTTCTTTATTTCTTTAGTTATGTGTTTCTTTCCAAAACTGTTGATTCTCTTTCTCCTCTCTGTTATTTCAAAATCTCCTCTTCTCCTTCCAACATTTTCCAATTCTCTTTCTTCCAGTATTTTAATTTTTTTATTCTGTTTTATAATCTGTACCCTTATTTATTCTTTTCTTAATTTTGCAGTGTCTCTAATGGGATTAAAGCTTGTGAAGTATCAAGTTCCAGTTCCCTCTTAATACCATTCTGGAAATAATATTGTTGATCTATGCCCTACTGTAGATCTATTCTCTATCTAATCTATCTATCTGTTCTCTATCTAACCAGATATTGGATCATTATCCCTTTTCCTAAAGTATATGTTGAGAGAACTTTATAAAGTTTTTGATGATTTTGTATTCATTCTTACTAGTTTAAGGAACTTAAATCTGTTGACTGAATTTGCTTATACATGGCACTTTTACTGTACTTTCCTCTTTTTCATATAGTTTTTCTATCTATCTGTCTATCTACCTATCTAACTATCTATCTATATTCCCCTGTCACTCATTTTCTGACATTTCTTTTTACTGAAGGATACACCCCAAGGCTAGATTTAGAAGCTATTTCAGCTTTCTTCCATATTAGGGAAATTAAAAGTTTTCTACTCTGTGTCATTGAGTTGAGTACCCTATGAGGGGACTGGAGAAGCCCCAGATATGTTTCAGTCTCCCTTCTATTAGGCTCAACCCCATCTTTCCCTTGTTCCCTTACTAGTACTCCATTCCATTCTCAGATTTGGGCTGCTATTTTTATATGGTAGGGAGAGGTCAAAGACAGTAGAGAAGAAGAATTTCTGTTATCTGGGGCTCCATAAAATAGGCCAAAGTCAGAAAAAAAAAATTTTCAGTTCTTCCCCTCCTCCTCTTTACATGGTTGGATAAAGTCTATGTCTAATTTGTTGCTGGATAGAGAGCATTTAAAGGACAGGATGTTCTTTAAAATTATCTGTTAAAAAAAAAACAAAGATCTTTTTGGTTGCTAGGCACATACCTGCTTGTTATCTTTTTATTTCTGCAAGGACTATGATCCCTGACTGATATGGGAATGATGTTAAGTCATTATTTTAAGGATGATAATTATTTTCTGATAATTCATATTTCCACAAGGTTCTCTATCCTTTTTATTTTGAATTCAATAGTAATTTTTCTGTATATGGCATAAAATTACCTTTTTTTTAAATAGTTAAACTAAGTAATCTACCAACTTGCCACTATTACTCTAGTCACATATAACAAACATGGCAAAAAGCATGTATTTTGCATTCAATTGTGCTTTAAAAGATCAACTCTATAATACTCTTTAAAGTAAATATTAATTAGCAGACCATATTTAAATATTTTTAAGAAGAGATACAAGACTGAAAGAAATACATATTACTTGGGATAAATTACTTAGCACAAAATAAATTTCAATTACTCTAAATCATTGTTCAATGTCTTTAACCTACAGTATTAAGAATTGCAATCTTCAAAAATATGATAGCTAAAAATTCTGTTTACCACTTTGCCTCTCTTTGCTGATGTAGGCATCAATTGAGATTTTTTTTTCATAATAGTCTTTCTCTGAATGCTAGTTCAGATAGAGCTATTCTCTAGTCTATAGGGCATCTTTTTATAGTTTTTCATTTTTTCTTTTCTGATTGTAACAGGAAATTGAAGAAAAATCACACATTCTAATCTTCCTGAGATATGCATAACATCTTATAACTGATTTCTTCTCATTGCAATTGGTTTCGCTGGAGTTCTTGCTATCCTTATTTTTAGCCCGAAATAGCTTTCTATTCACAACAAAACTAAGTAATTCATTTTGTTCTTATCTTGCATTTAGACTGTTGGATTTGTCTACTTTGACAATTTTTAGATCATTGCTGGCTTTTACCTCTTTCAAAATATATTTTCTCTAAGTTAAAAAATTCTTTGAATCATTTAACCTTGAAGAAACTGTGACTATCTCTTCTGCATACAAGTCACTGGGCTATCCCAGGAAAATTATCTGTAATGTACACAGAGAAAGATGGGCCATTATACTTGCCCTCAAATAACAAATGATCTAGATGGAGGCACAAGCAATCCAAGATTATAGAACAATCTATAGCTAAAGACTAAACTGTATCAGAGAGACAGAAAGTACTATCAGTGAAATTTAGATCAGTAGCCTAGGGTCTTCAATAAACTCAAGAGATTATATTCAAGTTATTTAAATGCTACAGATTTGAATGCTCTGATCTAAAATGCATTTTTCACATTACCAATAGGGAAATAAAAACTATAAAAATTTGTGACAAGTATGGTGTTTTTCTATTTATCATTTTTCCCCAGGACAAAAAATAAATGCTTGATAATTTATTTTTTAAAATAATTTAAAGAGGATGTTGTCTGACTCTCTGGTCTTATATATTTGTTTCTTTTAAATAATCTTATGAAATAATAAAAATCCATTTTTTCAAACTCAGAGATAATTCAAACTACATTGAAAGTTACTTTCCAACTTTGATGAAAAATTAGATACTCACTAGAGAGGACAAGAGTGTATTAAAAGGCTACTAAATTTAAAAAAAAAGTTAGTAAGTGCTGACATTAATTCAATGGCATATATAAATATGCCATATTTTTAAAATATGTTTTTGTAGAAGCTTTTACAATTTAAATTTTTAAATATATGTTGTGGAAAGTAATTACTTATATTTCTGAACAAGTCAGTTATCCCAGTCTTCAGTTTCTGAAGATAAGGTGGCATTCTTCTTCTGATACTATTCTAATTTTAGTATAAGAATTAGTATAACTTTTAGTATAAGAATTAACTTTACATAACTCCTACAGTAGGAAGACATAAAGATATGGATATATCGGGACCAAATTTCTACCTTTACTCGTCACTTTGGTTTGAGCCTTGAGAAATGTTAAACATAAATTAATTTTATTTTAAAAAAAGAGTTGTGCATGAATTACCTACACTATAAAATAGGTCACATGAATAATGACAACAATAATAAAACACTTTCAAAATGTATAGTGTGAATTTTCATGTTACTTTTTCAAACTAAATTTAAATTGTTGGAGGTTTTTTTTGTTCCACTCAAGTATTAAATAACACATTAGCTCCCTTTTAGAAAAACTCCCATAACTCTCCCATTGGATTACTAATTTAGCTAGGAGGTTAGGTTTACAATTAGCAATGGGCACTTTCCCTACTTAGGGTTTCACTGCCTTCCTTCTATGTCTTCCCTCCTACTGGATTGTGAGATTAAAAAAAAATTAGTATCATTAGGTGAACAATCTATTGACTGTGTAAACCAGAAAACCTTAGGAATTAGAACTCTGGTAAATGACAATATCTTTTATGGACATGTTCTCCTAAAAAACAAACAAACAAATAAATAAACAGACAGACAAATAAACAAATAAATAAATAGCTCCTTCTTTGAAAATCTTCTGTAGATGCTACTTACCATTGTTGTTCAAAAAACCAAGTAGCTTTAAAGCTATCAAAGAATGTATGCCTTTTGTACATAGTACCCTACTGATTTTTAATAGCAGTAGCAGAGACAACAACTACCTCCACTACAACAAATGCCAGAGCTTTCCATATATCAGAAAATACTTTCTTTAAGGGAAGTCATGAATCTGTCAGTTTTGAAAAAAATGTCTTCTTAATTCAACTTATGAATGCTATTAAATTAAGTGAAAAATATAAGTATTTTCAACAATTTTTTGTACTAGTTTTACTCTTAAATATTTGAGAATCCCTATAATGGTTTGAATTTAAGGAGCTTTTCACATTCACTAACAAATGAACTTTGGGACAGGTTTTTATTGATTTTATAAATCTTTGTGAAATCTATCTCTACTAATGAACATCTTCCCGAGAACGGTGGCTAGTTCATATGCACTTTGTAATTCGGCTTATACATTACAAGATTAGTAATAGTCAGTAAATGGTGATATCTATGTATATAACCAATATGAAATAAGGATGAACTGTACAACTTGTTCCTCTACTAGAAATGTCTAAAAGTCATATTTTAATTTATTATTTATATTCCTTTAAGAAAGTTAACTTGTAGCAATCACCCATGAAACAAAGACAAATACAAAATGGCCTTCAGCCCTGGTTGAATATTTTCTGATTTATTATCAACAGTAGTGAAAGAGAAAAGGTAGTAGACTTAAAAAATCATATAGTTTGTAGATTATTTCTTAAATAAGCAACTGTATGTAATCTAAATATAAATTTGCTGTCTGATGATTAAAGACAGAACATACTAGAAAAGTAATTAACATATCAATATTTATATTCTCACCATATATGAACCCATATTTTGGATATACAGAGAAAGGTGGGTTCTTGACCTTCTTTGAATAATCAATTTTTCTTAAACTGGCTTTATCATGTGATCAGAGACAGCAAGAAATATCATTCCAGAAAAACTTCAGTGTACATTAGGAAGGGGAAAAACACAATAATAGTTGTAACATTGACTCCAACAGTTATTGTAATAACTATTTGCAATGGAAAAATTGTACAAAGAACCAATAAGACTCTTAAAATTAGTTTAACATTCATTTTCATGATAGATGAATTAATTGTAAGGATGGACACAAGGGAAGACAATGAGAAATATGATAGGAAAGATAAGATCAGAATGGGTTCATGACCTAGACATAAAGAATGAGATTATAAATAAATTAGAGGAACACAGGGTAGTTTACCACTCAGACATGTGGAAGAGGAAGGAATTTATGACCAAAGAAGATCTAGAGATTATTACTGATCACAAAATAGAAAATTTTGATTATACCAAACTGAAAAGTTTTTGTACAAGCAAAACTAATGCAGACAAGATTAGAAGGGAAGCAATAAACTGGGAAAATATTTTTACAGTCAAAGGTTCTGATAAAGGACTCATTTCCAAAATATACAGAGAATTGACTAATTTATAAGAAATCAAGCCATTCTTCAATTGATAAATGGTCAAAGGATATAAACAGACAATTCTGAGCTGAAGAAATTGAAACTATTTCTAGCCATATGAAAGGATGCTCCAATGCATTATTAATCAGAGAAATGCAAATTAAGACAACTCTGGGATACCACTACACACCTGTCAGATTGGCTAGAATGACAGGGAAAGATAATGCAGAATGTTGGAGGGGATGTGGGAAAACAGGGACACTGATACATTGTTGGTGGAATTGTGAATACATCCAACCATTCTGGAGAGCAATTTGGAGCTATGTTCAAAAAGTTATCAAACTGTGCATACCCTTTGATCCAGCAGTGTTACTACTGGGTTTATATCTCAAAGAGATCATAAAGAAGGGAAAGGGACCTGTATGTGCATGAATGTTTGTGGCAGCTCTCTTTGTAGTGGCCAGAAACTGGAAACTGAGTGAATGCCCATCAATTGGAGAATGGCTGAATAAATTGTTGTATATGAATATTATGGAATATTATTATTTGGTAAGAAATGACCAACAGGATGATTTCAGAAAGGCCTGGAGAGACTTACATGAAGCTGAGTGAAACGAGGAGGGCCAGGAGATCATTATATACTTCAACAACAATATTCTGATGGACCTGGCCATCCTCAGCAATGAGATGAACCATGAACTGAACCAGCTATGCCCAGTGAAAGAACTCTGGGAGATGACTAAAAACCATTACATTGAATTCCCAATCCCTATATTTTTGGCCACCTGGATTTTTGATTTCCTTCACAGGCTAATTGTACAATATTTCAGAGTCCGATTCTTTTTGTACAGCAAAATAATGGTTTGGTCATGTTAAAGAGAGAGAGAGAGAGAGAGAGAGAGAGAGAGAGAAATATGATAGGAAATATGGCTCAAGAAAAAAAGATACAAGAAATATTAAAAAAAAAAAGAAGAAATCAAAGACTTTGCTTACATACACTTCCTCATTGCTGTCCCAGTACTCTATTCACTATTTTTAAACTATATCTACCTCCATTTTTCTTTCTCATATTTTTACATATCACATAGAATTCCTTAAAAGACAGAGCAACATAAATAACTTTTTTGGTCACCCCTTCGTTTGCAAATATCAAGCAAATCACAAGAAACAGAGATATATGCAGAACACATTTGTTTGCAACATTTTTGAAGATATCAAGTACAAAGTACAAATGGAGGTAGGGTAAGGAAGATTATTATAAGTATTTGATTCGTTGATATTCCTGTTTGTGAGTAACACTGTGGTTTTTATATCAAGCCCCAGGATACCACAAGTCCTCCTCAATGAAATCTGTTTTTATAAAATAAAACACTAACTTCTACTACTTAGAGAAGAAGAGAAAAATAATGTAAATAAAGTAAGATCCTTGGTTAATGGAGGATATAAAATTTGATGGATACCTCATAAAGCTTCTGTATATATGTATATTTATATATCTTAGTATGTGTCTATCTCTCTAACTATACACAACACACCAGAATCACTTAATATTAAAAATATCAAAATACCTTTAGTAAAAAATAGAAAGTTATTGTTTTGTCCATTGAAGAGATATACCTCTTCGTGACCCATTTGGAATTTTTCTGGCAAAGAACATTGAAGTAGTTGTTCATTTTCTTCTCCAGATCAATTTGCAGATGTGGAAACTAAGGGCTTGCTAGTTACATAACTATTGTATGTCTGAGGCCACATTTCAAATTGGGTTCTCCTGACTCTAAGCCTGGGACTCTATTCATTGTGACACCTAGTTTTCATGTTAAAAAATAAATACTAATAAAAATAACTAAAATAACCTCATTCTGTTTACTTACAATATTTATATATATTTATATATTTACATATATTTGTATATTTTATATATTTATATATAATTTATATATATTTATAAATAGGGTAATTTTTAAAAGCTTATTGGTTTTGCTATAGTGCAGAAGAAAGAATACTAAAATAAAAATCAAAAGATCTGGATTCTTGCCTCTATTACATCTCTTATAGAACAAGTTGTGTAATTTATTTGAATTTCAGTTCCCTTATCTGTAAAATAATTTTGATAATATAAGTTGGTACTTTTACAAACTCTTTAAGATTCAAAATACTTTTAATATTCTTTCTTATGTGAAGAGATGATTAGATTAAGACCCTATGATCCAGAGCAGAAGTAGTTATCCTTTGATCTGTAGGCAGTATACCACTCCCTCAAAATAAAAACAAAAACAAAAACAAAAACAAAAAACACAGCTTTTTTAAGTGGCCACAATTAGATTAAAATATAATTGGGAAATATATAACAAAACAAATAGCAAAAAAAAAATGGTAAAGCCAATATGTAATTTACTAACTTTATGTGTGCTCAGACATATCCTGATGTATGGCTTAATGGCCCCTATTTCTATTTGAGTTTGACATTATTGAACTAGAATCTTAAACTGTTTTCCCAATAGTGTACTTTATTCCTTGCTGGCAAACTGTGAGGACAAATAAAAACAAAACCAATCAAAAGGAAACATTAAGATTTATCCAGATATGTATAAATTTAAAAAGAAAATTTTAGACAAAAGACCATTTAACATTCTGAAACATGTATAAGCTAAAACTTTTATAAAAAGGAAAAAAGTCAAAGGTTATTCCACAATCTCCATTGAAATTTTAGCCAGACACAATCAAAATAGAGAAGTAAATCAGAAATTAGCTCTGTTCCAAGTCAAAAATACCTAGGAAAAAATTCTTCATTCCAACAAAATAAATGATAGAAAATTACATAAAACCATGAAATATTGATCAAATAGGAATACTTTGCCAAAATGAAAAATATAATTTACTTCTCTTAAATCACATTCAATCACAGAAAGACAAGCCATTATAGGTAGTCAAGGAGTAGCAGCAACTCTGCTTTAAGGACTTGCTTTTCAGCCCTTTACAAGCTGCTCATCCACTTTTGATATTCACTTTAACTCATTTGTCACCTGCAGTTCTCAGAAAATACATCATGTCCATGTTCCAGTAAATGATCTTGCTTAATAAGCAAAACCAGATTGAGGTAAGGGGTTGTCTACCCCAAGTATCTGCTTAAAAATAAGGAGATGAGGACATTTTGTTCCAGTGGCCATGAAGGCAGTTGAAGTAGGTTCTGTGGAAAGCTGAGAGCTTGGTCACATATCAAAAACTTCAAGGTCCTGGGATGTCACCAGTCTTCCTGACTTTTATCTAGTTATTGGATTTAAGGAGTAGGGGGATGATTTTGTGCATTTCGGCTTAACTTAAATCCAATTCACTCATGGTGTCATTGATCATCTTTGAAAACAAAGAACAAACAACAACAGATATCTTTCCTTTATATTCTCCTAGAAACAAACTATGATCAGATCATTAAGTGATGTACTTTGATTTAAGAACTCAGAAATTCAAAGGGGAGACATAAAGGAAAACACAAGAACTATTGTCTAAGGAGATCTAACAATCAAACTGCAGAAAAATATAATGGTTGTTCTTTTATATAAAGGTATTAAAACTTTCAAAAGAGAGCAGAAACGTGGGACATAATTTGAATCCAATATGTTTCTTTCAAGCTGTAATTATAATATAACAATATTTCTGACAAAAAGAAAAATACAAAAGAAAATTGAAAGTAGAATTATAACTGCATTTTTATATCTAACTTGCTCTGTGAGTTCACTTCCTGAAAAAAGTTATATTTGGTTAATGATGTTATTGGTTATTACATATTCATATATATAGAGAAGTTGTTTTAATGCCACAATGAATCTATACCCACATTATCCACTTCAACATGCATTAAATGAAATCACTATAATTGTTCTTGGATTATTAAAATATTAATAATGATTATTCTGTTGCAACAAGTTGAAGGGAAATTCTGATATCAATAATCTATGATAATCAATAAGATTTTGCTTTCTATATGTTCTCACTCTCATAACAAAAACAAAAATGAGGAAAAGGTGTGCAGTTTATTGCTTTATGATTTTCTATTACAAAAAGATTGAATCAAATATATACATGTTAATTAAATCATAATGTTCTCAAATATAAAATACAGATGTTCTTCTGTCTGAAATACATCATTTAAGATCACATAAGATAGCATGTTATTTGCTTTGCAAATGTTAAAATACTACATAAATTTTAGGTATTATTATTGGCATAGCTGAAAGAGTGCAAAGCCTGAAGTTAGAAAGACTCATCTTTCCGAATTCAAATCTGGTTTCAGACAGATCCAAACTAGGTGATCCTGGGCAAGTCACTTAAGCCTGTCTGCCTCAATTTGCTCAACTGTAAAATGAATTGGAGAAGGAAATGGTAAACTACTCTAGTAATTTTGCAAAGAAAATCCTAAATGGAGTCAGACAAATTGGAGACACCTGAACAACAACAAATTATTCTTATCAAAATGGGATACTAGTCCCACTACATAATCTCTTTGTCTTTGATTTCAAACTCACAGCAAAGTGTGTTTGACAGCATGGTTCCATTTTTACTCAGTGGATTTGCAATGAATAGAAAGAAAATGAATGAAAAAAGGTGAGGAAAAAATAGTAGGCAAATCTTATGTGCAAAAGACGAGGAGTTCTCTATCCAGCAGTATATTTTATTTTATTTTTTTCCAAAGTAAATTTATTCAAAACCACAGTTTCACTATTGAGAAAGATTTACAAACTATCATTCCCCATATAGTGACTTTTTTTTACTTTTAAGGGAAAAGGTTAAAGTTGTCTTCGATGTAAAGATTTGTAGGGGTCTCCAAATCAATAGAATTTCCAGAAATCTTTCCAAAAATAATAAAAGCAACATTCAATGTTTTCTTACTAACCCTGTTTTTTATATTGTTTGCATAATGCCTACATTCCATATGGGAATCTTTCACTAAAATCTAGCATATTTCTGTATAAATTTAATGGTTGGATATGGCTCTAAGTTATTTACTTTTTTTTTTATTATAGCTTTTTACTTATATGTTATATGCATGGGTAATTTTACAGCATTGACAATTGCCAAATCTTTTGTTCCAACTTTTACCCTTCTTGCCCTCACCCCTTTCCCCAGAAGGCAGATTGACCAATACATGTTAAATATGTTAAAGTATAAAGTAAATACAATATAAGTATACATGTCCAAACAGCTATTTTGCTGTACAAAAAGAATCAGACTTTGAAAGAGTGTACAATTAGCCTGTGAAGGAAATCAAAAATGCAGGTGGACAAAAATAGAGGGATTGGGAATTCTGTGTAGTGGTTTATAGTCATATCCCAGAGTCCTTTCACTGGGTATGGCGGGATCAATTCATTACTGCTCTCTTGGAACTGATTTGGTTCATCTCATTGCTGAAGATGGCCACTTCTATCAGAATTGATGATCATATAGTATTGTTGTTGAAGTATATAATGATCTGGTCCTGCTCATTTCACTCAGCATCAGAGCATGTAAGTCTCTCCAGGCCTTTCTGAAATCATCCTGTTGGTCATTTCTTAACGAACAATAATATTCCATAATATTCGTATACCACAGTTTATTCAGCCATTCTCCAATTGACGGGCATCCACTCAGTTTCCAGTTTCTGGCCACTACAAAGAAGACTGCCATAAACATTCGTGCACATACAGGAGTCTTTCCATTCTTTAAAATCTCTTTGGGATATAATCCCAGTAGTACACTGCTGGATCAAAGGGTATGCACAGTTTGATAACTTTTTGAGCATAGTTCCAAATCGCTCTCCAGAATGGCTGGATGTATTCACAATTCCAACAACAATGTATTAGTGTCCCTGTTTTCCCACATCCCCTCCAATATTCTGCATTATCTTTCCCTGTCATTCTAGTCAATCTGACAGGTGTGTAGTGGTATCTCAAAGTTGTCTTAATTTGCATTTCTCTGATTAATAATGACTTGGAGCATCCTTTCATATGGCTAGAAATGGTTTCAATTTTCTTCAGCTGAGAATTGTCTGTTCATATTCTTTGACCATTTATCAACTGGAGAATGGATTGATTTCTTATAAATTACAGTCAATTCTCTATGTATTTTGGAAATGAGGCCTTTATCAGAGCCTTTGACTGTAAAAATGTTTTCCCAAGTTTATTGCTTCCCTTCTAATCTTGTCTGCATTAGTTTTCTTTTTACAAAAACTTTTCAATTTGACATAATCAAAATTTTCTATTTTGTGAACAATAATGATCTCTATTTCTTCTTTGATATAAATTCCTTCCTCTTCCACAGGTCTGAGAAGTAAACTATCCTATTTTTATTTATTTATTTATAATGTCATTTTTTATGCCTAGGTCATGAACTCATTTTGGCCTTATCTTGGTGTACAGTGTTAAGGGTGGATCAATGCCTAGTTTCTGCCATACTAGTTTCCAATTTTCCCAGCAATTTTTGTCAAACAGTGAGTTCTTATCCCACAAGCTGGGGTCTTTGGGTTTGTCAAACACTAGATTACTAAAGTAATTGACTGTTTGTCCTTTGACCCTAACCTATTCCACTGATCCACTAGTCTATTTCTTAGCCAATACCAAATGGTTTTGGTAACTGCTACTCCATAATATAATTTTAGATCTAGTACAACTAAGCCACCTTCATTTGATTTTTTTTCATTAATTCCCTTGAAATTCTTAACCTTTTGTTTTTCCATATGAAGTTTGTTGTTATTTTTTTCTAGGTCATTAAAATAGTTTTTTGGGAGTCTGATTGGTATAACGCTAAATAAATAGATTAGTTTAGGTAGTATTGTCATCTTTATTGTATTTGCTCGACCTATCCAAGAGCATTTAATATTTTTCCAATTGGTTAGATCAGACTTAATTTGTGTGAAAAATGTTTTGTAGTTTTGCTCATAAAGTTTCTGATTTTCCCTTGGCAGATAGATTCCTTAATATTTTATACAATCAGTAGTTTCTTTAAATGGAATTTCTCTTTGTAACTCCAACTGTTGGATTTTGTTAGTGATATATAAGAATGCTGATATGAGTTTAGTTTGTATCCTGCAACTTTGCTAAAGTTGTGGATTATTTCTAATAGCTTTTTAGTAGAGTCTCTGGGGTTCTCCAAGTATACCATCATATCATCAGCAAAGAATGATTATTTGGTTTCCTCATTGCCTATTTTTATTCCTTTAATCTCCTCAACTCTTATTGCCAAAGCTAGCATTTGTAATATAGTATTGAATAGTAATTGTGATAGTGGGCAACCTTGTTTCACTCCTGATCTTATTGGGAATGGTTGCAGTTTCTCCCCATTTTTTATGATGCCTACTGATGGTTTTAAATAGATGCTATTAATTATTTTAAGGAAAAGTGCATTTATTCCTATACTCTCAAGTATACTGGAAAGTGCACTTGGACTATCAAAATGTAGCTTAAATAAAGCATTTAACTTACACCTAAAAGATTTCAGCTAATCCTGATCATTTTGAACTAGACCTAGTTCTAGATATGACCAATTAAACTATTTATAGTACCCTTCAAACATTTATAAATCCTAGTATAGGTGATAGAACAGATCAACCTATAGGCACAATAGAGTACCGTGAGGGACCGTTGAAAGATTCCATCCTGTAAGTAACAAAAAGCAAAGATTACACTTTTTACCTTTTGTATAATGATTTAGCTAGTCAAACCGGACAAAAGGAATTAAAGCCTGCCTTCCCAAAATTAAGTGAGCTATTTTAGAACAGTTGTCAGAAGGAACTCATCTATATAGCAAAATAGTGAGATGACTTTACAATAGGGGTGAAAACCCTATCGAACTTAAGTTCAACTTTAAATTTAATCCACGTACCAAAAAACCCTATTTAAATTTAAATGCTACTCAAAAGAGGGACAACTCTTTTGACCCGTAGCCAAACTTACCTAGAGGATAATGAAATACACACAAAACATTGTGGGCCTAAAAGCAGCCACCAATTAAGAAAGTGTTAAAGCTCAAACTTACCTCTCATTTAATACCAACAATTAATCAAAATCCCTAAACCCTATATTGGACAATTCTATAAGCATTTAGAAGATATAATGCTAATATGAGTAACCTGAACATGTTCTCCTTGCACAAACATAGATACAGATCGGAACAACCACTTACATTTAATAGGAATGGATGTTGGATTTTATCAATGCTTTTTCTTCATCTGTTGAGATGATCATATGGTTTTTGTTAGTTTGGTTATTGATATGTCCAACTATACTGATAGCTTTCCTAATATTGAACCAGTCCTGCATTCCTGGTATAAATGCTACTTGATCATGGTGTATTATCCTGGGATTGATTTTCTGTAGTCTTTTTCCTAATATCTTATTTAAGATATTAGCATCAATATTCATTGGGGCAATTTGTCTATAATTTTCTTTCTCTGTTTTCAACCTACCTGCTTTAGGTATCAGTACCATGTCTGTGTCATAAAAGGAATTTGGTAGGACTCCTTCATCCCTATTTTTTCAAATAGTTTATATAGCATTGGGGCTAATCATCAGTTTATTTTAGTGGAAAGACCATAGGATTGGGAATCAGAGACCTGGATTCCAAACTGTTTTGGTCACTTAATATTTATAATATTCCTGTTACATATGGGAAACTGAAGCTTATATAGTTTTGATTGAATTAGACCTGAACTACACAGTTGATTAGTATCTGAATCTGGGTTTGAATTCTTGTTTTCTTATTCCATATGCAGCATAAACATTTCAATATACTTCTCAATGATAACTGAGTTCTACATTTTTTTTAATTCATTTCATTTCAAAAATCAACATTTGCCCTGTGTAATCAATATTGTATATGTAACTTGCTTCTCTTCTTTTGTGATTCATTAATCCATATTTATCATTAGAAATGCTAGTGACTGTTATCCATAGATTTCCAGTACATCTCCTCCATTTTTCAATGAGGTTAATACCTGGCTGATAGTTTTCTCTCCAATCCTGACTTCATAAAATACTGAACATAAAATGTTTAACAAGCATTTTAATATTGCCTCCTAACCCCTAATATGTTAATACTTCAACTTAATAATTTCTTATTACCTTCTCCTCCTCTACCCCACCTCAGTTACATACAGAGACAGTGAACTCTTGATCTCTCCATGTTGTAAAAATGCACAACTTCATGCTCATGAACTCTAAAACTGCTTTAATCACAATCTGTTCTAATTCCACCTCTTTGTAATTCCTAAAACCTATTTATTCTTTATCCTCACCATGATCTCCAATTTCTATACAACACAGTTCTTTCGCAGGCCATCCCCCATAACCCAATAGATTTACTCTTATTTCTTCCCTTATATAAAATAAATCCTTTGATAAACCAGTTAAAATCTATATTGTCTTCTTATCTTGTGTGCCTTAGACCTTTGTTTTATGAAAGATCTTGCATTAACAACATTTACTTTTATATTATTCCCACCACTGACTTCTTTTGCTCATACACATATACTACTGAACCAAGCTAAAGAAAATGAAACTTTTTTGATCGGATCCAATAGAAGTTTATGTTACATAATCTCAACTGGGCCTCACTGAAGCAAGTGTTTACACATGTCTAATTTATTCACTTTTCATTAATTTAATAGATTTTCCAAAACTTTCTTTTGATTCCTCTTCAAAACATCTATGGCTTCCCACCACCCACATTTTCAGCTGAGAATTTTGTCTTATATATCCCTGAAAAATTGATGTCCCTGACCTCAAAAAAGGTCCCTTTTTCTTCCACATGACCTGACATCATTAATATGCCTCCATCCATTTTTTTCTTTCTTTACTGTCTCACACAAAGATGTAGCCCATCTCCTTGCCTTTGTAAATTCCTTTAATGCACAAGTGATTCAATTTCATCTTATGTTTTACAACAGTACTCCCCCTCTATCATTCTCACTCTCACTTAGCTTCAGTCTCTCCCTATATGCTCACTAATTGCCAACTACTTACAATTTTATCTATCTCTGCTGTTAGAATCCTTACAAAGTGTTAACTCACTGGAATTGTTTACACCTTTGAGAGTTCACATATTAGCCCACATATTAGAGTTCACAAGTCCAGGAGATTCACAAAGTTACACCTCCCACAATCCCACCCTCTCAGAGGAGGAGTCAACCTTTGGGTTCACACCTTTAAGAAATCATATATAAAGAAGCTCTTGGAGCCTCAGAGAGGAGTCAGTGGAAGAGACTGACAGAGGCAGAATTCAGTTGGGAGAAGATAGAGAATGAAGGATTTGGAAGAGGAGAGGCTGAAGCTGGCAGAGGCAAAAGACTAACAAGAGCTCTTGGAACCAAAGAAAGCTAACCAGTCTATTTTGGAAGAGACAAAAAGGACTGAACTTTTAACAAGCTGGCTACATTTGAGTTGATTATTGATTTGAACTGAAACGAAGGCTGCTCCCAGAAGCCCCCCCCCCCAAGAAATCTGCTCCCAGAGAACCATTATATTTGAGAAAAGAGAACACTACACTCTGCCATCCAGAAAACCTTTCAAAAGACAAAAAAAATCTGCTAATTATAGTCCTATATTTCTATGCCTCTACTTTCTCCTTTTTTAACTTTTTGAAGTCTGGTTTCTGATCTCATAATTCTACTAAAATTGTTTTTTCTAAAACTGCCGATCTCAAAACTCTAGATTAAGGGTCCTTTCTTAATCCTCAACTTTCTTAATCTTTCTGCAGTTTTAACAATATAAAACATCCTTTTCTTTGTATTCTCTTACCTTCATATTTTCATTGTATTGCTCTCTGTTGGTTCCCCCCCCCCTTTCCTATCTGACTATTCCTACTCTTTTTTTCATTATACTGTTTTCTGCTGATACTCATCCTTCCTGCCTTACCATTCCTACTCGGGTCTCCTTTGTTGTATCTTCATTCAGATCATACCTGTTGACCATGAGTGTCCCCTGTTTTTGCTATGGAATCTATTCTCTGCTCTCATCAATGATCAATTATAATAGCTCCTCAGGATTCACCATAAATTCTAAGCATATAATCCCCAGATTATCCTGCTAGAAGCCCTCATCATTTTAGTATGAACTATCATAATAGCTTGCTAGCTGGTCTCCTTTCCTCAAATTTCTCCCTCTCTCATTCTATCCATTTATGTGACAAAATGATCTTCTTAAAAGATAAGTCTGATAACTTCATTCAACCATTATTCAATCAAATCCAGTAGCTCCTTATTTCTTCCAGGATGAAATATAAAACCATCTACTTTTGCTTTTAAAGCCCTTCATAACTTGGCTCCTTCCTGTCTTTCTAGTCTTCTTATACTATATACGTCTTCCCTATCCCCATATGTTGTGTATAGTGACACTAACTTCCTAGTTGTTTTGCCACTGGACACTTTTTTCATGTAATAGTATTTTCCCCCAATTACATGTAAAAATAGTTTTCAGTATTTACGTTTATAAGATTCTGAGACCCATTTTTTCTCCATTTCTCTCTTTCCCTCTGCCCCAGCAAGATGGCAAGCAATCTGATATAAGTTATACACAGTACAATCATATTAGTCATATTTATATGACTAATGATTATAAATATGATTATATTTATATGACAATATTAATCATATTGTGAAATAAGAAATAGAACAAAAAGGAAAACTACAAGAAATAAAACAAAAAACAAAAAAGTGAAAATTTTTATGCTTTGATCTGCGTTCAGATCCCAAAGTTCTTTCTTTGGTTGTGTCTAGCATTTTCCATCACAAGTCTTGCAGATTTGGCTTACATGCATTGCTGTGAAGAGCTAAGGCTATCAAACTTGATCATTGTTCATTGTTGTTGTTACTATATATGATATCCACTGGGAATTTTTATTGATTGTTTCCTATGTCTGGGAATCTCTCCCCCCTCATCTCTTCCTCCTGGCTTTCCCAGCTTCCCTCAAGTCTCAGCAAAGGTTCTGGCTTTTGCTTGTATAAAGGATAAGTTGGTCTCTAACTCTAGGCCCTAGCTTAGCTAATAAAAATGACTAATATAAACATTTTCTAAAATCTCTAACATTAGTATTTTTAAACTAAAGCTTGCTGGGCCCAGAAAATCTAAACTTATTGTTAGTGATTTTCAAAAATGTTTACATTCATAACAGTATTTTATTAGTAGTAATATTTTATTTTTCCAAATACATGTAAAGATAGTTAACATTCATTTTTATAAGACTTTGTGTTTTTTTTTCCCTCTTCTCTCCTTATCTCCACTCCTCCCCAAGGAAGCAAGCAATCTAATATAGGTTACCAATGTGCAATTCTTTTAAGCATTTACATATTTTTCAAGTAGTACAATAAAAATCAGACCAAACAGGGGTAAATAAAAAAGAAAGCACAGAAAATGATGAAAGTATTATGCTTCAATCTATACTCAGTCTCCATCAGTCTCTCTCTAGATGTGGATGGCATTTTTCATCCCAAGTCTATTGGAATTGTTTAGAATCACTGCATTGTTGAGAACTAAGTTCATTACAATTGCAATACACACACACACACATATACACACACATATATATCTTGTTAGTGTATACATATTCATATATATATAAAATCTTGTTAGTGTATATACAGTATTCTCTTGGTCCTGCTCACTTCCTTCAGCATCAGTTCATATATCTTTCCAGGTTTTTCTGAAATCAGCCTGCTCGTTATTTCTTACAGAACAATAACATTCCATTACATTCATATACTATAACTTATTCAGCAATTTCTTTCCTGATGGTAATCCACTAAATTTCTAGTTCTTTGCCAGTACAAAAATGGCCGCTACAAACATTTTTGCACAAGTGGATCCTTTTTTCCTTTTTTATGACCTATTTTGGGAGATCATACAAACTTAGTTATGAGACTGTTCGATCAAAGAGTATGCACACTTTTATAGCCCTTTGGCCATAATTACAAATTGCTCTTCAGATTGATTGGATCAGGGGCAGCTACATGGCAGAGTGGATAAAGTACTGGCCCTGAAATCAGGAGAACCTAAGTTCAAATCAGCCTACAACTCTTAACTAGCTGTGTAACCCTGGTCAAGTCACTTAATTCCAATTGCCCCCCCAAAAAACAAAGAAAAAAAATCAGAATGATTGGGTTATTTCACAACTCTAACAAATGTTACTAATTTTCATAAACTGGAGTGGGGCCCAATGTTAGGATCCAGCATGTCTTCTTCACTTTCTTTCCCTTTCCTTCTGTCCACATAGGGATGCTCCTTAAAAAAATATTTTTTGCTTATTGAAGATATCTTGGAGTTTATCGGTTAAATTTCTTTCTTAAGAACTACACCTTACAAATCACTCTGACTCTCACTGATTGAACAAACAATATGTCCTAGGCAAGCCCCAATTGGTCACTGTTTGGGTCCTTAGTGACTCAGAATAAATGCAATAACAACCATTTCTGTTTTAGCCAGAAATCCTGAGAGTATTCTCTTCCCAGATTTATTGAAGTCAGTTAATCAATTGATTCATTCTTTGCCTCAATTATTGCCTCTTTTTAATCACAAACGGGCATGGCCTCAATCAAACTGAGATCTGTTAAAGACTTAGCTTAAAAAGTCCAATGTCCCCTTTTACATAAAAGGACATCTCCAGCTGTCCTGATCTATATCTGGCAAAGAGATCCAAATGACTCTGGAGGAGAAAGTGAGGCAGGTGACCTTGCACAGACCTCCCTCATTTAAATTTAATTCACTTGCATGTCATGGTATCATCTTTCTAATGTCATGATCCTTTTCAAGAATGGAAGACAAACAAAAATAATATGTGTAAATGAATGTGGTAACTACAAGTAAAATCATAGGCAGAAAATTTTAGTTTTTTGTGTTTTTAAATCAGGTTGACTTTACAAATGAAGCTGGACAGTTACCAAAACCATTTGGTATTGGCTAAGAAATGGACTGGTTGATCAATGGACTACATTAGGTTCAAAGGACAAAATAGTCAATCATTTTAATAATCTAGTGTTTGACAAACCCAAAGACCCCAGTTTTGGGGATAAGAACTCTCTCTTTGACAAACATTGCTTGGAAAATTGGAAATTATTATGGCAGAAACTAGACATTGACCAACACTTAACACCATACACCAAGATAAGGTCAAAATGGGTTCATGACCTAGGCATAAAGAATGAGATTATAAATAAATTAGAGGAACATAAGATAGTTTACCTCTCAGACCTGTGGAAGAGGAAGGAATTTATGACCAAAGAAGAACTAGAAATCATTATTGATCACAAAATAGAAAATTTTGATTATATCAAATTGAAAAGTTTTTGTACAAACAAAACTAATGTAGACAAGATTAGAAGGGAAGCAATAAACTTGGGAAAACATTTTTACAGTCAAAGGCTCTGATAAAGGCCTCATTTTCAAAATATATAGAGAATTGACTCTAATTTATAAGAAATCAAGCCATTCTCCAATTGATAAATGGTCAAAGGATATGAACAGACAATTCTCAGCTGAAGAAATTGGAACTGTTTCTAGGCATATGAAAAGGTGCTCCAAGTCATTATTATTCAGAGAAATGAAAATTAAGACAACTCTGAGATAACACTATACTAGAATGACAGGGAAAAATAATGAGAAAGGTTAGAGGGGATGTGGGAAAACAGGGACACTGATACATATTTGTTGGAATTGTGAATACATCCAGCTGTTCTAGAGAGCGATTTTGAACTATGCTCAAAAAGTTATCAAACTGTGCATACCCTTTGATCCAGCAGTGTTACTACTGGGGTTATATGCCAAAGAGATTTTAAAGAAGGGAAAGAGTTCTGTATGTGCAGGAATGTTTGTGGCAGCCCTCTCTGTAGTGGCCAGAAACTGGAAACTGAGTGGATGCCCATCAATTGGAGAATGGCTGAATAAATTGTGGTATATTAATATTATGGAATATTATTGTTCGGTAAGAAATGACCAACAGGATGATTTTAGAAAGGCCTTGAGAGACTTACATGAACTGATGCTGAGTGAAATGAGCAGGACCAGGAGATCATTATATTCTTCAACAACAATACTATATGATGATCAATTCTGATAGACATGGCCATCTTCAGCAATGAGATGAACTAAATCAGTTCCAATGGAGCAGGAATGAATTGAATTAGCTACACCCAGTGAAAGAACTCTGGGAGATGACTAAGAACCATTACATAGAATTCGCAATCCCTCTATTTTTGTCCGCCTGCATTTTTTATCTCCTTCACAGGCTAATTGTACACTATTTCAGAGTCTGATGATTTTTGTATAGCAAAATAACTGTTTGGATATGTATACTTATTTTGTATTTAATTTATACTTTAACATATTTAACATGTATTGGTCAACCTGCCATCTGGGGGAGGGGGTGGGGGAAGGAGGAGAAAAATTGGAACAAAAGGTTTGGCAATCGTCAATGCTATAAAATTACCCATGCATATAATTTCTAAATAAAAAGCTATAATAAAAAAAAGAAGAAGAAGAAGAAATGACCAGCAAGATGATTTCAGAAAGGCCTGGAGAGACTTACATGAACTGATGCTGATGAAATGAGCAGGACCAGGAGATCATTATATACTTCAACAACAATACTATATGATGATCAATTCTGATGGACATGACCCTCTTCAACAATGAGATGAACCAAATCAGTTCCAATAGAGCAGTAATCAACTGAACCAGCTACATCCAATGAAAGAACTCTGGGAGATGACTATGAACCACTACATAGAATTCCCAATCCCTCTATTTTTGTCCAACTGCATTTTTAATTTCCTTCACAGGCTAATTGTACACTATTTCAAAGTTCAATTCTTTTTGTACAGCAAAATAACTGTTTGGACATATATACATATATTCATTTAATTTATATTTTAACATGCATTGGTCAACCTGCCATCTGGGGGAAGGGGTTGGGGAAAGGAGGGGAAAAGTTGAAACAAAAGGTTTTGCAATTGTCAATGCTGAAAAATTACCCATGTAAATAAAAAGCTATAATTTTAAAAAAAGGAAAAAAAGTAACGAAAAAAAAAAGCAAATGAAGTTGGAAGCATATGATAAATAAAATACACTTCTGGATTCTTATGACATTAAAATTTAACCACATTTCTTTGCCCAGCTATTGAGTAAAATTCCTGATGATGACTACTAAGTGAATTTGCCCTCATGAAGACAATCTTTAGCAGCATAAAATATATTAAGAAGAGACCAGCACAAGATTGTTACAAAATAAAGACACTTTCCCTTTCAGAAATGAAGCAGAGAGTGTCAAAAACAGCATTTATTATAAGACACTATGATCTTCTCCCTTGGTACATTAGCAGCAATAGATTTTGAATGTTAATTGTTTCTCTTGCTGCTGACTTTTAAGATAGACATTTTGCAGCTAACTATAGTAACATTAAAATCAAATGAGATTCTATGAAGACACAAAATTCTTTTGTGCAGCACAATTTAAAATCTATTTCAAAAACTCTACAGGCATACCTGGAGGCTAAACTGTGCTGGAGAGCTTATATTTTTACATATATTTCTGTTATGTTGGAAATTTGATTTTGATATTAGAAAGCCAATAATGTTCACATTACAAAACAATTTGATATTATGTTCTATTATATCCTGTAATGAATAAGTAATTTGCTTTCTTTCCTAGGATCATTGATACATATCATTCAATTTTATTCATTCATTTGCCAGAGAAAATACACTTTCAGTTTACATTGACAATGACACTGAAACTCTAGCAATTAAATAGCTGAAATAGTACTTGACTTATTCTGGAAAACTGCAATGAAAGATCTCTTTTTTAAAACAAAAGCTAACTAACAGATAATTTAGTAGACTAAAATGCCTTCTAATCAAGAGTTCACACTGAAATTTCCCCTTTCTTTAATGTCTCATCTTTATTTAAATGTGGTGTTTTTCATACCTGTTTCTCACAATTACCTTCTTATTAATGTCATTGAAACACTCAGGCGCAATAAAATTTTATCATATGAATAAAAATGAATTGGTTAAATTCATTTAACCAATGAAAAGTATTACGTGATCATTTGTGTATTGCATAAAACTTGGGAACAAATTTTCTTAAAATCTTTACCTCCATATCAATTCTATTTCTCCGAATCATAAAGTTGCTCTTTATACCCTCTAGTCCAACCCTGCAATTTTACAAATAGGGTAAAACGAGTTGGCCAACATCACACAAGCTAGGACAATACCCAGGATAAAGTATCAAGAATTTTTTTATTTATAGTAAGTTGGATGGATTTTTTTTAAATTCTAAAATTATTTTTTAACAATTTGCCCATTTAATAAAAGCACATCAAAACATAAATAGTAAAATGGAAGATCCATTTATTTTGTTCAAATCTTTCTTTTTCTGTTTTTATAATATGAATTATAACAATGACTTGCATTTATATCTGAATTTGGTGTTTCCAAATGTTTGTGGCAGCCCTTTTTGTAGTGGCTAGAAACTGGAAACTGAATGGATGTCCATCAGTTGGAGAATGGCTGAATAAATTGTGGTATATGAATATTATGGAATATTACTGTTCTGTAAGAAATGACCAACAGGATGATTTCAGAAAGGCCTGGAGAGACTTACACGAACTGATGCTGAGTGAAATGAGTAGGACCAGGAGATCATTATATACTTCAACAACAATACTATATGATGACCAGTTCTGATGGACCTGGCCATCCTCAGCAACGAGATCAACCCAAATCATTTCCAATGGAGCAGTAATGAACTGAACCAGCTACGCCCAGAGAAAGAACTCTGGGAGATGACTAAAAACCATTACATTCAATTCCCAATCCCTATTTTTATGCCCACCTGCATTTTTGATTTCCTTCACAAGCTAATTGTACAATATTTCAGAGTCTGATTCTTTTTATACAGCAAAATAATGTTTTGGTCATGTATACTTATTGTGTATCTAATTTATATTTTAATGTATTTAACATCTACTGGTCATCCTGCCATCTAGGGGAGGGGGTGGGGGGTAAGAGGTGAAAAATTGGAACAAGAGGTTTGGCAATTGTTAATGCTGTAAAGTTACCCATGCATATAACCTGTAAATAAAAGGCTATTAAATAAAAAAAATGAATTTGGTGTTTCAAAGGAAATGTACATATTTAATCAAGTTATTATCCTTACCAAAACATTTTGAGATTGGGAAAGCTGAGATGAGGGAGCTGAAGCTCAAAGAGTTGGAATAAGTTGTTTAAAATTATATCAATAATTAATGACCAAACTCCCATTAAAATGAAATCTCAATCTGCCTTGTTTTGCTTCTTTGTTCATTCAATTAGGTTGCCTTTTAGTTAGTTTAAAAAATAACTGACTCCTCTCAAGACTTGGTTAGTAGAAGGAAGTTAAGCTTAATTGAGTACCCTATCCCATTAGGTGAGACATGCATAAAGTTCATAGAAATTTAGCTCAAACGTCATATTGAACATTTTAATCTCAAAATTTTAGATTCAGTATATATATATATATATATATATATATATATATATACACATATATATATGTACATATATATATATATACCAACTCAAAATGATGTATTAGACATTATGAACATGACAGCTTAACTGCTAAAATTGGACACACAAGAAAATATAAGCATTCTCAAGTGTGTAACCATGTTTACTTTATAGGATCTCTTGCCAGGTTTTTACTAATCATCTTCTCATACTCTCGTTTTACAGATCCAAGAGCAAACCATTATCTCTAGCTACAGAATTGGCAACCCATGGTTTAACAGATAATAACCATTTGATGACTATTTCCATTCTCAGAACTTTTAAAAAGATAAATATTTCATATTTGTAATCTTGACTTTTTTTGGTTTTTAAGGTAAAATACAAATTAAGAGATCTTGCTATTCCTGAGATTAAAAAAAATAATAAGTATAATTCCTCCAGGCCCCTTGAAAAACTCCTACAATTCTTTTCTTTTCAAATAAAGATTAGGATACTTTCAAAGCAACCAAAAATAAATTATTTATACCTATTTATTATCATTATATATTATGTATATATTTATTACATATGGATATATATATATATATATATATATATACCTATATCCATATTATATCTTTTTTACCCACAAAATTAAGATGGGGTATTACAGGAAGTTATGAGAGAAATTATTCTTAATTCATCTGCTACTACACAGAAGGTTCTATGTAGTAACTTTAAACTTGGGGTGCCAGAGGAAAATGAAAGTAATTTGGATAGAAGAAGATTATTGAGTGGTATTCCCCCAAGTAAAGAAATTTCTGAGAATGCCTCTATGTGATTATGTCCCTGACTGGCAGTCTAATGTTTACACTTCTCCAGGCCTCTCTTCCCTCCAGGTCAATTCCCTGCTCATTTCATACCCACTTTAAAAAAAAAAAAAAACTTAAGTTCTATTAATACCTATTCAAACCATTTCCTTGAAAATCAGCAAATCGGGCCTTTCACCTCTTCATTAAGCCCTTATTACAAGCTTAAAGCCAAACCAGCCCCTCCCCCAAGGAGATAATGCTAAAGAGGAAAGACAGAAGCATAAATCTCAAAACTGAGATTGAAAGAAGAGAAATATTTGGGGAATTAAGTAAATACTGTAAATATTATTTTCTCAGCATACTATCCATACTATATCTGTGGCAGCAGAGAGTATATGAAACTGATAAACATCACTGAAGGTATTGCCCTCCTTTACCTATGCTAAAAAGGGAAAAATTTTCTTTGCTAAGCTCCTTGATAGAATATATAGAGTAAAAGAAAGTAATCTATAAAATAGTCAAACCATAATTAGAGCTTAAGAAAATCAAGCTAATTAATTTGTTGTGCATTTTAATTACTTATTATTTTAACCTGAATTTTCTGAGAAGTTGTTAGTTTCACCATATCACTAATGCCTTATGGTAGTTTCAACATTTTAAAAAATATTTTTAAAAGAAAAAAATTCTAAAACTTGACAATATCATATTTTCAGTTTCAATACTTGTTTTGCTTTAGCAATCAATGTCAAGAAACAATACTCTTATGAATATATGTATACATTGTTCAGACTTTGATTTTCCAAGGTTTGTTTCCAGAGGAAGAGTTGTCTCTAAATTGAAAAAAAAATAGCCTTATTTTAATTAATTAGATTAGCATTTTGCTGAATTGTAAAAACGCAAAAAAATACTTTTAAAATATAATACAGACCTCTGAGACATTACTATCATTTTTTTTCTTAGCTTCTGCACAGAGTGTAAATACAGTGTATCATACGAATGATAAATTTTATAATGATTTCCCTTCCAATCTCATTCTCAGTTGCAGCACATTATATTTTGGAAGCATAAGCAACAATGTATTGGCCTAATTTCATTTCCGGTAAGTGAAATTCATTACATAATGTTAACTGACTCACATGTATACCTTAACAGTATAGTTTCAATCAAGATATACTCATATCTATCACCTAAACTGCAACAGATGGACTTCATTTTGCAGTTGACACATAATTAGTTTCAAATTCTTAGGTTGAAATGTCTGACAATGTTTCTCATACCTTTTAACTGGTTTAAAGCAAAGAATATTCCTTTTTATTTGCTACATACTCCAATAGCATTGGAAATCATACACTCTGCTGGACGATGATGATAATGCATGATTTCCCTTATAATGTTAACCATCACTTCTTCTCTTGGTAAATATGTCTACTCTTAAATATGTGGATCAACATTTCACAAATGTTAGAACTTCACTGTTTTATTCAATTTGGCCAGAATTTTTGTGCATTCTTATTATTTCCCTACCCTCCTAAGATATTATTCTGTAGAAGATTTAATATTTATTAAAAAGTCATGGTTGCTAAGAGATTCCTCAAAGGGACACTGTAACTGTATTATTCAATGTAAAATAATCACATATGATGTGAATATACAACACAAAATAGTGGATTGAAAAATATGCAAATTGTCAACTGTCTGGCAGGCACACAAGGTAGTCTCATCATCCACAGAATACTTAATCCTGTTTTTTGTTACAATATCTGTGTGTACATACACCTACACACGTTTATACACACATGCATATATACAAATATACATGTGTACATAAGCACATATGTATATATCTACTCATATGTGTGTATGTGCTTATTCCATGGCTACTGTGTTCTCAGTAATGTACTAGATGCTAGAAAGAGGTTATTTTTGTCTTACTATATTTAATCAATTGCATTATGACAAAGACAATGTTAAATGGACTAGATTTTAACCAGATAACCTGAGTCCTAAACCTCTATTTCTACATAATAATTCCTAGATGCTTAAGCCTCCTTTACCTCCCTCCTTTTTCTGCACTCACAAAATTGTCCCATTAGTGTTTTTTTTTTCTTCCTCCTCCACCTCCAATCAGTCTCTAAATAAAGGGAATCACTAAAATACCAGCCAGAAGATATTCAAGGCAAGAATGCTTTATCTTAAAGTAAAGGGGAATGAGAAGCGACGGGTGCGGTGCTCTTCTTCCTTCACCCTACCCCAACCCATCTCACATAGGAGAGCTTTCATTCCTTTTCACTGCAGCTCAGAGGTGAATTTCTAGGTTCTCCTATGCACCTAAGAGCACTCCAGTCTGAAGAACAACCTCCAAATATTGCCTATGGAAAACTTCCCTAAAGAAGGCACTTAAATGTTAAGAGAAAGAGGAGCAGGATCACAGATCATTTTTTAATATATACAACACAGGCAGGTCTGCTTGTAGAATCATAATTCCCCCACTCCCTCAACCGCCTTCCCCTCCTTCTCCCTCCCCCTCCCCCGCTCCCAGCACTGGTAGACTAAGACATTGTAAAGGTAGACAGAAAAAAAGGTATTACCTCGAGGGGCTGCCCTTAGGTCGTGAGCCAAAAGCTGGTCCCTTCAGTGGCTCAAGTGCAGAGTCCCAATTTGGAATCTCACCACCTTGCTTCGCTATGCCAGGAGGGGGGACTGGAAACTCCGGATGCCTCTGTTCTTGGCCAATATTGTGTTTCCCAGCCCCTGGTACCAAGCACATTACCCCTTGGGTGCGCTAGCTCCTTTCACTCGATTTCGCATTTCCCAGCTGCTCCCCCACCCATCTTTTAACAGCGGCACCCTGTAGGAGCCTCTAGCGGAAGGAAAAGGAACAGCACCAGTTCCAAATTAGACAAGGAGAGGCTAGAGAGTAGAGCGTCCAAAGATTGCAGCTTGGCGCCAGCCGCCACCAGCGAAGGTGCCACCCGTTTTTACTCTACTTACCAACTATACCTTCCCTACCAGAACACCCTTTGAGCTCACAGGCCCCTAAGGCAACAAGGGGTTGGAAATGAAATGCTTAAAATGTTTGCAAATACTGAGGGGACACTAGGGGAGAAGCAATCTGGGGCGGGGGGGGGGGGGAAGCTAAATATACACATGTACACGACAATAAATCTAGACTACAATGAGATTTACAATTCTCAATAGCTTCTAAAAAGTACAATGACAGGACACGATTTTCCGCTTCCTGCTTTGCAAGCACTTAGCCTTGAGCATCAGCAACATCTCCATCATTGGTAACCTCGTTTAAATTCCCACCGTAATACCTTTCCCTGACCCCCTCCCAATTAATCGCACAAAAAACATTTAAGGATTTTCAAAATTACAACAAAGTTGCATTTAAAATAAAAGACATGCATACATATCTGTTTTAAGTTATCCTCCCAGAAAAAAATCAAGCAGCAGTATTGCTGTTTCTTACCTTGAGGCGGTGTCCTTAAAACCCAAGGAGGTGGATGTAATGGACACGAGTCTGGTGGCTCTTTTTGAGTTCCAACACCTCAGCTCTTTTTGCTTTCCCCTTTTAATGTTATTAGAGCAGATGAGGATTAGAAGAGCGCATATAGCTTTCTAACCTTATACAATATGAAAAGGAGGATGGTGACAACCTCACTGGCACTCTAGATCCTCCTTTTCCAACTTGGTTTCCTATTTAATCTTCTTTCCTTAAAAAAACATTTAAATGAATACAGAATTAGGACAAAAGCTGTTGACACTCTCCTTCTCTTTCGTTGTCTTCTTCCCCTCCCCCTCTCCCCCCAGTTTAATTCGCAAAATCCTCAATTGCTGCTCATTCCTGAATGATAGTGCGGCTTGGGGGCGGAGGAGGTTAGGATGAACAACAGATCCAAGGCAAAGCTTGAAAAAAATGTCTTTTTCTGGGCACCTCAGAGAAGAAGCTGCTAGCCCCGAGGAAACTTTGAAGTGAAGAAGTGGCGGGCTTCAGAGAAAATGTAGTGGAGGCAGGCTCGGTTCTAGGTGAGAAGGAAGAGAAGGAAAGCAAAGAATAGGAGGTGGGAACGAGCTAGAGAGAAGAACTAGCCGCTCCTTCACTGGCTGTCACCCACTCCATGCAGGCAGCCCTCGGGCGTACATTTATACATATATAGATATACACAGACACAACATGCAAGCCCAGTCCCACATCAACCGCATGCTAGCGGCATGCTAACGTTTCGGGAATTAAAAGGAAGAAGGGGGAATAGAGAAGGGAGGACTGATGGAAAATGAAATATGTAGTAAATTGCTCCTCAGTAGTTAAACAGATTGCAACAAAGTGAACCCCAATGTCTTTTCAATCATTCTACGCCCTCCAAGCATCTTCTTTCCGCTTTTTTTTCCAGGTGATTTCTACCTTACAGTTGGGGGAAGGGAAGGGAATCAGAGAGATTGTAATATAACCTTTTCCTGGACTCCTCCTACTCCCATCATCTTTTTTTTTTTTTTTTTTTTTTTTTTCCTCCTCGGGAACTGAGTCTGCAGCACTTTGCTCGGGAGCCTAGGGACTTCCCACAGTTTTTAGTATAAAAATACCAAGAAATCGCTTCCCTTTTGATGTTCCCATTTACCCTTTTTCTCTCCTCCTCTTTTCTTGCCTTAACGGTCGTAGGGGCTCGGATGGTGGCTTTAAAGTCCTCAAGCAAAAACGGCAATGGAATCGGCGTTCCCTGTTCTTTGATTTAGTTTATGTTAGGTAGTATACGCTTATACTGCAGGGTGAACGGTAGCAGGTGTAATCCTCCGCTGGAAAAGGAGGAGGGGTTAAAAACCATAGAGAATCAGACCCTATTGCAGCCATTTCTAAGGCTTTGTATGGAAGAAGCAGTTAAGAACTCCTGCTTGCTCCAATCCTCATGTTGTCCTCTCTATCCTATTGCCACGAGGGATCTTTTGAAATGGAGCTCTAGGAGAGAGACGTCTAACCAAAGGGAAAAACAAAACAAAACAAAAACAACTCGCACTTTTCTGCATTTCTGCTTAGACTTCGTAGGAAACTTCATTATTCATCTCTAGAGCTCCCTTTCCTTCTAAAGTTTGCTTGATTTTTTTTTTATTTCAAGTATGGGGGAAGAGTAGGTCAAAGAAAGTAAACTTCCATGCCTCCCTCCCTCAAAACTGCTTTCCCCCGTTTACCCCCCTCCCCCCAGCCTTCGATCAGCCTATGATACACCTGCCAGTACATTTAATTTCCTTCAGAAATATTCACGGAGCAAAACCCGGGATCAGATTTAGGAGCTTTCCCCCCCTCAATTGGATCAAGAGCAAGGGGATTTTTTCCCCCGAAGGGTGGCGTCTGTCTGTGTGTGATAGTCACTTGAGATCGGAAAGGTGAGATCTGTTTACTTGGCTTTGGGACTAATTTTAATTACCTCTCTGATGTTAGTGGCTTTTGATCTGAATCTTATTTGTCCTTTGCATAGGTAATCCATGAAGTTGCCTTGACTGGTGAGACTGGGCAAGTTTAAGCTAGATGTCTAGTCAGAATTGACTGTCAGAGTGAGTGGCCAAAAATTAAATTAGAATTAAAGAAGGTTGAAATAAAGCGGGCAATGAATGTGGAAACAGAGACCGATTTTGATTTAATGAAATTGAGGAAACCACGTCAAGCTGTTGTGAGAAGAAAAAGAATTATCTTTACGTTGGAATCTAGAGCTTTCTGAGAAATGCTTCAGCTGGTTGAAACAGCTGGCCCTGGAAAGAGTAGTACTTGCAGAATACACTTCTGGAATAAGATTGGGTGGGAAAAAACTGCATAAAACCTGACTGAATTGTCCTGATAATTTATATCAGCATTTAATATGACGATGAACCAAAAGATCCTCAATTAGGGTTTACTAATACCGCAGTCATGAGAGTCTAAGTATGCCGGAGTCTGCTAAGTCTGAAACATAGTGAATACATTTGTATGGGGAAATTTGAAACCAAGTTGTTTTTTGTTTGTTTTTAGAAGTCAGCTATAGAAGGACTCCATATAAAGGTCATGATATAATTGATGTTTAAACAGAAGAGACAGTTTATGAAAGAACAAGGTATTTTATTACTAGAAGTTAATGGTTAGGGAGATATTTTACTTCTCTTTGAATGTTGTTTTGCAATGAATTCAAACTGGTGGCAGCATGAATCAAAAACTGGAATAAACCTGAAAACTGCTGTTTCTTTACAAGTTTTCATATCGATATGTTTTTGTAAACTCATAAAGTATCTTTCCTTTAATGAAATAAAATGTCAGATAAAAATATGATTTTCATTTTCTGATCAGACTCCTTGCCAAAAAAAATCCTGAAATTTTTGACCCATTACAATTGATGATGCCATTATCTCACCCATAGATTCATTTGACTCTTCAAAAGTACTCTGAGATGGCAGCAAAGAATAATTAATATTTTGCATTGTTTGATGAAGTTTAAAAGATAGAATAGAGGGTGAACTATGGAAAAAGCTATTGATTTTTTTTTATAGATACCTCCCAAGGGAAGAGAGTTGTTAACTTTCTAACAAGGAAATGACATGCATTATTGAAACATTCATTATTTTTAAATGGCTTAAATTTGGTTTACAACTTGTGGGACTTAGAATTTTAATGGAAGATAATCATTCCTTTAGAAGGGCTCATTTTTTTAACCTGTCATCTTCTCCAATTATCTTCTATATTAAACATATAGGAAGGTAGTAATAATCTGGAATCTAATTTTCATTTCTGATTTCCAGTCCTCTCCTTTCTCCCCAGCAGTGGAGATATTCACACTTAAATTTATGGTTATATCTTCTAGAAGATTTCACTAACCATACCATCTTGGAAATTCAGACTTCATCTATCATTTTTCAAGACCCAGCAGAACTATGTAGAGCAACCCTTCCTCCAACCCTCTATTTATGCCACCTAAAAATCTGGCAAAATTTAATACAAACAATGTTCTTTTCATATTTGATTTTTGTGGCAAGTATTTGCATGCTTGGAGTTACTATGGTAAATATTGGCATTTGTATCAAAGATTAAATCCTATTCCAAGATTTATAGGTTAGTATTTAAGATTCAATTATTGATTCAGTATGAGAATACTGGAGATTTGAAACAGATATTTAATACAAAATGAAAATTCAATAAGACAGTGACCTCTTCTTTCCATTGCTGAGCATCTCTTTTCCATTGTGATACCTCGAATAGTATATTATACAATTTTCCTTGCTTAGTTTATCAAACGATTTTATGAGTTTTAGTTTTCCTTGTTGTAGTTACATCTAAAATAGGAATTTAAATTGAATCACTAGTATATCTGTAGAAAATACAGGATTTCTATCAAGATAAAAAGAATGAAAAAAGATGTGATTGGATACAAATAAAGTGGGGCACGTTGTGTTCTTTTTTTAAAAGTAAAAACATTTTTCTGGAGAATTACGAAAAAATATCACTTCTTTCCTGCCATTTAAGATTACTGTCTCATAGCTTCTACTATTACATCATATCTCCTACTTTTGAATTCTTTTGACAAAATAGGAAAACCATCTCATTATTTTTGTTGGAAGAAGTCATACGCTCACAGATCTACAGCTGAAAACAACCTTAAGAATCAACTAATCGAAATCTATCTCTTTACTGATAAGAAAATTGCAGTCTAAGGTAGTAGCTAAATAATCTGTCCAATGTCCCACTGATGGTAAATGTCAGAGATATGATTTGTCTTGAGACGATAGTCAATTTTATTTTCACTTTCCACTGTGTTTTTTCTAGAATGATACTACTTCTCACAAATCATTTTATGTATAAAACTGCTTGCTATAGTTTCATCCCCTTTGATTCCAAGACTTATAATACTATTATTATGAAAGCTCTCAAATAATGAATTCCATTGTATAATATAATGAAAAATCAATTTTGGAAGCTTTAAGTCTCATTCCTACTCAATTTTTCTAGATCTTTTCTTTTTTGAGGGACTAAATCAATTTTGTAATTTTTTGAAAGCTTCAAGACATGCTGAAAAGATATTGTGACCCATAATTTCCTTATACTATCCATTTTATTTCTATGGTTTTCCTTTGGGAACAGAATGGAAGCAGATATTGCTCAAATTCAAAAATAGTTCTTTGTTATTGTTTTTTTGGAAAGATGAGAGTTCTTGAATCTTCTTTATGCTGTTTCACGAATGCCTAAAGTTGGCAAAGAAGGTATGTCATCTATGTAATTATATCATCTGTGTAAGTACAATCATCATAGAAATCATACATTTTATTATGTGATTATTATTATTATTAGGTTCTCTGTAACATGGATACCATTTTTAATCTTTTAGATTCTTAGTTTCCTCAGCTCTAAAATAGTGACATTTATATTACCCAATTAAAATGATGATTATGCAAATTTAAAACTATACCAATGTGAATTTTCATCACCAACATCACCATCATCATCCCTACTACTACCATCATGGTATGTTGTACAGAGAATTATGATAACTATACTAGATAAAGTTATGTTCTGCAAGATAATGTATGGCCCTGTCCTCAATGATATTATAGCCTGTTTTGGGGAGAAAGACGTATTTCTAAAAAGTTAAATAAAATCTAAAATCAATGGAATAGATGGAATTCCATAGGATACTAATAGTATCCTATTATATAGTAACTATATAAGAGAGATTATGTGATTTCAGAGAATGGAGAAATGGTGATGTTTAGACTGGAGAAACAAGGTGCTACCAGGAATAAAATGCAAAGTGAGCAAAAGACTCATCCTTCTGAATTTAAGTCTGGCTTCAGACACAATAGTTGCATGACTCTGGACAAGTCACTTGACCCTGTTTACATCAGTTTTCCATCAGAAAAAAAAAATGAACTGGAGAAGGAAATGGCAAAACACAGTAGTATCTTTGTTAAAAAAAAAAAAAAAAAAAAAAAAAAAAAAAAAAAAAAGAAAAAAAAAAAAAAAAAAAAAAAAAAAAAAAAAAAAGAAGAAGAAGAAAAGAAAAGAAAAAGAAAAGCAAAAACAACAGCAAAAACAAAACAAAACAAAAAAATTCAAATAGTTTTATGAAGTGCTTGACATACCTGAAAAATGACTAATAATAGTAAGAGTGGTCAGAAAGGCTTCATAAAGGAAGTAAGAGTTTTGTAGGATCCTACATTTAGAACCATTTGGTTCCCACATTTAGAACCATAAAGGAAGTAAGACTTTTGTAGGATCCCACATTTAGAACTAGAAGGGACCAATGGGTCACCCTATTGAATGCCCTCATTTTATAACTAAAGGACTTAAGGAGGAAAGAATGTAAATAACATGGCAGAGGAAAAAGAGGTCATTTGTAGCATAGTGATATTTGAATTCAGCTTCTAATTTCAGTATTCTTCCCACTTTAACACTTCAGCTGGGTTTTTAAAAACTGGTAAGATTTGTACAAATTAAAAAAGGGGGAGGGCTAGAGTATGCTGTCTAAACAAAAGATTAAGAGTTAAGTGAACAGAAACAAGAATGAAAGAGTTAGTTAAACAAATTGATATGACTTTTTTTTTTCTGTTATGAAAAGTAGGACCCAGATTTATCAATGGGGAATTCGGACCTGGCCAATCCAAAGCTGATAAAGAAAGGAAAATTGATATATTCTTTTCTAAGAGAAAAAATCTGCTTTTTACAGATAATGATAGAGATTTGCCCTGAAATATCACTGGTACTTATAGATATGAAAAATGCCTCTATTGAAGCATGTTTAAATCTCTTCTATATTTTATAATATTAGAGAATTGACTAGAGGGTTGAAAGGTAAAGTGATTTACCAAGGATAACTAAGAAGATGTGCCAAAGGTGGAACTTGAACCCACGACTTCCTGTCCTTTGATCTCTTTTTCTAATCACTATGTTGTACTATACCAAAAACTGTAGGGCTCTACATATAAGGACATGGGGTTGACTAAAAGTTAGTTCCTTATCATTTCGGGTGAAAAACCAAACTATCTTGGTGCGTGCACAGCAACACATTCACTGGCACCAGGAAGCCTGACACTAGTCCTCTAAATAGGTCCCTCTAAAATTTTATTGTCTATTAACATTCTCAAAAAAAAAAGCATTCAAAAGTACTAAAGAAAAATTTGTAGATAAAATGTTCCCCCACCAAAGTACTACTGTTTTGGTTGTATTCCACAAATATCAGAATATTATTTCAATAATGAAAAATCATTTTCTTTGATGATAATACCTATTGTTTCTTTAATTTGTTCTTTGACTTAAGTTTTTATTTCATTTTTGAAATTTAGTTTTCAATTAATTTCAATCTTTTCTTCAAAAAGCATTTACTGAATATATTTTATTACCTCGTGTTCAGTGAGGATCATTTAAAAATATTTCTGCTTTGCTGAATTTGTGCTTTTTTATGCTCTAATGTATATCATTAAAGGGTTTCATTTAGAAACTTTTAAACAATAGTTCCCTGAAAAAATATATATATTCTAAATTTTCCAAATGAAAAAATATTCTACTGGACCTCATGTACTTTGGAAGGCCTACAAATTTTTCTCTGAAAGATTAGAATGGATCATCCTTTTTAAATTTTCAGATTCTTTCCAATGGATGATGTAGATAATTTCTGTTCCCTACTCCCCAATTGTATTACAAGTATTTCTTTTCCCTTAATTAATAAAATTATGTAGATCTACAAAAATTACTGACAAGAATACAATGAAAATATTTAGTGTTGAAGGGAACACAATTATAATATTCTGTGTCCTTTGTCATTTGACTTTGAACTTTCTAAAGCTACAGAAACATCAAGAAGACAAAGCACCATTTCTATTTTAAAAATTGCGCTGACAATAAGATAAATGCAAGTCTTTCTGAAAGATTGCCAGTTCATTAAAGTGTCTAGTGGAGAGATTAAGCAACATAACTATGAACTCAATTACAAATTAATCTAAATACAGTATGATAAAACTTACTTGGCTGGCAGACCATTTGAACAACTCAAATTGTGGCTTTGTTTTAGTTTTTCCTTAGTTTGGAGGCTTCAACCACATTCATATTAAAATGATTTAATTTTATAAGTGATTAAATAGAATTTTTTATAGGCTAGAGATGAATAGAATAAGATAACTATTTCTCAGGCATGTTACACACTCAGATCCCTATTTGATGCTATCAAATTATATTCTGGTACATGAGGGGGATGCCCCTTAGTTGCAAGATATCACAATTTATATTTTTCATCATTTAAACAACTCAAGCAAGGCATTGCTACTAGGAGTTCTCAAATATTATTCCCTTGGAAGTGATATTAGGTATATTTTTTATGTGGAGACCCCTAATTTGTGAAACAAATTCTCCATTAAATGGAACCCAGTTTACCAAAACCTCTTTTAAGTATTTTTCTTTTTTCATTCTCTGCCTTTTTTGGACATATCATAAATTAGAACACCAGTGATAGACAAAGGAGGTAGGGCGGAAATATATAGTAGAGACTAATTTTTTAAAAAACACCTTTTGAAATAAGTAGATATTTAATCCAATATCTTATACCTTTAGAAATCTCTGTTTTATAAAATAAAAAGTGATGTGAGAAAAATGAGGTAAAGTACAATAGCACCTTTTGCATTCAATACAAATTCATTGAGCATTCACTATGTACTCGCTTAATGCTATAATAAGAAATGAAACATATAAATAACTTTAGATGACATAAATAAAAAAGATGTATGGGTGGGCATGAGCAAGCTGCAACACACTAGAGAAGTGGAATTATCCACTTAGGTGCTATAAAAGATGTTCTTGAAGAAATGCAGCAGCAGAAAAGAAATTACCCAAGGGAGAAAAAGTAGACAGCTCTCTATTGACAGTAGATCTGAAGATCTACTGATGATCTATGGATATACTTAGTGGCATTGATTAGAAAAAGGAAAAGAAAAGAAAGCTTGAAGATGGCCCCAGCTCATGGGATCCTGCATCATTTCATGAAATAATCGTGTTACTGACATTACAAATTCTTTTGGAGTAGATGTGACAATATATAAATCTCTGTCTCTCTGTCTTTCTCTGTCTCTCTCTGGCTCTAGCCCTGTCTCTCTCAAGTCTCTCTCACCTCTCTCTCTCTCTCTCTCTCTCTTTTCTCTCTCTCTCTCTCTCTCTCCTTCAATTTCTCTGCCTTTCCTTCTCCCTCTCTTTCCCCTCTCTCTATCATTTCTTTATTTTATGTCTTTATATTTACATTACATCAATGAATCTGTGAATATGGACTGAAAGAATGAATGAAAAAAATACTCTATCCAACCCAGAGATGAAAAGAAAATTCAGTTAACCAGAATAATGTTTTCTTTAAACATTCAATTTAAATAAGATTTCCCTGGGATGGTATGGTTGCTCTGATTCATTATAATGAAAATTTTTAGTTTAAATCATGCACTTTCTTCCTAAATCCACTTAGGAGTGGATACATTAATTTATTTTTACTAGTCTATGCCATTCATTTATTTTAGCAATTTATGTGTTTTTTCCTTTCATTTTATTTTCTTGTGACTCCTTAAGTTATTTAATCATAAAAATGTTTTTAAAATGTCTTACATGAGCCAATCATGTTATACAAATGCTCATGGGCAGGAATTGCCTTGGTACATTGTGTGAAACTGGAAACCAAACAAAAAATTAAAGGCATTATGTAGCTAAAAGTGGATTGTTTGGTTTCTAAAGATATTTAATTTTTCTATAAGGAAAGATCATTGATATTGTAACTGGAGATTATTTGTAGTTGAGTATTCCATCTAACAGCAAATATTTTTGAAATGCTCATAAGCTCCATAATTAGAATAGTCTTTTGAGCATATTCCTATAAACTCTAATTCTTACCTTTATACTTTCATGTAAAGAGTAATGTCTTTGGAGAGGAAATAAGTATAGAACTCTTGTTATATAATGGAACCTTCTTTCAACTAATTTATAATAAAAATCAAATATATTTTCCTCAAATCATATTCCTGGGAATATAACAACTGTAAATAGTAATAATGGAAATGAAGGAAACCTCAAAATACCGTTCACTGTAAGTTCCCCTAATAGCAAGAAGACCCATAATATTTAGATTTTGAATTTTAAGCTTTACAAATACAAGCATTTCTTGTTGAACTTTAAAAGTAAATTTTAACAATAGAACAAATCATATCCAGTGCTTTGAAATGTATAAAGCACTTTCCTCACATCTGTGTGAAGGTGGATGTTCACAAATAAGGGCATAAGAAAAGAGATAAAATTCTTCTCTAAAGGTTAAACGTTAGTGTTTTTCATAAATAACAGCTAATCACTCATATTTTTGCATTATATCTTATCCATGGTATCTTTCACCATCTTCAAACATGTTGCTATTCTAACTTGATGAAGATGTGGGAGATGCTCAAAAATCATGCATTCCCCCAGATTCCTAAGATTTGCTATTGCTGTTTCTCTGACAAAATTTATTTTGGTAATTCTCTTTCCAGCAACTAAATAAAATCCATATTGAAACTATATGGTACTTATATGCGATAAAATAATATGTGATAATTTATGGGTATATACAACAATAAGGGTGAGACTTAAAATAACAAAAGCATTCAAAGCTGAGGAAAGTTATAGTCTAGATATGTGATCTTAAATAACATGTACAAAAAGAAATGGCTTTCCACTCATTTGTAAAACTCATTTATCTTGTTTTATCTTGTTAAAGAAGAGGGACACAACTCCCATTATCCTTAGCTCTATTTGCTCATTTTAATCACACTGACACTGAATAACTAACTTTGTCAACTGGTACATCTATTGAATATAATACACAGCTAAGTATTTTCCCATTTTATTTCTGATTAGAAAAATGAGCAAATAAAATAGTTTGTCCTCCACATTACTTATTGGGATTGTTCATATAACAATATATATATTCAAAATTTATTCTTAATAAAATCAATACAAAAATTATTGAAGGACTATGTTAATTATTATGTTAACTTTGTAAATTCATAGTTAATAACAATGTATAGGCACTGTGATGTATATTGGGTTCATAAAGTTAAAAAAAACAAAAGCTATTGTCTTCAAAGAGCTTATATTCAATCTATTTTGTATTTGGGTTCCTAGATCAGAGTTAATCAGAATACAAATAGAGAGTTATAAGAAAACTCAGTGATCAAACTCTCTTATATTTAAGATAAAATAAGTGGGGACAGAAAGGTTAAATAACTTACCTAAGATTGTGTATGTAATCATATCTGGAGTGGGATTTGAATCCAGACCCTTTGAACACAGAGCCAGTGGTCATTCAACACTACCAATTTCATCAGGTTGTATATTTGTACCTTTCCAGTGTAGCATTCTTTCTTGGATTACTTGCCATCAATTTGAGCTTGTACTTATGTACTGGGTTTCCACAAAAAGGCTACTATTCATAGTTTCTATGATTACCTATGAGTGCAGATTCAGACTAGTTTGTAGCTCACAAACCCTGACACACTGGTTTCTCATCCAGTCATCTAGCAGATACAATCAGTTCCAAAAAATTTACTAAATTAACATAGTAAAAAACAAACCCTATATGTTAGAAGGATCCTCCTCTGGTTCTTCCTCCCCCATACTTTGTTCTCCTTTTGTGCCTAGACACAAAATCTGTAAAATCTGCTCTTGGGGACTGCTCCCAATATACGCGGTCAATGCATTGGATCACTTCTCAACTAATTTGTAATTCATCAAAAACAGACCTTTTAAGGATCAAAGGGAGATCATAACTGTGAATGTGAATTAGATGAACTCCCCTTTCCCCCCCACAAAATGGATGCAAATAGCAGAGTTAATTAAGAAACCAAATCCTACAATATGTTGCTTATAACAAGCACATTTGAAACAGAGAAATATATGCAGAGTAACAGTACAAACACTAGAGCATTATTTATTATGCTTCACCAGAAGCTAAAACAGCTGATTTCAAATAAAGAAAAAGAAAAAAAATAGATCTATTTAAAGAAGATAGGGAAAGAATCTAAAGGAGACTATGGACAATGAAGTAATATTGATACTAAAGGTGCCTGCCCCAAACGGTACAACATCCAGATTCTTAATGAAGACTTTTAATCTAGATACAAGAAGAAATAGATAGTAAAACTAAATTAATTAGTGGAGGATCTAAAACTCCCTCTCAGAATTTGATAAATCTAACCACAAAATAAACAAGAAAGAAACTAGAAAGATTAATATCATTTTAGAAAACTTAAATGTGATAGACCTCTGGAGAAAATTAAATAGAACTTGGAAAAAAATATACCCTTTTCTCTGCAGTACATGGCACCTACACACGAAAAAAAAGACCATATATTAGGACATAAAAATCTCACAATCAAATGAGAAAAGAAAGAAATAAGAAATCCTTTCTTTTCACATCACAATTCAATAAAAATTTTATTCAACAAAGGGGCAGGGAACAATGGAATAAAAACCAATTGGACATTTAAAAATCTAATTCTAAAGAATGAGTGAGTCAAACAACAAATCAGAGGGAAAAAAAATCAATGATTTTGTCCAAGAGAATGGCAATGATGAGACAACATACCAAAACTTATTGGATTCAGCCAAAGCAGTTCGTAGGAGAAATTGTATGTCTTTAAATAGTTACATAAATAAAATAGAGAAATAAGAGATCAATGGATTTGGCATACAAGTAAAAAAAAATAAAAAAAAAAAACAATTAAATCCCAAATTAGAAATTTTGAAAATGAAAGAGCTTAATAAAATTGAAATTAAGAAAATTGTTTTAAAAATAAACAAAACTAAGAGCAGATTTTATGAAAAAACTAACAAAATAGATAAACATTTGACTAATTTAATTTTAAAAAGGAAAGACAAAAAACAAAATAACCACCTCAAAAATGAAAATAATAAACTTACCACCAATGAAGAAGAAATTAAAACAATAAATGGGCGTATTTTGCCCAACTGTATGCTAACAAATCTGACAATTTAATTAAAATGGATGAATACTTACAAAAATATATATTGCCCAGATTAACAGAAGGCAATAAATAAATGACGTATAATGTAAATAAATTGCTTTAAAAATCCTATTTTAGAAAAAGAAAGTGAACAAGCCATCAACGAACTTCTTAAGAAGAATTGCTCCTGGGCCAGATAATTTACAAGTGAATTCTATCAAACATTTAAAAACAATTAATACCAATACTTATATAAACCATTTGGAAAAAATAGGCAAAGAAAAAGTACTGCCAAATTCCTTCTATGACACAAATATGGTACTGATACTTGAACCAGGAAGAGCCCAAATAGAGAAAGAAAATTACAGACCAATTTCTCTAATGAATATTGATGCAAAAATTTTAAATAAAATATTAGCAAAGAGATTACAACTTATCAAGAAGACAATATACTATGATCAAGTGGAATTTATACCATTAATGCAGGGCTGATTCAATATCAGGAAAATTACTGACATAATTTACCATATCAACAGCACAACATTTGATAAAATCAATAGATGCAGAAAAAACCTTTGAAAAATATAGCACCCGATTCCTACTTTAAAAAAAAAAAAAAAAAAAAAAAAAAAAAAAAAACGCTAGACCTCAACACACAAGACTCTCATAGAAGAAATTTAAAAGGCTCTCACAAGAGAGCTGGAAGAAAACTGGGAAAAGGAAAAATAAGCTAGGTAAGAGAGTTTGGATAAGTCATCCCACTCATTTAAAACAGAGTGGATAAAGAAATCAAATCCTTAAAAAACAGAATTAGTGAAATAGAAAAAGAAAATAGCTCCCTAAAAAATAAAATTGGTGAAATGGAAAAAAAATTCCATAGAACAAAACAACTCACTTAAAAACTCAATTGGACAATTAAAAAATGATATAAAAAAGTGAGTGAAGAAAATATTTCATTGAAAATCAGAATCAAACAAATGGAATTGAATGACTCGAGGAGACAACAAGAATCAGTCAAGCAAAACCCAAAAAATGAAACAATGAAAAGAAATGTCAAATACCTTCTTGGGAAAACAACAGACTTAGAAAATAGATCTGAGAGAGACAATCTGAGAATTATTGGACTCCCTGAAAAATATGATGAAAAAACAGCCTGGATACTGTTTTCCAGGAAATTATCAAAGAGAACTGCCCAGAAGTTATAGAAACAGAGGGTAAAATAGAAATTGAAAGAATTCATCAATTACCTATTGAAAGGGATCCTAAAATCAAAATGCCAAGAAATATAGTGACCAAAGTCCAGAACTATCAGACAAAGGAAAAAATACTGAAAGCTGCTAGAAAAAATCAATTTAAATATAGAGGATCCACAATAAGAATTACTCAAGACCTAGCAGGCATCCACATTAAAGGATTGAAGGATTTGGAATATAATATTCTGAAAGGCTAAGGAACTTGGTATGCAACAAAAAATAACTTACCCAGCCAAAATGAGCATCTTTTTCAAGGGAAGAAGATGGACATTCAACAAAATAAGCAAATTTCACCTATTTTTGATGATAAAAATCAAAAAGTTTGATCTACAAATATAGAACTCAAAAAAAAAAAAAACTAAAAAGTTAAAAAAACATCTTGGGAACTATATTTCTGTTGTAAAGATATAAAAAGAACATATGTATACCTTGTTCTAGAGACTAGACGTGTGAAGGAAATTGTACCTGGAAAAAGGTAAAATAAGGATACTACATCTCACAAACAGGCAAAGGAAACCTATTGTATCTGAGAGAAAGAAAGGAGGGGGATGAACAAAGTGTGTATCTTACTGCAATAGAATTAGCTTAAAGAGAAAAATTTTAGACATATTCAATTATGGTGAAACTTCTCCTACCTCATTGAAAAGTGGGAGGGGAAAAGTGAAAAGGGAAGGAATAATCTAAGTGGAAGGGAATACAGAAATTGTGAGGAAAAGGAGTAAGACAGGGGAAGAAACTCTAAGTTGGGGGGAGGGATACTAAAAAGGGAGGGCTGTGAGAAGCAAGTGGTGGTCACAAGTTTAATACTGGGGAGGGGGTAAGGAGGAAGAAAGGGAGAAAAATATAAACAGGAGTTAACAAGATGTCAAGTAATACAGAACTGGTGATTTTAACCATACATGTGAATGGGGTAAACTCCCCCCAAAAGAGGAAGCGGTTAGCAGAATGGATTAAAAACCAGAATTCTACAATATGTTGTTTACAGGAAACATACCTGAAGAAGGGAGATGGATACAGAGTAAAGGTAAAAGGTTGGAGCAGAATCTACTATGCTTCAGGTGAAGTTAAAAAAGCAGGGGGAGCCATCCTGATAACATTATCAAGCAAAAGCAAAAATTGATCTAATTAAAAGACTTAAGGAAGGGCACTATTTCTTGCTAAAGGGTAGCATAGATAATAAAGCAATATCAGTATTAAACAAATATGCAGCAAGTGGTGTAGCATTTAAATTCTTAAAAGAGAAATTAATAGAGCTGCAAGAAGAAATAGAGAGCAAAATAATAATAGTGGGAGATCTCAACCTTGAACTCTAGAATTAGATAAACCAAACCACAAAATAAATAAGAAAGAAGTCAAAGAGGTAAATAGATTATGAGAAAAGTTAGATATGATAGATCTTTGGAGAAAACTAAATGGAGACAGCAAGGAGTACACTTTCTTCTCAGCAGTTCATGGAACCTATACAAAAATTGACCATATATTAGGACATAAAAACCTCAAACTCAAATGCAATAAGGCAGAAATAGTAAATGCATCCTTTTCAGACCACGATGCAATGAACATTACATTCACTAAAAAGCCAGGGGAAAATCACCGAAAATAACTGGAAAATAAATAATCTCATAGTAAAGAATGATTGGGCAAAACAGCAAATCATAGACATAATTAAGAATTTCACTCAAGAAAATAACAATAGTGAGACATCATATCAACATGTGTGGGATGCAGCCAAAGCAGTAATAAGGGGAAATTTCATATCTCTAGAGGCCTGCTTGCATAAAATAGAGAAAGAGAAGGTCAATGAATTGGGCTTGCAACTAAAAATGCTTTCTAATTAAATTTAAAAAATAACAAATTAAAAAACCCCTAGTCCAATACAAAACTTGAAATTCTAAAAATAAAAGGAGAGATCAATAAAATTGAAAGTTTAAAAAAATTATTGAATTAATTAATAAAACTAAGAGTTGGTTCTATGAAAAAACCAACAAAATGGACAAACCCTTAGTAAATATGTTTAAAAAAAGGAAAGAGGAAAATCAAATTGTTAGTCTTAAAAATGAAAAGGAGAACTCACCACTAATGAAGAGGAAATTAGAGCAATAATTAGGCGTTACTTTGCCCAACTTTATGCCAATAAATTTGCTAACTTAAATGAAATGAAGTAATACCTTCAAAAATATAGCTTGTCCAGATTAACAGAGGAAGAAGTAAGTAGACTAAACAGTCCCATTTTAGAAAAAAGAAATAGAATAAGCTATTAACCAACTCCCTAAGAAAAAATCCCCAGGACCAGATGGATTTACATATGAATTCCACCAAACATTTAAAGAGCAATTTACTCCAATGCTATATAAACTATTTCAAAAAATAGGGATTGAAGGAGTCCTACCAAATTCCTTTTGTGACACAGACATAGTACTGATACCTAAACCAGGTAGGTTGAAAACAGAGTAAGAAAATTATAGACCAATCTCCCCAATGAATATTGATGCTAAAATCTTAAATAAAATATTAGCAAAAAGATTACAGAAAATCATCCCCAGGATAATACACTATGACCAAGTAGGATTTATACGAGGAATGCAAGGCTGGTTCAATATTAGGAAAACTATTAGCATAATAGACTATATTAATAACCAAATTAACAAAGCCATATGATCATCTCAATAGATGCAGAAAAACTATTTGATAAAATCCAACATCCATTCCTAATAAAAACACTTGAGAGTATAGGAAAGAAATGGACTTTTTCTTAAAATATTCAGGAGCATCTATTTAAAACCATCAGTAAGCATCATATGTAATGAGCAAAAACTGAAACCTTTCCCAGTAAGATCTGGAGTGAAACAAGGTTGCTCACTATCACCATTATTATTCAATAATTTATTAGAAATGCTAGCCTCGGCAATAAGAGTCAAGAAGAAGATTAATGGAATCAGAGTAGGTAATGAGGAAACCAAACTATCACTCTTTGCAGATGATATGATGGTATACTTAGAGAACCCCAGAGATTCTACTAAAAAGCTATTAGAAATAATTCATAACTTTAGCAAAGTTGCAGGTTATAAAATAAATCCCCATAAATCCTCAGCATTTTTATACATCACCAACAAAATCCAACAGCAAGAGATACAAAGAGAAATTCCATTCCAAATAATTGTCGACAGCATAAAATATTTGGGAATCTATCTACCAAAGGAAAATCAGGAATTATATGAGCAGAATTACAAAAAACTTTCCATGCAAATAAAGTCATACTTAAATAATTAGAAAAATATTAAGTGATCTTGGATAGGCTGAGTGCATATAATAATGATGACAATATTTCCTAAACTAATATATTTATTTAGTGCTATATCAGTCAGACTCCCAAGAAACTATTTTAGTGACCTAGAAAAAATAACAACCAAATTCATATGGAAGAACAAAAGGTTGAGAATCTCAAGGGAATTAACGAAAACAAAATCAAATAATGTGGCCTAGCTGTACCTGAATATTATAAAGCAGCAATCACCAAAACCATTTGGTATTGACTAAGAAATAGATTAGTTGATCAGTGGAATAGGTTAGGTTCATAAGACAAAATAGTCACTAACTATAGCAATCTAGTGTTTGACAACCCAAAGATCCCAACTTTTGGGATAAGAATTCATTATTTGACAAAAACTGCTGGAAAAATTGAAAATTAGTATGGGATTAATTAGGCATGGACCCACACTTAACACTGTACACCAAGAAAAGATGAAAATTGGTCCATAATTTAGGCATAAAGAGCGAGATCATAAATAAATTAGAGAAACATAGGATAATTTACCTCTCAGACTTGTGGAGAAGGAAGGAATTTGTGATTAAAGAAGAACTAGAGATCATTATTGATCACAAAATAGAAAATTTTGATTGCATCAAATTAAAAAGCCTTTAAGTGGGAAAACATCTTTACAGTTAAAAGTTCAGATAAAGGCCTCATTTCCAAAATATATAGAGAATTGTCTCTAATTTATAATAAATCAAGCCATTCTCCAATTGTTAAATGATCAAAGGATATGAACAGACAATTTTCAGATGATGAAATTGAAACTATTTCCATTCATATGAAAGTGTTCCAAATCACTATTCATCAGAGAAATGCAAATTAAGACAACTCTGAGATACCACTACACACCTATCACATTGGCTAAGATGACAGGAAAAAATAATGATGAATGTTGGAGGGTATGCGGGAAAACTGGGACACTGATGCACTGTTGGTGGAGTTGTGAACGAATCCAACCATTCTGGAGAGTAATCTGGAATTATGCCCCAAAAAGTTATCAAACTGTGCATATCTTTGATCCAACAGTGCTACTACTGGGCTTGTATCCCAAAGAAATACTAAAGAAGGGAAAGGGTCCTGTATGTACCAAAATGTTTGTGGTGGCCCTATTTGTAGTCTAGGCTAGAAACTGGAAAATGAATGGATGCCCATCAATGGAGAATGTTTGGGTAAATTGTGGTGTGTGAATGTGATGGAATATTATTGTTCTGTAAGAAATGACCAGCAGGATGAATACAGAGAGGCTTGGAGAGACATGAACTGATGCTAAGTGAAATGAGCAGAACCAGGAGATCATTATATATTTCAACAATGATACTATATGAAGATGTATTCTGATGGAAGTGGATTTCCTTGACAAAGAGGAGAGCTAATTCAGTTCCAATTGATGAATGATGGACAGAAGTAGCTACACCCAGAGAAGGAACACTGGGAAATGAGTATAAACTGTTTGCATTTTTGTTTTTCTTCCCAGGTTATTTTTACCTTTTGAATCCAATCTTTCCTGTGCAACAAGAGAACTGTTCAGTTCTGCATACATATATTGTATCTAGGATATACTATAACATATTTAACATATATAAGACTGCTTGCCATCTAGGGGAAGGAGCTGGAGGGAGGGAAGGGAAAAGTTGGAACAGAAGTGAGTGCAAGGGATAATGTAAAAAATCACCCAGGTGTATGTTCTGTCAACAAAAAGTTACAATTAAAAAAAAACACTAGAGAACATAGGAATTGAGTTTTCCTTAAAATTATAAGCAGCATCTATCTAAAACCACTAGAAAGTATTATTTGTAGTGTGGAGAATGTAAAAGTATTCCTAATAAGGTCAGAGATAAAACAAGTGTTGTCACCATTCAGTATTAAATTATTGTACCAGAAGTTTTGACTTTATCAATAAGAAAAGAAAAAGAAATGAACAGAATTGCAACAGACAATAAGGAGATAATACTATCACTCTTTGCAGATTATATAGTGGTAATACTTAGAGAGTCCTAGAGAATCATCCAAAGACGTACTTGAAGTAATTCACAATGTTAAAGAAATTGTGGGGTATATCAGATCTTTAGAGAAGGGAAGAATTTATAACCAAAAAAGAATTAAAGATCCAATCATTCTGGGGAGCAATTTGGAACTATCTACAAAGAGATAAAAAGTATGTATACTCTTTGATCCAGTAGTGCCACTATTGGTCTGTATCTCAAAGAAATCATAAAAGAGCAGAAAAGAATCCACATGTGCAACATTGTTTGTAGCAGCTATTTTTTTGTTCTGGAAAGGAATTAAAAATGTATACATGCCCATCAATTGGGGAATGGATGAATAAGTAATGGAATATGAAAGTAATGGAATACTATCATTTCATAAAAAATGATGAACAGGTTTATTTTAGAACACCCTGGTAAAATTTATATGAACTGATGCTGAGCAAAACAAGCAGAATCAGGAAATCATTGTACACAGTAACAGCAAGATTGTGTGATGATCAACTATAACAGACGATTCTTCTCAGTGATTCAGTGATCCAACACAATGCCAATAAACTTTTGATGGAAAATGCTACCTGCATCCATAGGAAGAACTATGGAGACTGAATATAAAGCAACACATGCTATGTTCACTTTTTTTCTTCTGTTTTTTTTTCTTTCATAGCTTTTCCCTTTTGTTCTATTTTTTCTCTCCCAGCACAATTCATATAAATATGTATAAAATGAATGTGCACATATAACAAAAAAGAAATGAAAATAAAAGTGACAAATTTATATAACACTCTTCATATGCCAAACATTGTACTAAGTACATTACAATTATTATATTATTGTAAGGATTAACATTATCCAACCTATAGCTTAAGGAAGAGCTCTGAGCCAATGGCACTTTAGTAAGAATATTCTAATGAGATGGTGCTCAGATCTTCCTCATTATTCAAAATGCCTCTTCTTGACTGACTTTTTTTTTTAAAAAATAGGATTTGATACCCAAATATGCAAAGGAAACATGGCAGAATACAGAATCTCAGTGACTATTGGTATATTAGCAAGGTAAAGTAACAGGTTGAGTGAAGCATGAGCATCTCCACTGACTAAGTGGTCATAATGATCACCTGCTCATGTTGGACAAAAGAGAATGTTCTGAAGATATAAAAATGATATTTTTGTTGGAGCTTTCCAAAATGAAACATTCCACCAAAGCTGGGTTTGGACATGGAATTCAAGACAAGACAGAGATATCTTTGAGGTATATCTTTGAGCGATATTCATGTGAATGAGCCTCATAACTCAGTAAACAAGTAGTGAACATTCCATTAAACTTAAAGCCCACTTTAAGAACCTATATATCCCTAAAAGATTAGTGTGATATACCAAACTGATTGGATTATTTCAGGAGTTCAAATGAGTTATTCCTTACATCCTTTCCCTTCATGTCAATCCATGGAAAGATTCCGGTCTTTTTTTGGACTAAATGTATGGAGGACAATGCACCAGGGGTGATGCAAAGCAAGAAGGGGTAGTCCCCTTACTGAGGCACAAAGGTGACACTAAAGAAGAGGGAAATTGGCACAGTTTATAACAGATATTGTATTAAACATTAAAATATTCTCTTTTTCTCTCTCCTTCTCTCCCTCTCTTTTTCTCTTTCAGTAAATATAAAATAAAGTAAGTCTAAAGTGACTTTCTCACTGACCAAAAACTATGAGGGACAGATATTGCCTAGTAAAATATGTCCCATAAGATATGTAAATTGGGAGACCATTTGTTCAAATGCAGCAACACAAGTATTTTCTACCCTATGTACAAATTAATTTTAAATTATTTAGGCAAACAACCACTCTGTTATGATGATGACAAGTGACATTCCTGCAGACAACAGGAATAGATCTCAATGACTGTAGCTTGGGAAGTGGAAGTTCCATGAACAACACCATTATTAGTAATTGCTTTCAATGATGGAGCAAAAGTCAAAACAGGAGACTACAGTGGAGAATTCTCAGTCACTGCAAGCTCAAGAATCAAGATTAGGAACCATTTGTGGAGGGCATGATGATGAAGGTGATGTACTTACCAGAACAAGAGGAGGAGTATGAAAAGGCGTTGAAAATGGAAAACTATAATCAATATTTTTCATTAAGATTTCAAGATAATGCAAAAATTACAATTGGGTTGTGTTCTGAGGAGCATGGTCTTAAGGTAAAGTACTTTATTTCAGGTGACATGCAGCAAGCACCATTCCTCCCTTAGAAGTATGAGATTCTGGTAGGGAGCTATTAATAAAACACTTAAAAAAATAAATTATTAAAATAATTGCAATTGTCATAAAAAATTTTGGGGATGTGTTATATAAATATATTGAGTAGTCACTTCCAAGATAGTATGAATCAAATAAGTTATGGGGAAAAAAACATGTATGCCTTTAAAAACATACACACCATTCAGGTGATAATAATAAAATCAAACAAAATGTGTTTTTCTCATTTAGATAATACAAGATATTCTATCATATATCTTTTTTTTTTTAACTAAAACTGAAGATATTTCTGTTTTAGCCTTAGTAATGAGTAGGACAACAGTTTGGTTCCATAAACTATTCCATCAAAACCCTATTATCTTTATATTAATTTTAAGAAGGATCAAAACCTTAGTCTAAATAGCTCATATCTTATCTACAGCGAGAATTTGTGAAAATAAATTTTAATATAATATTAATAATGGTACAGATTTTAGAAATTTGTCATAGAAAAAAAAGAGAATTAAGTAAAAAATTACTTCTGAATTTCATGTCAGTTCCAGCCAACAGTCATTATAGATAGCCAGTTTTATTGAGTTAGGGTTAAAAGGTGGATATTTTTTTTCCTTTTAAGAGGAAATAGATACTAGGGAAAATTATCAGGAGAATCTTAGCCCATGCCAACAGTAATTTCACCAAGTCATCTTCATTAGAACTCCAACTGTAATTCATGGATGTCAACTTCAAAGAATTACTGGCATCATGAATCATTGGCCTGATAGAATTCCTAGATGGGCATACTTGGAATCAAACTCAGGATAATATCAGTGACAGTACATAAGCTTGAACAAGAAATTCCAATAATTTTAACTTCGTAGCATTAGGTGGATTTTTAATTAAGGATCGCATATCTTTGATGTAGATGAAAAAAATTCAAGGTATTTAATTTTAATTTCTAAAACAAACCATGTTCTCACATTAGCTTTGAAAAATCTTCTTCCATCTAGATCTGCTTCTTGACACAAACTCAATATAAAATAGAGCTATCAGAACAATTAGTGTATTAAAAATACACAAATCACCTGAAACTCCAGAGAATATTGATGGTTGCATCATACAGTCCTAAATTAGAAAAATATCTTTCTATCTCTTAATATTAAATAGATGCTTCAAACAACTTTATATGTAAAATGTTTAATCTAATTTTGAAAATTATGTCACATTTTTCACTGTGAGAACTCCCACAAATGATATTATTACAATGAAAGAATGTTATAGGGTGATTTCTTAAAACTAAATAATCCATCAAATGTAAGGCTTCATAATCTCTATTATCTGCAAATGACAAAGCATAATGATCCCTCACTAACATATGTTACTTAATCAAAAATCACCAATGCGGTTAATCTTCTTTTATACTTGCTCTTATAAATTGGATTTGCTATATAAAGAGAAAAACAAGGACATAGCACTATTAATGTTCTGTTTAATTTCAAGTACGAGTCATAGGTAGCCAGTTTTATGACAGGATGGCATATCTAGCCACAGCATTAACCAGGTATGAATTTTTTTTTTTTTATTTACTAACACTGGGATAGGTTAAAAGTATCTTACCTTTATAGTTGCAGTGTCATTCTCTTGATTTTTCCAGGGACAGACCTGAGGCAGTCCTCAGACTGCAGTGGCACATGACATTTCCTTTTGAATAATGAACCAGCAATTTTATGCAAGATATGGATTCAAGGAAATTTAAAGTCCCAAAGAGACTCTTCCTCTAATTACAGCTTAAAGTTAGGTGATTATTATTTTACTCATATGTTAGTTTTAAAATCTCATCTAGAATTTTCCAACTTTACCAATTTTATCTATTCACAACTCTCATTCCTGCCCTTCATACCCAACATTAGTCTGTGGATGAAGTCAAAAGATGAACATTATACTGTTTCTAAAATACAGTGGAATGAGAATGAGATGGCATTCTCCCAGAAGAGTCTGTGTAAACAAGTGGATCATACCTGGACACAATTTCCAAGACTGTCTTGGGCATAATAATAATCTTTTTTTTTTTACCCTTTGTTTTGATGAGTTTCATAAAGAAGGTGAAAGCTAGCAGATAGCTACCACTGGATGTGACTTGAAAGGTAAACTGATCAAAATTTATACAAATTGAGCAAGTGGCTGTAATTCAAATTGCTTAATTCAATTTCAAATTTGCTTAATTTAAATATATTGTCCCTTATAAACCACAATTAACTCACCGCCTCCCCCAAATACACACATTTATAAACTTTAAAAAGTATACCTGAAGAAGAGTGGCTTATTAATCTCAGTCACCCTGACTCAAGAAGATTGCTGTTTCCAATTCTTCACCAGAAGGTCATATACAGTGAATAGTTAGTTCAAAATTATAGCATCAATAGTTACATTACATGAATTTCCAAATGATCCCAAACAACATGTACTTATTATTCAAAGATTTAATTTCTCCATTTTTGGTGGAAGAGACACTAATTCCTCATATGGCACTGCTGCCAATGTTTATTATTTACTACTAATAATAATTATTTACTAATATATAAATAATGTAATTATTTACTAATAATTATTATTTACTACTAATAATAGCTATCATTATTGTTGTTATTAGTTTCTAGTTTTTATATTAATATACTCTAATAATCACATATGTGATATATTTATAATGTAACACTATTCAGGTGAAAAGAAAGTAAACTTGCTTTAAAAGCTTCTTAGCCTTTTTGTATTTAAAACATCACCAGTAAGGTGTTAATAATTTAGTTAAATATCTTTCAAACTTATCAATTCATGCAAAGTCATTTATCTTATTACCCCTGGCAATTTAATGCTAATCATAGCAGTTCATGTAGTATCAAACTTTTTCTTATGTCTTAAAAATTGCTTAAGCCTATATTTAGTAAGATTTTTAAATGTTTAATCTTTCATCTCCCCTTTTGTTAACTTTCCATGTCAATTAGAAAAAGTGCCTATAAATGGAAAAGCATTTTGTTCTATTTTGTTGCTTCAGGGTCTAAATAGTATAGTTCTTATTCTTTACACAAACTAAGCACTGTATCAAAGCATTTCACAACTTTTTTTTTCTCCAAATAATCTTGGGCCATAAGTGTAAATATTTATCATGCCCTTTGTACATACAAAGAATGATTAAATTATCTAATTTACCACCATTACAATTGTTCGATCCAATTTTGAGTTAGAATGAAAAGTTGCAATAACTAAACTTCATTTCACACAAGCTTCCATTATTTTTAATTGTCTTATATATATATATATATTTTTAAATCAGAGGGAGCCAAGGTGGCAGAGAGAAACCAGGAAGTTGACTGAGCTCTCCAAAGTTTCCCTCAGAAACAAGGCTAAATTAAACCTCTAAATGGATTATGATATAACATAACCCACAAAAGTGGGTAAAACAATCTTCCAAATGAAGAGAACTTAGAAAGACCTCAGAAAAGAACTCTTTCATCTGGGTAAAGGGGGAACACAGTCCAGTCCCAGGAACAGTGTGGGAAATTTAGTGAGAGACTCTCAGATGCAGTATAGGTCAGCAATGAAGGTCTGTTTGTCCTGGCTCAGCATTCCAGTGGCATAGTAGTTCAACTGTGACATATCTAGCCCCAGCACCGAAGACAAATTGTGAATCCTCGATCCCCAGCAAACAGGCAAATTATGCTAGCCTGCTGCTGTGACTAACAGTGTGTCCCTGAAAAAAGAAGATTGGAACAGTGTCCCCTATGCCTTAGGAGCACAGGTCAACTTTAAAAATGAGCAAGAAACAGAAAACTCTGACACTAGAAAGCTACCATGTTAACAGAGAAAATCAAAATACAAATTCAGGAGAGAGCAATGGCAAAATGACTACATGTGAAGCTTGAAAGGAGACTATAAATTAATCTAGAGCTCAAAAAAACTATTTGGAAAATCTCAGAAGAGATTTTAAAAATCAAGTAAGAGAAGTAGAAGAAAAATTAGGAAAAGAAAGGCAAATAAAGAATTATGAAAAAAGAGTCAACAGCTTGGAAAAGAAGTCCATTACAATAATGGACTTAAGAAAACAATTCCTTAAAAATAGAATTGATAAAATGGGGGGAAAAAAGTTCATTGAAGAAAATTCCTTTACAAGTAGAATTAACCAAACAGAAAAGGGGATAAAAAAAAGCTAACTAAAGAAAATTGAATTAGGATAAAATTAAATAGAAATAGAAATTGATATATATTTTCTATGTGGTACATGGTACCTATACAAAGATCATTAAAACCTCTCAAACAAACGCAGAAAGGCAGAAATATTAAATGTATTCCTTTCACATCATGATACCAAAAATATTACATGTAATAAAGAACCATTACAAGAAACTGAAAACTAATTGGAAGCTAAAATCTAATCCTAAAGTGTGAGTACATCAAAGAACAACTCATACAAGAATCAATTATTTAATCCAAGATAATCACAATAATGAAGCAACATACCAAAACTTATGGGATGCAGCCAAAACAGTTCTTAGGAGAAATTTTATTTCTCTAGAATGTTTATTTGCACAAAATTGGAAAGAAGAAAAGATCAATGAATAGGTCATACAACTAGAAAAACTGCAAAAAGAAAAAAAAATAATAGCCCCCAAATAAATACCAAATTAGAAATTCTGAAAATCAGAGAAGAGATTAATAATATTGAAAGTAAGAAAACTATTGAATTAATAAATGAAGCTGAGTTGATTTCACGAAAAAAAAAAAAACAAAATAATTAAACTTTTGGTTAATTTGATTATAAAATAGAAAAAAAAATCAAATTACCAGTAACAAAAATGAAAAAGATGAGCTTACTACCAATGAAGAGGAAATTAAAGCAATGATCAGGAGTTATTTTGTCAACTGTATACCAATAAATCTGACAATTTAATTGAAATGAATAAATATTGATAAAAATGTTAGTTGTTTAGATTAACAGAAGAGACAATAAAATATTTCAAAAGGCCCATTTTAGAAAAAAGAAATTGAATACCCATCAATGATCTGTCTAAGAAAAAATCTGCAAAACCATATGGATTTACAAGTGAATTCTACTAAATATTTCAAAAACAAGTACTTCCAATATTATTCAAAGTATTTGAGAAAAATGGGTGGAGTCATTCCAAATTCCTTTTATGATACAAATATCATGATGATTCCTAAACCATGAAGAGACAAAGAAAGCATAGGCCAATTTTCCCAATGAAAATTGATACAAAAATCTAAAATAAAACACTAGTAAAAAGATTACAGCAATTTATCATGAGATAATATATTATGATCAAGAGGGATTTTATAGCAGGAATTAGGCCTGGTTCACTATCAGGAAAACTATCAGCATAGTTGATCACATCAGTAACAAAACTAACAGCACCCATATGATTATCTCAATCAGCAAAGAAAAGCATTTGACAAAATATAGCATCCATTCCTAATAAAAAACACTAGACTGTATAGGAATAAATGGAGTTTTTCTTAAAGTGATAAATGATATCTGTTAAAAATCATCAAGCATTATATGTAATGATAAGTTAAAAACTTTCCCAATAATATCAGGTGTGAAAAAAGGATGTCCATTATCACCAATATTTTTCAATATTGTACTAGAAATGTTGGCTTTAGCAAGAAGAAAAGAAAAAAGAAATGGAAGGATTTAGATTAATTAATGAGGAAAGAAAATTATCACTCTTTGCAGATGCTTTGAGGGTAAATTCAAAGGATCCTAGAGAATCAATTAAAAAATTATGTGAGGGGGCATCTAGGAGGTACAGTAGATAGAACACCAGCCCTGAAGTCAGAAGGACCTGAGTACAAATCTGGTCTCAGACACTTAACGTTTCTTACCTGTGGGACCCTGGGAAGGTCACTTAATCCCAATTGCCTCAGGAAAAAACAAACAAACAAACAAACAAACAAAAATATATGTCAAACAATTAACAACTTTAACAAAATTGCAAGATATAAAACAAATCCACATAAATAATCAGCATTTATATATATTACCAACAAAGCCCAGCAGCAAGAAAAAGAAATTTCATCTCAAATAACTGTGGACAATATAAAACATTTGGGAGTCTTTCTGCCAAGGTAAAGCCAGGAACTATATGAACAAAATTACAAAATATTTTTACATGAATAAAGTCAAATCTAAACAATTGGAAAAATTTCAATTGCTCCTGGGTAGTCTGAGGAAGAGTGAACAATTCCACTGAAATCAATCTACTTATCCAGTGCCATATCAATCAAACTTCAAAAAAAATTATATTATACAGGTAGAAAAATAATAATAATGAAATTTATCTGGAAAAACAAAATATCAAGAATATCAAGGGAAATAATGAAAACAATGAAAAGGAACAATCCTAGCCAAAGCAAACCTAAAATTGCATTCATTATAAAGGAGTAGTTATCAAAACCACTTGTTACTGGTTAAGAAATATTTAGTATTTGATAAACCAAATGACTCCAGCTTGTGGGATAAGAACCCAGTATTTGAGAAAGTCTGCTGGGAAAACCTGAAAATAATATGGTAAAAATTAGGTGTTGACTTACATCGCATACCTTACATCAAGATAAAGTCAAAATAGTTTCATGATTTAGACATAAAGGATGATACCATAAGAAAATTAGAAGAGCAAGAAATCAGATCTATAGAGAAGAATTTATGATCAAACAGGAGAAAATCATTAAATATCAGATGGATAATTTAAAATTAAAAAGTTTTTGCACAAAAAAACTATTGCAATCAAAACCAAAAGGGAACAAGAAAGATGGGAAACAATTTTATAGCCAGCATTTCTGACAAAGATCCCATTTCTAAAATATCTATCAAGAGAAATGAGTCAAATCTAAGATGCAAATCACTCACCAATTGATAAATGGTCAAATAATATGAACATGCAGTTTTCAAATGAAGAATTAAAGCTATCTATAATCATATAAGAATGCTCAAAATTATTGCTGATTAGAAAAAATACAATTTAAAACAATTCTAAGGTACCACTTTACAGCTATCGGTTTAGCTAAGATTGTAGAAAAAAGAAAATAATAAAGATTAGAGGAGATGTAGGAAAACGCGAATACTAATACTTTATTGATGTAGTTAGAACTGATCCAGCCATTCTGAAGAACAACTTGAAACTTCACTTTAATGTATATAAAACTGTGCACACTTTTTTATCTTATAATACCAGTATTATGTCTGTGTCCTAAAGAAGTTATAGAAATGAAAAAAAGGACCCACATGTACAAAAAACATTCATAATAGTCTTTTTTCCCCATGGTAAGTAATTGGACATTGAGGGAATTCTCATGAGTTGAACAATTACTGAACAAGTTGTAGTGTATAAATATAATGGAATATTATTGTTCTATAAGAAATGATTATCGGGCAGATTTCAGAAAAACCCAGTTACTGGGTTTTGTTGAGTGAAGTGAACAGAACCAGGAGAATATTAAACATAGTAATAACATTGTGTGATGATCAACTATGATAGATATATCTTCTCAGCAATACAGTGATCCAATATAATCCCCAAAAAACTCGTGATAGAAAATGTCATCCACATTCAGAGAATGAGCTATGGAGACTGAATGCAAAATGAAACATGGTATTTTTGCTTTCTAATTTTTTTTGTCTCTCATGCTATTTACTTTTTGTTCTTATTCTTTTTTCACAATATGATTATTAGAGTAATATATTAAAATGCTTGTACATGTACATGTACATGTATAGCATATATCATATTTTTGCTGTCTTGGGGAGTGAGGAATAAAGGGAGAAAAGGACAAAAACTCGGACTCAAAATTTTATGGAAAATGAATTGTGAATGTTAAAAATTATCTTTACATTTAATTGAGAAAACATACTCTTCAGTGAGAAAAAATTGATTGTGTTATTCTCAACTTCCCATTACTGATTCTTTGTTTGTTTGAATTACTTGAAGTGCCAAACCAGTTCCTTTAAATTGTCTAAATAATTAATCCTTTATTATAACTACTTAATTCACAGCAAAGAGGTAATCATTTGTCTATCAGTCAATTAACTAACATGCATTTTATGAAAAATAGTTTTTAGTCTTACTTTAAGAAGGAAGACAAGCAGAAACTAATAAAAGGGGCATCGCTTAAAATATTACTATTTTTTTTTCTATTTCAGTGGAATTAACTCTCTTTCTGAAGTTGCCTTTTCAAAATTTCAGAACGCTTTACTTTCCAACCTTGAATTTACTCTGTCAATGCAAACAGATTCCCACTTTCTTTACCCTTCAACTCATTCTTAACTTCTCTACTTTTTTATGCAACATTTTTCTTTCTTTTATCTATTTAATTTCTCTGGTAAACCTTTTGTTGGTTTATAAGTGGTTATAAGTGCATAGTTAATACTTGATTTTTAAGGAATTTTGAGCAATTAGAATTAGTAATAATCACATAGTAGTTTTTTTTTTTTTTTTTTTTTTTTTTTGCTCAGGCAATTGGGGTTAAGTGAGTTGCCCATGGTCACACAATCACATAGTATTTTGTGAGTGAAAGACAAATGAACTCAAGAACAACTCACTTAGAGCAAGTTCCTCATTGCAAAGTGTCTTATATTTCAGTAAGCAAGCTGACTTTGGAGAAGAACTCTTCTATCTCAGTCATTCTTTTTATGCTGAAAAAACATTTATCCATCTCTTTTACAAAATAATTCACTTGGCAATGACCAATGATTCAACTATGACACAGGAATGAACTGATATTTATAGTTTAGTAAGTTTTCTACTATTCTCAAAATAGTAAATTACTTTTATTATTCTGTTCTTTATTATTCACTCTATAAAACTGAACAATTTTCTCAAAAGCAACTTTCATTTTGGTGCTTGCTGTTTGTGAATGATCTTAATTACTAATTACCTTTTTCTTTTATAATTTTTTTTCCCTTCCAAATCTGTAGTTGTTATGCTAGAATTTTCATGTTGATTCTCTTCAAAGGAAGAACTAATTTCCTAATGGCTATAAATTAACAGAAATCCTTATAACACTAATTTAATTTTGAATTCACCTAAATGACTTATAGTTCAATAATTTAAAAGTTTCAACTTACATAAGGTCTATTAGCTGTCAAGACTTCAAATTTTGGAGCACAATATCTTCAATATGATCATGTTTTAATATGTATTTCATAATTATTTGGATTGAAAAATCCTTTCATTTGAAGTATAATAATTTCTTTATTTAAAGTTTCTGAGAGGATTCTAAGAAAATTAGGTAAAAAAATTCCAAGCATTTCAGGTCTTCCATACTAACATAGAATAGCACCTTCGGGTGAATTATAAAAACAAACAAGATCAGGGACAGAACAGTCAGTGATCCCCTAGAGACAATTAGTGAAGAATGATTCCAGGATGGAGGTTTGGTCCATATGAAATACAAATCCCTTCCAGGCTAGTTTCTCTGAAAGAGTAAGCAGGAAGTCCTAGGGCTAACTGGATTTTGAAGTAGCTTCAGTCCCAGAAACAAGAATTTTTATTTCACGGACAACTCATGATTAAAATAATACTATTTAGAATTATGCCCAAAAAGTTATCAAACTGTGCATACCCTTTGATCCAGCAGTGTTTCTACTAGGCTTATACCCAAAGGAGATACTAAAGAAGGGAAAGGGACCTGTATGTGCCAAAATGTTTGTGGAAGCCCTGTTTGTAGTGGCTAGAAACTGGAAACTGAGTGGCTGCTCATCAATTGGAGAATGGTTGGGTAAATTGTGGTATATGAATGTTATGGAATATTATTGTTCTGTAAGAAATGACCAGCAAGATGAATACAGAGAAGCTTGGAGAGAATTACATGAACTGATGCTAAGTGAAATGAGCAGAACCAAGAGATCATTATATACGTCAACAACGATACTGTATGAAGATGTAATTTGATGGAAGCGGATTTCTTTGACAAAGAGACCTAATTCAGTTTCAATTGATCAATGATGGACAGAAGCAGCTACACCCAAAGGAAAAAAAAAAAAAAAAAAACACTGGGAAATGAATGTAAACTGTTTGCATTTTTGTTTTTCTTCCCGGGTTACTTCTACCTTCTGAATCCAATTCTCCCTGTGCAACAAGAAAACTGTTTGGATCTGCACACATACATTGTATCTAGGATATACTAGGACATATTCAACATATATAGGACTGCTTGCCATCTAGGGGAGGCGGTGGAGGGTGGGAGGGAAAAATCGGAACAGAAGTGAGTGCAAGGGATAATGATGTAAAAAAAAAAAATTATCCAGGCATGGATTCTGTCAATAAAAAGTTACTATAATAAAATAAATAAATAAATAAATAAAAATAATGCTGTTTACTTAGAGAAAAATGTGCAATTCTGAGTGCAAATTGAAGCATAATTTCTTATTTATTTTTCTTGTTTTTTTTTTTTTTTTGTTATTAGTGGTTTGCAGTATGGATAATATATAATTGTTTTTTCATGATTTCTAATGTTTTGATTACTTTTTTAGTGGAATGATAAATATGTTTAACTCAGGTTTATTGATGAGGTAAATTATGTTTTTCTGTTTTTAAAAAATATTTTTGGGGATATCTAAGTGGTACATTGGATAGAGCACCAGCCCCGAAATCAGGAAGACCTGATTTCAAATCTGACTTCAGATATCTAACACTTCCTAGCTGTGTACCTTGGGCAAGTCACTTAACCCCAATTGCCTGAGCAAAAAAAAAAAAAAAAAAAAAAAAAAAAAGATATTTTTATTTATCTGAGGTAGCATTTTTTATTTTTTAAAATAATAATTTTGTTGGCTAATATGTGTGAGAGAGAGCATATGTGGATGTATAGTTTACTATGTACCAGGTACTGTTCTAAGTGATGAGGTATGGATCATGACAGGAATATGGGTTGGTCTCCTAGTTCTCCAAAACACCAAGTTAAGGCGGGTTCACAGTGAGAAATGCTACACAAAAGGCTGAGATAAGAAAAGGCACTTTATTAAAGTGAGAAAGACACTAGATGTTCTCTTAGTGGGCAATGTCAAAGAATTGCAAAGAGACATTTTCTCAGGGCTTACTTATCTACAGAAACAAAACAATTTGGGATTTGCATCCGAAAGGAACATACTTGAGATAGGGTGTGGGAAAAGAGTCTTTCCCAGGGAATGTAGATTTCGCATCCAAAAGGGTGCATAACTTGTGGGAAGAGAGTCTTTCCTCGGGAATGTAGGTTTTGCATCCAAAAGGTGCATAATGTGTGGGAAGAGAGTCTTTGTCAGGGAAGGTACATATGGGAAGAGAGTCTTTCCCAGGGAATGTAGATGGTCTTCTGGACTAGGCTGTATTGTCCTCATCATAAGTGCTTTTACCATTATTTCATTTAATCCCTACAACACTCTTTGGAGACAGGTGTTATTATTATCCTTATTTTACAGTGGAGAAAATTGAGGCAAACAAAGGTTAAAGTCCTTGCTCAGGGAAGACACAGAATAAATGTCTGAGAATGAATTTGAACTCAGCTATTCCTGACTAAGACTAGCACTTTATTGCAGTTAAGATGAAAATTGAATTAGGAACTCATTCCAAATTATACAAAATATAATATCACCACATTTTAGTATTTGGGTGTTTATTTGGAATAAAACCACCTTTGATGAACTGATTAACTGATATGATTTCAGAGGAAGATCCTAATGTTCTTAAAATCATTTTTTTCCCATTTTGAAACAGGTAATTCTCAAAGCTATCAAGAGTCATTTACATTGTAGAGAAAGATTATAGAGCAAGCTGTGATAGATGATTGACAAGAAAGCAAAATGAGGGAAATGCCACTTGGTAAAACGCAATGGAGAAGTAGTTTAAGTACAGTACAGAAGTCAGAGGTGGGACAGCACCTCTACTTCATGCTCTGGCCTAGGGCTAAACATTTAGAAATAACTATGATAAAACTATCCACAATGGAAGGGCTAAGAAGCATATGGAGAAAATGGGGTGGAAAAATATTAGAGAAAAGAACTTGAATTAGTTTGGATCAATATAGAAAAGAAAAATACATTGCAATTTATATCATAGACAGAGAGCTAGAAAAGGACTTAGATTATCTAGTCCAGTACTCCCTCTCACTTTACAAATGAAGAAACTGGGTCACACAGACCTTGAGGTCAAAGTAAGTAAGCAGAAATATCAAAGTTCTCTGCTTTCAAATCTAATATGTTTTCCATGTCACCACTGCCTCCACTTTGTAAAAATCAATGCATATGCTTGTCAGTAAAATGTAAGTTCCTTGAGCATGAGAAAGATTGCTTTGTCTTTGAATTCCTTGGCTCCTAGAACAGTGAACACAGTGGGGGTTTAACAAATATTTGATTTAGTATATTATAATTTAATGCATTTTACTTATCCTTTGATATTTTGTATCCCCCATTCTTAATTATTATGGATTTGATTTTTAGATATGGTTTGGATTATGATGCTAATTCACAAATACATATATCATTTCTTTCGATTCTCCCAACAATTATGTAAGCTAGTGTATTAGATGCTACCACCCCTTCCTCCAAAAAAAAAAAAGTTTATTTTGTGTAAATTCTACATATCCCTATTTATGTGACTTTGAAAAATCCAGCCTCATAAAACTTCAGTTTTCTCATCTTTAAAATAAATTAGCTGCTTTAGATCGTCCCTGAGGCCTGAAATTGCTTTATAGTACAGTATGTATTTCAATATGTAACAGCAAGCAAGAGCAGCCTAGGCAACAAGAATTCTTGGCTTCAAGCTCTAACTCCAACCCATTGTCCTTTTGTGAACCAAAGCAAGTTACTTAATAAGTATCCCAGTTATCCCAGAACTACTCTTTTAAAATATTTTAAGCAGCAGAAGTATTTCCTAGTTCAATTGTTAGTATTTCTTGAATGAGGAAAGGGAGGAATGAAGGGGATTGCAGAAGGAAGAGGAAACTTTAATTAAAAAAAAATCTTCCAAAATATACCTTACTATCAAAGATTTTTATTCTCTCCTCCTCCCATACCAAAAAAATGAAAGGAATAAAAATGACATAATAAAGGCATAATGACTCTTTCCACCTTAAGTTTTTAACTTGTGGAACATTATTCTCAATAGAATAAAATAATTTTTAAAACTGCTGAACATAATTAATTGGAAAAGGAGAGAATTTTTTTCTTTTCTCTGAGTGCAGCAACTTCCAGTGAAACACTGGAGTTTATTTCACTAATATCCTATCTATTCTTGTCAAAGTCAGAAAGTAAGCATGTGATAGCAGGGCCTTGGGAATCACTCTGATCACTCAAAATGGTTGTTTGAAGGGCACTTGTTATTAACTCACATTTTTCCCTGTCAAAATTCTAGTGATTGTTTCTGTAAAACAGTTGTGAAATGCTTTTGGGATATTACTGGAACACTTTTCACCCCTAATCCAAGAGAATGAACTTCTGATACAAAATCATATTATCTATGAACTGTAAGTATTCATTTGGCTAATCTTTTTCTAAGTGATTTGTGTAGTACAAAAATGAATAAGTGGTTCTGAATGGTGATATAAAGATATGATTTTTGTTCTTGCTGGCAGCTATAGGAATGGTTGTCATTTTAAAATTGTATATGTATATATATATATATATATATATATAATATAATGTTAACATTATATAATATATATATATATATATAATATAATGTTAACATTATATAATATATATATATATATATATATATATATATATATATATATATATATATATAAAAACATAAATTCCATAAGAAATTGTGGTGTTTTTTTTCTTCTTTGAAATAATAATATGAAGGTTCTCTCTGGAGGAGGGTTTCTTGGGGAGGTTTTCTGGAGGCAGCCTTAGTTTCAGTTACAAGTAAATAATCACCCAAAATGCAGCCAGCTGATAAAATGCAAACATTTATTTTCTCCTTCCAAGTCTTGTCTCTTTCCTTGGGCCCGGTTAGCTTAGAGGCCTATCTCTCTGCTTGGTTCCAAGAGCTCTTGCAGCTTTGTCCTTTGTCTCTGCTTTCTTCAGCCTCCAGATGGAATGAATCTCTCTTGCCTCCGAGAGAGGGCTTCTGGGTCTCAGTCTCCCAGAGTTCTGAATCTGGTTGTGCCTCCAAGAGAGTGCTTCTCCTCCACTGAACTGATGCTCCCTTCTCCAATCTAATTCAGCTGAACTCTTCTCTGTGTTTTCAGCTCAACTCCCCGAGAGAACCTCTGTCTGTTTCTTATATAGGATCTCTTCTGAGAGAGAGGTATTATGGGTTTCTCCCAGAGTGCTCTCTGTCCCTGAGAGCTTCAAGGGAGGTGTGAAATCGGATATCTCATACTAAACCCTGAAATCTCCCAAATGTATGAACTCCAGTGAGTACATGTGTGAACACAAGCATTGTTTCTCAGTTCTACTTAGAACTTGTTTCAAGTTGAGTTAACACTAGGATTCCAATATCTCCCCCTTTTTTTTGATTTAGAACATAGGCAGTCATAACCTCCTTGATTTCTCAAGGAGGCAAGAACCCCAAAAAAGTGATCACGCCTTCCCTGACTGCTCAAAAAAGGACTTAAAACACCATAAAAAGAAGGTGGTCATGCCTTCCCTGACATCTCAGGAAGGAAAATGAAAACACCACATTTTGGCGCCCTGAATGTGGGGCTGACAGGCCCCTCAGTGGATTTCAGTGGAAAAGCCTCTGATCCTGATTTCAGTGGAAAAGTTTCTGATCCTGATACAGTGGAAAAGTCTCCTCAATCCAGAAATTAAGGTGAGTACAACAAAGAAATTTTGTTAAAAGAATTAAAGTAGAATTTCAGCTAAGATGGGACAGATGTTTAGAAAACAGCCTTCTGTTTCTGTTCAAGGAAAATGTTTAGAAAGCATTGTCAAGATTATGGAAAGCCAAGGTTTGATTATACAAACTGTTAAGAACATATGTCCTTGTTTCTCTCTGGAAGAAGAATTGGATTTAGATGAATGGAAATTAGTAGGAGAGGATCTTTGTCAATTCTATAATAAAAATGGACCTAACTCAATTTCCAAAGACATACTTAATACATATAATTTAATACAACTGGCTTTAGGAAATTTAACATCTGATTGATTTTTGTAGCACTAATCTAATTGAATCTACCTATAAATGGAAATTTTAAATATGATAGACTATATCATCAGGAGAGAGCCTTAGAGGGGGAAAAAAAAACAAAACTAACAAGACCTTAGCTATTATTTAAGCATTGATTATTTAAGCATTATGTTACATTCTGCCATGTTTTCAATTATTTGGAAAATGTTATATTCCGTCTCATGGCCAATTCATATGCCATCAATTCATAAGATGTTATTAAAAATCAGCTTTTACTTTCATGGACAACTTGGGATTGTTAAGGCAACTTTTCAACTTCCTAAAAACAATACATTCAGCTTTCCTTCTTTTGTTAAACTCTGAATGCAATTCATCCATCTATATTCTCTATTCCAGACAGACATAATGATAGATAAGTTCTATATGTTGTCCATTAAATACATATAATAAATTATGCAGTACATATTTAATAGCCTTTTTTGTTTTTCTTATATGAATAGTGAGGCCAAACTCTTTTGAGTAATTTATGTCTTCCAAGAGGCCCTCCAGTGTTATAGAACTTGATATTATTAAGACAATGTTATATATAGGGCGAAGAAGACCTCATTAACCACATATGAATACCTATTCAAATTATACTCTTTATTGGATTTCCTATTTCACAGAAGCTAATATCTTTTGTGATCATACATTTCCCTGTTTTATGTCTTCCTAATATGCATAATCAGTGTCATTCAAGAGAGTTATACAAATATTTATTTCTGAAGGAATAATGAATAATTTTTATGTAATGATGCAAGAAATTTTTTTTTTGAAAAATAGTTTGTAAGGATATATTTTGCTATACTAAACCAAATGCACTTTTATAATCAACAAAAAATAATTATACTGTAATCTTTCTACATCTTTTAATTAATTGTGAAATTGTAAATGTATGGTCTATTGCTGGATATCATTTGTGAAAACATGCTAGATTCATACTGAGATACTCATTAAGGATGTCCTCAATTTATATGTAGATGTTCCTCAAAAATTTTTGTATAAATTAAAGAGTATGCATATAGACTGGCAGGTAATATTGTTTCATTGTTTGCTTTGTTTTTAGCATTAATAAAGGCTTTTCCCCCATTCTTTTGGCATTGTCCCTTTTATAAGATACATTGTCAAATGTATCCCTCAAAATTGTATTTTCTCTAGTAGAGAATTACAAATATACACATAGTCTAATCCAACTTCTTTATTGCAGCTTAGTTTTTTAAATGTAATTTGTGTCTCTTATAAGTATATCTAGAATGTAATGGTAGTTGTAAGCATGGTGACCTTATTGGAAAAAAAAAAAGTTTGTGGTAATAGTGATGATCCTATCTAGCTTGAATGGGGTTTCATTTTTCTCTCTTCCTCTTCATGAAAGTATTGATTCATGAAAGTGATTCATTGAATCACTGAGCAGGAAATACCTCTCAACTTATATACTTTACTTTCTTTTTCTCTTCTAAATATGTTGATTAGGACTCTGATATTTTTCTCCTGGACTTCATGTGAGAGAAGTGATTTATTTTCCACCCCCTTTGGCAATAGTAATAATAACCATTTGCACATATTAATGATAAGATATGTTATCTAGTAAAGCCTGAGACTGAATTTATATCTCTGTTTGCTTCTTCTGTTTTGATTCATTCCATGTTTACTGAACAGTAATCCTGAGATGATTTTTTTTCTCTTGCCTTGGTAGAAACTTAATGAGTTTGAGAGGTGAAGGGGAGTGACCTCCAATACAACTTCTCATGTAACATGACCATTCCAGGGGATATGGACTTTAATATAGTTGTTCAGGTAGTTCAGAGGTGAGAAGACTCAGTCCCAAAAAAGCATCTTATGTTTTAATGTCTTCAACAATGGTCTCTTAGAAAAGCATAATAAGAGTTATGGGTTCATACTGTAAATATTTATCAATGTATTCCTGAGTTTTTTATGTTTAAAACTCTCTTTTGTTTTGAAGGAAATATCATTGTCCTATAGCTTAATTATTTTATTTATTGAATATGTTTTCTAGAGCTGGTCTTATTATCTTCTTTTAGGAGACCTTAGACAAAAAACAAACTGGCATTTTAACCCATTTCCTGAGAGTGCTAGAACTGAGATCTAATGGTCCAGATAATATAAGAAGTCTGACTTCCATCTTCCCTCATAGGCCAGGCTATTCTTGGAAAGTGCCTTTTCAACTGAGAGGATAAGTTCTTTTTACCTACACATCTTTTTTTTTTTTTTTTCTTCTGCTTCAATCTTTCTACCTAGTTAGAATAAAACTTCATTTGTGCAGAATATTATAGACAATCATGAGCAATATCATCTCATAAAACAGAGGGAAGTAGTAGAAAGGAAGGAAATAAAACTAAGTCAAAGATATCTTGGCAAGATATTGAACTAAGCAAAGTCATCCCAAGATTATCTAAGAGTGAAAATGGAAGAATAGATAATAAAAGAAATTCTATAAAAACTTTGTTGTAATGATAAAATCAATTTAAATTTATCTTTTTTCTATTTATCCACATTTGTATATGTATGCATAAATCTGCATATGCATAAACCTACATATATAAACATATTTATGTATATGTATATGTTATTTGCAAAACCCTATGTGCCACAGCAGATCAGGCCATTCATTACTCCACCTCCTGAACTCTCTTCAAACTCATGTTCCTTACTTCTATGAGATTATTCATACATTTTATCCTCTCTATGCATAGCATGACAAAATATTATTTATACATACATACACACATGCATATGTGTATGTATATATATATATATATAAAACCACTTTATTTAAGGCACAATTAATATTTTTACCTTTTCCTATACAATTAAATCATACTCAGCACTGCCCTAATCTTTATTTTTGAGCTACCCAATTACTGATGTCAGTTTTAAACATATAGTTTACATTTTCCTTATTATTATTATTATTATACCTTTTTATTTACAAACATATGAGTGGATAATTTTTTCAATATTGACTCTTGCAAAACCTTCTGTTCCAAATTTTCCCCTCTTTCCCCACACCCCTTCCTCTAGATGTATTTAACAATACATGTTAAATATATTAAATTATATGTTAAATCCAATATGTATATACATATTTATACAATTAGCTTGCTGCACAAGAAAAAATGGATCTAGAAAGTAAAAGCAACCTGAGAAGGAAAAGAAAAATTCAAGTAAACAATAACAGAAAGAGTAAAAATGCTATGTTGTAGTCCATACTCAGTTCCAGAAGTCCTCTTTCTGGGTGTAGATGACTCTCTTCATTACTGAACAACTAGAACTGGTTTGAATCAATTCATTGTTGAAGAGAGCCATGTCCATCAGAATTTATCATCATATAGTCTTCTTCTTGCTGTGTATAATGATCTTATTCTGCTCATTTCACTTAGCATCAGGTCATGTCAGTCACTCCAGGACTCTCTGAAATCATCCTGTTGGTCATTTCTCTCAGAACAATTATATTCTATAAAATTCATATACTATGATTTATTCAGCCATTCTCCAACTGATGGGCATTGATTCAGTTTCCAGTTTCTAGCCACTACAAAAAGGGCTGCCACAAACATTTTTGCAAATGTGGGTCCCTTTCCCTTCTTTAAGAATTCTTTGGATTATAAGCCCAATAGTAACACTGATGGATCAAAAGGTATGCACAGATACTATATGATGACCAGTTCTGATGGACCAGGCCATCCTCAGCAACGAGATCAACCAAATCATTTCTAATGGAGCAGTAATGAACTGAACCAGCTATGCCCAGAAAAAGAACTCTGGGAGATGACTAAAAACCATTACATTGAATTCCCAATCCCTATATTTATGCACACCTGCATTTTTGATTTCCTTCCCAAGCTAATTGTACAATATTTCAGAGTCTGATTCTTTTTGTACAGCAAAATAACGTTTTGGTCATGTATACTTATTGTGTATCTAATTTATATTTTAATATATTTAACATCTACTGGTCATCCTGCCATCTAGGGGAGGGGGTGGGGGGGGTAAGAGGTGAAAAATTGGAAAAAGAGGTTTGGCAATTGTTAATGCTGTAAAGTTACCCATGCATATATCCTGTAAATAAAAGGCTATTAAATAAAAAACAAAACAAAACAAAAAATGAAACTAACTAACTAAATAAATAAATAAACACATCCATCTCAAAAAAAAAAAAAAAAAAAAAAAAAAAAAAAGGTATGCACAGTTTGATAACTTTTTGAGGATAGTTCCACATTGCTCTCCAGAATGGTTGGATTCATTCACAGTTCCACCAACGATGTATCAGTGTCCCAGTTTTCCAATATCCCTTCCAATATTTGCCAGTATCTTTTCCTGTCATCTTAACCAATCTGAGAGGTGTGTAGTGGTATCTCAGAGTTGCCTTAATTTACATTTCTCTGATCCGTAGTGATTTGGAGCACCTTTTCATATGAATAGAAATAGTTTCAATTCCTTTGTCTGAAATTGGTCATACCCTTTGAGCATTTATCAATTAGAAAATGGCTTGATTTCCTATAAATTAGAGTTAATTCTCTATATATTTTGAAAATGAGTCCTTCATCAGAATCTTTGAGTATAAAGATATTTTCGCACATTATTGCTTCCCTTCTAATCATCACAGCATTAGTTTTGTTTTTACAAAACTTTTTAACTTAATATAATTAAAATTATATATTTTGTGATAAGTAAAATCACTAGTTCTTCTTTGGTCACAAATTTCTTCCTCCTCCACAGGTCTGAGAGTTAAACTATCATATGTTCTCTTAATTTTTTATAATATCATTCTTTAGGTCTAGATCATAAATCCATTTTGATCTTATCTAGATATATGGTGTTAAGTATAGGTCAATGCCTAGTTTCTGCCATACTAGTTTCCAATATTCACAACAGTTTTTATCAAATAGTGAATCTTATCCCCAAAACTGGAGTTTTTGGTTTTGTCAAATACTAGATTGCTATAGTTATTAACTATTTTGTCCTCTATGAACCTAACCTACTCTACTAATGAACTAGTTTATTTCTTAGCCAGTACAAAGTGGTTTTGATGACCCCTGCTTTAAAGTATAGTTTTAGATTAGGTACAGGTAGGCCACCTTCATTTGATTCCCCCCCACCCCAATTATTTCCCTTGAATTCTTGACCTTTTCTTCTTCCAGATGAATTTTGTTATTTTTCTAGTTTCTTTTTTTGTTCTTTTTTTTTTTAATTTAATAATAGCCTTTTATTTACAGGTTAATGGGTAACTTTACAGCATTGACAATTGCCAAATCTCTTGTTCCAAATTTTCCCCTTTTTCCCCCACCCCCAGATGGCAGGATGACCAGTAGAGGTTAAATATGTTAAACTATAAATTACATACACAATAAGTACATATGACCAAACCTTTATTTTGCTGTACAAAAAGAATTGGACTCTGAAATATTGTACAATTAACCTGTGAAGGAAATCCAAAATGCAGGTGGGCAAAAATATAGAGATTGGGAATTCAATGTAATGGTTTTTAGTCATCTCCCAGAGTTCTTTTGCTGGGCGTAGCTGTTTCAGTTCATTACTCCTCCATTGGAAATGATTTGGTTGATTTCATTGCTGAGGATGGCCAAGTCCATCAGAATTGGTCATCATATAGTATTGTTGTTGAAGTATATAATGATCTTTTGGCCCTTCTCATTTTACTCAGTATCAGTTCTTGTAAGTATCTCCAGGCCTTTCTGAAATCATTCTGTTGGTCATTTCTTACAGAACAATAATATTCCATGATATTCATATACCACAATATATTCAGCCATTCTCCAATTGATGGGCATCCACTCAATTTCCAGTTTCTAGCCACTCCAAAGAGGGCTGCACAAACATTCGTGCACATACAGGTCCTTTTCCCTTCTTTATGATCTCTTTGGGATATAAGCCCAGTAGTAACACTGTTGGATCAAAGGGTATGCACAGTTTGATAACTTTTTGAGCATAGTTCCAAATTGCTCTCCAGAATGGTTAAATGGATTCACAATTCCACCAACAATGTAATGTCCCTGTTTTCCCACATCCCTTCCAACATTCCGCAATATCTTTCCCTGTCATTCTATCCAGTCTGACAGGTGTGTAGTGGTATCTCAGAGTTGTCTTAATTTGCATTTCTCTGATTAATAATGACTTGGAGCATCTTTTCATATGGCTAGAAATAATTTCAATTTCTTCATCTGAGAATTGTCTGTTCATATCCTTTGACCATTTATCAATTGGAAAATGGCTTGATTTTTTATAAATTAGAGTCAGTTCTCTATATATTTTGGAAATGAGGCCTTTATCAGAATCTTTGACTGTAAAAATATTTTCCCAATTTATTGCTTCCCTTTTAATATTGTCTGCATTAGTTTTGTTTGTACAAAAACTTTTCAGTTTGGTATAGTCAAAATTTTCTATTTTGTGATCAGTAATGATCTCTAATTCTTCTTTGGTCATAAATTCCTCCCTCTTCCACAGGTCTGAGAAGTAAACTATCCTGTGTTCCTCTAATTTATTTATAATCTCATTCTTTATGCCTAGGTCATGAACCCATTTTGACCTTATCTTGGTGTACGGTGTTAAGTGTAGATCAATGCCTAGTTTCTGCCATATTAGTTTCCAATTTTCCCAGCAACTTTTGTCAAACAGTAAGTTCTTATCCCAAAAGCTGGGGTCTTTGGTTTTGTCAAACACTAGGTTGCTATAGTTGTTGACTCTTTTGTTCCTTGAACCTAGCCTATTCCACTCATCAACTAATTTACTCCTTAGCCAATACCAAATGGTTTTGGTAACTGCTGCTCTATAATATAATTTTTGATCTGGTACAGCTAAAAATAGTTTCTTAGAAGTTTGATTGGTATAGCACTAAATAAATAGATTAGGTAATATTGACATCTTTAGTATATTCCCTTGGCCTATCCAATAGCATTTGACATTTTTACAGTTTCTTACATCTAACTTTATTTCTGTGGAAAGTGTTTTGTAGTTTTCCTCATATAGTTCCTGACTTTCCTTTGGAAGTTAGATCCCAAACTATTTTATACTCTTGATGGTTATTTTAAATAGAATTCTCTTTGTACCTCTTGCTGTTGGATTTTGTTAGTAACGTATAATAATGCTGATGATTTATGTGTATTTATTTTGCATTCTGCAATTTTGCTGAAGTTATGGATTATTTCTAATAGCTTTTTAGTAGATTATCTGGGGTTCTCGAAGTATACGATCATATCATTGTCAAAGAATCATAATTTGGTTTCCTCATTATCTACTCTAATGCCTTTCATCTCTTTTTCATCTCTTATAGCCAAAGCTAACATTTCTAAGACAATATTAAATACTAATGGTGTTAGTGGGCAACCTTGTTTCACCCCTGATCTTATTGGGAATGGTTCCAATTTACCTCCTTTATATATGATGCTTACTGATGGTTTTAAATAGATGCTACTGACTATTTTAAGGAAAAGTCCATTTATTCCTATACTCTCTAGTGTTTTAAATAGGAATAGGTGTTGGATTTTATCAAATGTTTCTTTCTGCATCTATTTAGATAAAGATTTTTTTGTTAATTTGGTTATTGATATAATCAATTATAATAATAATTTTTCTGATATTGAACCAGCCCTTCATTTCTGGCATAAACCCAATTTGTTCATGTTGTATTATCCTGGTAATGACTTTCTGTAATTTCTTCGCTAATATTTTATTTAAGGTTTTTGCATCCATATTTATTAGGGAGATTGGGCTATAATTTTCTTTCTCTGTTTTCATCCTATCTGGTTTAGGTATCAATACCATGTCTGTGTCATAAAAAGAATTTGGTAAGACTCCTTCAATCCCTATTTTTTCAAATAGTTTATATAGCATTAGAGTTAATTATTCTTTAAATGTTTGGTAGAATTCACATGTAAATCCATCTGGTCCTGGGGATTTTTTTCTTAGGACGTTGATTAATAGCTTGTTCTATTTCTTTTCTTTTTCTGAAATAGTTTTATTTAGGCAATTTACTTCCTCCTCTGTTAATCTGGGCAATCTATATTTTTTAAGGTATTCCGCCATTTCACTTCCTCTCCAATATCTTGTTCCCCCTCTCCCGCCATCTTGGCTCTGCCCCATAGTTTATATTTTCATGGATTAAAACATAAACAATTTGTTTTTGTTGAGTCCCTTCAAATTAGTCTCTGATGTTGACTCTTATATTTTAAATTTTATATTGTTTGGGTTTGGCTGAAACTAAGTCCTGAAAATCTGCAAGTTTGTTGAATGTCCATTTTTTTCACTCAATATTATATTTAGTTTTTTTGGATATGACATTTTTGCCTATTAGTCTAGTTCTTCTGATTTACAATATATATATTGTGATATATATTGTATATATATTATGCCAAGACATATGGTCTTTTACTGTAGCTGCTGATCTACTATAATAGATGATTTGTAACTCAAAAAGATTTGAATTGTTTTTTCCTTGTTTCTTCAAAAAATTTATTTTTGATCTGGTTGTTTCAGAATTCAGTAATAATATATTTATGTGTTTTTCTTGGAGGACTTATTTGAGGTGGTGATTTATAGATTTTTTTTATTTCTCCTTTCCTCTTATATTCTAAGACATTTCCAAGACATTCCAAGACATTTAATTTGATTATTTTTTTTATTTTCAAATTTTTATTTGTGTCATTTAAGAGAGAAAAAGTGTTAATCATTTACAGAACATAATGAGACACAAAACGACCAATACACTTATTTTTTAACATTTAGTTTTATACATTTCTAAGATTATCTACATTGATAGAAAACAGTCTGTTCTAAGTTAGTTTCTATCATGCACCAAGTCAATTTATCATGCACCATGTCAGGTTATCAGTTAAAAAGATAGCAAAAAATGAAGGACAAAGTTATGCCCTCTTGTCTTATTCATTGGGCCATTGGAATATAAGGATCTTTTAAGGTTCAAAGGGAGCATGCTAACAACTTAACTATTGTTTTTATCATTTTCCAATCACAAGTTATAAGGACCTTTTAAGATTCAAAAGGACAATAACTTTACTATCATTTTTACCAAATTAAACAATTAACAAATTACACAATTGCAAGCAGTAGCAACAATGAAAAACAAATAAACAAAAAGCTAAATTCATTGAATCAACTTTCAAATGTACAAAATTCATCCAAGACAAAAATTTCTCTTATTTGCTCCTTAGAAGAGTCTAATTTTGTTTCACAGAAAGTTTTTGAATCTCCAGTTTCATTGACATGTCATATAATCAAATGTCCCAACCACATATCTGTTTGTTTCCCAAGTTCACAGCATATGGAGTCTAAGAGTTTACAACTACTGAAACTTTACAAGGACCTATTTAGATACTGTATATACACACATATGCAGGAAAGTGTCATTTTAAATCTCCACTTCTCCTAATTCATCTTAAGAAAACTTTCTTAGAGTACTTAAAACCTTTAGAGGATAACAAACCATCACTGTTTAGCTTCAAACCTATAATTTGAAAGATTGGCTCTCTGCAGTTTCCAGTTGTTTTCAAAGTGCAAATACTGTCAGCTTCATGGATAGATTTATTGCCAAAGGGTGAATCTTGTCCTTTAAATGGTTTCATTTAAAAAAATGTACTCTGACTTTTCTCCTATTTGCTATTGCATTAAAAAAAAATGTCCAAAATCTTGGGCACAAAAATAACTGGTGGGCCACATATGCAAAATCCAAAAGGAAGGCTGGCATGCATACATTACCAGCTAAGTTAGTGTTTTAAAGACTTTAGATTTTGCTTCCTGGTTCCAAAACTAGGCCTACTTTATTTTTGGACTCATTTCAATATTTTTCTTCCAAATTCTATCAGGATAGCTTCTCTTCTTGCTTCCCCCAAAAACGCCCATTTCCAATCTTCTTCTGTACTTCTTCCCAGTACTGCCACCCCAACCCCCCAGTTGCTTGTCCTTTCCTCTAGACAAAACTCTTTCTCCTCCCTTCCCTCCCTCACATCTACTTGGTCTTCTAATTCCCAAAAGGCAGCTGACACATGAAACAGGTACAGTACAGTCAGCTGAATCATGACCTAGCTTGTCTTTACTCAATAAGGTAGACCATAGTAATTGTCCCTATGTAATACCCAATTCAATTGCATGTTGGTTTGTCCTTGCCTACTTCAGTTTTCAATCCACATTTAACTAAAAGTCCCTCCTCCAAATATGCATACTGTATTGGTTTATGATTCAGATTTGCCAAGAGCTCACTCCCCAGTTTCCTTAGTTTTAAATACACATCAAATTGCATCAGCACAAAGCCATCTGCCACTTAAAGAAATGGTCACACAGGAATGGGGTTTATATCTCAGTTTTGATTTTTACAATCATTTGAAGTTTTGCCCAAATTTAACCATAGTTCAATCATTTTAATTAAAAAAATTTAATACACATTGTTTTATGAATCATATTGAGAAAGAAAAATCAGAGTAAAAGGGAAAAATCATGGGAGAGGGGAAAAAAAGAAAGAATTGAACAAAGCATATGTTGCTGAATGCAGATGACATTTTCTATCCAAATTCTATTGGGATTGCTTTCGATCACTGAACCACTGAAAAGAAACAAGTATTAATAGCTGATCATTGGACTGTTGTTATTGCTCTTATTGTGTACAATGCATTCCTGGTTCTGCTTTTTTTTTTTTTTTTTTATTCATCATCAATTCATATAAATCTTTCCAGGACTTTATGAAATCAGCTTGTTCATAATTTTTATAAAAGAATAACATTTCATTTTCTTAATACACCACAACTTATTTAGCCATTCCTCAATTGGTGGGCATCTACTCAATTAACAATATTTTTTGTTACCACAAAAAGAGCTGCTACAAACACTTTTGTACATGTGGGTACTTTTCGCTCCCTTGCAAGTTCCTTGGGATACAGACACAGTAGTGGCACTTCTGGGTTAACGGGTATGCACAGTTTTATACCCCTTTGGGAATAGTTCCAGACTGCTCTTCAGAATGATTGGATCATTTCACAACTCCACCAACAATGCATTAGTGTTCCAATTTCCCTATATCTCTTCCAGCATTTATCATTATCTTCTCCTGTCATGTTAGTCAATCTGAGATGTGTGAGGTAGTAAGTCAGAGTTGTTTTAATTTGCATTTCTCTAATTAATAGTGATTTAGAACTTTTTTTCATATGACCATAGAAGACTTTAATTTTTTTGTCAGAAAATTGTCTCTTAATATTCTTTGACCATTTATCAATTGGGGAATGACTGGATTCTTATAAACCTACTAATGTTCTTATATATTTATATATATTTTAGAAATGAGGCCTTTATCACAAACATTGTCTATAAAGTTTTTATTTTTTTCCCAACAGTGTACTTCCCTTGTTTAATCTTGTTTCTTTTAGTTTTGTTTTATGCAAAACCTTTTTAATGTAATCAAAGTTGTCCACTGTGCTTTTTGTAATGTTTCCTAATTTATATTTCATCATAAATTCCTCCCTTCTCTAAAGATCTGACAGGTAAAATATCCTTTGCTCTCCTAATTTGATTATTGTATTATATTTTATGCCCAAATCAAGTACCTGTAGGATGTGAATTGTAGGTCTGTGCCACTTCTAACATTATTTTCCAATTTTCCCATAAATTTTTGTCAAATGATGAGTTCTTATTCCTGAAGCTGGAGTTTAGGGTTTATCAAACACTAAATCATTAGAGACCATGATTATAGCGTTATGTGTATCTAAGCTATTCCACTGCTTCACCACTTTATTTTTAAGCCAGCATCAAAATGTTTTGAGGACTGCTGTTTATAATATAATTTTAGGCTTGGTACTGCTAAACCACCATATTTTTTGCATTTGTTTATTAATTCCTTTGATATTCTTGACCTTTTGATCTTCCAGATAAATTTTATTATTATTTTTTCTATTTCTGTAAAATAATCTTTGGGCAGTTTGATTGCCAAGGCACTGAACAAGTACAGAATTGCCATTTTTTGTTGTATTAGCTCAACTTACCCAAGAGCAACTGATATTTTCCCAATTATTTAGATCGGACTTTGTGTGAGAAGTGTTTTATAAATGTGTTCAAATAGTTCCTGGATATCTTGACAGATAGATGCCCAAATATTTGATTTTGTCTATGGTTATTTTAAATGGAATTTCTCTTTTTAACTGTTCTTGATGGACTTTGTCAGTAATTTAGAAATGCTGATGATTTTTGTGAGTTCCTTTGATATTCAGCAACTTTGCTAAAGCTATTAATTATTCCAAGTAGGTTTTTGGAAGATTTTCTAGGATTCTTTAAGTATGTCATCATATCATCTGCAAAGAGTGATAGTTTTATTTCCCCAATGGCTATTCTAATTCTCTTAATTTATTTTTCTTTTCTTTTTGCTAAAGCCAACATTTTTAGTACAACATTGAATAATAGTTGTGATAATATGATCATCTTGTTGCACCCCTGATTTTATTAGGAATGCATCCAGGTTCTCTCCATTACAAATGATGCTTCCTATTGGGTTTAGATAGATATTTAAGAAAATATCTCTGTATCCCTATGTTCTCTAGTGTTTTAATAGGAATGGGTGCTGTATTTTGTCAAAACTTTTTTTCTACACTTACTGAGATTGTTATATGATTTCTGCTTGTTTTGTTATTGATATGGTTGATTATGGTAATCGTTTTCCTGATACTGAAGTGGCCCTGCATTTGAACTTGGTCATAGCATATATTATTCTGCTGATAAGTTGCTGCAATCTCTTTGTTAATACTTTATTTAAATTTTTTGCATTAATATTCATTGGGGAGATTGAGCTGTGATTTTCTTTCTCTCTCATGACTCTTCCTTGTTTAAGTATCAATACCATAGTTGTGTCATAGAAGGAATGTGGCAGAAACACTTCTTTACCTATTTTTCCAAATAATGTGCATAGTATTGGAATCAATTGCTCTTTAAATGTTTTGTTAGAATTCACCTGTGAACCCATCTGCCCCTGCAGATTAGTATGTATTAGTGTCTCAGTTTTCTCATATCCCCTCCAACATTTATCATTTTCTTTTCCTGTCATCTTAGCCAATCTGAATGGTATGTAGAGGTACCTCACAGTTGTCTTGATTTGTATTTCTCTGATCAATAGTATCTTAGAGCATTTTTTTCATATGACTAGAAATGGTTCACTTTCTTCATCTGTAAATTTTCTGTTCACATCCTTTGATCATTTATCAATTGGAGAATGGCTTGATGTCTTATAAATTTGAGGCAATTTTCCACATATTTTAGAAATGAGACTTTTAAAAACCCTTGAATATAAAAACTTTTCCCTAATTTATTTCTTCCTTTCTAATCTTCTCTGAATTGGTATTGTTTGTACAAAAATTTTTAAACTTGACATAATCGAAATTATGCATTTTGCATTCCATCATGTATTTTAATTCTTCTTGGGGCACAAATTCCTCCCTTTTCCACAGATCTGAGAGGAAGACTATCCTTTGTTGTTCTAATTTGCTTCTAATATCACTCTTTATGTCTTAATCATGAACCCTTTTTGATCTTCTCTTAGTATAGGGTTTTAAGTGTGGATCAGTGCCTAGGTTCTTCCACAGTAATTTCCATTTTTTTTTCCAACAATATTTGTCAAATAGTGAATTCTTATCCTGGAAGCTGGGGTATATCAAACACAAGAGGATTATAGTCATTGACTATTGTATTTTGCAAACCTAACCTTTTCCACTAATAGACGCTTTTTAGCCAGTACAAAATAATTTTGATGACCATGGCTTTATAATATAGCTTTAGATCTGATACAGCTAGGCCACCTTCATTTTCATTTTCTCCTAAATTCCCTTGAAATTCTTGATGTTTTTGTTCTTCCAATTGAGCGTTGTTATTATTTTGTCTAGCTCTGTTACATAATTTCTTGAGAGTTTGATTGGTATGGCAATGAGTAAGTAGATTAATTTAGAGAGTATTGTTACTATTATAGTAATCATTTGGTCTACTCATGAGCACTTCATATTTTTCCAATTGAATAGATATGACTTTATTTGTGAGGGAAATGTTTTATGATTGTGTTCACATAGTTCCTGACTTTGCCTTGGCAGGGAGACTCCCAAATATTTTGCATCATTTACAATTATTTTAAATGCTGCTGCTTTTTGTTGGTAACATAAAAATGCTGATGATTTATGTGAATTTATGTTGTGTGCTGCAACTTTGCTAAAACTGTGAATTATTTCTACTAGCTTTTTAATTGATTATCTAGAATTATCTAAGTATACCATCATACCATCTACAAAGAGGGATAATTTGTTTTCCTCATTGCCTATCTAATTCCTTTAAGATATTTTACCCCCAACTGGGACATTGATGCATTATTTGTGGAGTTGTGAACGAATACAACCATTCTGGAGAGTAGTTTGGAACTATGCTCAAAAAGTTATCAAACTGTGCATACCCTTTGATCCAGCAGTGTTACTACTGGGCTTATATCCCAAAGAGATCATAAAGAAGGGAAAGGGACCTGTATGTGCACGAATGTTTGTGGCAGCCCTCTTTGTAGTGGCTAGAAACTGGAAACTGAGTGGATGCCCATCAGTTGGAGAATGGCTGAATAAATTGTGGTATATGAATATTGTGGAATATTATGGTTCTGTAAGAAATGACCAACAGGATGATTTCAGAAAGGTCTGGAGAGACTTACACGAACTGATGCTGAGTGAAATGAGCAGAACCAGGAGATCATTATATACTTCAACAACAATATTATATGATGACCAGTTCTGATGCACCTGGCCATCCTCAGTAATGAGATCAACCAAATCATTTCCAGTGGAGCAGTAATGAACTGAACCAGCTACGCCCAGAGAAAGAACTCTGGGAGATGACTAAAAACCATTACATTGAATTCCTAATCCCTATATTTATGCCCACCTGCATTTTTGATTTCCTTCACAAGCTAATTGTACAATATTTCAGAGTCTGATTCTTTTTGTACAGCAAAATAACAGTTTGGTCATGTATACTTATTGTGTCTCTAATTTATATTTTAATATATATTTTTTAAAAAAAGATATTTTTCCCCCCATAAAGAGGAAGCGGTTAGAAGAATGGATTAAAATCCATAATCCTACAATATGCTGTTTACAGGAAACACACTTGAAGCAGGGAGATACATTCAGAGTAAAAGTAAAAGGTTGGAGCAAAATCTACTATGCTTCAGGTGAAGTCAAAAAAGCAGGGGGAGCCATCCTGATCTCAGATCAAGCAAAAGCAAAAACTAATCTAATTAAAAGAGATAAGGAAGGGCACTATATCTTGCTAAAGGGTAGCATAGATAATGAAGCAATATTAATATTAAACATATATGCACCAAATGGTGTAGCATCTAAATTCTTAGAAGAGAAAGTAAGAGAGCTGCAAGAAGAAATAGACAGCACAACTGTGGGAGATCTCAACCTTGAACTCTCAGAATTAGAAAAATCAAACCACAAAATAAAGAAATAAGAAGTCAAAGAGGTAAATGGAATATTAGAAAAGTTAGACATGATAGATCTCTGGAGAAAACGAAATGGAGACAGAAAGGAGTACACTTTCTTCTCAGCAGTTCATGGAACCTATATAAAAATTGACCATAGATTAGGACATAAAAACCTCAAAATCAAATGCAGTATGGCAGAAATAGTAAATGCATCCTTTTCAGATCACAATGCAATAAAATTACATTCAACAAAAAGCCAGTGTAAAGTAGGCCAAAAAATAATTGGAAACTAAATAATCTCATACTAAAGAATGATTGGGTGAAACAGCAAATCATAGACATAATTAATAACTTCACCCAAGAAAATGACAATAATGAGACATCATATCAAAATGTGTGGGATGCAGCCAAAGGAGTAATAAGGGGAAATTTCATATCTCTAGAGGCCTACTTGCATAAAATTAGAGAAAGAGAAGGTCAATGAATTGGGCTTGCAACTAAAAATGCTAGAAAAGGAACAAATTAAAAACCCTCAGTCAAACACTAAACTTGAAATTCTAAAAATAAAAGGAGAGATCAATAAAATTGAAAGTAAAAAAAACTATTGAATTAAATAATAATAAAACTAAGAGTTGGTTCTATGAAAAAACCAACAAAATAGACAAATCCTTAGCAAATCTGATTAAAAAAGGAAAGAGGAAAATAAAATTGTTAGTTTTAAAAATGAAAAGGGAGAACTCGCCACTAATGAAGAGGAAATTAGAGCAATAATTAGGAGTTACGTTGCCCAACTTTATGCCAATAAATTCGGCAACTTAAATGAAATGGAAGAATACCTTCAAAAATATAGCTTGCCCAGATTAACAGAGGAAGAAGTAAATATTCTAAATGGTCCCATTGTACAAAAGGAAATAGGACAAGCTATTAACCAACTCCTTAAGAAAAAATCCCCAGGATCAGATAGATTCACATGTGAATTCTACCAAACATTTAAAGAACAATTAACTCCAATGCTATAGAAACTATTTGAAAAAATAGGGATTGAAGGCGTCCTACCTAACTCCTTTTATGACACTGACATGGTACTGATACTAAACCAGGTAGGCTGAAAACACAGAAAGAAAATTATGCTCCAATCTCCCTAATGAATATTGATGCAAAAATCTTAAATAAAATATTAGCAAAAAGCTTACAGAAAATCATCCCCAGGATAATACATTATGACCTAGTAGGATTTTTACCACCAATGCAGGGCTGGTTCAATATTAGGAAAACTATTAGCATAATCGACTATATCAATAACCAAATTAACAAAAACCATATGATCATCTCAATAGATGCAGAAAATGCATTTGATAAAATCCAACATCCATTCCTAATAAAAACACTTGAGAGTATAGGAATAAATGGACTTTTTCTTAAAATAGTCAGGAGCATATATTTAAAACCATTAGTAAGCATCATATGCAATGGGGAAAAACTGGAACCTTTCCCAATAACATCTAGAGTGAAGCGAGGTTGCCCACTATCACCATTATTATCCAATATTGTATTAGAAACACTAGCCTCAGATATAAGAGTCAAGAAAGAGATTAAAGGAATTAGAGTAGGCAATGAGGAAACCAAACTATAACTCTTTGCAGATGATATGATGGTATACTAAGGGAACCCCAGAGATTCTACTAAAAAGCTATTAGAAATAATTCATAACTTTAGCAAAGTTGCTGGATATAAAATAAATCCCCATAAATCCTCAGCATTTTTATATATCACCAAGAAAATCCAACAGCAAGAGATACAAAGAGAAATTCCATTCAAAATAACTGTCGACAGCATAAAATGTTTAGGAATCTCTCTACCAAAGGAAAGTCAGGAATTATATGAGCAAAATTACAAAAAACTTTCCACACAAATAAAGTCAGACTTAAGTAATTGGAAAAATATTAAGTGCTCTTGGATAGGCCAGGCAAATATAATAAAGATGACAATACTCTCTAAACTAATCTATTTATTTAGTGCTATACCAATCAGACTTCCAAGAAAATATTTTAATGATCTAGAAAAAATAACAACAAAATTTATATGGAATAATAAAAGGTCAAGAATCTCAAAAGAATTAATGAAAAAAATCAAATGAAGGTGGCTTAGGTGTACCTGATCTAAAACTATATTATAAAGCAGTAGTCACCAAAACCATTTGGTATTGGCTAAGAAATAGATTAGTTGATCAGAGGAACAGGTCAGGTTCACAAGACAGAATATTCAACTATAGCAATCTATTGTTTGACAAACCCAAAAATCCTAACTTTAGGAATAAGAAATCACTATTTGACAAAAATTGCTGGGATAACTGGAAATTAGTATGGCAGAAATTAGGCATGGACCCACACTTAACACCATATAACAAGATAAGATCAAAATGGGTCCATGATTTAGGTATAAAGAGCAAGATTATAAATAAATTAGAGGAACAAAGGATAGTTTATCTCTCAGACCTGTGGAGGAGGAAGAAATGTATGACCAAAGATGAACTAGAGATCATTATTGATCCCAAAATAGAAAATTTTGATGACATCAAATTAAAAAGCCTTTGTACAAACAAAACTAATGCAAATAAGATTAGAAGGGAAGCAACAAACTGGGAAAACATCTTCACAGTTTAATGTTCTGATAAAGGCCTCATTTCCAAAATATATAGAGTTGACTCTAATTTATAAGAAATCAAGCCATTCTTCAATTGATAAATGGTCAAAGGATATGAGCAGACAATTTTCAAATGATGAAATTCAAACAATTACCACTCATATGAAAGTGTTCCAAATCACTATTGATCAGAGAAATGTAAAGTAAGACAACTCTGAGATACCACTACACACCTGTCAGATTGACAGGAAAAAATAATGATGGATGTTGGAGGGGATTCGCGAAAACTGGGACACTGATGCATTGTTACTGGAGTTGTGAATTCTGGAGAGCAATCTGGAATTATGCCTCACAAGTTATCAAACTTGTGCATACCTTTTGACCCAGCAGTGCTACTGCTGGGCTTATACCCCAAAGAAATACTAAAGAAGGGAAAGGGACCTGTATGTGCCAAAATGTTTGTGGCAGCCCTGTTTCTAGTGGCTAGAAACTGGAAAATGAATGAATGACCATCAATTGGAGAAAGGTTGGGTAAATTGTGGTATATGAATGTTATGGGATGTTATGGAATATTATTGTTCTGTAAGAAATGACCAGCAGGATGAATATAGGGAGGCTTGGAGAGACTTACATGAACTGATGCTAAGTGAAATGAGCAGAACCAGGAGATCATTATGTACTTCATCAACGATGCTATATGAAGATGTATTCTGATGGAAGTGGATTTCTTTGACAAAGAGACCTAACTCAGTTTTAATTGATCAATGATGGACAGAAGCAGCTACACCCAGCTACACTGGGAAATGAATGTAAACTGTTTGCATTTTTGTGTCTCTCCCCAGATTATTTTTACCTCCTGAATCCAATTCTCCCTGTGCAACAATAAAACTGTTTGGTTCTGCACACATATATTGTATCTAGGATATACTGCAACATATTTAACATGTATAGGACACAAATGATGGAAATATGATCAAGGTGGTGAGAGAGGATAAGGGAGGTTTCCTTGGAGGAGCATTTTTATATGATGGTCTACAATTTATATTTCTTTGTTTATATCTTTTCATTGAATATCAGGAAGTGTTTTTTTATTATTACAAGAAAGTCAAATACATTTAGATAACAGACATAAGAATTATTATTTTGTTATAGAAATTAGGCAAACATATAATTTCTATATAATTGTATGTGTCTATATCTGTGTCTGATGTTTTGATAGGTATATTCCCTTTCATTTTAATATCCTCACTGCTTATTTATCTGCTTGTGCTTAAGATTTCAAGTAAATTTTTCTTCTTCTGAGAAAATTTTTAGTTTTTGTCTTTTTTTTCCTTTTGACATTCCTCCCAGTGAAGGACTTCAAAGATACTTCAGCCTCCTCTAATATTGGGAAATCAGTTTTCACCAACCCTGATCACTACCTCAAAGGGGTAAAAATCTAGATGCCATTCCCCTTTCTTTTATTGTTGAAGCTCTAAAAATATATATGTTGACACATTTCCCCAATTATCACTGTTCTTTGGTATTTGACTGAGTCTTACCATCACTAGAATATGTGCTCCTAGTTTTCTTTCCCTTTCCCTTTGCATGATGGCAAAGTTGACATGTACTGTTTGTTACTACAAAACAGTGGGATAAAAACAGGGAAAAGATACTTTGGTAGCAAAGTTAACAAGAAAATTTCTGATTAAATTCAGTGCAGAAGTCATTGTGTCCTGGTGTATATCCCACAAAAAGTTGGGGGCACATAAGGTGAGATAAAAAAATCAGTAAAGTATTAGTGTTTTCTACTGGAAATTCATAAAACTTTGAGTCATGAATAATCAGCTTCATAATGTCCTGGACTAGGGAGGCAGGCATGATTTATTTTACTTTGTAGTACAATTACAATCTGGAGAAAATTTTTAAGAATTAGTGAAGCCTAGAGAAAATCTCTAGTGCTTCCTCCTTTTGGTCACAGTATTAAGAACTTCTAGGTACCTCTTTACACTAATACATATCAAAGTTGGTGTCTCTTGTCATCTTGCCTTGTTTGAGGCAGTTTCCTTATCATTAAGTTTCTTATATCAATGTAATCAGGTCCTTCTCCCATGTCACATGTGTAAGATATTGTGTGAGGAATAATGTCAATGAAATTTTGGGTGTCAGTTGCTAACACATTAGTGAGACACATAAACCATACCACATAAACATTTATTAAAGAATCTTGGAATATATAGTTTACCATTGTAAATAGAAGATAGCAAGGAGTCATGATAAGATATCTTGCATATCCACTCTCATATTGGACTTTCAGGTCCTATTTTTTAATGGAAATTCAAAGGCAGATAGCTTTTTAACCAAGTTAGCCAATACTCCTTTATTTCAGGCAGTCCAAGAATGTCATTCTAAATATCATCAGGCTGCTCGAGCTTTACCCTTGCAATTTGGGATAACAAAAGAGGAAGCTAGGAGCATAGTAAAAGCCTATACAGCTTGCCTTCCTTTCCATGCTTCTATGCCCCCTCCAGGAAAGAACCTTGGTGGTTTGAGACGCAGTGAAATTTAACAAATGGATGTAACCCATTATACATCTTTTGGTTTTCTTTTATCCTTGTTGTAGTAGATACCTTTTTGGGATTTACTTTTGCAATACCAGCAGCAAAATAAACAGCCCGAGTGATCACTGAATTCTTTATGAAAGCTTTTGCAATTATGGGTATGCCACAAGCAATAAAAACAGACAATGGACTGTCATATATGCTTCTAAACTTTTTGCACATTTTTGTGCAGTGTCAGATTTTACACACCACTGGTATACCTTTTAATCCTCAAGGATAGACAATAGATAGTAGAGAGGAGAAAGAGGCATTAAGATGCTCCTCCGAAAACAAAAGAAAGGCGGAGCCACAGGTAACCCTAGAGCACTTTTAAATTTAGCTCTTTACACCATTAATTTTTTGATTTTTAATAAAGATGCACTGGCTCTGGCAGACAGGTTTTATAACCTTCTGGAAGAGCAGTGTCCAGTGTGAGCAGTTCCACTATTTTTAGACAATTGCCAGTTGATGTTTAGATATCCAGAAAGTGGTGAATGGAAGGGACCAGATAGGTTAACTGCTTGGGGGAGAGGGTTTGCTTGTATCTCTATGAATGGAGAAGGGATCAGATGGGTGCCAATGAGGTGTATTCACCCTGTCCATCAGAGAGAGATGGAGAAGACCTTTGAAATGAAGGAGAAAGCCCAAGAAACATCTGGTGGTTCCATTGCTGATTGTGCTCACCACTGAAAGAACATGGAAGTTATGGCAATTGACTCATGGATATCAACAATTGTTAATGAGACTGATGCAGGACTTCAAAACCCTCAGCAATCATTGGATTCCCTGAGACATGATAAGACTTGCAGGACTTCAAAATCTGCAGGAATCATTGAATTCCCTGACACATGATGAAACTGTTACAGGACTTCAGAATCTTCAGGAATCATTGGATTTCCTAACAGATAATAAGACTCGTGCAGGCCTTCAAAAACTTGCAGGGATCACTGGATTCCCTGACATGTGAAGAAATGGACAATAGATTGATTTTAGACTATCTCTCGGTTGCTGAAGGAGGCATATGTGTGATTGTTATTTACATAACTTTTTCTAGGACTTCTGGAAATCTTTTGCAATACTATGTTGATTCATATTGTTTGTTATATCAGTACTTGCATGTACAATTCATGTTTGTTATGCCACATTGAGCCTGCACTGGCTGTGGGGAGAGTCATCACTAGTAACCTGTGCTTTATTGCTATGTGCTTGTGTAATACCTCCCATGCTGATGGATTTGTGTATACCTGTTTTTAGTAAAACACTTCAGCCCAGAATCCCACTTACAATACCTGGCTTGACTCCCCACTTCCCTTTGATATTTTTCATCTCTCTTCCTGAGAAGTGAGAGAGGGCGTGATCATCTCCTTTTTAGTGTTTTCACCTCCCTGAGAAGTCAGGAAGGGTGTGACAAACTGTATTCTAAAACAAAAGAAAGCAAGAGGTGTAGAGGGCTGAAACTCTGAAAAGTTGTATCAGACAGCAGAGCACTTAAAGCTAATTACCTATCGATGTGAGATAATGACTCTATAAGCATATATTTAGATGATATGGTAATGTGATGGCTCTCCTCATGATTGGGGCTTGCTGTCTGTGTGGTAGTGAGGTAATTGTAGGCAAGGATTGGAGGGTTGGGTGAGAGAGGTCAGAGTCACTTGGCTGCAGGATGAGGAGAAGAGAGGCTGGAAACTCAACACCAGAATCCAGGATACATCTTTGACAAGCTGTATGGCTGCTTGCCTGCCTCCTTCACTTCTCCCCCAAGAGACCAAGACTTTGATTTATTCTGATTCTAACTAATCTTGAGGCCCTCCAGGTATCTAGCCTGGACATTATACCCAGGTCATCATATAGTATGGTAGTTTAAGACCAAAGAAAAATAGCATCAAACCAGAACTTGGGGCTACAGTGAAGCAGGGACACTCTTTATAATTCCAGAGCAGAAAAGAATGCTTGTGGTAACTTATAGACCAGAATATAAGTCAGGAAAGTAGGACACTCCTCTCTCTATATACACATCTCTCCATAGATGATACCATCTTAGAAGAATTAAAAACTAAAGATCAATAGAAATAGATGTACAAAAACCCTGATGCTTACAACAATGCCCTATACACCAAGGAAGCAGAGGACTACTTCACAAAAAAATAAAAATCAAGTAAGAGTCTGGGGGAATGAGCAAACAGAAAAATTTCTAAAAATAGAAAGTTACTATAGTAACAAGGAAGATCAAAATACGCATTCAGAGAAAACACATCAAAGCTCTTATATCCAAAATCTCCAAGAAAAATATGAATTTTTTTCAGGTTATAAAAAACATGAAAAAGGGATTTTGAAAATAAAGAGAGGCAGAGGAAAAATGAGAAAAAGAAGTAATCAACATTAAATGCTTACCATATGCACTGAAATGGTAAGAAAACTTAGTTGAGGCATTATTATCCTTATTTCCTGAGGATTTTCAATTTATAAAGGAAATATATAAAATAATACATATCTATATTAAAGCTATGCGAATGAAGTACCATGTGAGGTAGAGGTCATCACCAACACTGTAATTAAATATGAAAAATGTAACACTTGAATGAAAGATGTAGAAAAGTAAGTGACTTGAAAGGAAATTTAGTGTACTTCCCTTCTGTACATCTCCTTCACATATAAAACTAAATGCCTTTAAAATAAATATAAGGAAGTATTTACTAAAGCACTCTTAGAATTAGGAGAAGGAGAAATCTCTTCCAGCTTTTCTTATACACACATTACACACACACATCCCAAGTGCATAAATTCAGTTTTTTCTATTTCACATCATAAATTCAATTTAGTTTTTGTAATTTTCTAATTAACTAGTAGTTTGGTGTATAAAAGGCCCTCTACAAAAAAGGCCAAACAGCTGGTATTATGAATGATATTGTTGTCAATACAACTCACCTTCTCCATGGAGTAATTAAATTTGAATGCTTTTCGGTTAGGTCTTCTCTTTGATTTAAAAATAAGAAACAAGGCTCATTCAAGGTTTTGAATGATTATATCTTTGAGTTAACATAAACCCACTTCTACAAGTGTTCAAGTTTAGTCACTAGCTAAGTTCTAAGTGACTTTGTGAGACAATCCTCCTTCCATCTCCCAACTCCCAGGAGTTTTCTTTTCCCATGGAGAGGCTGGTAGTGTTGACTACAATATCATTCATAAACCTTTGTGTTCTGCTGTTTTATTCTCATAATCCATAAGATGTTTAATTATTCTGTAGGAATATACTTTCAGTTTTGTTTAATTGTTTATTAAAAAAGAATAGAAAAAAAAAAAGAAAAGAGAGAAAAGGAAAACAAAACAAAATAAACAGAATATAGTCATGTCCCCAGCCCAAATAGGGAGAATTCAAAATATATAACAATAAATTGTCAGTTCAAGAAAGAATATAAAATAGTAGAGGATACTATATTCACAACTGCCCATCTTTTTTTTTTTTTTTTTTTTTGCTTCCTTATAGGTTGTTCTTTTGTTATCTTCTATGCACTTTCCTTTATTCTTTTTTCTTTTCACCCCCCCCCCCACCTTCTCCAAGCAAGCTATGGTTAAACACAGATATATTTATATGGATATGTACACACACCCCAACACCCCCAAACGCTCCTCCACATGTACACACATACATACACATATATATTCACACAGATATTACATACTGTCATAAAGCAACATACATACATATCAACATATACTGTCACACACACACACACACACACACACACACAAATTTACCCATAGGTAACATACATCTAAAACAATATTAATATGGATGATAAATAATGTAGATTTCTTTCTTGATTGAATTATTGTTTGATTTTGTGATCAATAATTACTATTTGTTCATTTTTCTTCTCATAAATTCTACTTGAATCTATTTCTTTTCATTGCCAGTATATGTGATTCTAGGACCTATGATCTTTTATTGTTGCTGGTGATAAATACTGTACAATTATCATTCTAGTTTTGGTTGTATTTTAATTGTATTTTTCTTGTTTCTTGCAAAATTTTCTCTTTAATTTGGGTGTTGCAAAATTTGACAATGATATTCCTATGTGTTTTCCATAAAGAATCTCTTTAAAGTGGTGATTGGTGGATTTTTTTTATTTCTACCTTACCATCATCTTCTATCATTCCAGGATAATTTTATTGCATTATTTCTTGCATTATCCAGCCAAGGTTCTTTTTTTGTTCACAGCTTTCAGATATACCAATTATTCTTATGTATTTTTTCTTTGTGATCTATTCTCCAGATCTGTTGTCTTTCTTTTGTTTCAAAATATATTCTATTTTTTCCACTCTTTATATTTTTTTTCATTATTTCTTGTTTTCACACCTTTGCTAGTTTTCCTTTACCCAATTCTAATTCCTCAAAAGTTATTTTTGTCTTTGAGACCGAATCTCCTTTTCTACTTGGTTAACTTTACCCCACTACACATATAATCTTGTTTTTCTGGCATTATTCTTTTTAGTTTTCCTCAATGTCTCTCATTTAATTTTTATTTTATTGGTGTGTGTGTTCTTCTATAAATTTGCTCTGGGTAGGGAGTCATTTAACATTACTCTTTAGAGTAAAAAGAGGCTTTTTGCTTTTTGTTTCAGTGACAGTCAAAGGTTGAGGTTTTCCACTATTATAGTTTTGCTGTCTATTTCTTCTTGCAGCTTTCAACTTCTCCTTTAGGAATTTAGATGCTATACAACTTGGTGCATATATGTTTAATATTGATATTGCTTAATTATCTATGCTACCCTTTAGCAATATATGTATAGTGAGGGTAGTAGGGGAGCTTAGAACGAAGTGTGTGTCCTCTCCACCATGTTGACTCCACCTCATGAACAGTGTTTTTAAAGAATATGACAGAGCACCTGAAACTAAAGCAGCTACTCCCTGGGGAATTACCATATAAGCTGTAGGTGAAGAGGTCCCAAATAAAAAAATATTAAAAATTAAAATAAAATAAAATAAAAATAACTGTACAAAATGCAAAAAAAAAAAAAAAAAAAGCAATAACCTATCCTTAATGACTTTAATGAGGGAATCAACAACTCCTCATTTTCATATTTAAATACATTAATATTGAAATGTTCCCCTTTCTTTAGGTTATTTATTCTGGACCCAAAAATATCTTATCAATTTTTGAACACATTTTGACATTTATAATTACCGGTAGATAGTGATTCATTCTAATAACCCATTCCAATTTCTGAGTGAGTTTTACCTGTTGTTCTTGTCCAGTTGTTTTAGTCCTGTACAATTCTTCAAGAGCACATTTTGAGGTTTTCTTCCTAAAAGTACTATAATGGTTTGCCATTTCCTTCCCCAATTTATTTTATAGATGAGGAAACTGAGGCAAATGGGGTTAAGTAATTTGCCAAGAGCCACATAGCCAGTAAGTATCGGAGGTCAGATTTAAGATCTGGAAGATGTCTGCCTGATTCAAAGCTCAATGTTTCATTTTCACATTCATGTGCCTTCTTGCTCCTTATACCTGTACCTGTACTATTTCATTTCTAGTTTTAAAAGAATTTCCATCCTTGGTGAAGGCCAAAGAACTATTTCATTAAATTAAAACTGCAATCAACCCAGCCCTATGTGGTGACATTTTTGAAATGGCATATGTACCTTTGTAATAACAATTTTTATTTATCTGCTACATTTTCTTCCTCTTTTGACTTCCCTTATTCTACACACTATGGTAAAATGTGGAGAGGATGATGGGTGCCACTATCACAACAGTTTACTTTAATTAGTCATTTACATAGAAATAAGGAAAAGGAATGTAGGCAAGGAAACAAGAGAGACAATGGAGACATAAGCAAACTATCAATAAATCAGCAAAACTTATAATTGTGAGTAACTGGTAAGAGGATGTAACTTTGGGAAGAAGAAACATCATTAATAAAAATTCTAGAAGCTTGGGTAAACTTGCATTTTCATTTTTAAAATAGAATAACATCTTAATTTGCAAAATTTTGTACCTAAAGTCACTCTGTAATAAAGAAAAATATACTAAAGTATAATAAATATCAACAATAAAGTAAAACAGAAATAAATTATTTTTAAGACTCTTCTCTTCCCCTCCTCCCCCCCAACAAAAACAAAAACAAAAACAGAAAATAGGAAAAGTAAATAAGTTTATAATTTTCTCTTCCAGTGCAAAGCTTAAAATTTGAGGCTTTGTGTTTTTTTAGAAACAGGTTTGACTTAAAGGTGTAATGTCACCTGAGGCAAAATCAATATGTAACACCAGAAGTTTTATTCATGCCCAGATAATGAACAAACATGAATAACATTTACTGGTGACTACTGATTTTATTTACTTACATGCTGTAGGAAGATAGTTCCAGGTGCCCTCAACTGAGAATAAACAAACTTTTAAAAATATTTATTTCTAAAAAGTACATCTGACATAATATACTAAAATTATGTAGTTGAGAGCCTGTTTTTGAAGTTTTTCTCTGCTGTGAACTAACTGCAATTTTGAGATATTAATCTGGGAATATATATTCAGGTTGGCCTTTATGACCACTATTATCCTTTTTATTTGAAAATCTGTGTGTGCATGTGTGTGTGTGTGTGTGTGTGTGTGTGTGTGAAGCCCTCTCTGACTTTACCTCTCAAATCATACACACTGATTAGATCTTCATAGGGAACAATTACTTCAGGTTCTGAGAGTCTGCACTCCTAAAATCCTAGTTCACAACCTTGTACCAGTTGGTTCATCATGAATAATGATGAAATCCGGCATTAAATGTGGCTGGCAGAGAAAAACAGAAGTAGTGATAAGATTAATCTCTGAGACAAGTAAGGAAGGATACTGATGGAGATGAGCTCAATCTTATAATTATATCCACCTTACTGATTGGATAATCAAAAAGCCAGTTCATGTTAAACCTGTGAGATTAAATTTTCCCTATAAACCTCTCTATGGTCTGGTCTGATTAGCCACCATGAGTCATATGTCTCTTGGTGTCTTTCTTCCCATTCTCTCCCCCATTTCTCATGGTATCGTTTTACTTTCCCCATCCCTCCTCTATGCCTCTTTTCTGTTGTTAATTATTAAAACTACTTTCTTTGCTAATTATATGCTTTCCCAAATCTATTTCATATTTGCCATTCCTAGTTTCTATTTTACCTCTTCATTTCATCTGTAAATTCTTCTCATGAACCTTTTGCCAAAAAGAAAAGCCATTGTGAATTCATCACAGGACTGAACCCCAACATTTGGTGTCTACAACAGTCTCATCATTTGGTGCCAATTGCTCATCTCAATCTCAACATTTGATGACTACACTCAATTTCATCGAATAATAGTGTAGATCTGGAGTTGGAAAGACATTCATAGGCTATCAAGTACAGGAAAAAGGGTAAAAATGCAGAACTCATACAACTCATACAACTATCCCACTTGTCCTTTTCCCTCCTAGGATCCCAGAACAATTAAAGAAAACAAGGTTGCTACCATGGGGGCAAACTTCCCTCCTTCCTTGTTTTCCCCATTTGCAGGGGATGCTTAACTGCTCACAAGGCTTGAGTGATAATGGTAAATCAATAATTCCATTTTTTTGGATAAAATGAAAAACAACCAATATTTATATTCTGCCCTGTCATTTCATTCTAGAGTCATCAAGATATTGCCATCTGCTTAGTCTCTATACCTTAAAGTCCCCTGATACCATCACTTGACATACTTGTGAAACCTAAGGAACTTTGGATATATCAATTTTCTCACCACTAAACCTTTGGCATATGTTAGCCTTTCTAATTTATTTGTAGCTGAACTTTACTTTTATATATTCTTTCAATTACACTATGAGCTGCTTGAGAAAAGGGACTCTCCCATTGTTATCTCCTTAGCACTTAGCCCCTTGTTGTTTAATTACATCTGAGTCTGTAATCCCAAGGACCATACTTTTTATGGGGTTTTCTTGATTAGGTTAGTAGAGTGAATTGTCATTTCCCACTCCAGTGGATTAAGACAAACAGAAATTAAATGGCTCCCAGGATCACATTTCCGTCTCCCCCACCCCAATTCACTCATTATTTAGGATTTCATTATTATATCTATTTATCCTCAGTTTGTGGTTATTCAATATTTTATTTTATTCATTATCACTATTTTTGTTGTGTTTTTGTCTGTAAAGAATATTTTAACTTTGGGGAAGCTAGATGGCATAGTGAATAGAGCACCATGTCTAAAGTCAGGAGGATATGAGTTCAAATTTGACCTCTGACCTCAGACACTTAATATTTATTAGCTATGTGACTCTGGATAAGTCACTTAACTTCAATTGCTTTGCAAGAAAACCAAACAAACAAAAGAACAATATATTAACTTCTTTGTGTTTTTATATTTCTTTGCAAATTTTCTATGATCTTTTTTCCTGTCTCTGCTTTAATGTCTTTTTTTTTTAATTGAAGCTTTTGGTTTTCAAATAATATACAAGGATAATTTTTCACCATTTACTCTTGAAAAACCATAAATTCTAATTTCTGCCTCCTCCATCCACCCTCTCTTCTAGATGACAAGTAATCCAATATATTTTTAAACATGGGAAAATTTATGTAAATCCGATATGGCATATCTATTTATACAATTACCTGTTGCAAAAGAAGAATCAAATCAAAAAGGAAAACAAATGAGAAAAAATAAAATTTAATCATTGGAACTGGTCCGAATTATCTCACTGCTGAGAAGAGCCACATCTATCAGAACTGATCATCTTACAATCTTGCCATTGAAATCCTGGTATAATGAAATCCTGGTTCTACTCATTTCTCTTAGCATCAGTTCACATAACTCTTTCCAGGCCTCTCTAAAATTATCCTGTTGACCGTTTCTTATAGAACAATAATATTCCATAACATACATATATCATAACTTATTCAACCATTATCAATTGATGAGCATTGACTCAGTTTCCAGTTTCTTGCCACTACAAAAAGGGCTACCAATTCACTTCAGAGTGTGATTACAAGCATCATTATGCCAGGATATATAAGTCTGATTCCAAATTATGTGACAAAGTCTCAGCTCTGTTCTTCAGTCCAGAAAAGGAGGATTCTTCAGAATCCCATGAGTATCCAGGCAAGATTATATATGGATTCTTTTCTTTTATCTTCATGCTCTAGATCAATGTAGACAGGGAAGTGACATTTTCCCGGGATCCATGTGCCTCCTTCATCTGTGGAAATACCAAAAACAAACAAACAAACCAACACCTTAACCCTGGATTATTACCTTAACAGGACACTCCATGCCCAATGACATCCTTCCACATCACATATTGTGACAAGAGGGTCAGGTGACAGAGCTGGCCCTTTTCTGTTCCTCTTTGTTTGAGGAAAAATGATGTAGTAAAGGAAAAAAAAAGAAGCCAGCTGGGATATGGGACATGTTATTCAATGTGAGATAATTAATGGTATATGGTGCTTTAGAAAGTTTCTTCTTTGGGGACTTCAATGGCCCCTTTTGTTTATCAAGAAAGACTTTCAAATTTTTATTCTTAAGCTTTACTTTACCTGATGCTAAAAAAAAAAGCAAATTTTTATAATGCTATACAAAAAAAGAGTATCAAAAGTGACCACCTGAGGGCCTTTCTCTTTGAATACTTTGTATAAAATTTCTGCAACCACTTCCAATTCACTGATAGTGATTTAGGGGTCACTGGGGAATAAAGACGCATTGTTATGAACATCCTGAAAATTTTTCTTAATTTATATTCTTTAGCCCTTAATTCCTTTTTAACATGATTAACTATAAAAGTTTAAGATCTTTCAATTCATTGTTCTTTTTAAAATTCATTTATTTATTTTATTATAGCTTTTTATTTACAAGATATATGCATGGGTAATTTTTCAGCATTGACCCTTGCAAAACCTTCTTTTTCAATTTTTCCCCTCCTTCCCCCTCACCGCTTCCCCTAGATGGCAGGCAGCCCCATACATGTTAAATATGTTAAAGTATATGTTAAATACAATATATGTAAACATATCCATAAAGTTATTTCGCTGCACAAGAAAAATTGGACTTAGACATAAGGTAAAAAATAACCTGAGAAGGAAATAAAAAATGTAAGCAGACTAAAACAGAGGGAGTAGAAATGCTATGTTGTGGTTCATATTCATTTCCCATAGTTCTTTTGCTGGGTGTAGCTGGTTCTCTTTATTGAACAAATAGAACTGATTAGGTTCATCCCATTGTTGAAGAGGGCCATGTCCATCAGAATTGATCATCACATAGTGTTGTTGTTAAAATATATAATGATCTTCTGGTCCTGCCCATTTCGTTCAGCATTAGTTTATGTAAGTCTCTACAAGCCTTTCTGAAATCATCCTGCTGGTCATTTCTTACTGAACAATAATATTCCATAACATTCATATATCACAACTTAGTCAGCCATTCTCCAATGATGGGCATGCATTCACTTTCCAGTTTTTAGTCACTACAAAAAGGGCTATCACAAACATGTTTGCACATACAGGTCCCTTTCCCTTCTTTAAGATCTCTTTGGAATATAAACCCAGCAGTAACACTGCTGGATCAAAGAGTATGTACAATTTGATAACTTTTTGAGCATAGTTCCAAATTGATCCCCAGAATGGTTGGATTTGTTCACAGTTCCACCAACAATGCATCAATGCCCCAGTTTTCCCACATCCCCTCCAACATTCAGCATTTTTTCCTGTCATCCAGCTAATATGACAGGTGGGCAGTGATATTTCAGAGTTGTCTTAATTTGCATTTCTCTGATTAATAATGACTTGGAGCATCTTTTCATATGGCTAGAAATAGTTTCAATTTCCTCCTCTGAGTATTGTCTATTCATCTCCTTTGACATTTATCAATTAGAGAATAACTTGATTTCTTATAAATTAGAGTCAATTCTCTATATATTTTGGAAATGAGGCCTTTACCTTTGACTGTAAAAATGTTTTCCCAGTTTATTGCTTCCCTTCTAATCTTGTATGCATTAGTTTTGTTTGTACAAACATTTTTCAATTTGATATAATCAAAATTTTTTATTTTGTGATCAATAATGACCCCTCGGTTTTCTTTGGTCACAAATTCCTTCCTCCTCCACAGGTCTGAGAGGTAAAGTATCTCATGTTCTTCTAATTTATTTATAATCTTATTCTTTATGCCTAGATCATGAACCCATTTTGAACTTATCTCGGTGTACGGTGTTAAGTGTGGGTCCATGCCTAATTTCTGCCATACTGATTTCCAATTTTCCCAGCAGTTTTTGTTAAAAAGTGAATTCTTATCCCAAAAACTGGGGTCTTTGGGTTTGTCAAACAGCAGATAATTAAAGTTATTGACTATTTTGTCCTTTGAACCTCACTTATTCCACTGATCAACTAGTCTATTTCTTAGCCAATATCAAATGGTTTTAGGGACTGCTGCTTTATAATATAGTTTTAGATCTGGTACAGCTAGGCTACCTTTATTTGATTTTTTAAAAAAATTAGTTCCCTTGAAATTCTTGACCTTTCATACTTCCATATGAAATTTGTTGTTATTTTTCCAGGTCATTAAAATAGTTTTTTGGGAGTCTATTAAAATAGTTTGACTGGTATAGCACTAAATAAATAGATTAGTTTAGGTAGTATTATTATCTTTTTTATATTCACTTGACCCATCTAAGAGCACTTAATATTTTTCCAATTGGTTAGATCTAACTTTATTTTTGTGGAAAATGTTTTGCAGTTTTTCTCATATAGTTCATGACTTTCACTTGGCAGATAGATTCCTAAATATTTTATAGTATTGACAGTTACTTTAAATGGAATTTGTCTTTGTATCTCTAACTTTTGGATTTTATTAGTGATATATGAGAATGCGATGATTTATGTGGGTTTCTTTTGTATTCTGCAACTTTGCTAAAGGTTTGGAAAACCAACTCTTAGTTTTATTTATTAGTTCAATGGTTTCTTTTTTTTACTTTCAATTTAATTAATTTTTCCTTTTAATTTTACAATTTCAAGTTTAGTATTTGATTTGGGGTTTTTGATTTGTCCTTTTTCTAGCTTTTTAAGTTTCAAGCCCAATTCATTGATCTTCTCTTTCTCTATTTTATTCAAGTAAGCCTCTAGTGATATAAAAATTCCCCTTATAACTGCTTTGACTGCATCCCACAACTTTTGGTATGTTGTCTCATTGTTGTCATTCTCTTGAGTGAAGTTATTAATTGTGTCTATGATTTGCTGTTTCACCCAATCATTCTTTAGGATGAAATTATTTAGTTTCCTAGTACTTTTTGGTCTATTTACCCCTAGCCTGTTGTTGGATGTAGTTTTTATTGCATCATGATCTGAAAAAAATGCATTTACTATTTCTGCCTTTCTGCATTTAATTTTGAGCTCTTTATGTCTTTGTCCTGTGCATGACAAATACATGTAGTATATGGTCAATTTTTGTCTAGATTCCATGAATTGCTGAGAACTGTTCCTTTCTGTCTCCATTCAGTTTTCCCCAAAGATCTATCTAACCTAACTTTTCTAATATTTTATTTCCCTCTTTAACTTCTTTCTTATTCATTTTGTGGTTTGATTTATCTAATTCTGAGAGTTCAAGGTTGAGATCTCCCACTATTATAGTTTTGCTGTCTATTTCCTGTTGCAAATCTCTTAACTTCTCCTTTAGGAATTTAGATGCTATAACATTTGGCGCATATATGTTTAGTATTGATATTGCTTCATTGTCTATGCTACACTTTAGCAAGATATATTTTCCTTCCTTATCTCTTTTAATTAGATCATTTTTTTCTTTTGCTTAATGTGAGATAAGGATGGCTACCCCTGTTTTTTTTTTTAACTTCACCTGAACCATAATGGATTCTGCTCCAGTCTTTTGCTTTCACTGTGTCTGTGTCATCCTGCTTTAAATGTGTTTCCTGCAAACAACATATTGTAGGATTCTGGCTTTTGATCCAGTCTGCTATCCACATCCACTTTATGGGAGAGTTCATCACATTCACATTTACAGTTAAAACTACTAATTCTGTATTTTCTGCCATCCTATTATCTCCAGATTATATATTTTTTTTCTTTTCCTTTTCCCCTTTTCCCCTCTTTCCAGTGTTTAACTTATGGTCACCACTTGCCTCACTCAGCTCTGCCATTTTAGAATATCTCCCACCCTTTTCAGTCCCTTCCCCTTTTCTATACTCTTTCCTTATTTTTCTGCATCCCCTTCTATTTAACCTATGCTTTTCCTTTTCCTTTTTCCTCCCCCACTTTTTAATAAGGTGAGAGAAGTTTCTATGTAAGCCAAATATGTCTAATGTTTTTTCTTTGAGCTAAATCTGATGAGAGTAAGATTCACACAATGTTCCTACCCCCTTAATTTCCTCAGATATGATAGGTTTCCTTTGCCTCTTTGTGGGATGTAATTTCCCTCTTTTTATCTCCCCTTTACCCTTTTTCTGATGCAATCCCCTTTCCACTTCTACTTCACATTTTTTGTATTATAACAGTAAAATCAAATTATATACATGCTCTTTCTGTATGCTTGTGACAGAAATACAGTTCACAAGAGTATATTTTATCTTTTTTTGCTTCTCTTGTGTTCTATATTTGAAGATCAAGGTTTTTTGCTTAGCTCTAGTTTTTTAATTAGGAATAGATGGAATTCACCTGTTTCATTGAATGTCCATCTTCTTCCCTGGAAGAAAATGCTCAGCTTAGCTGGGTAGTTTATTCTTGGTTGCATTCCTTTTTTTTTTTTTTTTTTTTTTTTTTTTTTTTTTTTTTTTTTGCCTTTTGGAATATCAGATTCCAAGCTCTTCGATCCTTTAATGTGGAAGCAGCTAGATCCTATGTGATCCTTACTGTATCTCCTCGGTATCTGAAATGTTTTTTTCTAGCTGTTTTTTTAATATTGTTTCCCTTATTCTGATAGTTTTGAAATTTAGACACAATATTCCTTGGAGTTTTTATTTTGGGGTCTCTTTCAGAAGGTGATGAATTCTTTCAATGCCTATTTTATCTTCTGATTCTATTAGGCCTGGGTAGTTCTCTTTGATGACGTCCTGTAAAATAGTGTCTAGACTCTTTCTTCATCATAATTTTCAGGAAGTCCAATAATCCTCAGATTATCTCTCCTAGATCTATTTTCCAGGTCTGTAGTTTTTCTAAGTAGATATTGAACTTTTTTTCTATTTTTTCATTTTAAAAATTTTGCTTGACTGGTTCTTGATGTCTCAAAGAATTGTTAATTTCTATTTGTTAAGTTCTCATTTTTATTGAGTTATTTTCTTCATTAACTTTTTCACTTCTTTTTGTATATGTCCAATTGAGCTTTTGAATGAGTTGTTTTACTCTATGATTTTTTTTCCATTTCTCTTATTTTTAATGGATTATTTTCTTTTTCCAATTTACAAATGCTACTTTCCTGGGGGTTCTTTATCTTTTCCAATTCACAAAACCTACTTTCTTGGGAATCCTTTATCTTTTTCCAATTCACTAATTCTTATTCCTTGGGAGTTCTTTACCTTTTCCATTTCACATTTCAGGAAGTTGTTTTCTTTTTTCAAATCTTTCTTACAATGTTATATTCCTTTTCTGTACTCTTTTGCATAGCTTCTCTTTCCTTTCACTATTTTTCTTCTTGCTCTCTTTTAAGATCTTTTGTAATTCCTTCTAGGAGAGTCTTGTGTGATGGAGATCAGGTTACATCCCCCATTTGGAGGTTTGTCTGGAGACTGTCTGCTATTAGTCTTTTCAGGGTTGGAAATCTCTCTTTCTGTATAGAAGCTGTCTATAATTAGAGCTCTCTTGGCTTTTTTACTCATTTTATAAAGTCTTTAGGGTCTGTCTTCCGGGCAAGGAGGTTCTCAGCTTCCTCTATAGATAGGGATAGAAAAACAGTAGATGTCCTGCTAAGGGCTGTGAAGAGCTGTCACCTGCTGTGGAAATGTTGCTGCTCTGGGCAGAGCCCCCACTGTGCTGGAAGTACTACTGCCCTGGGAAGAGCCCCACTGTGCCCCAGTGTGGCTGAGCTGGGGAAGTGTGACTGCCTTGGGCAGAGCCCCATGCTGTGAGTTGTGACTGTCCAGCTGCACTATGATTGTGCTGAGTCACTTCTGGTGCTGGGTGGATGTGGACTGGTCCTGCTTAACTCGCAGTTTTGGGGTACATTCTACCCCTGGCATTTGTGTAACTACTCTGCTGATCTACTACTTTGCAACCAAAGCAGAGCAGCCAATCTGTGGTAGAGTCCTCCTGGCAAATTCTCCCCCATGGAGACTATACCCACCCCTGGTCCACTCAGCATGGGCTAGCCTCTGTGCTCTGTCTCCCTGCCTGTGCTGGCCTCCTCCTGCCAGATCAACACAGACTTTTTCTGGTGATATTCCAAGTTATCTTCAGCTGGTTATCTGTTGTACTCCAAATATTTGTGGATTTTACCAGTCAAGCACTATTTTTGACACTGAGTTAGGTAATTAGTAAGTGAGGATAAAAGGGAGCTCAGAATGAAGTGTGTGTCCTCTCCACCATCTTTGCTCCACCCCCCTTCATTCTTCAATCATTTAACTATTTGCTTTGCCATTGTTTTACCTCTTCATTTGCTCTGAAAAATGAGACATGCTTTTGAGTGGCCCTACTGAAGCTTTCCTCTTACCTTGACTTAACACTTTTATCTTCCCTCTGCCCACGGGGTACCAATCACTAGAAGTCAGTCTTCAGTACCAGTACCAGTTCTCCATCGGGTTTCTGCTTCACTTTTGGGCTGCTTGAATGATCAGTGCCTGATAGAATCTGGACCCTGTGGTATTCTTTTTCTTTAAAATAATAATGGTTCTCTCTGGGAGCAGGTTTCTCAGGGAGGTTTTCCAGAAGCAGCCTTAGTTTCAGTTAAAAGTAATAATCACCCAAATGCAGCCAGATGCTGAAAGTTCAGATCTTTTATTGTGTCCTTCAATATAGCCTGGTTAGTTTCTCTTAGAGGCCTATCTTTCTGCTTGGTTCCAAGAGCTCTTGCAGCTTTGTCCTTTGCTTCTGCCTCTGTTTCCTTCAGCCTCCCGCCAACACCAAGGTGAAAGAGAAATGAATCTGACTCCACTTCTGAGAGTGGGCTTGTGCTCCTCTCCAACTCTTGGCAATGTCTGAAGTAACTAAGTTGAAGCTCTAAGAGCTTCAATACATATGATCTCCCAAAGGTTGACTCCTCCCAATTAAGGGAGATGTGAATTTGGATATCTCATACTAAGCCTTGAAATCTCCCAAACGTGTGAACTCTATTGAGCACTTAAATACTTCTTGCTTATATGAGCTCTCTAAAGGTGTGAACACAAGCATTGTATCAATTCCATTGAGTTAACACTAGGATTCTAATATCTCCCTTGAGTTATCACCTTGTTTCAAGTTGAGTTAACACTAGGATTCCAACAGGATCCCATATTGGGAGTCATTTGTTGCATTCAGCACAACAAATGGTTTAGTGGTGTTGAAAATAAGGAGATTTAGTTGCTGATAATTCAACAGAGTCATTTTTTGAGAGAAATCATATTGTTTATATATCTTAAAACTGCAAGTTACTATTTAAAAAAAAAACATTTTTTCTGAAACCAACCTTGGTTTCTGTTTTCTGTGATCTTTCTTAAGTATGTTGTTAGTTTCTAGGGATTCAGCCTTATTTAATGTTAACCATGCACCATAAATGTGCCAGTACTTTATGTTTCCTCATGACTTCAAGCCTAAATGCATTTTTGACTAATTCTAGGAGGAGGGGGACATACCAGTTATTGAAGTTTCTAACTTCCTGGTTGTTCTCCACAAATTCATTCCTTCTCCACAAATATGAGAGGCAAACTATCCTATGTTCTTCTAATTTGCTTATAATATCACTCTTTATTTCTAAATCATGAGCCCATTTCGACCTTATCTTGGTATATGGTTTTAGGTGTGGGTCAATGCCTAGTTTCTGCCTTGTTACTTCCCAATTTTCCCCACAATTTTTGGTTATTGGATTTGTTAAACACTAGATTGCTATAGTTATTGACTATTTTTTCCTGTGAACCTAACCTATTCCACTGATTGAGTACTATGTGTGTGTGTGTGTATATATATAATTTATATAGTCAATTATGCTAATAGTTTTTCTAATATTGAATGAGGCCTGTGTTCCTCATATAAATCCTACATGGTCATAAGATATTATCTTAGGAATAATTTTCTGTAACCTCTTTGCTAATGTTTTAAGATTTTTGCATCAAGATTCATTAGGGAAATTGATCTATAATTTCCTTTCTCTGTTTTCACCTTACGTGGTTTAGGTATCAGTATCATATCTGTGTTATAAAAGGAATTTGGTAGGAGTCTTCTTTCCCCTTTTTTTCAAATAGCTTATATAGTATTTGAATTAATTGTTCTTTAACTGTTTGGTGGAATTCACATGTAAATTCATCTGACCCTGAAATTTTTTTTCCTTAGGAAGTTTATTAACAGCTTGTTCTATTTCTTTTTTTCCCCCTAAAATGGTACTATTTAAGTAATGTATTTCCTCTACTGTTAACCTGGGCAATCTATATTTTGTAGCTATTCCTCCATTTTATTTATATTATCAAATTTATTGATATATAGTTGGGCAAAATAACTGGATTATTGTTCTAATTTCCTCTTTATTGGTAGAAAGTTCTTGTTTTTCATTTTTGATACTCACAATTTGATTTTCTTCTTTTCTTTTTCTAATCAAATTAACTGAAGGTTTATCTATTTTGTTGATTTTTTTCATAAAACCAACTCAGTTTTATTTATTAATTCAATAGTATTTTTACTTTCAATTTTATTAATCTCCCCTTTTATTTTTAGAATTTTTAATTTGGTATTTAATTGAGGGTGTTTAAAGTATTCTTTTTCTAGTTTTCTTTTTTTTTTTCTTGTTGTTGCAAGACCAATTCATTGAGCTTCTCTTTCTCTATTTTATGCAAGTAAGCATCAAGAGATATAAAATTTCCCCTAATAACTGCTTTGGCTGCATCCAACAAATTTTGGTATATTGTCTCATTACTGTCATTTGCTTGCATGAAGATATGATTGTGTATATAATTTGTTGTTTCATTCATTCTTTCTTTGGGATTATATTATTTAGTATCCAATTAATTTTTGGTCTATTTTCTCTTGGGCTTATATTGCATGTGATTTTTACTGCATCATGATCTGAAAAAAATGCATTTACTATTTCTGCATTTCTGCATTTCTTTTTGAGATTTTTATGCCTTGATACATGGCCAATTTTTGTATAGGTTCCATGAACCGCTGGAAAAAAAAGGCATACTCCTTTCTGTCTCCATTCAATTTTTTCCAAAGATCTAACTTTTCTAATATTCTATTTACCTCCTTAATTTCCTTATTATTTATTTTGTAGTTTGATTTGTCTAATTCTGAGAGAGCAAGGTTGAGATCTCCCACTATTATAGTTTTTTTTTTTTTAATTTCTATTTCTTCTTGTACCTTTCTTAACTTCTCCTTTAGGAATTTCTCTGCTATACCACTTATTTAGTATTGATATTGTGTCATTATCTATGGTACCCTTTAGCAAGATTAAGTTTCCTTCTGTATCTTTTTCAAATAGATCTGTTTTTGCTTTTTGATTCTGAGATCAGAATTGATACTGCTGCTTTTTTTTACTTTACCTGAAGCATAATAGATTCTGTTCCAACATTTTACCTTTCTCTGTATGTATTGCTGTATTTAAAATGTGTTTCTTGTAAATAACATATTGCAGAATTCTAGTTTTTAATCCAGTCTCCTATCTGCTTCTGTATTATGGGAGAGTTCATCCAAATCAGATTCACAATTAAAATAACCAATTCTGTTATTTTCTGCCATCTTATTTTACCCAGTTCATGCTTTTCTCTTTCCTTTCCCCCCTTCCCTCTTCCACAGTATTTCACTTCTGAACTTCCTCAAATCACTCTCCTCATTTACCATCCTTTCCCCTTCTTATACCTTTCCCCTATTACTTCTGTTTTCCCTTTTATTAGGCTCCCCCTCTCCTTTCCCCTTTCCCCTCCCACTTTCATATAAGGTGAAACAAGTTTCTCTGTGAAACCAAATATATTTGATATTTTCTCTTTGAGTCAAATCTGATGAGAGTAAGGTTCAGACAATATTCATCCCTCTCCTTTCTTTCCCGCACTTATAATAGGTCTACTGTGCCTTTTCATGAGATGTAATTTCCCTCATTTTACCTCCATTTTCCTTTTTTCCCCCAGGGCAATTCCCTTTTCACCTCTAGTTTCTTTTTCATATTATCACAGTAAAATCAAATTATGCCCATACTCTCTAGATTATACCCATAACAGAGATATAGTTCTGTTATGGGCCAGAAGTCTTGTACTTAACACAAGAATTATTACAAGGTGTTAAATCAGTGGAATTGATAAATACAATGGTTATCTAGTTTAGCGTGGTGCTTAATAGTTCTCTAGTTCAGTACATGTACTTAGTACTTAATATAGTTTCACAAGATTCACCCCTATGATAATGGAGTATTTAACAGCCAGCAAGGACTGGACAAGATTCATTCCATCTTCAGTCAGGCTTTTGGTGGCTCTCCTCAGGGGGACTGAGAGGCTTGGGTAGAGAGCCAGAGAAGATAAAGGATTGTAGCTGGGAGCTCAAGCTCTAGGAGCCAAGGAGAGAGATTCATTCCATCTTCAGTTAGACTTCTGGTGGCTCTCCTGGGGGACTAAGAGACAGATTCTTATCTTATTCAGTTAAGGGAAGGAAAAAAAACTAAGAAAGAGTATCTAATCTAGATAAATTCTGACCCATTGTGTTCTCTTCAGGCTTTGGGAGTCTTGAGTATGACAGATCTTTGTCTAGATTGCCTGAGTCTAGGGGTGATCTGTGAATAACAGGCACATAATCAAAGTTAATTCTTTCAGCCTTTTATTAGAATAGATCCACTTATTAATTGTCATTCTCTTTTTGTTAACCAATCAAAGTTGATTGTCACTTGAAGGTGACAATTCTTCCTAAGGTATATAAATATCAAGAAGCCTCCAGGAGTTGTCTTGATTCACAAGACAGTCAAATAATCATCCTTTTATTAATATATAACCCCAATATTATACTTGACTACTTATTTATTCACCCTTTCTATATTTCTACTGTCTGTAGTGGATGAGAAACAAATGATCTCTTAAAATCTACTTTTCTTTCTGAGAATGTTTCTAATGCGTCTTTGCTATTAAACATACATTTTTATTCTCTTATGATTAAACTCAGATTTACAGGGTAAGTAAATCTGAGCTGCATCTTGAGAATAAATTATTCCATTATCTCTTCATTTTCTTGTGAATATAGAATAGTTTCGTGCCATTCAATTTCTGTGTGTATGTGTATGTATTATAAGTCTTTGTCCTCATTATTTACAGAATCTTAATTGAGATGTTTGGGATTTTTCAGGTGTATGCATGTATGTGTGTGTATGTGCATTTGTGCTTATACATATATACATATGTGTGTTTTCTAGAAATGGAAAATTTTATTTTGTGCTTCAGTAAGTATGTTATTTTGTTTTCAGAAATTCTGGGTGATTCTCTTGCATTTTTTTCACATTGATATTTAACTTTTTCACCTTCTCATGTTCTTCTGAGAAACTTGTGATCCTTAGTTATCTTTATCCATCCTATCTTCAGAATCCAGTATGGTTCACTTGGATATGAAGCACATTTTCTTTTAATCTTTTTTTTTTTTTTTTTTTACTTCTACTTTTCTAGCATCTTTCAATTCTGAATTTTTGTTTTTGCATTTTCAATTTATTGTACTCTCTTTTATTTCATTGTTGAGACCTCTCATAATAGATTCCAAATTTCCTATTTTGCTCATTATTTTTGCAATGATGACCATGAATTGTGTTCTTAGTAACTTAATTACTTACTAACTTACTAACTTAATTTTCAGGCACTAAAACAACATTATGGTTTCATGTTCTTTTCATCTTCTACACGATTCTCTTTTTCAATTGTTGTATTATTTTCCTTTGATTTACCATATTTATTAATAGAATCCAGAACTTGTTTATTAGACCTGGAGATCATATTTCTTTTGTTTCTAATGTTTTCTCTTGTTTTAGCTGCTTAAATTTAAAATCTTTGATCTTTTTGTCTTCCTAAATTTTGGGTTTTTTTTGCTAATTTCCATTTATTCCAACTAACCCCCCCAAATTTTGTCCCTTCTTCACTTTCTGATTCCCTCCCCTCTAATGGATGTTTATTTGGGGCTGGCTTTCATAGTCTTCTTTCATACTTGTAAGATTCCTTTAAATGGGTGGCTACCATGCAACAGGAGATTTGAGTGGCCCAGAAGTAATCTCTGTGGGTATAGGACTGTGCCTTGGATGGGATCCTGTCCATATCGAGATAGCTTCTTAGCAGGAGAAAGCTCTCTTTCTGATTGGCTATGTGTATGACCTTTCAGACACCTCTTTAAGCCCTTTAAGCTGCAGTGGCAGGCAGCAAGTCGCTCTTTTTTATCCTGGGGTAGCCTAGCCGAGTGGATGGATAACCAAGAGAGGTAAGGAGGTTGATAGTGAACATGTGGGTCTTTGGACCAGGTGTTCACTAGGGAGTTAACAAGTCAGGGTATAATGTGAGTAGGTATAATAAAGGCTTTAAGTTTGCACGTGGCTGGCTGTTCTTGAGTGCACTATCTGTTATTAAACTATGATTGAAGAAATCATGGCCAGAGGCCTCTGAAGGCCTCAGAGAGGTGAATTGGTAGAATTAGTTGATACTGCAAAGGTCAGTGGCCAGAGGTTCTCTGAGGACCTAGGATTCAGGAGAGACTGGTATAGTAAATGCTATGAGAGCATGTTACAATACTGAACAATTCAATTCAGAAGACTAAGGTTCTGCCCCAAAAATTTTTTGAGTGGGTAGAACTGGCTCCCCAAAATGCTGAACTTTCCCCACTTCAAATTAGTGAAGTATTGCAAGATAATCCCCTCTCCCCAAAATAGTCCTGTAGGACTTTCACTCCTTCTGTTCCTTAATTCTATAGCCTAACATTGACAATAAAGAGCATCACTGGATTGGTGTTGTGATTTTGATTTTTGTATTTTGTATCTCTGCAGTGTGAGAGTTAGAAAGGGTATGCGTGGTTGATTTCTTTTTCCAAATCCAGATACATTCCTTGCCTTATTACTTTTTTCCTTTTTTTGTTTTGCTTTGTTTTATTTTATTTTTTTGGCTAAGATATTTTTTGTAACATAAGCAATGCATCTTGAAGCACTTCTGGACTGTCATGGCATCAGCAAGCTTTTTCCTCTGGAGGAAATTGAAGTTATATTATTGTTGGTACACAATATCTATTTTGGACATGAAATGTTATAGAGATCAGAGAAATAAGTGTGATTTTGATTCTAGTTGATCTAATGACCAAAAGCCACATATCCTTTATGTCTCTTATTGAATTCACATATTTCATACTTGAGTAAACTGAGGCCAAAAGATTCAAAAAAAATATCCAAGTTTATATATTAAAATCTAGGGTGAAACTAAAATTTTCATAATTTCGTATTGGTTTAAATACCCCCCCACACACATATGATTAATCGATATGGTATATATCCATATATATGTGATTAGATAATATGATACATATGTATTATATATATGATTAGCTAATGATTTTACTCATATAATACCACAGTATAGTAATAAACTTATGATTTCAGCCTGAAAAGAAGTTTTTTTAAATAAAAATAAGTAGATATAGAAAAAACATAAACATAAAATATGAAGAATTTTATTTTCACAAAAAGTTCTAAAGGCTATCATTATTTCTAAATTTTTCTTTGAGCCTTCAGATTTCAAAGAGCAGAGTATCTGAAACTCTACTATTAATTACAATTCCTAAAGTTTCCTGAATTTCCTTTTCTGTTTATTTCTCTCTTGAAGAATCATTGTAACTATTAAAATAACTGTAATGCTTTGACCTCTTAATTATCAAAATAATTGCCTTGAAAATTAGATTCTACTCTTTCCATTCAAATTTAAATAGGCTTTGTGTTCCAGAAAATCCACCATAATAGCAAAAGTTCTGGCAGGTAGTTCCTAATTAGAGCAACTTTGTTGGTTGGTTGGTTTTTGCCACAAGAACTCATGATTCAGTTTACTAAATTAATCATACAATCTTCAACTCTGACCTTAGCCTGGGCAAATGTTCAAAAGGGTTACCAAAGATGGTGATGCCATATTATATCATACTGGTGTTGAGTTGTTGACAAGCAACTACTTACAGAACTTTATATTGCAAAATGACTGAAGGAGGTGCTGTGGAGTGTCTTGTGCTTTGATCATAGGGTCATCCTGGGACATTTCCAGTTATTGTGACTTTTATCATGCCACTAGACTTTGATTACTCTGAAAGAAAGAGTTAGCTCAATGACTTTCTACAACTCTGCTTCACTTAAATCCAATTTATGTGACATCATTGGCACTCTTTAAAAGAGACAGGGATTGCATTCTCATTTAATATCAATGAGAAATTAAAAGCTACGTTAAATACTGAAGCATGAATTATGCCTACTAGTAAGTTTCTTCCCCACCAAAAAAAATGTATTTCTCTTTTGTTTAAGTAATTCCCCAAATCTCAGGTTTCTTTCTATACTTATATAAATGAAAACAACAGACCACACAAAAAGACTGGAGTTATGCCTCTTTTTTTTTTCCTTGAACTGTTTTCTGTTTTAAAAGTAATACCTCCAAACCCCTATTGATATTTGAGGTGAGTCTAAATATATTCCTTTCAACTGCCCTCATGCCTCTAATAATCAATGAGAATTCCCCTGGATTTACTCTTAGCATTATTGGACTACTAGGTTTGAACTTTTCATGAATTTCTGTAACTTTACCAATTGTGTTGTCCCATTTTAATGGATATCATCTTGAGTTTCAGCTTCATAATTCTCTTTTCTTCATACTGTTATACATTTTTTCATTTATTTAAAATAATACAGAACCTTTTTAAATTGCTGTGGGCACTACTTACCTATAGGATTTTCTGAAGCATGACTGTCAATTTCTGTTTAAAACCTTCCTAGATTGATGAGTCAGGCTCTTCTCAAATATGCTCTATCCCTTCAGACAACAATCATCTAAAATAAATCCTGTCTTTCTCTCCCAATATGTTTCATCTTTTCCATTTCACCTTCTTTATCAACAAATATTAACTCCATTGCTTTGTCAAGTATTAATCTTTGCAATGCTGTTTTTATAGTGTTGTTTATTATCAATCACCTCCTTTTACCAAATAAATGACTCACGTTTGTTTAATGTTTTAAAGTTTATAAACTTTCTTCATAACAACCTTAATGGTAGGCAAAATTAAAAGCATTATTTTTTCCACTTTGCAAATATGTAATTCATCAGTTAATAGTTTACCCGAACAAAAGAACACTTGTTTTGGAATCAAAAGATGTCATATCAAATCCTACCCCTGAAACTTATTACCTATATGAACTTGAGCACAACACTTAAGTTTTTATGCTTCAGTTTCTTCAGTAGTAAAATAAAGTTGTTCAACTAGAAAATCCCTAAAACCCTTTCTAGTTTTATATATATATGATTATATATTAAATGGATCAAAGTCACCTATCAAAAATCTCCATTACTCTTTCCACTAATAAGAAGAGCTAATATTTACATAGCTTTTACTAATGTTATAGGAATTGTGTTCCAGGAACACATTTGTTAATAACATAATATTATAGGAATTGTAAATCATAATTTACAATTATAATTTCATTTTATTCTCAGAACAATCCTGAAAGGCATATATTATTATTATAGAGCTTAAAATTCTTGATTAGATATGATGGATCTATATGCAAACTATAGTTTGTGAAATCAGAAGTGGCCCATTCACTGCTTGAAGGAAGGAAGGAAATAAGAATTTAGTAAGCATTTATTATGTATCAGGTACTGTACTAAGCCCTGAGGATACAGATATCATATAAGGAAAAAGAAATATTGTTTCTATTCTTTAGGAGTTTACATCTTAAAGGAGGAAAATAGCAACCAAAATACATATCAAAGTCTAGAAAGTAAAGAACTGGGTACTAGAGGGAATTGACAAAAGACCATCCTGGGCCTTTCCAAAAAATGGAAGTTATAGGAGGAATGCACCAATAAGAGAAGGGATGATTTCTTATAGCAAATGGGGTTTTAAATGAGACATAAAGAAAGCCAGGGAGAACAGAAGTCAGAGAAGGTGATTAAAAGTTCTAGATATGGGTTACATGAAGAGAAAATGTTTATATTCAAGAAAGTGAGTATCTTGTTAATGAAACAACCAAGAATCCAGTATCATTGGATTAAAGAATATGTGGAGGGGAGAATGACTAGAAAAGTAGGAAGGTTCTAAGTTATGAAGCCCCTTAAATGGCAAATAAATCATTTTGTATCTGATCCTATAGCCAACAGGATAGCAATAGAGTTTATTGAGGAGGCATGGATATAAAAAATGACTATCTTTTTTTTAAAAAATTCATTTTAATGATAAAATGGAAAAATTGGAGTGAAGAGACATGAGGCAGGCAAATCCATCAGCAGGCTATTTCAATAATAAAGGCATACAGTAGAATGATGATAGTGTCACAGGAGAAAATTGAACTTATTTGATCAGAGAGATTGCATTGGTGAAATGGTCAGGACTTAGCTACAGATTGGATATGGGGTTAAACAATAATAAGAAGTCCACAATAAATAGGCTGCATGCCTAAAGGACTGAAAGTGTTGTGTTGTCCTCTTCAATAATAGGGCATATTGACCGTTATATGTGCACATATGTGTCACATTACACATTACATATGTGTAAAAACCTATAAAGAATATATATGTATATACATAATTCATATATATTTGTTTATATTACACACACACACACACACACACACACACACATATAATCAGCATAGTTGCTTTCCTTCATTATTTACCAATACTCATACATAAGTTACCCTTGGAATCAAGAAGAACTAGGTTTCTTTTTTACTTCTGAAACACACTAGTTAAATTCCAGGCAAGCCACTTAGTCTCTTTGTGCTCTTTGCAGTTCTCTAAGACTAAGTTCCTTTTCTAAGAATTCCTAAAATCAATGACATAAATATCACCTAAAATGTATATACATGTGTGTGTGTGTGTGTGTGTGTGTGTGTGTGTGTGTATTAAAACATTCGTCCAAAATAGCAGCCTCTTGACTTTCTGGCAAAATCTTTACAGAATTATGAATGGTTCTCAATTAATATTTTGAGAACCTCTAAACATTTAAAAGTCTTTATAGTGAGTATTCTGTATATATAGCAAGTGCTAGATTTTATTAGCTTGGTGAATAGGTCCTGAAATATTATATCTGAAGAATCAAAAAGCAAGATCCTTTATATATGAGAAAAGTATAGTGGGTTGACTGCCTCATATACTAAAAGCTGGCATAAAAATTTGTTCCCAATAATACTCAGTATACTGTCTGGTAGATATGTGTACAGACAAGGATCTTCTTCATTATACATAAGTTGCTACTGGACTGATTTCATAAGTGTGAAGTTATAAATCTCTTAAAATAATGTTATCCCCTAGGTAATTTTCAGAATGAGTATGTAATAAATATACTTAATCTTACTTGTATTCGGTTCATATAACTCAGTGGCACTGGTTATTGGCTCAATGAGGGAATCATTTCAGCATTCATAAAGAAATGATCTAAGCCTTTTTCTGTAGGAAGCCAACATTTGTCAGTGTTTGTTGCAATATCCTCTCTAAAATGTAATCTTCTCTTGTTGGGGTTTTCTTGGGGTCTCTGGAAGCAGCCTTCGTTTCAGTTCAATAAGTTCAAATCCTTTATTGTCTCTTTCCAAGTCTTCTCTCCTTTCTTGCAGCTTGGTTAGCTTTCTTATAGTCTAGATCCTTTATTATCTCCTTCCTGGGGCTGGGCAGCTTTCTGGAGAGCTTTTCGGTCTAGCCTTGGTTCTGAGAGTTTGAGCTCCCACCTGCCTTCTCTGGCTCCTGAATCTCCCCGAATGAATTCTGGCTAAGGCTCCTAGCTTATATATGCTTTCTTAAAGGTGTGAATCTTGTAGAACTATAGTAACTACTAAGTACATGTACTGAACTAGAGAACTGTTAAGCACCATGCAACTATTGCCTCTATCAATTCTACTGACTTATCATCTTGTTTCAAGTTCTGGCCCATAACAGTTTATAAAATATTTTCTGGGTGTACAGATATTGTTGATTATGTAATGAATGAGCTGTTAGGATATTTTTTTAAATGAAAACCACAAGTACATGCACTTAAATACCCAGTAATTCATTTAGCTAAGATGGGGAAAAATAGTAAATAATGATTTTTTTAAATTAACTAAGAGATGCAGAACATAAAATTTAAAAAAGTTTTTCTTCTTATAGATATTGTATATTCAAACAATTTAAAGTGAAAAAAATATGAGTTTATTTTATACATAATGTAACACTATCTGGTTCATATACAAAAGGTAAACATATATTTTTTATATCTACATACTTTTTATTTCTTGATTTGTGTTGGTATATTTAGTTTTTTTAAAAAAAATGTGAAATGAGAAAGGGTAATTTGTTAAAGATCTAATATATATAGGTTTTTGTAGTTTTATTATACTGAAAAACTCTGACTATGATTACAGAATATATTTAAAAATCACTACATATATACATGTGCATACTTTTTTTTTTCATATTCTGGCCATTAACCATCCCTACTGAAGGAAAGGGAGAAGCAAAAATATTGCAAGAGATGGGAAGATAAAAAAATGATTTGCTGACCATTTCCCTTCATCATTTAGAATCTTGCAATGAGCAAAAAAAAAAAAAAATGGGAAAAAACAGATTTAGCTTCCTTATTTAATTTAAACCCTCAATTAAATAGAGAGTGATTGACTCAGTCATCTCAGACTTTTTGGCTCATTAAACCATGCTTGTCTGGAACTCACGTAAATTAGATGTTTAACTTGATTCATCCTTTGGAATGTGGGCTATGGAAATTGTAGAAAAATGAAAGCTCTATGTGATATTTGAAGAGAATTTGACCTTTATAAAAGAAAATTAGGTATGAGCACTTCCTTAGTTGCTCCAGTGATAAATGTTTTGTGGCTAGAATACCAAAAATAAATAGAAACTTATTTTTAAACTTAATTAAAAAAAATCTTATCTTCATTTACATTTCTCTTTATTACATTTTCTCTTTATAGTGTTTTATGATGTTCAAATGCTTTCTACATAATCAAAGAACATTAAAGACTTTATAGATCACCTAGCTCAAATCAATTTTCACAGATAAAGAAATAAAAGCCCAGAAAAATTAAGTGATTTAATTTATCTCACACAGCAAAATATCAAGTTCTCCAAATGAGAAAACTCATATTCTTTCCTATACATATCATTTTTTCACCTTTTTTCTCTTCAAATAATTTAATAAATATAACTATTAATTGCCTACTATGTTAAAGGAAATATAAGTAGTACCACTGTGGAGGATATAACTAAGTTTGATTTGCCATTAAGGAGCTTACTAAGAAAGGAGGCCCAAAACATAAAAGAAGAGTTAAAATTCATTTAGAATATAAATTTAGCAAAGAATTTATTTTGCAGGCATTGTTTTATTTTATCTTCACAGTTACTTTACGCATGCATTATCATATGCATTTTACAATTGAAACAGATAAAATAAATGAAGCATTTATTAAATGCTTCCTACATAAGAAATGCTATACTTATTCACAGGAATACAACCAAGACAAAAATATAGTCTTTATCCTTAAGCAACTTATAAATGAGAGGCAAAAGTAAGTAGATGAAGGAAAACTTAGAAAATTAGGTATGAACACTTCCTTAGTTGCCCCAGTGATAAATGTTTTGTGGCTAGAATACCAAAAATAAAGAAATAGAAACTTATTTTTAATCTTAATTCCAAAAAAAAAAAACTTCATTTACATTCTCTTTATTACATTTTCTCTTTATAGTGTCTTATGATGTTCAAATGCTTTCTACATAATCAAAGAACATTAAAGACCTTATAGATCACCTAGCTCAACTCAAACTCTGGAGAGCCAGGAGGGAACCAGGAAATGAAAAAGCCTGGCTGGCTTAAGACACTTTCTTAGATGGAGGTTCTATAAAGGGAAGAATAGGAAGAAGGGAAGCATAAATCCACAAATATCTCTCAAGGTGGGAAATCTGGTGGAATGAGAAAATTTCTCAAGTTAAAAAGGATGTTGGAGTGAAGAAAGAACAATTTATAGAGTTAGAATATAGAAAGCTGAGGAAGAAGCTGAGGCTCAGTGATATTATGACACCTACACATCTATTGAATGTCAAAAGGAGGAATCAAGATTTCTTCTGATCCATGATTCAGAGCTTTTCCCACCAAATTGTATGCTCAGAAAATAGCAAAGTAGTTGTTTCATAAAAGACAATACAAAATAAGCACTTAATTAAAAGTATAGATAATAAACACTTATGGATTTCATAAGAAGAAAAGATTACTTTGGGGTTTTTTTGTTTGTTTGTTTTTAGTTTAGACTAAAGGAATTGAGAAAAGATGCTCTTAGAACTTGTGGTATTCTCAATTTCCACCATGTTTCACAATAGTCTTCACGTTATTATCTGAACTCCACTCCTTTCTTGACATCTGCTTTGTTCCCACTCATTTCTAGTCTTATTTAATATGTTCTTTTCACACATTAGAATATGAATGCTTTGTGAATAAATAATGCCATATTTGTTGCATTTTTAATTTTTTTAATTTTTAAAACATATGCACTTTTACATTTAAGTGTTCTGATAAAGGCCTCATTTCTAAAATATATAGAGAATTGAATCAAATCTATAAGAAGTCAAGCCATTTTCCAGTTGATAAATGATCAAAGAATATCAACAGACAATTTTCAGATGAAGAAATTAAAATCATTTCTAGTTATATGAAAAGGTGCTCTAAATCAATATTGATCAGAAGAATACAAATTAAGACAACTTTGAGATGTCATTATACACCTCTCAGATTAGCTAAGATGATAGGAAAAGATAATGATGAATGTTTCCAGGGAATGTGGGAAAATTGGGACACTAATATATTGTTGGTAGAATTGTGAAAGGATTCAGTCATTCTGGAGAGCAATTTGGAACTATACTCAAAAAAATCATCAAACTGCGTATATTTTGATCCAGCAGTGTTTCTACTGAGCCAATATTCCAAAGGTCTCTTAAAGGAGGGAAAAGGACCCACAGGTGCAAAAATGTATTTTGGCAGCCCTTTTTGTAGTGATAAGAAAATGAAAACTGAGTGGATGTTCATCAGTTGAATAATGACTGATTAAGTTATTGTATATGAATGTTTTGGAATGCTATTGTTCTATAAGAAATGATCAGCAGGGTGGTTTTAGAAAGGACTGAAGAGACTTTTATGAATTGAAGCTGTATCATGAGCAGAACCAGGAGATCATTGAACATGGCAACAGCAATATTATATGATGATCAATTCTGACGAACATGACTCTTTCCAACAATAAAGTAATTGAGGCCATTTCCAATGATGTTGTAATGAAGAGACACATCTACACCCAGAGAGAATACTATGGGAACTGAGTGGGGATCACAAAATAACATTTTCAATAGTTGTTGTTCACTTTTTTTTTGTTTTCTTACTCATTTTTTCTTTTTGATTGATTTTTCTTATGGAGCAAGATAATTTTATAAATATGTTTACACATATTGGATTTAACATATATTTTCATATATATAACAAATTGGATTGCTTGTCATCTAGGGAAAGAGGTGTGGGGAAGAAGGGGAAAATCTGGAACATAAGGCCATGCAAGGGTCCATATTTTAAAAAAATTATCTGAACATAGATTTTGAAAATAAAAAGCTTTAATAAAAATGAATTATATCCTTTTTCCATTTTAAATCTTTCTCATTTATGGTGAAGGTAGTAAAGGTTGGTGAATAGCCTTAAATTTGAAAACTAGTAATTTGTGAAGGTGTATGACTACCCTAGCCTTTACATCCACATTCCTAATTTTAATTATATTTTTTCTTTCTAAGAAATTAACTCAGTTTCTGAGTCAGCCAATATCTTGAATAGATAGAATAAAATAAAAGACTCAAAAAATAATTTAGGTAGGAATTGATATAGCAATTGATCTTTTTTTTCATTTTATTGATGAGATTGAGGTAAAATAGCTTCCCACCTTCAAGAATGCCTACACTCACAATAAAAAGGGAAAAAAAGCTCTTAATCATTAAAACCTTAATTGTGAGTATTTTTTAATTATCTAATTATTGAACAAATGTAAAAAAAAAAAACTGCAGCCAGAAATTCCCAATTGAAAATTTCTTTTCTTTAATTATGGTAGCATATTCCCTTCTTTTTACCACCACTCCCAAATATCTCATTAAGGCATGAAATAAACTTAAAGTATTTAAAACAAATAGATGGATTCCCAGTAAAGTCAGAAACAGAGTATATGAAATTAGTTACATGTTAACTTTAGTAACTCACCTTTTGTTTAGCTTCTTTTTGAAGCTTACAATGTTAATCTCCAATTATGGGCAAATGGAAAGCATATTCAAGCTTTTAAAATTTGATCTTTCCCTTTCTGTGGATGCTCAATAAATGTGAAATAATAATAACCTAATTACAATATCATTGATTCAACAATCCTAGAATAATTTTTAATCTAGGGAGTTCAAAAAGCTTTTAAAACATTAATTAAGCCTGAAATTATCTTTTATTTCTATAACACTCATTTCACAGATGGTTAAACTGTAAAACTGAAATATTTAATGATTCTCTTTTTTATAACTTTTTATTTACAAGATATATATATATATATGTATGTATATATAGAGTAATTTTTCAGCACTGACCCTTGCAAAACCTTCTGTTCCAAATTTTCCTCTCCTTCTACCCAACTCCTCCCCTGGATTTCAGGAAGACTCATAAATGTTAAATATGTTAAAGTACATGTTAAATACAATATATGTTTACATATCCAAAAAGTTATTTTGCTGCATAAGAATTGAACTTTCAAATAATGTACAATTAGTCTGTGAAGGAAAACAAAAATGTGGGCGGACAAAAATAGAGGGATTGAGAATGTTATATAGTGGTTCACACTCTTTTCCCAGAGTGCTTTTGCTGGGTGTAGCTGGTTCTATTCATTACTGAGCAATTGGAAATGATTTGGTTAATCTCATTATTGAAGAGAGTCACATCCATCAGAAATGATCATCATATAGTATTGTTGTATATAATGATGTCCTGGTCCTGCTCATTTCACTCAGCATCAGTTCATTAAGTTTCTCCAGTCCTTTCTGAAATCATCCTGCTGGTCATTTCTTACAGAACAATAATATTCCATAATATTCATATACGTCAATTTATTCAGCCATTCTCCATAATGGGCATGCACTCAGTTTCCAGTTTTTGGCCACTAGAAAGAGAGCTGCCACAAACATTCCTGCACATACAGGTCCCTTTCCCTTCTTTAAAATCTCTTTAGAATATAAGCCCAGTAATTTTTTTTGGAGGTTTTTTTTTTTATTATTATTTAATAGCCTTTTATTTACAGGTTATATGCATGGGTAACTTTACAGCATTAACAATTGCCAAACCTCTTGTTCCAATTTTTCACCTCTTACCCCCCACCCCTTCCCCCAGATGGCAGGATGACCAGTAGATGTTAAATATATTAAAATATAAATTAGATACACAATAAGTATACATGACCAAACCGTTCTTTTGCTGTACAAAAAGAATCAGACTCTGAAATATTGTACAATTAGCTTGTGAAGAAAACCAGAAATGGAGGAGGGCATAAATATAGGGATTGGAAATTCAATGTAATGGTTTTTAGCCATCACCCAGAGTTCATTCTCTGGACATAGCTGGTTCAGTTCATTACTGCTCCATTGGAAATGATTTGGTTGATCTCATTGCTGAGGATGGCCAGGTCCATCAGAACTGGTCATCATATAGTATTATTGTTGAAGTATGTAATGATCTCCTGGTCCTGCTCATTTCACTCAGCATCAGTTCATGTTAAGTTTCTCTAGTCCTTTCTGAAATCATCCTGCTGGTCATTTCTTACAGAACAATAATATTCTATAATATTCATATATGACAATTTATTCAGCCATTCTCCATAATGGGCATGCACTCAGTTTCCAGTTTTTGGCCACTACAAAAAGAGCTGCCACAAACATTTCTGCACATACAGGTCCCTTTCCCTTCTTTAAAATCTCTTTAGAATATAAGCCCAGTAATAACACTGCTGAATCAAAGGGTATGCACAGTTTTGATAAGTTTTTGAGCATAGTTCCAATAGCTCTCCAAAATAGATGGATGTATTGACAATTCCACCAACAATTTATTAGTGTTCCAATTTTCCCACATCCCCTATAACATTTTGCATTATCTTTCCCTGTCATTCTAGTCAATCTGACAGGTGTGTAGTGGTATCTCAGAGTTGTCTTAATTTACATTTATCTGATTAATAATGACTTGGAGCATCTTTTCATATGGCTAGAAGTACTTTCAATTTCTTCATCTCAGAATTGTCTGTTCATATCATTTGACCATTTATCAATTGGAGAAAGGCTTGATTTCTTATAAATTAGAGTCACTTCTCTATATATTTTGGAAATGAGGCCTTTATCAGAACCTTTCACTGTGAAAATATTTTCCCAAATTATTGTTCCCTTCTAATCTTCTCTGCGTTAGTTTTGTGTGTACAAAAAATTTTCAATTTGAGGTAATCAAAATTTCGTGATAAATAATGATCTCTAGTTCTTTTTGGTCACAAATTCCTTTCTCCTCCCCAGGTCTGAGAGGTAAACTATCATATGTTCTTCTAGTTTATTTATAATGTCATTCTTTATGCCTAGATCATGAACCCATTTTGACCTCATCTTGGTGTACAGTGTTAACCCTAACCCATTGCCTAGTTTCTGCCATACAGATTTCCAATTTTCCCAGCAGTTTTTGTCAAAGAGTGAATTCTTATCCCAAAAGCTGGGGTTTTTTGAGTTTGTCAAACACTAGATTATTAAAGTTATTGACTATTTTATCCTTTGAACCTAACCTATTCTACTGATCAACTAGTCTTTTTCTTAGCCAATACCAAATGGTTTTGGCAACTGTTGCTTTATCATATAGTTTTAGATGTGGTACAGCTAGGTCACCTTCATTTGATTTTTTTTTTCATTACTTCTCTTGAAAGTCTTTACATTTTGTTATTCCAGATAAATTTTGTTGTTATTTTTTTGAGGTCTTTAAAATAGTTTTATGGGAGTTTGATTGGTACAGAACTAAATAAAGATTAGATTAGATAGTACTGTCATCTTTATTATATTTGCTCGCCTTATCCAAGAGCATTTAATATTTTTTTCCAATTGGTTGGATCAGACTTCATTTGTGTGGAAAGTGGTTTGTGGCTTTACTCATATAGTTCCTGATTTTGCCTTGACAGATTGATTCCCAAATATTGTATTCTATTGGTAGTTACTTTAAATGGAATTTCTCTCTTTTTAAATGATAGCTTTTTATTCACAAGATATATACATGGGTAATTTTTCAGCATTGAAAATTGCAAAACCCTTTGTTCCAATTTTTCACTTCCTTCCTCCCAACCTCTCCCGCAGATGACAGCTTGACATTTATTAATACATTTATTATGATGTACAAAAAGAAGTGTACATTGAAATAGTATACAATTAACCTGTGAAGGAAATAAAAAATGAGGCAGACAAAAATAGAGGGATTAGGAATTCTATGTTGTGGTTCATAGCCATCTCCCAGAGTTCTTTCACTGGATGTAACTGGTTCAATTAATTACTGCTCTATTGGAATTGATTTGGTTCATCTCCTCACCAAAGAGGGCCACGTCTCAGAATTGAACTTCATATAGTATTGTTGTTGAAGTATACAATGATCTCCTGGTCCTACTCATTTCACTCAGCAGCAATTCAGGTCATCCTCTCCAGATCTTTCTGAAATCACCCTGCTGGTCATTTCCTACAAAACAATAATATTCAATAATATTCATATATGACAATTTATTCACCCATTCTCCAATTGATGGTCATCAACTCAGTTTCCAGTTTCAGGACACTATAAAGAGGGCTGCCACAAACATTCCTGGTCTCTTTACCTTCTTTAAAATCTCTTTGGAATATAAGCCCAGTATTAACACTACTGAATCAAAGGGTATGCACAGTTTGATAACTTTTTGAGCATAGTTCCAAATTGCTCTCCAGAATGGCTGGATGTATTTAAAATTCCACTAATCATATATCAGTGTTCCATTTTCCCATATCCCTTCCAACATTCCACATTATCTTTCCCTGTTATTGTAGCCAATCTGACAGGTGTATAGTGGTATCTCAGAGTTGTCTTAATTTACATTTCTTTGATTAATAATGATTTGGAGCATATTTTCATATGGCTAGAAATAGTTTTAATTTCTTCACCTAGGAATTGTCTGTTCATATCCTTTGACCATTTATCAATTGGAGAATTGTTTAATTTCTTATAAATTAGAGTCACTTCTCTATATATTTTGAAAATGAGGCCTTTATCAGAACTTGTGACTGTAAAAATGTTTCCCAGTTTATTGCTTCCCTTTTGATCTTGTCTGCATTGGTTTTGTTTGTATAAAGATTTTTCAATTTCATATAACCAAAATTTTCTATTTTGTGATCAGTAATGATCTCTAGTTCTTCTTTGGTCATAAATTCCTTCTTCCACAGGTCTGAGAAGTAAACTATCCTATTTTCTTCTAATTTATTTATAATCCCATTTTTATGCCTAGTTAATAAACCCATTTTGATCTTATCTTGGTGTGCAGTGTTAAGTGTGAGCCATTGCCGTGTTGCTACCATACTAATTTCCAATTTTCCCTGCCATTTTTGTTAAACAGTGAGTTCTTTCTTATCCCAAAAGGTGGGGTCTTTGGGTTTGTTAAAAAGTATAATTGAAGTTATTGACTCTTTTGTCCTTTGAACCTAACCTGTTCCACTGATCAACTACTTTATTGCATAGCCAATACCAAATAATTTTGGTAACTGCTGCTTTAAAATATAATTTTAGATCTGGTACAGCTAGGCCACCATCATTTGATTTTTTTCATTAATTCCCTTGAAATTCTTGACCTTTTGTTTTTCCATTTGACTTTGTTTTTATTTTTTCTAGGTCATTAAAATACATTTTGGGAAGTCTGATTGGTATAGCACTAAATAAATAGAGTAGTTTAGCTAGTATTATCATCTTTATTATATTTGCTTGCCCTATGCAAGACAATTTAATATTTTTCTAATTGGTTAGATCGGACTTTATTTGTGTGGAAAGTGTTTTGTAGTTTTGCTCATATACTTTCCGATTTTCCATTGGCAGATAGGTTCCTAAATATTTTTCACTATCAGTAGTTATTTTAAATGGAATTTCTCTCTCTAACTCTTAACTGTTGGATTTTGTTAGTGATATATAAGAATGCTGATGACTTCTGTGCATTTATTTTGTGTCCTGGAACTTTGCTAAAGGTATGGATTATTTCTAAAAGCTTTTTAGTAGAATCTCTTGGCTTCTCTAGTGTACCATCATATCATCAGCAAAGAGTGATAATTTGGTTACCTCATTGCATATTCTAATTCCATTAATCTCTTTCTCTACTCTTATTGGCAAAGCTAGCATTACTAATACAATGTTGATTAATAATGGTGATAGTAGGCAACCTTGTTTCACTCTTGATCTTTTTGAGAATGGTTCCCCTTTATCCCCATTAAATATGATGCCTACTGATGGCTTTAAATAGATGCTATTGATTATTTTAAGGAAAAATGCATTTATTCCTATACTCTCCAGTGTTTCTAAAAGGAATGGATGTTGGATTTCATCAAAAGCTTTTTCTACATCTATTGATATGATCTTATGGTTTTTGTTAATTTGGTTTTTAATATGGTCAATTATACTAATAATTTTCCTAATATTGAACCAGCCCTGCATTCCTGGTATAAACGCTACTTGGTCATAGTGTATTATCCTGGGGATGCTTTCTATAGTCTTTTTGCTAATATCTTATTTAAGATTTTACCATCATTATTAATTAAGGAGATTGGTCTATAATTTTCTTTCTTTTTTAATTTTTTTTTATTTTTATAACTTTTTATTGACAGAACCCATGCTAGGGAAATTATTTTTTTCTGCATTATCCCTTGCACTCACTTCTGTTGCAATTTTTCCCTCCCACCCTCCACCCCCTCCCCAGATGGCAAGCAGTCCTATATATGTTGAATATGTTGTAGTATATCCTAGATAAAATGTATGTGTGCAGAACCAAAGAGTTTTTTGTTGCACAGGGAGAATTGGATTCAGAAGGTAAAAATAATTTGGGAAAAAAAACAAGAATGCAAACAGTTTACATTCATTTCCCAGTGTTCTTTCTTTGGGAGTAGCTGCTTCTGTCCATCATTGCTCAATTGAAACAGGTCTCTTTGTCAAAGAAATCCACTTCCATCAGATCACATCTTCATACAGTATTGTTGTTGATGTACATAATGATCTCCTGGTTCTGCTCATTTCACTTAGCATCAGTTCATGTAAGTCTTTCCAAGCTTCTCTGTATTCATCCTGCTGGTCATTTCTTACAAAACAATAATATTCCATAACATTCATATACGACAATTTACCCAATCATTCTCCAATTAATGGGCATCCATTCATTTTCCAGTTTCTAGCCACTACAAACAGGGCTGCCACAAACATTTTGGCACATACAGGTCCCTTTCCCTTCTTTAGTATCTCCTTGGGGTATAAGCCCAGTAGTAGCACTTCTGGGTCAAAAGGTTTGCACAGTTTGATAACTTTTGGGGCGTAATTCCAGATTGCTCTCCAGAATGGTTGGATTCATTCACAACTCCACCAACAATGTATCAGTGTCCCAGTTTTCCCGCATCCCCTCCAACAATCATCATTATTTTTTCCTGTTATCTTAGCCAATCTGACAGGTGTGTAGTGGTATCTCAGAGTTGTCTTAATTTGCATTTCTCTGATTAATAATGATTTGGAACACTCTTTCATATGAGTGGGTAATAGTTTCAATTTCATCATCTAAAAATTGTCTGTTCACATCCTTTGACCATTTGTCAATTGGAGAATGGCTTGTTTTTTTAATAAATTAGAGAAATTAGGAAATGAGGCCTTTATCAGAACCTTTAACTGTGAAGATGTTTTCCCAGTTTGTTGCTTCCCCTTCTAATCTTGTTTGCATTAGTTTTGTTTGTACAGAAGCTTTTTAATTGATGTAATCAAAATTTTCTATTTTGTGATCAATAATACTCTCTAGTTTGTCTTTGGTCACAAATTTCTTCCTCCTCCACAAGTCTGAGAGAAAACTATCCTATGTTCCTCCAATTTTTTTATAATCTTGTTCTTTATATCTAAATCATGGACCCATTTTGAGCTTATCTTGGTATACAGTGTTAATAGTGGGTCCATACCTTATTTCTGCCATACTAATTTCCAGTTATCCCAGCAGTTTTTGTCAAATAATGAATTCTTATCCCAAAAGTGAGGATCTTTGGGTTTGTTAAACACTAGATTGCTATAGTTGACTATTCTGTCTTGTGAACCTAACCTGTTCCACTGATCAACTAATCTATTTCTTAGCCACTACCAAATGGTTTTGGTGATTGCTGCTTTACAATATTCAGATACAGCTGGGCAACCATATTTGATTTTGTTTTCATGAATTCCCTTGAGATTCTCGACCTGTTGTTCTTCCACATGAATTTGGTTGTTATTTTTTCTAAGTCACTAAAATAGTTTCTTTGGAGTCTGACTGATGCAGCACTAAATAAATAGATTAGTTTAGGGAATATTGTCATCTTTATTATATTCACTTGGCCTGTCCAGGAACACATTATTTTTCCAATTATTTAAGTCAGACTTTGTGTGGAAAGTTTTTTTTGTAATTTTGCTCATATAATTACAGACTTTCCTTTGGTAGATAGATTACCAATATTTTATGCTGTCAACAGTTATTTTGAATGGAATTTCTCTTTGTATCTCTTGCTGTTGGATTTTGTTGCTGATGTATAAAAATGTTGAGGATTTATGGGGATTTATTTTATAACCTGCAACTTTGCTAAAGTTATGAATCATTTCTAAGAGCTTTTTCGTAGAATCTCTGGGGTTCTCTAAGTATACCATCATATCATCTGCAAAGAGTGATAGTTTGGTTTCCTCATTGCCTATTCTGATTCCTTTAGTCTCTTTCCTGACTCTTATATCTGAGGCTAGTGTTTCTAATACAATATTGAATAATAATGGTGATAGTGGGCAACCTTGCTTCACTCCAGATCTTACTGGGAAAGGTTCCACTTTTTCCCCATTACATATGATGCTTACTGATGGTTTTAAATATATGCTCCTGATGATTTTAAGAAAAAGTCCATTTATTCCTATACTCTCAAGTGTTTTTATTAGGAATGGATGTTGGATTTTATCAAATGCTTTTTCTGCATCTATTGAGATGATCATATGTTTTTTGTTAGTTTGTTTATTTATATACTCAATTATGCTAATGGTTTTCCTAATATTGAATCAGCCCTGCATTCCTGGTATAAATCCTACTTGTTCATAGTGTATTATCCTGGGGATGATTTTCTGTAAGCTTCTTGCTAATATTTTATTTAAGATTTTACCATCAATATTCATTAGGGAGATTGGTCTATAATTTTCTTTCTCTGTTTTCAGTCTACCTGGTTTAGGTATTAGTACCATGTCTGTGTCATGAAAGGAGTTTGATAGGACTCCTTCAATCCCTATTTTTTCAAATAGTTTATATAGCATTGGAGTTAATTGTTCTTTAAATGTTTGGTAGAATTCACATGTAAATCCATCTGGTCCTGGGGATTTTTTCTTAGGGATTTGGTTAATAGATTGTTCTATTTCTTTTTCTAAGATGGGACTGTTTAGGATATTTACTTCTTCCTCTGTTAATCTGGGCAAGTTATATTTTTGAAGGTATTCTTCCATTTCATTTAAGTTGTTGAATTTATTGCCATAAAGTTGGGCAAAGTAATTCCTAATTATTGCTCTAATTTCCTCTTCGTTACTGGCGAGTTCTCCCTTTTCATTTTTAAGTCTAACAATTTGATTTTCCTCTTTCCTTTTTTTAATCAGGTTTACTAAGGGTTTGTCTATTTTGTTGTTTTTTTCATAGAACCAACTCTTAGTTTTATTATTTAATTCAATAGTTTTTTTACTTTCAATTTTATTGATCTCTCCTTTTATTTTTAGAATTTCAAGTTTATTGTTTGACTGGGGGTTTTTAATTTGTTTCTTTTCTTGCATTTTTAGTTGCAAGCCCAATTCATTGACCTTCTCTTTCTCTGTTTTATGCAAGTAGGCCTCTAGAAATATGAAATTTACCCTTATTACTGTATTGGCTGCATTCCACACATTTTGGTATGATGTCTCATTGTTGTCATTTTCTTGGGTGAAGTTATTAATTATGTCTATGATTTCTGGTTTCACCCAATCATTCTTTAGTATGAGATTATTTAGTTTCCAATTATTTTTTGGTCTACTTTCCCCTGGCTTTTTGTTGAGTATAATTTTTATTGCATTGTGGTCTGAAAAGGATGCATTTACTATTTCTGCCTTACTGCATTTGAGTTTCAGGTTTTTATGTCCTAATATATGGTTTATTTTTGTATAGGGTCCATAAACTGTGAGGACCGTGTATTTTTAAATCAGCAGGAGTCAGGAATTCAGGTTAGGGGAAAATCATCAGTTTTTATTCTCAGTGAAGAAGGATCAGAGGTGGAAGAGAATCGGCGATAGCAACGTGTGCAGCTGAGTCAAGAAGCTAGCTAGACCCGCAGCCACACGACCAGCAGCTAGGAGAATGGAACCCAGGCCCAACCTCTCCCAGCTTCTCTTCCTGTTCCTCTCTCTGCCTCCACCCACCAAAATCGTCATTTCCTGTACAACACATCAGGACTTGCACAGAGAGTGGGCAGGGACCATTCTTTATCCAATCATGTATATTAATAGAGTATAGTCCAATTACTATTTAGCCTCATGTACTTGGGACCTCAGTGCATCAACTCAAACCTCAGCCCATTACATCTCCCGCTTTCTTTTATTTTAGAACACAGGTGGTCATGCCATCCCTGACTCCTCAGGGAGGTCAGAGCCCCCAAGGGGAAGTGATCACAGCCTCCCTAACTTCTCAGAGAAAGAGGTGAAAGCAACGAAAAGGAGGTGATCACAGCCTCCCTGACTTCTCAGGAAAGGCGGTGAAAGCACTAAAAAGGAGATGATCATGCCCTCCCTGACATCTCAGGAAGAGAGATGAAAAGCACCAAAGGGAAGTGGGGGTTGCTAGCGGGTTTCTGTGCTGAAGGGTCTTATTATGCACAAACCCATCAGCATGGGAGGTATTACACAAGCACAAAGCAATAATGCAGAGGCTATTAGGGATGACCCTCCCCTCAGTCAGTGCACGCTCGATGTGGTGTAATAAACATGAATTGTACATGCAAGTAGCGGTATAGCAAACAATATACATCAACATGGTGTTGGAAAAGATCACCAGAAGTCCTAGTAGGCGGGTATGTAAACAACAGTCACACATACACCTTCTTCAGCAGCCGAGAGAGTCCAAAACCAATCTATTGTAGCATTGTTTCACATGTCAGGGAATCCAGTGATCCCCCTGAGTTTTTGAAGTCCTGCAAAAATCTTTTTATGTGTTAGGGAATCCAATGATTCCAGCAGATTTTGAAGTGCTGTAACAGTCTTATCATTTCTCAGAGAATCCAATAATTCCTGAGAGTTTTCAACCCCTATGGCTCAGAGAATCCAGTGATTCCTGAGGGTTTTCAAGTCCTATGTCTCAGAGAATCCAATGATTCCTGAGGGTTTTCAACCCCTATGGCTCAGAGAATCCAATAATTCCTGAGGGTTTTCGAGTCCTATGTCTCAGAGAATCCAATGATTCCTGAGGGTTTTCAAGTCCAACAATCTTTGATGTCCATTAGTCAAATGCCATAACTGCCATGCTCTTTCAATGGTGAGCACAATCAGCAACAGAACCACCCTTGGTGGTTTTCTTCTTTGTTTCAAGGGTCTGCTGCGTCTCTCCGAGATGGACAAGGCGAATATGGCTCGTTGGCACCCATCTGATTCCTTCTCCATCTGTAGAGATACAAGCAAACCCTCTCCCCAAAGCAGTTAGCCTATCTGGTCCTTTCCCCACTTTCTGGGTCTCTCCACATCACCTGGCGATTATCTAAAGATAGTGGAGCTGCTCGCACTGGACACTGACCTTCCGGGGGGTTATAAAACCTGTCTGCTGGAGCCAGTGCATCTTTGTCAAAAATCAAGAAGTTTATAGTATAAAGGGCTAGATTTAGAAGTTCTCCAGGGTTACCTATGGCTCCCTCTTTCTTTTGTTTTTGGAGGAGCGTCTTACTATCTCTTTTTCTCCTCTCCACTATTGCTTGTCCTTGAGGATTGAAAGATATGCCCGTGGTGTGTAAAATCTTATACTGTGCACAAAAGTGTGCAAAATGTTTTGAAGTATAAGCAAGACCATTGTCTGTTTTTATTGCTTGTGGCACCCCATAATGGCAAATGCTTGTAAGAGGAATTCAGTGACCACTCGGGCTGTCTCTTTTGCTGCTGGAATTGCAAAAGTGAATCCCCAAAAGGTGTCTACCACAACGTGGATGAAAGACAGATGACCAAAATATTTATAATGGGTCACATCCATTTGCCAGATTTCATTGGGTCTCAAACCATGAGGGTTCTTCCCTGGAGACAGTGTAGGAGTGGGGAAAGGAAGGCAAGCCGTACAGGCTTTTACTATGCTCCTGGCTTCCTCTCTTGTTATTCCAAATTGTAAACGTAAAGCTCGAGCAGCCTGATGATATTTAGAATGAGATGCCTGGGCTTCTTGGAATAAAGGAGTATTGACAATATAGTTAGAAGGCTATCTGCCTTGAATTGCCATCAAATATGGGACCTGAAGTCCACTATGAGAGTGGACATGTAATTATATATCTTACCTGGATGCTTCACTTGCCTTAAGTTTCAGTTTATTTGGGCGGGCAATTCTTTTGTACCAAACTGAATAGGCCAATCAGATATTATATTTATATCTCCTGGATAATAAGGTAAGAGCTAGAATGATGCGTACAATTCATTCTGCTGAGGGACTGAAAAGGAGTTCTGACTACCTCTTTATAGTTAGATCATGAGGTACACAGCGCAAATATTATGTTTGGATGCATCCATGAAGATAGTTGGCTAAGAGGAACTTTAGAAACTTTTCTTCAAGAATCCATCGCCAATTATGTAATAGTCTAGTTATCTTAATGGAGACCCATTAATAATTTGGACCATGCAAAAATTTGCCCTCTTGGATGGTCTCACAAACACATTAATTTTGTATTGGTATAAAAGGTGTATAGCTTGTCAGGTTTTGTCCAGATAATTGTATGCTGTTTAGTGGCCTTTAATAAAATTCTAGCCAAAGCACTGGGTAGGGTGTAAGGTTTTGTTCTTTGTAGGAGGTTCACCCACTCTATCACCTGTCTCCTTGATGAAAAACTGCTGGGTGCCTTCTTGCCTGGAAAACTGATATTTCAAGGGTTTTGAGTGACTTTTCAAACATTGATAAAGCTTTCAACTTTCTTCAAAGCCTTTGAGCTTTTTTGTAAGTGGCGTGAATTTAAAGACTGTTCCCTTAAAATGTCATATAACGGTTGTAACTGATGGTAGTCAAACCTAACACTGGTCGCATCATTGGATATCTCCTATCAATTCTGAAAATCATTCAATGTGTTTATCTTTTCTGTTCTTAAGGAGAGTTTTTGAACTGTAAGCACCTTTAGTATACTATATCCTAAATATTGAAAAGACATGTCTTTGAATTTTTCTGGTGCTTGTATAATTGGTAATTCCTTAGTGTTTCTATGGTCTTTTGTAGACATGTTTAACATTTGTTCTCAGGTGCAATCCAAAATGTCATCCATGTAATGTAATAGCATAACTTTTGGGAATGTTTTTACTGGAGCAAGAGCAGCAGCAAAATACATTTGACACATAGTAGGGCTGTTTTTCATTCCTGTGGCAAACTGTCCATTCATATCTTTTATAAGGCTCAGCTGTTAACACTGGGCAATGAAAGGCAAATCTTTTCATATCCTCCTTATCCAGAGGGATATAATAGAAACAATCTTAATCTATGACCCAAAGAGGCCATTCTCTAGGGCAACTGGAGGAGATGGAAGTCCAGGCTGAAGAGTTCCATAGTCTCCATCTGTTCATTCACTTTTCTTAAATCTGTTAACATCCTCCATTTTCCAGATTTCTTTTTTGCAAAAAAACACTGGGGAATTCCAAGGACTTAGAGAAGGTTTTAAGTGTCCTTTGGTCAAGCTGTCCTGTACTATATCTATAAGGCCTGAATTTTATCGTTACTTAGGCCACTGTTCTATCCATACTGGTTATGAGTTTTCCATTGGATAGGAACAGGTGAAAGTGTTGCAGGCCTTCAAAGCAGCCTGCTTAAAAACGAAGTACTCATTTTTAACCCTAATTGCTGTAAAAAGCTCTTCCCATAGATTGATGAGGATTTTCTACTATGGGTAAAACTTTCCTTTTGCTTAAAATCCATCTCATAGGGGCAGCACTAACTTCAGCTTATTGATCCTCCTCACCAGACATGTAGGTGTCTGCTTTAATTTGCTGAGTGATTGGGCCAATTGGCACCTCTAAGACCATCTGACCTGCACAGTGTTACAATCTTCCAATGGAAGGCATTTATATAGATCGTATATAGGTCGGTCAGTTGTTACAGCTGATGTCCAGTAAATTGCTGGATTTGTGATCTGGAATCAGAATCTGGGTGACTATCACAAGCTGCTTATTAGATTCTGTATGAGTAAACCTGATGCTATATTTCTCCTGGGTGATAAGTCACATTGTCTGCCTGTATTGGTGACTGGGATTATCTACAATTCCCCAGTTTCCCACATCAGTTGTGGATGGACACTGTTTTGTACATGTTCTCAGGAGGTAAAATAGTCAAGCCTACTGTGCCTGGAGGGGATTCCATAGGCTGGAGAGGAACAGATTTCACCTCTCCAGGGGGTATCTCGTTGTCTCAGCTGCATACAACTCTATTTTTCCTAATTGTAATCCCTTTCTCCCATCAGGTTGCTTTCCTGGCTGATTGATTGTGTAATCTTTCTCCATCTATGGCTTCCTGGCTGATTGGTCATGTCTGGTATTGGACTTTAGGACTTCTGGTGACCATTGGCTGCATCATGCCCAAGTATTTTTTTGTTTGCCTAGGGCTCTATCCGTTTCCCTTTGAACTGTTTAATTTCTGAGGTTGTGGAAGTCTGTTGCATTTTTGGACATGGGTACTGGGTCTTGTTCTTCACTTGCTTTTCTTACTCTGCTCTATAAAATTGAGCTTTCAGATGCCTTACTTACACACTGAAATTATTGACATGTTTTCTTAGAAGTTCTTGCGAAGGGACCCTGTCCTACCACGTTGGGATCTTGGAAGTCTCATATAGTTGGCTATATAAGGCACTTGTGCCCACTGTGGCATAGGTCTTATGAACTCCTCTAAAGGAGATTCCTTGCACAGTCCTTAGTATAATCTGTCTGCACACCTATTAGCATTTTCTTAGTGTTGCTTATTAAAACATCTGTTGATGAATTTTCCCATTAGTTCTGTGGATAGAGTCCTGCAAATGTCCTACAAAAGTCAGAAAGGGTTCATTCTGGCCTTGATTATTTTTGTGAAGGTCCACCTTTTCATTTTTATTGTAATCAAATTCCAGCTTTGATAGCATTAGCAGCAATTTGTTCATATGCTGTTTGGATAATCAATCTGTGCTGTGACGTCTGCATAGGGACTATATGTTAGTAGGTCATAGGTGATCGCAGCATGAACAGATTTTGACTATTTTGTTGGCTTGTATCCTACAGAGCTCACTATTTTCAGAAAGCACATGTAATTTTGTCCAGGTTCTAGGATACCTTGTATAGATTTCAGTCATTAGGAGTCAAGATTTCAAAAGCCAAATTTTGTAATGGCATCTTTAACATAAGCTGATGTAGGCCATAAAGAGTGCAAGCCTTTTCAGGTCTTTGATGATTTCTATTTAAAGGGGAGTATCTTGACTTGTTGAAGGAGGTATTAAACTGGGAAATTACAGGAAAGATATGTGGCTGGAGCTCTTCACCCTTTTTGGCCTTCATTAAGCCCTCTTGTATTTACTCATAATTGGATACTGGGGATGCTGGGGAGGTGCTGGTGTATCACTGCCCCCTTTCTCCTCCCTCCATCCTTGGAGGGTGGAGTTGATGGAGGAGATTCAATCACTTGCTCCTGAGGTGGGGCTGAAGCTGCCTCCTGGAGGTGGAAAAGTCACCACACCCTTGCTCACTTTAAGTCTCCATGCCCTGTGGGGATATGGTCATTAATTCCTTCATTGCCTTCCTCCAATTATCAGGCCTCCCTCTTTGGCTACCTGAGGGGAGCAATGGGTTTTTTTCCTTCTAGGGATAGGGGTTTCTTAATGCTAACTGAATTATATTGTATAAATAAAATAATTGATGGAAATTGAATGAGGACCGTTTTCATTGTAATATGCAGACATCTGTTGTCCAACCAGGGACCAGATCTCTCGAGAGATCTGCTCCTGCTCTACGCACCAAGGGGAGATGCGGTTTAATGTACCCAGAAGTCTAGCTACCTGTTCCCAAGTTATAAGTAGCCCTTGTCCTTCTATCAGCTTAAGCATGCTTTCTATAGCACCACTAGTGGGTGGGGTTGGTGGGGTTGAAGGGGTTGAAGGGGTTGAAGGGGTTGGGGGCAGGGATGGAGAGTCTTTAGCTAGCATTTGTCCCATTTTAGCCAAAAAAAAATTACTGGTTTAGTTTTTTTTTTTTTTGTTTGTTTTGTTTTGTTTTTATTTTATTTAATAGCCTTTTATTTACAGGATATATGCATGGGTAACTTTACAGCATTAACAATTGCCAAACCTCCTGTTCCAATTTTTTACCTCTTACCCCTACCTCCCCAGATGACAGGATGACAGTAGATGTTAAATACATTAAAATATAAATTAGATACACAATAAGTATACATGACTAAAACGTTATTTTGTTGTACAAAAAGAATCAGACTCTGAAATATTGTACAATTAGCTTGTGAAGGAAATCAAAATGCAGTGGGCATAAATACAGGGATTGGGAATTCAATGAAATGGTTTTAGTCATCTCCCAGAGTTCTTTTCTGGATAGTGTGTTCAGTTATTACTGTTCCATTGGAAAGGATTTGGTTGATCTCGTTGCTGAGGATGGCCTGGTCCATCAGAAATGGTCATCATCTAGTATTGTTGTTGAAGTATATAATGATCTCCTGGTCCTGCTCATTTCACTCAGCATCAGTTCTTGTAAGTCTCTCCAGGCCTTTCTGAAATCATCCTGTTGGTCATTTCTTACAGAACAGTAATATTACTGGTTTAGTTTTTAAGAAAATAAGTTCCCTGTTTGTCTATTAACAATACTCACCCAAATTCCTGGTCACCGGAGACTTCTTCAGTCCTTGGTTCCCACCGTTGGGTGCCAAATGTGAAGACCGTGCATTTTTAAATCAGCAGGAGTCAGGAATTCAGGTTAGGGGAAAATCGTCAGTCTTTATTCTCAGTGAAGAAGGATCAGAGGTGGAAGAGAATTGGCGATAGCAATGTGTGCAGCTGAGTCAAGAAGCTAGCTAGACCCGCAGCCACACGACCAGCAGCTAGGAGAATGGAACCCAGGGCCCAACTTCTCCAGCTTCTCTTCCTGTTCCTCCTCTCCTCCTACACCCACCAAATCGTCATTTCCTACAAACATCAGGACTTGACAGAGAGTGGGCAGAGACCATTCTTTATCCAATCATGTATATTAATAGAGTATAGTCCAATTACTATTTAGCCTCATGTACTTGGGACCTCAGTGCATCAACTCAAACCTCAGCCCATTACAATGAACTTCTGAAAAGAATGTGTACTCCTTTCTGTCTCCATTTCGTCTTCTCCAGAGATCTATCATATCTAACTTTTCTAGTATTCTATTTACCTCTTTGACTTCTTTCTTATTTATTTTGTGGTTGGATTTATCTAATTCTTAGAGTGCAAGGTTGAGATCTCCCACTATTATACTTTTGCTGTCTATTTCTTCTTGCAGCTCTCTTAATTTCTCTTTTAAGAATTTAGATGCTACACCACTTGGTGCAGTCATTCACAGTGTATTGTCCAATCTTATGAGTTTGAAGTTTGCAAATGAGGGCATAAAGCTAGTTCATTGCATACGTGTTTGGAAAAGATCTGACAATTTTTTTGATAATTGTAGTACATTATAAATTATATTGTTGAACTAATATTAAACCACAACCCTGTGAGATATTATATGCTTGAGAAAAGAATAGTTAACAGCAAGGGAAGAAAATTTGGAAAGACCTACATGAATTGATGCTGAGTGAAATTAGCAGAATCAGGAGAACATTATACACAGTAATAAAAACATTGTGTGATGATCTATAAAGGGCTGAAACTCTGAATAAATGCACTTGAATCAGACAACTAAGCACTTAAGGCTAATTACCTATTGGCAATAATTCTGTTAGCATGTTTGGAATTTCTCTTCTTACAGTTAATGTTAGTTAATACTTGGGGTTAAGAGAATTATAAAGAGAGATTAGGGGGTTGAGTGAGATGAGCCAGAGTCACTTTGGAGGTGGAAGAAGAGAAGGAAGGTTATGGAGAGGTTATGGCAGTCTTGTCCATCCCCTTCACTTCTCCCACTTATCCTGACTCCAGCTGATTCTTAGTCCTCCAGGGGTTTAACCCTGGCCTTACAATAATCAGCTATGAATGATTTAGCTCTTCTCAGCAATAAAATGGTCCAATATAATTCCAAAAAATTCTGACAAAAAATGCTATCCACATCCAGAAAAAGAACAATGAATTCTATATTCATATAGATCAAATCATACTATTTTCACACTTTTTTGTTTCTCACATTTTTCATGGTTTTTTTCTTTTTACTCTGTTTTTTTTTCTTTAATAACATGCATAATGTGTTTTACTCTGGTTTTTTCTTTAATAACATGCATATATGTTTAACATGATTGAACCTATGTCAGATTGCTTACTGACTTGAAAGAAGAAAAATTTGAAATTCAACATCTCAAAATAATATTGAAAACTATCTTTAAATGTAATAGGAAACATAAAACACTATTTACTTTTTTAAAACTAGTAAGGGGAAATGTAAGTTTATTATGTGTACCTAAAACACTACATACCCTTCAGCTGATTAAATATAGATCATGTGATAACTTGTACTTTTTATAACATCAGAGAACAAAGGAATAAGTCAGACATAACTGCAATCATTATCAAGCTCTCTGATATTGGTACACAGAAAAAAACACTCTTTTACAAGAAAACTAAATACAAGATTTATAAAATTTCAATTCCTAAAGAGAGGGACATTGCAAACTCTAGCAAAGGAAATCTTCTTGTGGAAGTTGTCAATTAAACTTCAAAGAAAAAAAACACCTTAAAGATTCTGAAAGGCAGAGAAAAATATTTACTAGGGATAAAGAATACCATGAATAAAAACTGAGAGATAGAAAAGTGATTGTTATGTGTGAATAATAGCAAGAAAATCAACTGAACTGGAAAGCAAAGTATTTTAAGGAGAGTAATTGACAATAACTAGAAAAAGAAATCTGGATACATTTTTTGAGAGACTTTAAAATGCTAAAAGGAATAGTTTGTATTTTATCCTAGAAACAAGAGGGATTGGATGTTCTTGAACAGAATAGTGTGTTTAGACCCATTCTTCAGATAATTGGGTAGAGTATGTATTGATAAGGAAAGAGGACTGATAAGGATACAAATTAGAATTCCTTTGCAATAGTTCAGTTGATTAGAAATGAGTACTTGACCTATTTGGTTCTGACTTGAAAAGAAAAGGCTTTTGTGTGTTATGCAGGGATGACCAGTTTGATGTAAGTAGTGAGTGATACGGAAGAGTTTAGAGGAGAGTTCAGATAAATTCAAATAGAATCTGGGTTACTGCAAGGATAGTTTTGATTTTTAGAGAAAGAAGCACGTTAGGAACAGCAGAGTGATTGGGGAAGGAAGAGAGAAAGAAAATGAAAAAAAGAAGAGCAAACTTTAAATGACTTGCTCAAGGTCATGTAACTAGTAAATGCCTGGAACTCAATTTGAATTCAGGGTCTTTTGAGCCTCAATTCAGCTTGATATCCACTGGGTTACCTAGCTTCCTCTAACAAATTTATTGACATATATCTGTGATGCCTCTGGGTATTCAATTAGAGTATATAATGAATGGTGGATGATGCCTTTACAATAAATAAAGAATATTTTAGGATATTTTTGAGTCACATTGAAATTGTTGTTCACTAAAATACTTACTAAACTGTATATTTCACCAGATGAATAGATGTTACTGCATTAACAGTTCCAATTCAAACCAAGAATATGATTTTGGGTAACAGTGTCTCTCTCTGTATTATCATTAAAGTGGGGCATTCTACTCACTTTTTAAAATATGCCATTACAATGATACTGTCCAGTCTATGTTTGATTTCCTCCCTTCCTGGAGGGTAGAACATTTAAAACAGAAGACATAAATCACTAGTGTACAAGAGGATATGGTGGGGAAATGCCAATAAGAACACAATAAAAAAAAACTCAGAGAAAGAATTACACTTGAAAAATGTTATTTTTAAAAAAAACATTCATTTTAAAAAAATTCAATCCCAAATACATTAGAAGTGGCATATCACAAGGTTTAGTTATAAGCTGACTTAAATTTGATGACAGAAAAAATAACATGGGTGGGAAAAGGGATTGTATTGGGAGAAAAGGAAAAGAGAAGCAAAATGGGGTAAATTATGCCACATGAAAAGGCACAAAAGTCCTATTACAGTTAAGAAGAAGAAGGGAGGCAGGTGAGCATTGATTGAATCTTATTCTTAACAGGTTTAATTCAAAGAGGGAATAACATGTATACTTAGTTTGGTATAGAAAATTTTCTCACTCTATAGGGTAGTAGTTTGGAAAAGGGGGAAAAGGGGAGAGGTTAATAGAAGACAGGAAATAAGTAAAAAGGAAAAGGGATAAAGGGAGTAACTGAAAAGATGGAAGGGGGAAAGAGAAAGAAAAATATAACTTGGAAAAACAGGATGACCAAAAGTACCATTAGTAATCTTAAATGTGAATATGAATGGGATGCACTCTACCCTAAAACAGAGATGGATAACAGAGTGGATTAAAAACCAGAATCCTGCAATATGCTGTTTACAAGAAAAAACATTTGAAACAGATTGATACATACAGAGTAAAAGTAAATGGCTAGAGCAGAATCTATTATGCTTCAGCGAAAGTACCAAAAAAAAATATATATATATATATATATATATATATATATATATATATATATATAAGCATCGGTAATGATACTGATGTCAGATCAAGCAAAAGCAAAAATAGATAATTTAAAAAGATATGGAAGGAGACTACAGCTTCCCAAAGTTACTATAGAATAGCAAAACTATACTACTAGGGGATCTCAAACTTTCTCTTTCAGACCTAGTTAAATCTAACCACAAAATAAACAGGAAAGCAGTTACGGAGGTGAATAAAATTTTAGATATGATGATAGGCCTTTTTAGAAAATTGAATGGGAATAGAAAGAAATATACATTTTTTTCTCATAAGTGCATGGCACCCGCACAAAAATTCACGATGTATTTAAGTATTAAAAATTTCATAAGTAAAATGCAAAAATAGTAAAAAAATATCCTTTTCAGATCATGATGCAATAAAAATACATTTAATGAAAAGCCATAAAAACAGACCAAAATTAATTGGAAATTGAATAATCTAATGCTAAACAATGAGTGGGTCAAACAACAAATCATAGAAACAATTAGTAACTCTGTCCAAGAGAAGGACAATAATGAGATATAATACCAAAGCTTATGAGATGCAGCCAAAAGAGTTTTTAGAGATAATTTTATATCACCAAATGTTTCCTGGAATAAAAGAGGAAAAGAAAAAATCAATAAATTGGGCATGCAACTAAACAAAGCTAGAAAAAGATGATATGATGGAGAGAATGCTTAGAGAATCTTAGAGAATCAACTAAACAACTTCTAGAAATAATTAGCAACTTTAGCAAAAGTGAAGGACACAAAATAAATCCACAAAAATAATCAGTACTTGATTATGTTAATAATAAATTTCAACAGCAAGAGTTAGAAAAAAATCTACCTGCTAAGACCAATCCAGAAACTACATCAACACAATTACAAAACACATTTCACACAAATAAAATTAGATCTAAACATGGGAAAAATATCAAGTGCTCATGAGTAGATCTAATTAATATAATGAATTGACAATTCTACCTAAATTAACCTACTTTCATATCAATCAAACTGCCAAGAAATTATTATATAGAGTTAGAAAAATAACAAAATTCATCTGGGAAAAGAAAAGGTCAAGAATTTCAAGGGAATTAATGAAAAAAAATGCATAGAAAAGTGGCCTAAGTGATCTAAAACTAGATTATAAAACATTTATCATCAAAACCATTTGGCACTGGCTAAAAAACAAGAGTAGTGTGAATCAGTGGAATTTCACAAGTCAATGACTACAGAAATTTAGTGTTTGATAAACCTAAAGACCCTAGCTTATTTCAGTTAGAGTTACAAAGAGAAATTCCATTTAAAGTAATTGCTAATAGTATAAACTATTTGAGAATCTATCTGCAAAGGGAAAATTAGGAATCACATGGGCAAAACTACAAAATATTTTCCGCACAAAATAAAGTCAGATCTCACCAATTGGAAAAATATTAAATGCTCTTGGATAGGGTGAGCAAATATAATAAAGATAGCATAGAAAATGAAGCAATATCAATACTAAACATATATGCACCAAGTGGTATAGTGTTAGAATCCTTACAAAGTGTTAATTCATTGGAATTGATAGAAACAATGCTTAAGTTTACACCTTTCAGAATTCACACATTAGCTCACACGTTAGAGTTCACAAGTCCGAGAGATTCACTCCCACAATCCCACTCTCTCAGAGGAGGAGTCAACCTTTGGGTTCACATCTTTAAGAGATCATATATAAGAAGCTCTTAGAGCCTCAGTCAGGAGTGAGTGAAGGAGAGTTTGGGAGATCGACAGAGCCAGAATTCAGATGGGAGATTGAGAATCAAGATTCAGAGAGAAAGCTGGAGGCTAAAGCTGGCAGAGACAAAGATCAAGCTGCAAGAGCTTTTGGAACCAAGCAGAGAGATAGGCACTAAGAAAACTAACCAGGCTATTTTGGAAGAGACAATAAAGTATTTGAACTTTTAATAACTGGCTGCATTTGAGGTAATTATTGATTTGAACTGAAACTAAGGCTACCTCCAGAAGCCCCTCAAGAAATCTGCTCCCAGAGAACCATCATATTCCAGAAAAGAAGAGAACATTAGAGGATAGCATCTAACTTCCTAATGCAAGAAATAGACCCCAAAACTATAATAGTGAGAGATCTCAACTTTGAACTCTCAGAATTAGATAAATCAAACCCCAAAACAAATAAGAAAGAAATTAAAGAGACAAATAGAATATTAGAAAAATTAGGTATGATAGATCTTTGCAGAAAACTGAATGGAGACAGAAATGAATATACTTTCTTCTGAGCAGTTCATGGAATCTGTGCAAAAATTGACCATATATTAGAGCAGAAAGACCTCAAAATTAAGTGCAGTAAGGTAGAAAGAGTAAATGCATTCTTTTCAGATCAAAATGCAATAAAAACTACATTCAACAAAAAGGGGTAAATAGACAAAAATGTAATTGTAAACTAAGTAATCTCATCTTAAAGAATGATTGGGTGAAACAGCAAATTATAGACACAATTAAGAATTTCACCCAAGAAAATAACAACAATGAAACATCATACCAAAATTGGTGGGATGCAGCCAAAGCGGTAATAAGGGAAAATTTTATATCTTCAGAGGCTTACTTGAATAAAATAGAGAAAGACAAGGTCATTGAATTGGGCCTGGAATTTTAAAAGCTAGAAAAAAAAAAACAAATTAAAAATCCCCAATGAAATACTAAACTTAAAATTCTACAATTAAAAGGAGAAATTAATAATATTGAAAGTAAAAAGAAAAAACCCAATAAAATAGATAAACCTTTGTTAAATCTGATTAGAAAAAGGAAAGACAAAAATCAAAAAGTCTTAAAAATGAAAAGGGAGAATGTTCCAACAATGAAGAGGAAATTGGAGCAATAATGAGTTACTTTGCCCAATTTTATGCCAATAAATTTGATAACCTAAATGAAATGGATGACTACCTCCAAAAATATAGGCATCCCAGATTAGCAGAGAAGGAAGTAAATTTCTTGAACAGCCTCATTTCAGAAAAAGAAATAGAGCAAGCTTTTAATCAACTCCCTAAGAAAAAATCCCCAGGACTGGATGGATTTTCATGTGAAATCTATCAAATATTTAAAGAACAATTAACCCCAGTGTTATGTAAACTATTTGAAAAAATGGGGAATGAAGGAGTCCTGCCAAATTCCTTTTATGACACAGACATGGTACTCATAACTAAACAATGTAGGTTAAAAACAGAAGGGAACTTACAAAACAATCTCCCTAATGAATATTGATGCTAAAATCTTAAATAAAATGTTAGCAAAAAGACTACAGAAAATCATCCCCAGGATAATACAGCATGACTAAGTAGGATTTATATCAGGAATGCAGGGCTGGTTCAATATTAGGAAAACAGTTAGTATAATTGACCATATCAATAACCAAATTAACAAAAAAAAAAAAACATGATCATCTCAGTAGAAGCAGAAAAAGCATTTGATAAAATACAACATCCATTCCTAATTAAAAAAAAACACTTAAGAGTAGAGGAATAAATGTACTTTTCCTTAAAATAATCAGTAGCATCCATTTAAAACCATCAAAAAGCATCCTATGTAATGGGGATAAACTGGAACCATTCCCAAGAAGATCAGGAGTGCAACAAGGTTGCCAGCTTTTATCATTACTATTCAATATTATATTAGAAATGTTAGCTTCTGCAATAAGAGTTGAGAAAGGGATTAAAGGAATTAGAGTACGTAATGAGGATACCAAATAGTCACTCTTTGCTGATGATATGATGATATACTTAGAGAACCCCAGAGATTCTACTAAAAAGAGATTAAAAATAATCCACACATTTAGCAATGTTGCAGAATACAAAATAAACCCACATAAGTCATCAGCATTCTTATATAAAACTAACAAAATCCAAGAGTTACAAAGAGAAGTTCCATTTAAAGTAACTACTGATAGTATAAAATATTTGGGTATTTATCTGCCAAGGAAAAATCAGGAACTACAAAACATTTTCCATACAAATAGTCAGATCTATCCAATTGGAAAAATATTAAATGCTCTTGGATGGCGCGAGCAAATATAATAAAGATAATAATACTACCCAAACTAATTTATTTATTTAGTGCTATACAAATCAGACTCCCAAAAAACTTTTAATGACCTAGAAAATATAACAACAAAGTTCATATGGAAAAATAAAAATTCAAGAATTTCAAGGGAACCTATGGAAAAAAATCAAATGAAGATGGCATAGCTGTACCAGATCTAAAATTATATTATAAATCAATGATTACCAAAACCATTTGGTATTGGCTAAGAAATACACTAATCAGTGAAATAGGTTAGATTCAAAGGACAAAATAGTCAAGAACTTTAATTTTCTAGTGTTGGACAAATCCAAAGAACCCAGCTTTTGGGATAAGAACTCACTGTTTGACAAAAACTGCTGGGAAAATTGGAAATTATTAGTATGGCAAAAACTAGGCATGGGCCCCATACTTAACACCATATACCAAGATAAGGTCAAAATGGGCTCATGATTTAAGCATAAAGAATGAGATTATAAATAAATTAAAAGAACATAGGATTACCTCTCAGACCTGTGGAGGAGGAAGGAATTTATGAATAAAGAAGAAGTAGAGATCATTATTGTTCACAAAATAGGAAAATTTGATTATATCAAATTGAAAAGCTTTTGTACAAACAAAAGCAATGCAGACAAGTTTAGAAGGGAAGCAATAAACTGGGAAAACATTTTTTACAGTCAAAGGTTCTCATAAAGGCTTCATTTCTGAAATATTTAGAGAATTGACTCTAATTTATAAGAAATCAAGCCATTCTCCAGTTGATAAATGATTTAAAGATATGAACAGACAATTCTCAGATGAAGAAATTGAAACTATTTCTAACCATATGATAAGATGCTCCAAGTAATTAATCAGAGAAATGCAAATTAAGGCAAATCTGTGATATCACTACAGACCTGTCAGATTGGCTAGAATGACAGGGGAAGATAATACTGAATGTTTGAGGGGAAGCAAGAAAACTGGGACACTGATACAATTTGTGGGTTGTAATCATCCAGCCATCCGGAATGAAAATTATGCTCAAAAAGTTATCAAACTGTGCATACCCTTTGATCCAGCAGTGTTACTACTGGGCTTATATCCCAAAGTGATCATAAAGAAGGGAAAGGGACCTGTATGTGCAAGAATGTTTGTGGCTGCCCTTTTTGTAGTGGCCACAAACTGGAAACTTAGTAGAAGCTCATCAAATGGAGAATGGCTGAAAAAATTGTGGTATATGAATATTATTGTTTGGTAAGAAATGACTAACAGGATGATTTAAGAAAGGTTTGAAGAGACTTACTTACGCAAACTCATGCCGAGTGAAATTAGCAGGACCAAGAAATCATTATATACTCCAACAACAATACTATATGATCAATTTGATGGGGGGGGGGGGAAGTGGCGGAGAAGCCCGCACTTTCTGCCTTCTCTTACCCTCTTTATCAATATTATATCGAGCCTCAAAATAGTCTTGACGACAATTGTAAAGATAAGAAATGAACAACTCACCGGCCAAAGAAAATCTGCAGTCTCGCCAAAAGGTTGGTTCCGGGCCAGGGGGGAGATCGGCGCAGACAGGGAAAAATTGGTTCCGGGGAGTCTCAAAAGGGTGAAGGCACAGATCTACACAAGCGCACAGCCCCAACCCACAGTACAGGCTTTCCTTGGGGAGTTGTGATCCGCAAGGAGGAGGCAGCCGGGTTATCTCCAATCTGTGCAGTGGGAGCTCTTGCCAAGAGCTTTTCAGGGGCGATTTGCATTGGGCGAGACACTGGGGGAGTTCCGGGGGTCTGGGTCTGCAGTCTGGGCTGTGGTCCGCTGCTAAATACAGTCCCACAAGAGGCTCCGGCCTGGGGCAGTGACACTTTCCCCTTAAACCCGGGGGCAATCAACCCACCCAGCCCTACCAAGCAGTTTGAAGCTTGGCCGTTGAATCCACTCCTGTTAAGGAAAACTCCCGAGCACTCCCATACCTGAGCCAGAAATTGGTTTAATCTTTCCCTGCCTGCAGAGGTGGAACCCCTTGCCCAGGAGACCACCCCAAAGGCTTTAAAACACGAATAAAAAAGATGAAAATAACGTTGACACCTTCTATGAAAAAGAGCAGGTCAGCAAACCGAAGAGCCTCAAAAAAAAATGCATCAGACTGTCCTCCTTACATGATGCTCCATAGAAAGACCATTAAAAGTCCAAAAGAATTAGAAGATAAATGGGAAAGGAAAAGAAGCCTTAAAGAGGCAACAACTTCCTGAAATACAAATTGAAAAAAGTAAAAATCTCAGGAAAGTAAGAATTGTGAATTGGAAAAAAAAATTCCTAGAAAGTAGGATTTTGAATTGAAAAGACAAAGAACACCAAGAAAGTAGGATCTGTGAATTAGAAAAAGACAAAGAAATGCAAGAAAGTAGGATCTTGGAATTGGAAAAAAGAAAATAATTCACTAAAAAAAAAAAAAATTAGTGAAATGGAAAAAAATTCAGACCAAAACAATACATTCAAAACGTCAATTGGAATATACAGAAAGAAAAAAAAAGCTAATGAAGAAAATAATTTTTAAAAATTAGAACAAAAATAGAAACTAATGATTCATTGAGAAGCAAGAATCAGTCAAGCAAAAACAAAAATGACAATCTGGAAAAAAACATGAATTATCTACTTGCAAAACGAAGACTTGGAAAATAGATCTAGGAGAGATAATCTGAGGATTATTGGTTTCTGAAAACTATGATGAAAAAAGAGCCTGATACTATTTTTACAAGAAATCATCAAAGAGAACTGCCCAGATGTAATAGAATCAGAAGGTAAATAGGCATTGAAAGAATTCATCGAACACCTTCTGAAAGAAACCCTAAAATAAAGACCCCAAGGAATATTGTGGCAAAATTTCAGAACTATCAGATTAACGAAAAAATTTTACAAGCAGCCAAAAAAAACCATTTAAATACGAGGGCAAAAAGGATCACCCAAGATCTGGTGCCTCTACATTAAAGGAAAGAAGGGCCTGGAATATGATATTCCGAAAGGCACAAGAACTTGGATGCAGCCAAGAATAAACTACCCAGCTAATGGGCATTTTTCCCCAGGGAAGAAATGGACATTTAATGAAAAAAATGAATTCCATTTGTTTCTGAAGAAAAAACAAGAATTAAACAAAAATTTGACCCCAAGAATAGAACTCAAGAGATGAGGGTAAAAATAACCCTTGAGAATTGTATTTCTTTGTGGATATATAAAAAAAAAATAATGTAAAATTTAATTGTATGATATAAATAAAAAAGGGAAGTAGATATGAAAAGGGAAGGCAGAATAAGGTGGGAAGGAGGGATAAAAAGAAAACCACATCCCACAAAGAGGCTAAGGAAACTTTTAATCTGAGGGAATTTAGAGAGGGGGAGGAACATTGTGTGAATCTTACTCTCCCAAAGTTGGCTCAAAGAAAAAATAATTGGTTTGTTTTAGAAAAAATTTCTCTCGCCCTATTAAAAACGGGGAGAGGAAAAGGAAAAGAAAAAGAGAATAAGGGAAGGAAGGGGAAAGACCAAAGGGGGAGGGAGGGATTTAAAAGAGGATAAGTATCGGATACAAGAGGGGTACATGTTTAAAAGGGGGAAAAGAGTGTTGGGGAGGTAAGAAAAATAAAGCACAATCTGGGGTTATTAGGATGGCAGGAAATACAATTTAGAATTAACAAATGAATGGGATGAACTCCCCCATAAAGAGGGAGGAAAGCAGACTGGATCAAAAATCAGAACCCTCAATATGTTTTTACAAGAAACACATTTAAAGCAGGGGATACATATAGAGGGTAAAAGGCTGGAGAAAAATCTTTATCTTCAGGTGAAGTCAAAAAAAGGGTAGCCATCCTTATCTCGACGCAAAAGAAAAATTACTAATTAAAAGAGATAAAGGAAAACCACCTGCAAAGGGAGCATAAACAACGAAGCAATACAATATTAAACTATATGCAATGGATGGCACCAACTTCCTGGAGAAGTTAAGAGGTTCAAGAAGAAAACAACAAAACTGTAATAGTAGGAGATCCAACCCCCTGAATTAGACAAATCAAACCCAAAAACAAATAAGAAAAAATTAAAAAGTAAATAGAATATTAGAAAATTGGGTATGTTGGATCTTTGGAGAAAATTGAATGGAGATAGAAGGGAATATACTTTCTTCTCAGGTTCATGGAACCTATTCAAAAATTGACCATATATTAGGACATAAAGACCTAAAATTAAATGCAAGAAAGCAAAATATAAATGCTTTTTTTCGATCTATGCAATAAAAAAACTACATTCAACAACAAATTGGGGAAATAGACCAAAAGAATTTGAAACTAAAAATCTCATCTTAAAAATGATTGGGTGAAGCAGCAAATTATAGATAAATTAATAATTTCACTAAGATAATGACAATGATAGACATCATACCAAAATTTGTGGGATGCAACCAAAGGGTAAAAGAGGGAATTTTATATCCTTAGAGGCTTACTTAAAAACAGAGAAAGAAAAGATTGATGAATTGGGCTTAAATTTAAAAAAACTAAAAAAAGACCAAATTAAAACCCCAATCAAATACTAAATTTGAAATTTAAAATTAAAGGAGAAATTAAAAAATATTGAAAGTAAAAAACATTGAACTAATTAATAAAACTAAATTGGTTCTTAAAAGCCAATAAAATAGATTTTTGGTAAATCTGATTGAAAAGGAGGAGGAAAATGAAATTAGTATCTTAAAAATGAAAGGGAGAACTTTCCACCAATGAAGGGAAATTAGAGAAATAATAATTATTTTTGTCAACTTTATGCCGATAAATTTGATAACCAATTGAAATGGATGACTACCTCCAAAAATAGACTTCCCCAGACTAAAGAGGAGGAAGAAATTGTTTTGAATAGTCCCATTTCAGAAAAAGAAATAGAACAGGAATTAAACAACTCCCAAGAAAAAAAAATCCCCAGGACCAGATGGTTTTTACATGTGAATTTTCCAAACATTTAAAGAACAATTCCCCAATCTATAAAATTATTTAAAAATAGGAATGAAGGGTCCTACCAAACCCTTCTATGACATGGTACTGATATAAAAACCAGGTAGGCTGAAAACAGAGAAAGAAAATTATAGACCAATCTCCCTAATGAATATTGATGTAAAATCTTAAATAAATATTACCAAAATGACTACAAAAATCATCTCCAAAGTAATACATATGATGAAGTGGATTTATACCAGGAATGCAGGGCTGGTTCAATATTAGGAAAAACTATCAATATAATTGGCCATAAAAAACAAATTAAAAAAACCATATGTTCATCTCAATAGATGCAGAAAAGCATTTGATAAACCAACATCCATTCCTATTAAAAAACACTTGAGTATAGGAATAAATGGACTTTTCCTTAAAATAATAGGCATCTATTTAAAACCATCATGAATTATTAATGGAGACAAACTGAACCATTCCCAATAAGATCTGGAGGAAAAAGGTTGCCCAAATTTACCGTTATTTAATATTGTATTAAAACCTAGGTATAGCAATAAAGTGGGAAAAGAGATTAAAGGAATAAGAATAGGCAAATGAGGAAGCCAAAATCACTCTTTGCCGGACATGATTTCTTAGAGAACCCCAGAGATTCTCAAAAAGTTTTAGAAATAATCCACAATTTAAAAGTTGTGGTTATAAATAAACCCATAAGTCATCAATTCTTATATATCATAACAAATCCAAAGTCAGAGTTAAAAGAGAAATTATTTAAAATTGATAATATAAAAAATTTAGGAATCATCCCAAGGGAAAATCAGAAACTTTATAAGCAAAATTTAAACCACTTTTCCACAAATTAAGTCTGATCTAACCAATTGGAAAAATATTAAATTCGGATGGGGAGCAAATATAATAAAGATGAAATAAATTTAAACAATCTATTTATTTAGGCTATACCAATCAGATCAAAAACTATTTTAATGACCTAGAAAAAAATAACAAAGTTCATATGGAAAACAAAAAAGGTCAAAATTTCAAGGGAATTAATGAAAAAAAAAATCAAAGTGGTTTTAGCTGTACCAGATCTAAAATTATATTATAGAGCAGCATTACCAAAACATTTGGAATTCTAAGGAATAGATTAGTTGATCAGTGGGAAAGTTAGGTTAAAGGGACAAAACAGTCAACAAATATAGCAACCTGTCTTTGAAAAACCCAAAGATCCCAGCTTTTGGGATAAGAACTTACTGTTTGATAAAATTGCAAAAATTGGAAACTAATATGAAGGAAACTAGGCTTGATCCATACTTAACCCGACACCAAGATAAGGTCAAAATGGGTTCAGACCTGGCATAAAGAATGAAAAATTAAAAATTAAGGAACATGGATGTTTACCTCTAGACCTGTGGAAGGGGAAGGTCTTTATGCCAAAAGAACTGAGATCATTACTGATCACAAAATAGAAAAATTTCGATTTAACCAAACTGAAAAAGTTTTTGTCAAACAAAACAAGCAGACAAGATTAAAGGAAGCAATAAACTGGGAAAATATTTTGCAGTCAAGGTTTGATAAAGG